>NC_089240.1:12522087-13122087 GCF_963924675.1 Phocoena phocoena | reverse complement strand
TTTTGACAAAATTCAACACCCATTTATGATAAAAATGCTCCAGAAAGTGGGCATAGAGGGAACCTACCTCAACGTAATAAAGCCCATATACGACAAACCCACAGCAAACATCATTCTCAATGGTGAAAAACTGAAAGCCTTTCCTCTAAGATCAGGAACAAGACAAGGATGTCCACTCTCACCATTATTATTCAACATAGTTTTGGAAGTCCTAGCCACAGCAATCAGAGAAGAAAAAGAAATAAAAGGAATACAAATTGGAAAAGAAGAAGTAAAACTGTCACTGTTTGCAGATGACATGATACTATACATAGAGAATCCTAAAGATGCCAGCAGAAAACTACTAGAGCTAATCAATGAATTTGGTAAAGTTGCAGGATACAAAATTAATGCACAGAAATCTCTTGCATTCGTATACACTAATGATGAAAAATCTGAAAGAGAAATTTAGAGAACACTCTCATTTACCACTGCAACAAAAAGAATAAAATACCTAGGAATAAACCTACCTAGGGAGACAAAAGACTTGTATGTAGAAAACTATAAGACACTGATGAAAGAAATTAAAGATGATAGCAACATATGGAGAGATATACCATGTTCTTGGATTGGAAGAATCAGTATTGTGAAAATGACCATACTACCCAAAGCAATCTACAGATTCAGTGCAATCCCTATCAAATTACCAATGGCGTTTTTTACGGAACTAAAACAAAAAACCTTAAAATTTGTATGGAGACACAAAAGACCCCGAATAGCCAAAACAGTCTTGAGGGAAAAAAACGGAGCTGGAGCAATCAGACTCCCTGACTTCAGACTATACTACAAAGCTACAGTAATCAAGACAATATGGTACTGGCACAAAAACAGAAACATAGATCAATGAAACATGATAGAAAGCCCAGAGATAAACCCATGCACCTACGGTCAACTAATCTATGACAAAGGAGGCAAAGATATACAATGGAGAAAAGATAGTCTCTTCAATAAGTGGTGCTAGGAAAACTGGACAGCTACATGTAAAAGAATGAAATTAGAACACTCCCTAACACCATACACAAAAATAAACTCAAAATGGATTAGAGACCTAAATGTAAGACCAGACACTGTAAAACTCTTAGAGGAAAACATAGGAAAAACACTCTTTGACATAAATCACAGCAAGATCTTTTTTGATCCACCTCCTAGAGTAATGGAAATAAAAACAAAAATAAACAAATGGGACCTAATGAAACTTCAAAGCTTTTGCACAGCAAAGGAAACCATAAACAAGACGAAAAGACAACCCTCAGAGTGGGAGAAAATATTCACAAATGATGCAACAGACAAAGGATTAATCTCCAAAATATATAAACAGCTCATGCCGCTCAATATTAAAAAAACAAACAACCCAATCCAAAAATGGTCAGAAGACCTAAATAGACATTTCTCCAAAGAAGACATACAGATGGCCAAGAAGCACAAGAAAAGCTGCTCAACATCACTAATTGTAAGAAAAATGCAAATCAAAACTACAATGAGGTATCACCTCACACCAGTTAGAATGGGCATCATCAGAGAATCTACAAACAACAAATGCTGGAGAGGGTGTGGAGGAAAGGGAACCCTCTTGCACTGTTGGTGGGAATGTAAATTGATATAGCCACTATGGAGAACAGTATGGAGGTTCCTTAAAAATCTAAAAATAGAATTACCATATGATCCAGCAATCCCACTACTGGGCATATACCCAGAGTAAACCATAATTCAAAAAGACACATGCACCCCAATGTTCACTGCAGCACTATTTATAATAGCCAGGTCATGGAAGCAACCTAAATGCCCATTGACAGACGGATGGATAAAGAAGATGTGTATATTTCATATATACAATGGAATATTACTCAGCCATAAAAAGGAACAAAATTGGGTCATTTGTTGAGACGTGGATGGATCTAGAGACTGTCACACAGAGTGAAGTAAGTCAGAAAGAGAAAAACAAGTATCGTATATTAACGCATGTATATGGAACCTAGAAAAATAGTACCAATGAACCGGTTTGTAGGGCAGAAGTTGAGACACAGATGTAGAGAACAAACATATGGACACCAAGCGGGGAAAGCTGCGGGGGGGTGGGGATGGTGGTGTGATGAATTGGGCGATTGGGATTGACATGTATACACTGATGTGTATAAAATTGATGACTAGTAAGAACCAGCTGTATAAAAAAATAAATAAAATTCAAAAATTCAAAAAAAAAAAAGAACCTAGAGGCAGGACAGGAATAAAGACGCAGATGTAGAGAATGGACTTGAGGACATGGGCAAGGGAAAGGGTAAGCTGGGACGAAGTGAGAGAGTGGCATATACATATATACACTCCCAAATGTAAAAGAGATTGCTAGTGGGAAGCAGCTGCATAGCACAGGGAGATCAGCTCGGTGCTTTGTGTCCACCTAGAGGCGTGGGATAGGGAGGGTGGGAGGGAGACGCAAGAGGGAGGGGATATGGGGATATATGTATATGTATAGTTGATTCACTTTGTTATAAAGCAGAAACTAGCACACCATTGTAAAGCAATTATACTCCAATAACGATGTGAAAAAAATAAAATTACTTGTTGAAATGTAAAAAAAAAAGATGGCAATAGTAAGTTCTTACCTGTCAATAATTATTTTGAATGTAAATGGATTAAGTTCTCCAATCCAAAGACAGAGTGGCTGAATGGATAAAGGAAACAAGACCCAACTATATGCTGCCTACAAGATAATTCAGCTTTAAGGACACACATAGGCTGAAAATAAAGGGATGGAAAAAGATATTCACTACAAAGGGTAACCAGAAGAGAGCAGGGGTAACTATACTCATGTAAGACAAAATAGACTTTAAGTCATAAATTGTAACAACGGACAAATAACGTCGTTATGTAATGATAAAGGGATCAATTCATCAGGAATATATAACAATTGTAAATATATACACGTCCAACATGGGAGCACCTAAATATATTAAGCAAATACTAACATATCTGAAGGGAGGGATAGACAGCAATGCAATAGTATTAGGGGACTTTGCTACTTCATTTTCAACGAACGGTAGATCATCCAGACAGAAAATCAATAAGGAAATGGTGGATTTGAACTATGCTTTAGAACTATGTGAGGTGATGGATATGTTACTTAGCTTGACTATAGTAATCATTTCACAATGTATATGTATAGGCAATGTTTATTTGTCAATATCACCTCAATAAAACTGGGGGGAAGAAAAGAAAAGAAATTGTTCAAGTAGCAAAGATTCAAACCATCCTTCACAGTGTGGTGGATTTTTAATCTGGAGCTATTTTCTCATAAATAAGAACAAGGCTTTTGTATAACAGAGAGGAAAGGAGCTATTTGATCGATTGGACTAAAAGTTGTGAAACTACAGAGAAAGCATGAAATGCGTAAAGGACCAAATATATTTGAGACTCTCTATGTGCCTGCAATTGTGCTAGGTGCTGGCGATATGCAAGTGAACGAGACAGACATGACCTTCTCATTGTCACAAAGCTTACAGCTTCCAGGAAGATAGACAATGAACAAACGTGAGGAAGGCTGAAAGGGAACATGGGGGCACTTTACTGTAGACCTCACAGGAAGTCACAGTTTCTTCTAGCTTTGGGCAGCCCAATTGCCACCTACATCTCTCCCATTAGTAAATGTTTAACTTTGAGTTACAGTAGGTAACTCATTGGGCTATCAGAGGCAAGTCACTTAAGTTCTCCCAGCCTCAGGCTTCTCCTCTCTAAAATAATATAAGGGAAAATACTTTTTGATCTATGAAACATCTATGCTAATGTTAGATGATATTATTTCTTCTGTCAGAGTTATAACACGTTGAAGATCAAGGGGTGTATGTTTCTCTCAGTGTGAAGTTTTGACATGAAAGCTATCTGTTACAGGGTAGGAAAAAATTCTGAACCTTTGGGTGTATGAATGTAGCTTGAAGTATCTCACCTCTGGCTTTACTATAGGATAATTAGGGGAGCCTTTTAAAAACAAAAAAAGTTCTGATACCCAGGTACAGAACCTATAGAGCTGGGTCCCAGGCAATAATATTTTTCAAAATATATCTGACTCCTGCCAGAGTTGAAAAATCCGTGCCATTTATTAACAGAGTCCTTCATCTGTGACCCAGGGGTTTCACATCTTCTGCCAGCATCCAGGAAACCGTGGCTGGCTCAACTGTCAGTCTGCAGTCATGGTGAAATGTCAGACCCTGAACAGTTCTTGACAAGATGCTAAAGGGGAGGCTTTTGTTTATTCCTGATGTTTCCTTTCAGTAGCTAGAGTCCCTTTAAAATGATACTCTGGTCTCTCTCTCCGCCTTTATTGGATACACCCCAAGTGAAGTGGAGGTCATCTGACCGGCACGTTGGAGGATGGGGCCTGCCCATGGTCCAGCTCCGTCCCTGTTTCTCTCTTGGGGGCGTGTTTTGCACAGGGAGGGGAATTCTCTCTCCTGCAGTGTCTTATTTTCCCCATCGTGCCTACAATAGGTGGAAAAATATATCTACTTCTTGAGTTCATTTAGCCCCTACAACAAACTACCTGTTTCACACTGGCCTCTGTCTATAACAAAGGTGACATTTGGGCTTCTAATTATTCTTTCTTTATTACTCACAGCACAGCAAGCAGAATGGGCTTCGGGTTTGTGTTGGTTCCCCTTGCCCTCCCAGTCCCATGGAGGCAACATAGAACAGAACAACCTAAGTGGATACTGTGTATGCAGTGGGTTTGTGTCACAGCTGAAAACCACCAAGTTTGAAAACCTCCATTTTTAAAATAATGGGCTGCAAGCAAACTTGCCTGGCCTTTGCCCCAGAGACATTATCTTTATTATCCTAGTTAAGACACGAATCCACCATCTCCTCTGGAGTTAAATACTATTTCTGTTTTCCAAGGCTGTTGAGTATACAATTGTCCTCGAAAAGACAGCATGGAATAAAGGCTGTCATGGGTTTCTGCACACAAGACATGTGGAAATGTTAGAGAGCCCTGGAGAATTATCTCCCAAAACATCCATGGATGGTTATATTCATCCTGATTTAAAACTAACCCTGCGAGGTAAAACTTGAGGTAAGTCTATGACCGTTACAGTAGCTTTTAAAATAAATGTGATTTTACACACATTGGATAAGCTCAATGTCTGGCAGCCTCTAGCCCAAGATACGTATCTTATAACTGTCAAAGGTCGAGTTGCCTGGGAAGCAGACTCTAACATAGAGCTTAGGGTGCAGGATGCTTTTTAAGGGGTGCCCTTGGGATCACTGCCTGTGGAAGGAAAGGGAAGAAAAGGGAAGGAAGCAGAATTGCACAAGGGGGAAGCTGAACTGCCATGCAGTACCAACCAGAGCCTTGGCTGACCCAACCAGGAGCTCTAGAGCCAAAATGACCCTTCAGAGTTGTCCCCAGTTGTGTTAAGGTGGCCAGACCCTTCTACTCATGTGTGGATGTGTTACTGGCTGTGTGCTGTCCTGCAGAGGACATGACCTTGGGAGAGGGCACTCTCTGTGACCAAGGCAATTCTTGAAGGGGCTGACAGCCGAAAGGGCTGCTGGCCTCCAGAGGCTGGGGCAAGGTCTTCTTTGAAGGGGAATCGGGGCTGCACATCCCAGTGTCCTCCGCCATGATAGCAAAGGCTGGAAAACAGCACTGGGTTCACTGATTAATAGCAGTCATTTCTCTAAAAAAGGACCTTTTCTAAATTTCTGGACAGTTGGGTAGGCATTCCATTACACAGCTATGAATGCCTTGTTAGTCTGCCTAAATCCGGAAGAAAAACAAAGAGCTGTGTGGCAGATGATGGCACAGGGCACTGCTGTGCCCAGAGGCCTCTGCTTTGCTGCTTAGAGCCTGGGTGGATGGTAGGACTGTGCCTAACGTCGGAGGGCTCATCATCTCACGGATTTTAGATGCCATACCTAATTTAATCTAGAACAGTGACCAAAACGCTGGCTAATACTGAAGGCAACCATTGCTCAGGCTAGAATTGGGGCATTCAGGTTTCCTTTTGATATTTCCTGCCTCTTAAAGTGAAAAACTATCTGGAGTGATGATGGTGGGAGTTGTTCCCTGGCAATCCACATGATTATTATTTTTATCCCATTTAGCCTCCCCATTCTTCCCATGGATTTATAGCACTGTTTTTTGCATGTCTGGGTGGTTGATGTGCAACCAGTATATATTGAGTGTATGAATTAGAATGAGTCTCTCATTTTGTCTTCATGCAGGAAGACTCTGCTCTGGCTCCACTGTCAGCATTAAGTATGTCTATGTAAGCAGAAAGCAGTTCAGCAAAGAGAGTTTCCAATGATTCTAAACAATGCCCAGGGAGTTTTTTATTTTTGGACTAAGATTATTAGGCATTTAACATGTAGCTGTGCATCAGTTACTTTCACGTTGTATCTCAACTCTTTACAACAGTTCTGCAAAGTAAATAACACTGCTGCCATTTTCCAAATGAGGTTGTTACCTGTCTATGGTCACGTTACTTGAGTAGGGATGGTATATTCTAATTGAAAACTGAGGTATATACAAAATACAACTTTAGTTTTCTTACTGACAGCTTTATTTCTATCATGAGCTTCATATCTATTTGGTGGTGGAAAATGTTAACTACTTTGGAGGTCCTCCCTTTTCTCACTGATGTTGTGTCTTATTTTAGTGGGGTAAGGGGATTACATGGTGGTCAAGATGCTGGTAGGGAAAGGGAATGTGATCCCCCATGTTACCATCTATCCCTGCTGGCATCTGCTGAGATATGCTCTTGTCCCCTTGGTCTTCAGTCATTGGTCCATATAGGCTGCTGCACACACGATGCCCCATCTTTACTTCAGTGCCTTTCCAGGGGCCCCAGCTCTCAATGCCATGTTTAAACTGCTCTTGATTGCAAAGAGAACATTCTATTGCTCTTGCAGCATCTGCCCAGACATCCCATACCATCCCTTTTTTTTTTTTTTTTTTTCAAAAAAAACAACTCTGGGGTCTTGCCACTTTACATGGTTCTACCTGGGAGAGCAGGGCAGAGGTACATTTGCTCTCAGATTCCCCAAGGCTATCTTGTGGTTTCTGTCCTTCCCTTTCGTCAAACTGTCCCTCAAGAAAAGGCAGGCACAGGACTTAGATAGGGACTTTCCCCCCTTCCAGAGAACACATCTATCCCTAGTACTTAAGCTGTATTTGCTTCCCCACTGATTCTTTTTTTAGTCATGTCCCAAGGAATCTTTCATTAAAAAATTTTTTGTTGAGATATAATTTACATACACTAAAGTGCACATATCATAAGTATACAGTTCAATAAGATTTGGCCAGTGTTTACAATTGTGTAACTCACACCTGTATTAAGATATAGAACATTTCAATCACCCCTGGAGAGTTCCCTCAGGCCCCTTTCCAAGCAATCCCCACCCTAATCACTTTCCTGATTTTTAGGATGTATTAGTTTTAGCCTCATTTGGAATAACACATCAATGGAATCATACAGTATATACTCTTGTGTCTGGCCTTTTTTTCACTCAATATCAGGTCTTTGAGATCTCAGGAGTATTTTTAATTTCACCCTTAAATCATCATGCTTTATCTATTCCTTGAGATCCTTCAAAGCCTAGGACTCTGTAGCCACAAAGCCTGAACTTTTGAAATTCAAAAGCTTTTTCTATGCTCTTTTGCTGTATCATATCTTCCCTTTGACAAAAATTCATCTATTTAAGCAGGGAAAGGTCAAGAAGTACCAGAAAATGTAGAGGGAATCTGCCAATAGCTCCAAGCATTACCCCATCACAGAATCAAGAGCAGAGCCAGGATTTCAATCCAGGGCTCTCTGACCCTGCAACATCCGCTCTTAACAACTATCCCTCAAGTTTTCCTGGAAGATTTAAAGAATTTGTTGCTGAGAAGAAGGAAAATGGAGGGTTATTTTGAAATATGAGTTGCTGTTTACTAGAGACAAGTAGCCAAAAATGAAAAAAAAGCATTCCAGAGTAAAGCCTTAGGCAGATGAGCTAGCATTGGTGCAACTCAATGAGCACTAAATAAGGAAATTTAAGAATCAGTAGTAAAGATTCTCACAGGTGAGATCAAGCCTTCTGAAAAGTATCCTTGATTAAAAAGAAACAGCTGAATTTAGAAGAAGCATGGCAGAATGAAATAAGCACCTTTCCCTGCTAAGTGCCTTTCCCTCGTAGTTTGTAGGATTAGTTGAGTTGGACTCTGCCACTAGCTAGCTGTGTCGCTTTGGGTAATTCTCATCACTTTTCTGAGGCTCAGTCCCTGCAGTGGTAAAATGAGAGGATTACAGTAAATGGTCACTATGCTTCCTTCTAACTCAAAATCACAATAAATCAACATTTGTAGTGCTCAGTAAATGAGCAAAACAGTGTTTGTATAATCCAAATTTCCTTGTCAAAGATACAGGATGTGCTGAGTCAACCACACAGAGGGTTATAGTTGTGTTTTCTGTTTCCATAAGGAATGGCATATTCTATTCACTCTTTGGATCCACCATATAAGCATGAAACAAAAAGAAACGAAAATGGTTTCAACATGTTTTTATGTGTTTATTAGGTAGTACTAGCTATGGAGTCAAAGAACTGGAGCTATGGTCCTCTTGTCTGGAAGCACAAAAATGTGACTTTTAAAATAAATTCAAATTTGGTGACAGAAAAAGAAAAAGGTGGTTTGCATTGTCTTGGAATGGTTCAATTCTTCCAAAGCACATGGGTGTAACCTCGAGTTTATATAAATGAGAATATCATGGCTTTCAGAGCTGTAATACTAAGAAGTCAATTTGTACCCAGAACTTCTGCACTGTATTTTAGAACATTTCACATATACCATATTATCATATTACAATAAATCTTAAAAGGTAAGGTTGGGGTATTATTGTCCCCAGTGAAGATAAGTAACTCACGCAAGGTCAGAAACTAATTAGTGGAAAGTTTCAGCTATTACACATGGGCGTTTACTTGGATGTCATTTCAGGATTCATTTTTATGTGCCTTACTGCTTCTGAATTAAGCTTACAATTTTTGTCTGTATTGTTTGTTCAATCGTAAGATTTTGTTTGACAGAACTGTTTGTTCTACTGCTAATTTGTTTTAAACTGTCACAGTTTAAAAATCTTCCATAAAAAGAATTACGGTGAAGGTACAGAAATGGTTCTGCTTTATGGAGTCTCAGTGAAACAATGGCTGGAGTGCCAGGCAAGGGCTTCTGCACACGGCCCGCTGGGCTGAGGTGCTCTGGTCTGAAGGACCGGAGACAAGGCCCTTGTACCCTACAAGCAAGTGAAACTAGACTAATCACAAAGGAAAAGAAAAAAAAGGGGGAACACGTCCCAAGAGTGGCCGCGATTGCAGAGTAGAGAGACCTTGGGCTCACTTCCTCTCACTAGCACACCAAAACTGTTGCCCAAGCTGTTCCAGGTCTTTGCTCAAAACCTGCCAACCCCCTCCCCCGACCTTCAGCAGAAGTTAACATAAATCTAAGTTCAAGTGTCCAGAGATAAGAAAGGAAGCTATAAACTAACAACCGAAAACCAGATGGAACCAGCTGGGACTAAGATGGCAAGGAACCTGACGTCCAACAGACCCTGAGCCTCATTATACACTGATTTTACTACATTAGCATATTAAATAACACACCTACCAGCAGTCATGACCAAACATTAAGGACCAAAAAAGGATAAAAAGGAGGTGGCACCCCACCCCCTCGGAAAAAGCCCTGCCCCTTTTCCTGTAAAATAATGCATATGCCTCCCCATCATTAGCCTCACTCCTCCTCCCTTTGTCTTCACTCTTTAAAATCAAGTCCCTCTCACCAGGTGGGTGAGAAGTTGATCCTCCGTTCTTTGACCACTGAGTGAAGTGCTGGGTTGATCTCAGCTTCAGTTTCATTATCTCCCTACTCGAACCCGAACAAGAAAAAGAGCCCTCCCCCGCCGAGGCAGGGTCCATACAACTCAATTCGGAAACAAAAATCACAACTATCCTGGAGAACCACCATCGATGAAAAAGACTGGAACCTACCAAAAAAGATCTTCTACAACTGAAGACATAATGAAGGAAGGGCAGACTGGAGATATAATCAAATCCCATACCCCACCACCCCCATGGGCGACCCACAAACTGGAGAATAATGGTCGTGTAGAGGTTCTCCCACAGGAGAGTTCTGAGCCCCCCATCAGGCTCCCCAGCCCAGGGGTCCTGCACCAGGAAGATGAGCCCTGAAAGAATCTGGCTTATTAGGCCAGCAGGGCTTAACTGCAGGAGTCCCATAGGACTGGGGGAAATAGAGACTTCACTTTTAAAGGGTCACACAAAATCTCACATGCTCTGGGACCCAGGGCAAAAGCAGTAATTTGATAGGAGCCTGGGCCAGACCTACCTGCTGATCTTGAAGAGTCTCCCAAAGAGGTGGGGGTGTGTGTAGCTGTGGCTCACCCCGGGTACGTGGACACAGGCAGCAGCTATATTTGGAAGCAACAGCCTACAGACGCCAGTGCTGGGATGCCTCAGGCCAAACAACTAGCTGCGCGGGGGACACAGCCCTACCAATCAGAGGACAAGCTGCCTAAAGGCTAAAGAGCCCACAGCTGCCTCTGGACACGCCCCTAGACACGGCCAAGCCCACCAGAGGGCCAGGACCCAGCTCTGCCCACCAGTGGGCAGGCACTGGCCCCTCCCTCCAGGAAGCCTGCACAAACCTCTAGACCAGCCTCACCCACCAGGGGGCAGGCATCAGAAGCAAGAAAGCTACATCCCCCAGCGCAGGCCAGACCCTACCCTGGGACCAGCTGGGCTCTGGCCCTGTCCACTAGCAGGCCAACGCAACCTATGGGAGACCCCAGACCACATACCCAACTCTGTCAGGAACCAGCACCCCGCCTTCCCCCCGGCAACAATCTGACAGCAGGATCCCTGCAGCCAGACTGGGACCCAGCTCTGCCTGCCAGTAGTCCGGCACTAACCCCGGGACCTCGCTTCAGCTGCCAGGAGTCTTCGGGATCCTGACTCCACCCACCAGTGAGCCAGCACTAGCTCAGGGCCCCCTGGGGTTCTGCAACCAGCCACCTTTAACCACCTCCACTAAACAGCAGCCAGCAGCATCCACACGAGGCAGGGCCTGGCAACCAACAGGACTAAGGACCGACCAAGCCTACCAGATCACCCACATAGTCCACCACAACAGAAGGACCCACGCAGCCCTCTTAAGGAGAACCCCTAGAGCATATAGCTTGGGTGACGAGAGGGGGGTGATGATAGGGGAGCGAACGGCAGGGACTCATAGGACACCTTCTACAGACGGCCACTTCTCCAAGGTCAAGAAACATAACTAAGCTACCACATACATAAAAATACCAATAGCAACTCAGACAAAATGAGGCTGCATAGGAACATGTTCCAGACGAATGAATAAGATAAAAACCCGGGCTTCCCTGGTGGCGCAGTGGTTGAGAGTTCGCCTGCTAATGCAGGCGACACGGGTTCGTGCCCCGGTCCGGAAAGATCCCACATGCCGCGGAGCGGTTGGGCCCGTGAGCCATGGCCGCTGAGCCTGCGCGTCCGGAGCCTGTGCTCCGCAGCGGTGAGAGGGCTGCGTACCGCAAAACAAACAAACAAACAAAAAGATAAAACCCCAGAAGTAAATGAAGTGGAGATGGGCATTCCACCTGAAAAAGAATTGAGAGTAATGATCGTAAAGACGATCAAAGAACTCGGGAGGAGAAACGATGCACAGAAAAAAATGGCTGAATCAATTTTTCCTGAAAGCCTACCCTTGGCATCCTGAAGGAGAACACGAGTAATAGATGGCAATGGTTACAAGTTAATGATTCCCTGAGATTCTACAGGGATGAAGGAAGGGCATGTACTGAGATAGTCTTCGAAGTTTCTGAATTTTCATCATTACTTTACCTGTTCTATGCATTCTCAGGATGTTCTTCAATTGTGAAGTGTTTTTTCTCCAGACAGAGATCTCCAAAAATCAGTGAGGCACACAGCATGCAGGAATCTTCATCAGAAAGAACTCTCTACCAGCGTCCTTTAGTCTGACACTCCAGGCAGCTAGGAGCAGACAGACCTTAGCTCAAGGCAGTCTCTTCCCAGCAAATTTCAATCCTCAGCTTTCAAAATAAAGGTCAAGTCAGGGGCACCTGACACAATTCCCTCCTCCCCTTAACGTGAGCCCACAGGTGAGACTTCTCTGAAATAAGATCCAAACCTGAACAGAGCAACTCATCTAAAATGGTTCGCAGTAATAAAATAGCACCCAAGAGCCTTATGGAAACATCTGAAGTTCCAGAACACACCTTATTCTAGGTCTGTGTGGCTAACTTCGGGGAAGACTGCACTAGTTATTGAGCTAACGTGGGACCAGCTGTTTTGCATTTGGGAGCGCAGGCTTCCTAAAGAGACTGATCGGCAGAATAATTGGGGGTTCTGGTCCAGAAACTTTAAGGCTTTCCAACTTCAGGATTATTATGCCTCCCCAAGGTGGGGACCAAAGTGTAACTACTTCTCAGCGTCAAACAGGTGTATTGACAAGTCAGCCAATCCAGAAGAGAGAAAAAGTCTACGGCCATACCCTGAATGCGCCTGATCTCCTCAGAAGAGAGAAAAAAATCATGGATTGATATGGTCGGGGAGAATGCCTTCCAGTCTACTTCAAAACCAATATCTAAAGGATTTTATGAGACAAAAAGTTTTCTGTAAAATATTATTTGGGGGGTCTTGTTTGTTATAATCTTGGTACAGTACAGAACAAATGCTTTCACTATGATCTGCCTGGGGAAATAGTGAATGGAGAGTGAGAAGGAATGTTAATATTTATTAGCCATTTGGTATCATGGAAAAAGCACTGAACTTAGAAGAGCTGGGTTTGTTACAAGTTAATTGTGAGACCTTGGATAATAAGTCACTTAGCCCAGTGGAGCTCAAACTTTAGTGATTCTTAAAGAATCACATGGAAAGCTTGTTAAAACACATTCCTGGATCCTAGGGGGTTTCTGATTCGCTAGGCCTGGGGTGAGTCTGCATTTCTAACACGCTCCCAGGTGATACTCATGCTGCTGGTCTAGGGGCCACATTTTGAGGAGCAAGGAAGTTTCTGACAAGATCCTCCTTATTTTCAAAAGAAGTCTACTGTGTTAGAGGATTACTCACGTCTCTTCTAGCTCCATAAAATTCTCTGAGGTTTGATTTTGTTCAAATTGCCCTGCTGAAAGTGTCTGCAATTTTTCTTTCTAATGGAGATGGCTAATGGTAGGACATAAATAAAATCACCGAGGGAGCAGCTGTCTTAGGGAAAATTTGTTGCTATAAAGGTATTAGCCATTAGCAACAGGTGCCTACTTAAATATTTTACATTCAATTTTATGTTTGAGTCTCCTAAGAGAAATGAAAAAATTCCTCTGGAAGGCTTAAGTTTGAGTCTTAACTCTGCCACTCAGTAGCCCCGTGACTCTAAGCTTTCTTAGTTTCCTCATTTGTAAAATTGTGAAACCAATTGCAAGTCCTTCATATATTCACTGATTTCTGAGAATAAATCCATAAATATCAGTTGGGAAACTCTGACACTGGACATGTTTCTTGTTCCTGCTTTAAGACACACCTGGGAAAAATGGTAAAGCAACAGGCACCATTTGTTCTCAGCACCTTCTCACTTCCCTTCTGTGTCCAGTTCCCACATTCTGCCACTCCTTTTCTTATCCTTCAAATGTCCAGTGTCCTTTGTGCTCTTTTGATCACTTAAAAAAAAAAAAAACCCTTTATTAAGTATGATTGACGTACAAAAAGCTGTAGATATTTAATATATACAACTTGATGAGTCTGGAGATATGTATACACTCATGAAACCATCATCACAATCTATGCCATAAACATATCCTCCTGCCCTCATTATTCATTACTATTTTTTTGTGATAAGAACACATGAGATTTACCCTCTTAGTACATTTTTAAGTATACCATACAGTACTGTTAGCTATGGGCACTGTGCTGTACAGTACATCTCTAGGATTTATTCATCTTGTGTAACCATAACTTGGTGCTCTTTCACTAATACCTCCCTTTTCCCCCTTCCCTTCAGCTCCTGACAATTGCCATTTTGCTTTCTGCTTCTGAGTTTGATTAGATTCCTCATAGCAGTGGTATCGTGTAGCATTTTTCCTTTTATGTCTAGCTAATTTCACTTAGCATAAAGTCCTCCAAGTTCATTCATGTTGCAGCAAATGGCAGAATTTCCTTCTCTTTTAAAGCTGAATAATAGTCCATTGTATGTATATAGCATATTTTTAAGCCCATTCATCCATCAGTGGACATTTAGGTTGTTTCCACATCTTGGCTGTTGTGAATAATGCTATAATGAACACAGGAGTGCAGATATCTCTTTGGCATAGTGACTTTATTTCCTTTAGATAAATACCAGAAGTGGGACTGCTGGATCATATGGTAGCTCTATTTTAAATTTTTTGAGGAAACTCCATACTGTTTTTCATGGTGGCTGTACCAATTTACATTTCCAACAACATTGTACAAGGGTTCCCTTTTCTCCACACCCTCACCACACTTGTTATATATAATAATTTTGATAATAGCCATCCTAAACAGGTGGGAGGTGATAGCTCATTGTGGTTTTGATTTGCATTTTCCTGATGATTAGTGATGTTGAGCACTTTTTCATATACCTGGCCGTTTGTATGTCTTGAAAGAAATGTCTATTCAGTTTCTTTCCTCATTTTTAAATTGAATTTTTTAAAAAAATTATTATTATTTTTTTTTTTTTTGCAGTACGCGGGCTTCTCACTGTTGTGGCCTCTCCCATTGCGGAGCACAGGCTCCGGACGCGCAGGCTCAGCAGCCATGGCTCACGGGCCCAGCCGCTCCGCGGCATGTGGGATCTTCCCAGACCGGGGCACGAACCCGCGTCCCCTGCATCGGCAGGCGGACTCTCAACCACTGCGCCACCAGGGAAGCCCAAAAAAATTATTTTTATTTATTTATTTTTGGCTGTGTTGGGTCTTCGTTGCTGCACGTGGGCTTTCTTTAGTTGTGGTGAGCGGGGGCTACTCTTCACTGCGGTGTGCGGGCTTCTCATTGCAGTGGCTTCCCTTGATGCGGAGCACGGGCTGTAGGCGCTTGGGCTTCAGCAGTTGTGGCTCGCAGGCTCTACAGCGCAGGCTCAGTAGTTGTGGCGCACGGGCTTAGTTGCTCCGCAGCATGTGAGATCTTCCTGGACCAGGGCTCGAACCCGTGTCCCCTGCATTGGCAGGCAGATTCTTAACCACTGTGCCACCAGGGAAGTCCCTGAATTTTTTTTAATTAAAAAAATTTTTTTGCTATTGAGTTGTAGGCATTCTTTATATATTTTGAAAACTAACCATTCTTCAGATATATGGTTTGCAAAAGTTTTTCCCATTCTGTAGGTTGCCTTTTCATTTTGGTGTTGGTTTTTTGCTGTGCAGAAGCTGTTTAGTTTGACACAATCTCATTTGTTTATTTTTGCTTTTGTTACCTGTGCTTTTAGGTATCTGAGATATTGTGATTTAGGAGAAATATACATTCATTCAGATGACCAAAATATATTTCTCATATATATTTGGTCTTCATCCACAGCTCACAGCTTCCACAACCCTTGAAATTTCTTAAATGATGAGAGCAACAAAGGTCTTTTGTTATGTTAGTGAGGTGGGGACTGGCTGGAGCCAACCATGTGATTAGAGGGTTGGAACTCTCAGTACCACCCCCTTGACCCTGGGGGAGGGGAGAGGGACTGGAGGTTGAATCAATCGACAATGGCTAATGATTTAATCAATCATGGCTATGTAATGAAGCCTCCATAAAAACCAAAAAAAGGATGAGGCTCTGAGAGGTTCCATTTTGGTGAACACGTGGAGGTGTTGGAGGAGTGGCACCTGGAGAGGACATGGAAGTTCCATGCTCATCCCTGCATACCTTGCTCTATATATCTCTTCCATCAGGCTGTTCTGGAGTTATATCCTTTTGTAATAAAATGGTGATCTAGTAAGTAAAATGTTCCTCTGAGTTCTATGAGTTACTCTAGCAAATTAGTTGAATCTGAGGAGGGGTCATGGAAGCCTGTGATTTATAGCCAGTTGGTTAGTAGTGCAACCTGGACTTGCCATTGGCATCCTGAGTTGGAGGGGGTCATTGAAACCTCTAATCTATAGCCAGTTGGTCAGAAGTACAGAAGTGAGTGAATGCAGAAACAAAGGAAAAGTAGTCAAGCAATGAAAGTAACAACAGTTCAATGGTAAAACAGAGTCCTAGTTCTTCCTCAAGGAATATACATATATCATTGAGTTGTTCTGCAGAAATTAAGACCTGCCTCCCCAGGTGGCAGATGTTGACTACATGCTGACCACAAGTACGCAGACCCCAAACTAGTTAGAACCAGAAGGTTGTTACCTCACCACCAACCAATAAGAAGAAAGTCCATGAGCTGCAACCTGCACCCTAAATGTTGCCTTAAAAAACCCTTCCCCAGAGGGGCAAGGTAGGGGTAGGGGATTAAGAAGTACAAACTACTATGTATAAAATAAGCTACAAGGATATATTGTAGAACACAAGGAATATAGCCAATATTTTATAACAACTATAAATGGAGTCAAATCCTTAAATATTGTGAACCACTATGTTGTACACCTGAAACTTATATAATATGGTAAATCAACTAAATCTCAAAAATAAATACATACATACATACAAACCCTTCCCTGGAAGCCATCGGGACGTTTCGGTATTTTGAGCACCAGCTGCCTGTTCTCCTTCTTGGCACCCTGCAATAAATGCTGTACTTTCCTTCACCACAGTCCGGTGTCATTAGATTGGCTTTGCTGCGTGGTGGGCGAGCAGACCCAAGCGCAGTTCAGTAACACCACCTAGGTGAAGATGGATAAAATTAAAACATTTAGCAGGTTCTTTGTAGTTGCTGAGCAATGAGAGAAGTGCTTTTCTTAGAATCAGCCATAATTCAAAATGGAGCAATTACATAACGTATTTTCAAGAAAATGGTGCTATATAGGTGATCTTGTCATTACCAGACTTTATGACTCACATTATATAAACATGGGAAACAGCAGTGAGCAAAGGGGCAAATGTGAATTTAGAAGAAGGTGTTTTTGCTTTCATAATTAGGCCCTTTCCTCCTGATGGAATTTAATGCAAGTAGATCTCTCTGATTGAAAAAATGCAGACCCATTGCGCCTCTGTCATTCATTCAGTGACGACTCAAAGTAATCCTTGACAAGTTGATTTTTCAAAATAAGTGGTGACCACAGAACTGCAGTCCGTGGGCCTTTTCGTGTATTTCATTTTATAAGTTTCAATTAGAAGAAGAATCCAGAGACAGTGATTTTCTATTTATTTATTTTTTGCGGTACGCGGGCCTCTCACTGCTGTGGCCTCTTCCGCCGCAGAGCACAGGCTCCGGACACGCAGGCCCAGCAGCCATGGCTCACGGGCCCAGCCGCTCCGCGGCATGTGGGATCTTCCTGGACCAGGGCATGAACCCACGTCCCCTGCATCAGCAGGCGGACTCTCAACCACTGCGCCACCAGGGAAGCCCAGAGACAGTGATTTTTAAGATTTCAGGAACAATCACATCTTTACCTATGTGCTTTATAATCTTGTTGTGAATTATTTTTTTCTTCAGTGATGTGACATTCTTCTTCTTATTATTATTTTAGTACTTACTGATACTTCCAAGAGTTATTACAGAACTTATGGAAACTTCTTTTTACTTCCTTCCATAGAAAAGGATAAAGTGAAGAGACTAGGGAGCCAGATATATTTTTTATTTCTCTTTTATTCTTGGAATTGTATCATATGAAGGTGGTTGACTGTACTGAACTCAAATTTAAAAATTAAATATAATTTCTGCCAACTGTGTACAGGATAGAGTTATGGAATTTGGGGGAGCTTCACAGAAATATAGACAGTATGTCCTCTGGTCTAAGCTATTTATAATGACTGTTAGATCAGAAATCCATAAAACAGGATACTAAAATACCAATTTTTCCTCTTGAAAAACATATGCTTTACTCGTTTAATTTTAAAATAGCTTTGTGAGGTAGGGTTATTATGATTTCCATTTTATAGATGAGAAGCTGAGGCCAAGAGAGGTTTAGCTAGGTAATGGCAGAGCAGGGATTCATACCCAGGCAGTGTTCTCTATTGTCCAAGCTTTTAACCACTCCGCAGCACTGCCTCCCTAAAAAAGGCAAAATCTAAAACAATGACAACAACAAACAGAGAAGACAATAACTGACAAGTAATCAATATCTTGTCCTGGGATGGGCTGGGAATCAGAACAATCTCAACTGAATCTCGCATCCTATAGAATGTTAATGCAAGGAGAAACAAAAACATCATCTAGTACAATTCTCTGACTACTGGGTGAGAAGCTCAACTTGAAAGCAAATTTGGAGTATTAACTTCTACAAGTAAATGGACGTGTATAGTATTAGACTGAGACTGCTTGTATTTCCCGAGAGCAACCTGAAAATTCATGGAGTTATTTTCACACAGGGGCATATTTAAGGGGTGAGTAAAGTGTTTCTCAATTTCGGCACTACTGACATTCTGACCAAGTCACTCTTTGTCGTGGGCACTGTCCTGTGCACTGTGTGATCTTTAGCAGCATCCTGGTCTCTGCCCACTGGATGTCTGTAGCACCCCCTCCAGTTGTGAACCAAAAATGTCTCCAGACATTATCAACTGTTCTCTGGGGGGCAAAATTCACTCTGCTGAGAACTACTGGGCTAATGAGAGACAAAACTAATTGTCTCAGGATTATATGCTTGGCTTGCTATACCCGTTAAAATGGCCTGTAAAAGCCCTCTCTTCTCTGCCTCCTTGGCTCCTGCTAAGACGCTCAGCCCCTTTCTTTTAAGGCCCTTTTCATCTCTTTGTTTTTCCCACTCCCAGGCACCCTACCACCTCCTGCTAGGGGAGTGCACAGAAACTCAGATTTTCTCTTACTTTATTATGCAGAATAATTCAGCTCTCTGTCTCTTAGGAGTCCAGGAAGTGGGGCGTGTGTGTGTGTGTGTGTGTGTGTGTGTGTGTGTGTGTGTGTGTGTGTGTGTGTGTGTGATGTGGGGATATGGGATGTGAAGGTTCTCTCTAATTCAAAGTAACTCATCAAAATTATCTTCTCCAAACAAAGAGCCTTATCTAATGGAAAGCAATCATGCCAATCCTCAAGCAGGAGCCACTGCAAATGTTAGAAGTTTTAACTAGGAAATGCTCCCTAAAGGGGAGCTGAATTTGTCTTCCCAAAATATGCCACTTTGGCATGAGGATTATGTTGAACTAAAGGCAATAAAAACCCAGCAGGTTCAGGAAAAGCTCTTTACCTCCCCCTCAACTGCCTAAATTTACATTGGAAAGGGGACCTGGGTCTGGGGATACAAAGGGAAGGAAGGCCATTCACAGGCAGGCAGAGATGTTTGAAAAACAAACGTTGCCTTGTTAAGCAGGCAAGTTTCTTAGTAAAAAGATAACTTTTGGGCTTATACCTCCCGAAAGCTTAGGATGTCATAGAAGTCTCAACTACCTGACTGCCCTTTCGGTCTCCTATTTTTATGGGGCTCGCATAGGTGCAAAAAAAATTGTTTTTTCTCCTGTTAATCTGTCTGATACCAATTTAATGATTAGATCAGCCAAAGAACCTAGAAGGGAAGAAGGCCCCTACATCCTCCAGTACTCTTTTTCTCCCCCCTACATATGGGGATTATGGACAATGGGAGGGTAAATTCCAGAGCGGAGGTCCAATGTTCTGTTTTTAGAGGAGCTGTCTATAAATGCTGTATTTAATCAATTAAAACTTTCACCTCTTACTGATAAAATGTGTATATCAATCAGACATGAAGGGATGCAAACTTTCCAAAGTACAAATAAATGGATTAAAAGTAGTCAAATAAAATACTAAATATACTATTTTATGCTGATATACAGTATACAGTTTTTTATGATCCTACCTTATTTTGATTTCTGCCAATAAGAAGAAAAAGAAGAAGATCTTACAAGTATGTGGCATTAAAAATGACAAGCTTGGGCTTCCCTGGTAGCGCAGTGGTTGAGAGTCCGCCTGCTGTTGCAGGGGACGCGGGTTCGTGCCCCGGTCCGGGAAGATCCCACATGCCGCGGAGGGGCTGGGGCCGTGAGCCATGGCCGCTGAGCCTGCGCGTCCGGAGCGTGTGCTCCGCAACGGGAGAGGCCACAGCAGTGAGGGGCCCGCGTACCGCGAAAAAAAAAAAAAAAAAAGACAAGCTTTTTTTTTTTTGGTCACGCCATGCGGCATGCAGGATCTTAGTTCCCTGATCAAGGATTGAACCCGTGTCCCCTGCATTGGGAGTATGGAGTCTTAGCCACTGGACCGCCAGGGAAGTCCCAAAAAATGACAAGCATTTTTGAGGAAGGCTTTTTTTTCTTAACCATTTTTTCGAGAAATTATTGAGATGTTGATTCTAGCTGCCCTCTTTGTTTCATTAGAAATTTCTCTATCAGTAGCGTAAGCACTGTAGGAAAAATATCTTGGGTCTAAAAACCAGGAAAACATTCTGTTTCTTAAGCTTCCGTCTAAATAATATTAGTCATTTCGTCTCACATTCTGATGAGTCACGCTTGCCTTTAAAATGTACAAACTATCCTCTGTATTTTTCATCCTTTAATTCTTCTTTTCATCCTTTAAGGTAGAACCTAAAAGAAATGGTTTTCAAATTCCAGGCTGGTATACTGTGCTGAACTTTACTTTGAATATCTTTAATAAAAAGTCTTTCCATTTTAATCACACAACCTGTCCCTTTTAACAGTGGATTTCAACCATCAAAAGAATGCTGTTTATTTTTTTCCTGCCTACCCGTTTTAAGGGATTTTTTTGGTAGCTGAATTGAATGGTTAGCCATAAGGCAAAAAACTCATTGCTGTGTGTCTATGTAAATACCTATGCGTGTGTGTATATGTGTGTGTGTTGTTATTTTGTAACTAGTCAGCTTCCTTTTTACTTTGCCAGTTGAAGTGCAAACAAGAGTGTAATAATTGGGCTTATACCTCCCAAGAAGTCTAATCGATCCCTTTATCCCCACTCCCAAATTTGTCAGAGATAAAATTTAAAATTTCTATCCATCAAAAGACATCTTAAATAAAGTGTAAAAGACAAAATTGAAATTGGTTAGATAACTGCCACACATATAATGGTTAAAGGATTAGTATCCAGTATATATGAAGAGCTTTTACAAATCAATTTTAAAAAGACAAATGACCCAGCGGAAAAATTGGTAAATAATGCAAATGGTATTTTGCAAAAAAAGAAACATGTATGGTCAATAAACATATAAAGAGATGTTCAACCTCATTAATAATCAGACAGATGAAAATCCAGGCTAGTTTTCATTACTTTGAACTTTATATATCACAAATATATGTGATAAAATGACATAACTACACACACATTTATGACAAGAAAAAGATAAACACAGTATTTCAAATTATGTTTATTTGGAGAGGAGGCTGAATTATGGAACTGGGGAAGGATCCATAGTTAGATGTAAGTAATGTTTCGGGTATTTGATTTGTTGGTGGGTTTACTGTACTCATTATGTTATTTAAAAAAAAACAGATGATAGCCAGCTACACAAGTAGATAGAAAGCTATATTTGGACTGAAAATGTTGGTGAATTATAAGCCAAGGATAATGATTCCAATTCTGTGCGACTGCGGTCCTTAAAAAAGTGACTTGGGGTGGGTAGTAAAACCTTTATTAAAGAAATTTCAAAAGCTTGAAGTGGTAGAAGGGTTGCAGCTACAGGAATTTATATTAGTCAGGATGGGGAAGGCTATGCTACAATAACTAATAAACCCCAAATCTCAGTGATCTACTACAACAAAGGATTATTCCTCCTTTACACAATATGCCCATTGTACATCTATACTCAGAGGCCCAAGTTGGTGGAGGCTCCACCATCTTATACCCGTACTATATAAAATACTCTGACTCCTTGATTGTCACAATAAGGGGAGAAAGTGCTAGAAAGTCTCAAACGTGCAATTAAATGTTTCAGTTTGACAGTGACCCATTTGATTTATGCTCCCGGCCCATAATTACAACTAGTCTTACAACCTTGACTAACTGTACCCAGACGGAGAGAAGAACTAAATTTATGTAAGTACTAGAAGTCTTTATTACAGAGTTGTTTTCAGTAGAGACACAATGGCAATGCTTTCATGGTTTTTTTTTTTTTGGCTGCGTCGGGTCTTTGTTGCTGCGTGCGGGCTTTCTCTATTTGCAGCAAGCAGGAGTTACTCTTCATTGCGGTACATGGGCTTCTCTTTGTGGTGGCTTTTCTTGTTGAGAAGCACATGCTCTAGGCACACGGGCTTCAGTAGTTGCAGCATGCAAGTTCAGTAGTTGTGGCACATGGGCCCTAGAGCGCACAGGCTTCAGTAGTTGCAGCGTGTGGGCTCAGAAGTTGTAGTGTGTGGGCTCTAGGGTGCCTGGGCTTCAGTAGTTATGGTGCATGGGCTCAGTAGTTGTAGCTCTCAGGCTCTAGAGCACAGGCTCAGTAGTTGTGGCACATGGGCTTAGCTGCTCCGCGGCATGTGGGATCTTCCAGGACCAGGGATCGAACTCGTGTCCCCTGCATTGGCAGGTGGATTCTCAACCACTGCACGACCAGGGAAGTCCCTGCTTTCGTGTCTTGATGACCAAGTATGGCAGACTGCAGTAGGGAGCATGTTCTCTACTACTGTATAGAATGGCTTCCATGCATTGAGGGCCCCTGGGAATCTAGCTTAGCTGCGCTTTCTGGAAAGTTTTAAACTTCGGATGTTTATGCAACATACCTCCACGGATTCCCAGGAAACTTGGGCTAGGCATTGAAATCAAGACGATGGAGGTCGTACATTGGCCTCTTGAAGCAAGAATCAGAGAGAATTGAGGATTATTATTTATGTGCACACATTCGCATCACGAGCAAGTAAAACTCATGCAAACACCTGTTACGTTCCGAAGAGTGCACTAAGTGTTTTTTCCTTTGGCTCAGGTTTCTCTCATTTTGTCCATGGAACAAATGTAAAATCAGAGCTACCTTTGAAGTCAGCAGAGTATATGTGCAGTCCTTGAAACTTTTAGAGGGCTAATTTGAAGGGATGCTGGGAATTCAGTGTGAAATCGGGACTCCTTTATTTTGTTCATTTTCTTTTTTTCAAGAATCCTCTGACATTTTAGCAATTGTGATACACTTTCCTTTAAGCATTCTTAGAGTTGGACATAACCTATAAGTGTATTTTGGCACCAGGCTGCCACCATCAAAACCTCCTGTGAGAAATATTTATTTGGCTGCTCTCTGGGTATACTGCTGTAAAAGTCTTATTCATCAGTTCTCTCCCGGCCTCTTTGGCAACTGGCTCCTGGGCAGAGTATAAGCTATGCTCACATGCGAGCCAACTCAGAACATATATGCGGAATTTTTAAAAAATGATACAAATGAACTTACAAAACAGAAACAGACTCACAGACATAGAAAACAAAGTTATGGTTACCAAAGGGGAAAGGCGGGGAGGGATAAATTAGGAGTTTGGGATTAACAGATACACACTACTATATAAAAAATAGATAAACAACAAGGACCTACTGTATAGCACAGGGAACTATATTCAATATCTTATGATAGCCTATAATGGAAAAGAATCTGAAAAAGAATACATATATGTTATATATATATATATATCTGAGTCACTTTGCTGTACACCTGAAATATTGTAAATCAACCATGCTACAATTAAAAAAAAAAACATAGTACAATAGATTCCTCAGTATCGATGACCTCATGGGAATCTTAACCCCCTAGAGTCATCCCAGTATAGGCCAGTCCCTCTTTCTGTCTCCCTTCCTGCAGACTCTGGGATTCCTTTTTATTGCTGCCACATCATATTCTACATTGAGAAAAAGTCTGTAGGGTGAGATGCTGTTTCCCAGATCTCTTCCAGGAAAACATGATAACGTAGCTACCTCCTAAAGTATATATAGCAAATCATTTCGGGAAAAGAGACCGTGGATAAAGAAACTAGGAAATATTGGGAAGTTTCAAGAATTGATGTTATATCAGTCAGTTTTCATTCAGAGAAGCAGAACCAGTAAGAGGTTTTATATACATATATACACGTATATGTGTGTGTGTGTGTGTGTGTGTGTGTGTATATATTATATATATATTTAAGAGATTTATTACAGAGGTTTGACGTGATACAATCATGGGAGCTAATAAAGCAGTCCCCATAAGGCTGCTGTTTTTACCTCTGATGCTGAAGCTTGAAGTCTGCAGGGCAAGCATTCAGGAATGGATGTAAGTTTAGGGAGATCACAAACAAGCTGGAACTCCACGAGGACAGATTAAAAGCATGAGGTGGAATCCCACAAGGACAGACGGAAACCCGTGTCAGTTCTGGTTGCTCCTGACCTTGGTGGTGTGGGTATCCTGCAGAAGCGAGGGCCCTTCTCAATGGAGCTAAACACACACACCTGGCCCAGAAGTCAGAGGTGCTGAAAGAGGATCTGGGGAAGGGGAGCGGCTGCAGCCAATGAAGTGAGTTAGCTCGTGTGTGAGCTAAAGAACGGCTAGTGCCTCTCTTCTGCCCTCCAACTCTCCCCAAGAGTTTCTCTCATGGCCCACCTTAACCAGAAACACGCAGGGAAGGGAAGTGTGGAAATGTAGTTCAGCCTAGCCAGGCTGATGTATTACAATGCCACCACAAGTGTATTCCCATATGAAAACTCTGGCTTTATTGCTGAAAGGCACCAATAGTAACCATGCCCTGGGGGGCTCTCTTTAATTCTCCCTGGAAGATCTCAGAAAACATACTTGAGCTTCTGGATCTCCTAGGCTTTTTCCTTTGTAAGACTGTACTCTTGAGCCTGAAAGGATGGTTACAACTGCACAACAGGGTGTTCTTCTGCTTAGTGCTGGTGACTCACTTCTAGGTGACCCCCTACGCACATAAGCAAGACCACCTTTAGTTCTGATTAGTTCAACTAACATCCATCGAGCTCGATTGTGTGCCAGGCACTGTGCTGGCTGCCATGGGAGAAGATGAGGAACCAGGGCCTGAGGAACTTACTGTCTAGTGGGGGAGATATTCACGTAAATAGAAACAGTCCTGCAATGGGGTCAATGCTCAGGTAAAGGAATGAAGGGTGTACAATGGAGGTGTGGAGAAGGGGCACTCCAGGGCTTGAGATGTGGGTTTTAAAGGATGAGTAGGAGTTAGCTAGACAATGCAAAGTGCAAACTGCATAGCAGGCCAAGAGATACTGTAGGGGAGTGAACTCTACCACCCCACAATGTGTCTCTTTGGCATGAGGATTATTTTAGGCTGATTATCTTTAAGAAACAGAAGACTCAGGAAGTTTTTCTTTTTACCTCCCCAGAACTGCCTAAAAAATTTAGACAGAGGGGAGCGAGGGCCAGGTCTAGGAAGAGAGCTATCAGTAGAGATAACTACAAAGAGTATGGGCTAGGTGTGGTGAGCTGGGGTGGGGGGAACTCAATATTATAAGAGCATAAAGTGGGGAACAGGGAGTGGCAGAACATAAAGCCACATCTTGGGAACTGCATCTGCTATACTAAGGAGTGTGAACTTTACTCTTTGGAGTGTGAATGAAAAACATAGCCTACCATATCAGTAAACAAAGGATGTTGCAGCCATCAAGCCATCTCATTACAGCAGCCCAGGTGGTGAGCCCTGAGGAAACTCAGGATAGAAACATAATGCCCGCCATCAAATCATCAGACAGTGTGGCCACGCCCCCCATGCCCCCCACCCCTGACGAAAGGGAGGGGAAAGCACAGGATCCTGGCCCCTGATAGCTGAGGTGCATATCAAAGGAAGGATTTCAGTGAGCCCAGACTCTTGCATCTTCCCATGCATAGAAAAGCCCTAAATTCCTTAACGTGAGACATCCGGTTTTCTTTAATTAACAGTAATCTTTTGATGTTCCAACTACCTGGTCTTTGGTGTAAAAACTCCTATATATCCTGGCTCCCCACCTTGCCTCTTCGGAGCAGTCTTTCGGAGTTATCTGAGATGCTGTCTTCCGGGCTTAAGTCCTCAGTTTTATCCGCCGAATAGAACATAACTCTTAACTTCTAGGTTGTGAATTTTTTTCAGTCGACAGGAGACACTAAAGGGTTATACCTATATCAGTTAGTGATAAGTTCAACAGAAAATCCTACTATAATAGCTTAAACAGAAAAGAAGTTTATTGGTTTTCTGTAACAAAAAGCGTGGAGGTGGGAAACTTTTGTTTGGTATGGCAGCAACACCATGTTTCCATGATTTGGGCTCTTCTCTGTTTCCCTGCTCTGAAATCCCAAGTGTCATTTTCATTGTCTGAAGGCTTACCTGCATCCTCTTTCTCTTGCTGCACCCTACTTTCACCTTGAAGTAAAAGCCTTATGTGGCTGCTCTGTGGAGTCTGGTGAGTCCTTTCAAGTATCTGAAGTTGGGGAATATTTGCACAATCTGAAGTCGTTCCCATGGCTCAGAAAGCCTTCATGATCCGGCCACCTGCTACCTCTCTGACTCCATCTCCTTCTACTTCATCTCCCTTTCTCATTCTGCTCTGGTCACCCCAGCACCTTTATTGTACTGAAACATACCCAGCATGCTCCAAACTCATGTCATGGCATTTTCTGTTTCGTCTGTCTAGAACTCTGTCCCTTAGATATCTATGGGGCTTCACTCTACCCTTCCGGAAAATCAGAAAGACCTTTCCAGACTGCACCTTCTAAAATGTAACCTTGCTCTGTTGCTTTTGGTTTCTTTGCTTTTTCCCCTGTTTCCCCAGACTAGAATATAAGCTGCACAAGAGATTTTGCTTGCATCTAGAGCAGTGCCTGGCACATAATAGATGCTCAGTAAATGATTGTCAAGGGATAACCAAATACATCAAGAGGGAGGTGCAGGTTCAGCTGGGGAAAGAGGGGCAAACAGCCTTTTTGTTACCTGGGAAAGACATGAAGAGAAAAGCAGGCTGTCAGGAGCTACCAGAGCTGGGTGAAAAGGAAAGGTGGCATGAGCCAGGAAGGGGAGGAGATGGTTCAAAACTATGAGGTACTGAACATCCCCCCAGGAGAAAGCTCAGATAAATAAACAAAACTTTATGTTGAAGGTAAACTGAGAGGTTGAATCAACTCATAATTGGGGTTTTCTTGGATTTATCAGACACCTCAGTGTATCTTTAATTAGTCTGAAATGTTGCTAATGATGTGTATATGTGTGTGTTCCACTGGTTTTTCTTAGATCAAACATTAGATTTAATTATGGACTTGGTCTTTTTTTTTAATTTTTATTTTTTTCTTTTTTGCGGTACGCGGGCCTCTCACTGTTGTGGCCTCTCCCATTGCGGAGCACAGGCTCCGGACGCGCAAGCTCAGCGGCCATGGCTCACGGCCCTAGCCGCTCCGCGGCATGTGGGATCTTCCCGGACCAGGGCACGAACCCGTGTCCCCTGCAACGGCAGGCGGACTCTCAACCACTGCGCCACCAGGGAAGCCCTTCTTTAAAATTTTTTTATTTTTAAAATTTATTTTACTTTATTTTTTGTTTTTGGCTGTATTGGGTCTTCATTGCTGTGCGCGGGCTTTCTCTAGTTGTGGTGAGCCGGGGCTACTCTTCGTTGCAGTGTGCGGGCTTCTCATTGCAGTGGCTTCTCTTGTTGCGGAGCACGGGCTCTAGACGCGTGGGCTTCAGCAGCTGTGGCACGCAGGCTCAGTAGTTGTGGCACACGGGCTTATTTGCTCTGCGGCATGTGGGATCTTCCCAGACCAGGGATCGAACCTGTGTCCCCTGCATTGGCAAGCGGATTTTTTTTTTTAATTAATTGATTAATTAATTTTTGGCTACGCTGGATTTTCATTGCTGTGCACAGGCTTTCTCTAGTTGCGGTGAGTGGGGGCTACTCTTCATTGCGGTGCGCGGGCTTCTCATTGCAGTGGCTTCTCTTGTTGTGGAGCACAGGCTCTAGGCATGCGAGCTTCAGTAGTTGTAGCTTGTGGGCTCCAGAGCGCAGGCTCAGTAGTTGTGGTGTACGGGCTTAGTTGCTCCGTGGCATGTGGGATCTTCCCAGACCAGGGCTCAAACCTGTTTCCCCTGCTTTGGCAGGCAGATTCTTAACCACTGCACAACCAGGGAAGTCCCTGCAAGCGGATTCTTAAGCACTGCGCTACCAAGGAAGCCTTGGTCTTTCCTTTAAAATAACCCCCATTCATGTAGCCTGAAAATTGATTTTGTAATGGAAGTCTGTGCTGAAAATGTGGATGGAGAAACTCAGGTGAACACAGATTGCTGTGTTTCCTGTTATTCACAAAGGGGCCCTTTCTCATATTATGCTCGGAGGGAAGTGTGTGTGTACTTAAGCTCATGGCAAGAAAAAACAGAGAGGAGGAGTATGTTGAGAATTAAGAGAATAAAATATATAAAATCAGATAAAATCTACAACTTTATAAAAAGGAGGGTTTTTTCCCCGCTATAAAATATCAGATATATTTCAACAGGACAGAATCCATGCAAGATTGTAAGTCTACTTCCGTGTTCCCCGAGCTCTTAAGGTGAGCTGATAAGGTCAGACAGGGAATCAAGGAGTTAATAAAATAATTTCCACCAAATGTTAGGCATCTCTTGGGATGTTTTGTTCTGTTGATGTTTTGTTCTGTTTTGCTTGGGAAGAAATATTTTTGTTTTGCTTTGCTTGCTCATTTACACATATGTCTTTAAATTGATAACATATGCACATGACGGAAAATTCAAAATGTACAAAATAGTGGAATGAAAAAGCAGACTCCTTCTTACCACAATCCCCCACTGCCACATACACAGTTCTCCCTGGAGACAACTCTCATTACCCTGTATACATGCATTGCTGAACCTTGCTTTTTTCAATTAATTTATTTGGAGATAATTCTACATCAGAACATATAAAGAATTGTGTCTTTTTTTTTTTTATTAAGGATTGCATAGTGCGATTATGAAGTTTTTTTATAAATTTATTTTTATTCTTTGGCTGCATTGGGTCTTTGTTGCTGTGCACGGGCTTTTCTCTGGTTGCGGTGAGCGGGGGTTACTCTTCGTTGTGGTACATGGGCTTCTTATTGTGGTGGCTTCTCTTGTTGTGGAGCACGAGCTCTAGGCATGCGGGCTTCAGTAGTTGTGGCATGTGGGTTTCAGCAGTTGTGGCTGGCGGGCTCTAGAGCGCAGGCTCAGTAGTTTGGGCGCACGGGCTTAGCTGCTTCACGGTATGTGGGATCTTCCCCGACCCAGGGCTCAAACCTGCGTCCCCTGCATTGGCAGGTGGATACTTAACCACTGCGCCACCAGGGAAGCCCGATTATGAATTTTAATAGGAAAGTTTTCTCTTTCCTCACCTCAGAAAGAAATCCATGCTTAGCTTAATGCAGAAGGAACCACCAATAGGAGGAATTAAGGTCTCACAGGGAAAGATTTTTATGTGAACCTCTTGGGAGCCTTCCAAACTCCTTCTAGAAATAGGGTTGCCAGACAAAATACAGGACACACAATGAAATTTGAATTTCAGATAAACAATGAATATTTTTTAGTACAAGTATGTGTCATGCAATATTTGGGAAATATATAAAAAATTATTTGTTTATCTGAAATTCAGTGGGTTATACTTATACTAAGCAATGATTCATTATTTATCTGAAATTCAAATTTCACTGGGCATCATACATATATTTTTTATTTATTTTTAAATTTATTTATCCATTCTTGGCTGCATTGCGTCTTCGCTGCTGCGTGCGGGCTTTCTCTAGTTGCAGTGAGTGGGGGCTATTCTTCACTGCGGTGTGCGGTCCTCCCATTGTGGTGGCCTCTCCCACTGAGGATCACGGGTTCCAGGCACGTGGGCCCCAGCAGTTGTGGCATGCGGGCTCAGCAGCTGCGGCCCACAGACTCCAGAGCGCAGGCTCAGCAGTTGTGGTACACAGGCCCAGTTGCTCCGTGGCATGTGGGATCCTCCTGGACCAGGGCTCGAACCCATGTCCCCTGCATTGGCAGGTGGACTCTCAAGCACTGCGCCACCAGGGAAGCCCATGGGCATCATATGTTTTAATTTGCTAAATCTAGCAAACCTATCTAGAAAGCACTCATCTATGCATTTGTGAATAGAGCTGATTTTAACTCAAAACTCCACAATGATAAATTGGTGTCTGTTAGAGCAGAAAAATATTACTTATTAAATATCATGGTTACAAAGACAACCTCAAACTTCAGACTTCAATATTTCTTTTAATTGCGTCTCATAATCTGCAAGAAACACAATGCTTTCCTCAAGTGTTTGACATAGCACTTTGAACTAAGACGGTTTAGCACATTGTCTTCAGTATTAAAAAACTGTAATGTAGTTAAGGTGTATCTCAAATATTATAATCATACACTTGAACCTTGAGCTAAATTAAATTTCAGGGGAATTTTACTTGTATTGCTAACATGACATTTTTTCAAAATGCAGCACTGCTGTCAAAAAATATTAAATCAGATTGCAATTAAGCCAAGTTAAACGTCTTATTGAAAATTAAACATACACCTTATAAAATTCATACTTTGCTTTCTTAAGAAGTCTTTCGGGGAACTAAAAATCAGTGTATTGTGATTCAGAATGGACCACACTTAATTTGTTTTCCTCAGACACAAATAGATGCACGATCTTCCCTAGTGTCACCCGTTCTGGCTTCTCACTTTATTGATGTGTCTGGGTTTTCTCCCAAGGCATCCTCTACACTAGTCCACTGTCCCTTCTCACTGAAACCCAATAACACCCCAGTGATTTCCATCCAACTTGGAAGCAGTGACTGTTCTGCAGCCCAGAATGTACCTTCTGAAATGAATCTGGAGCTTACAGGTATATGCTTGCCCCTGGTTCGTGTGCCGCTGATGGGAATTTATTCCTCTTCATCTTAATAGATACAGGTTCCCAAGGACCTTGGCAGCTATTGTCGAACTTTGGAAAGCACCACATTTTGAAGAAAAGTAGCCTTTAAAGATTTTTTTTTTTTTGCGGTACGCGGGCCTCTCACTGTTGTGGCCTCTCCCGTTGCGGAGCACAGGCTCCGGACGCACAGGCTCAGCGGCCATAGGCTCATGGGCCCAGCCGCTCCGCGGCATGTGGGATCTTCGCGGATCAGGGCACGAACCCTTGTCCCCTGCATCGGCAGGCGGACTCTCAACCACTGCGCCACCAGGGAAGCCCTAAACGATTTTTTATTTATGGTTTTAAACGAAAGTAGTGTGCACCACTTGGCCAGTGACAAAGGGAGGAATGCCCCTGTTCTCTCCATGTCAATGTTTCCTTTTAGCATTAAAACTAGAGGAGTGAATTAATGGCGAGCATGCTTAAGTATTGGGGGGAAACGTAGTGGTGTCTGCAATTTCCTCTGAAATGAATTGAAAAAGTAAATAAGATGGATCAATGGATGGTCAGGTCTGTACTAAAGCAAACCGAGCATAATATTAATGGTAGAATCTAGGTGGTGGGTATACAGTTCTTCACTGTAATATTCTTTCAACTTTTTTGTGTGTCTGAAATTTTTCATAATAAAATGTTAAGGAAAAAATTCAAGGAGTGTGAGCTAAAACACTAGAGAGACAGGTACATTTGGATGTGTACTTGTACTATAGGGGAGGAAAAATCATTTCCCTCTTCCCTTCTAGGTTCTTGACTGAAACCCCTCTAAAATAAAATATGGATGAATAGGAGGAAAACAAACAGAAGTTTAATAACACGGACACCTTCTGTGTACATGGGAGAGAGCCAGGAAAACTGAGTAACTCCCTGAAATGGCCCAAGCCACCACCTTCAATACTCTCTCCAGCTAAAGACAAAAGAAAACTTGGGGAACGTGTGGGTTATGGGAGGTGACCAGGAAAAGCACACTAAACAAAGGTGAAGTTGTTATGTGGATTTAAGTCCATACCTTCTCCATTGAGAAGAGTTTCTAGAGGTTTAGTCATCCTCTTCCTGGTACAGAGAGGGAGACACCCTTAGAAATGGAGATTTCCCTTATAAATATGAACGTCTCTTACAAAAAGGGTAACTTCTACTTGGTTTTCAGCACTTTCCCTATGTCTGTTGTTTCCTAAAAAAATCAGCCTAATAATCGTTATGCCAAAAAGGCGTATTTTGAGGTGACAAACTCTGCTCCCCTTCAACACAGAGCCACCTTGGGCCAGCTCCTCTACCTCTTTGTGCCTTGCTTCTTCATCTGTAAAAGCCTACTGCATAGGCTCACAGATTTCACGAGATAATCTCCACAAAACACTTACCACAGTGCCCAGTTCATGATGTTCAGTAAATATTAGCTGCGATGATGATGATGATGATGATGATGACGGGAAGGCTGATCTATGAGATGCATCAAAGCCTAAAAGGAAGATGAAAATGCATCAGGGAAGGCTTTACAAATAAGGAGACTTGACTTGCTCTTGAAAGATGTGCTAGAAATGCATTAATGGAGAGAGGTTCAGCATAAGCAGTAAATGAAAAAACAAGGCAATGAAAATACAAGAATGAAGGACAGAACACAGAAGCAAGATGCGCAAGGATTCATGAAGGAGGCTGGCCTGGCTAGTGTTTTGGAAAGTAGGACTAGACTCCATTAACTCATTTGAAACTAAATGTGTTCTGTCATATTCCTTGTAACATTAGACTCAAAGCCTCAAACTAGCTAAGAAAAAAAAAAAGCCCCGAATGTAACTGAGAAACCGCCTTGGTTTTTGAAGCCAAGATATGGGACTTGAATGAGTTCTTCCTTTGTCACTAGTCCTAAGATAAGAAGAAAGAAAATAAAAATTAAGATAACAGAAGAAGAGACAAATGCCGGGTGGAAATCAGTTTCATGATACACAACCAGTCTGAGTACCCAGATTTCCCCATATTTTTATAAGCTCCCCTTAAAAAATTGTTACTTTCATTTCTCTGTACCCTGTTCACCAGCATGTTCCCTCCCCCTCCAACTTTTAGTTACTAGGTTCTAAAACAAGGCGTCCCTTCTTGTCTAGGTCAGAAGGCCCTTTCCTTCTGCAGAGAAGAGTTTTTTTGTTTTTTTTTTTTCAAATCTCTGTGATGTCTTGAAATCAATTGGAGGTGGGAAGGGCTGATGGAGATGCCCTTGAGTGCATGACTAATTGGCAGAGAAGTCAAGTAATGCCTTGAAGCTCCATCCTCCCTCTTCCCTGAATAGCTGCCGGCTGGGAATGGCAGGAAATGGCATTGCTGGTCATGCTGCACCAACTCCATGCTGCCTAATTAACCATTCACCATTTAAATCACAATAAACAATTTGGAAATGTAATTTCCATTTGAGGCTAATCCTCTAGAATCCAAATATTGTAATAGATTCTGAAAACAAGATTCCTTTGCTATTAAAAAAATATACAAATTGACTTTCTTGGAACCTTTGGCAACTCAGCATACCTGACTAGATTACTGTATTTGCTGGCCTGTTATTACAATGGGAGACTCATCGGCGTTTCTTTTGTGGCCTCTCTAGCAAGGTGCTTATTTACCTTGTAAATATGGAGAACATGACTCTCCTGGGTCTTTGAATACTCAGTTTTATAATGAAGTGCAAAGCTTTATTATTTTTTTTTTCTTTGAGGGTTGGTAAACACAACCTTGGGCTTCTTACACAATAGGCCTAAGCAAAAAGAAAAGTATAAAGTATAAATAAATAAATGCTTTCTTCTAGCATATTGAGAGGGCTGTTCTGTATATATGTACATATTTTTTTGGCCTGGATTAACACTAAGATCTAGATAGATCCAGAGAAGGAACAAAGGCTACTATTGTTCCAGAGAATTGAAAAAGCGCTTGGTGCTATAGTGAAAATCCTTTCCAGCAACTGTATCTTTCAAAAAGTCTACACTGCATTACTAAACAGAGGATAGATGGTGGGAACTTACTACATTTTTCCAAGACCATATTGGGACTGAACGGCCCATAGTGATTTGTCTCACTAAGGGGCAGTCTTAGGTTCTAAGGGGGAGCAAAATATGCCACCCCCAAACATCCCTCTTTGACATAAGGATTATCTTGAGCTGGTTATATTTAAGAAACAGCAGACATAAGAAAAGCTCTGAAAACTGATGCTCTCATGTGATTTCTTTTGTGTTATGATTCCTACTCATCCTGTGTGAAACAGAATTTAAGCTACATTAAGCTATGCTAAGTAGTTCAAAATGGAGTCATAGTGGCCAATGTAAACTTTCATATTAGTTGTTTTGAAACGTCCACTGTAGGACTGTGGGTGTCTTTGATAAACTAAGAGTGGCAGCAACTTTAGATGAGAAATTTATTTGGCAACGTACATCACTGGAACAGAGGGAGCAACTGAAAGAGCCAAGACTCCCTCCCCTGGGGTAACTGTTACTCCTTAAAAAGAAACCACTGAGCCCAGTGACTTGAAGGCTCTTCGCTGGAGGACCTGACTCCACACCTGTGACAGTGTTTCAGATGGACACTGCTGGAGGCTCCGTGGGAGCAGAGGGCGACTTCCCACGCTGTTGCCAGATGCCTTCTTCCCAGACTTCTCCTTGGAATGGTTCGTTACCCACTTTTCTACTTTCCCTACTTTCACTAACCTGTGCTGTGTGCTGACTGTGTGCAGTAAACCGCGTGATTTGTGAATTCAATATTGGCCACATTTTGCATATCTCCAGTGCTGTGATTCTTCCCTGGCCTTACCGCTGGGCCCTGCGACACACAACCGAGTAGAAGTTACCCTTCTGTTGTGGATACTTACATTTATGAGGGAAACCTCCATTTGTAACAGTGCCTCCCTCTCCGTACCTGTTGGGCTGCACCCCGCAGGCCTGCAAGGCCTGTGCTTGCCCAGCTTCAAGACCAAAGAAAGGGCTCAGAGTCAGAGACAGCAACATCAATGGTTTAATGGACGGGGGAGCTTACACGTCTGAAGCAAGGTCCCGGAGCGACACCCCACTGTGTGCGGTGGCTGGATGGCGGGCAGGACGCGGTGGCAGGCTTCCTCCCGGGGCAGGGGGAGGTTACCAGTTATAGGGGGAACTCACGTCAGGGGGGCTCATCAGTTTCCAGGGAAACCAGCCGAGGGGCACGCCCCTCACGGCCCCTTTGATAAGCTATTAGGTGGAAATGTTTGACCTAAAGATTAGAATAATTACTAGCTGGGGCCAGGCAAGTACATAGGAAGGTCAGTCATGTGAGTGGGGTGTAGGTGAAGCAGGCACTGGTGCAGCAAAGGATGTACAGAGAACAAGAGAACAGCCATCTTGAGCAGCCTGACCATACAGTCATGACTAAATCTGATTTAGTCGTGAGTTTCTAGAGATTTAGTCATGACTAAATCTCTCGAAACTCTTATCAATGGAGGAGGTGCTGCTCTATGTGCAACCCAGGCCAAGACACTTGGCAGGGGCCCCTGGTGACCTAAACTTTGGGAGTCTTCATTTGGCATTTCTTTCCAAAGCATTACATGTCCTTACTGGCCTGTCTTGCTTTGTCCATTTTAGAGCTAACTGGGGTTATGTAATTCAATATATTTTTCTATATTGAAAATAAGGAGAGCTAGTTTAAGCATAAGGTAATCACCAAAAGACAAACTTGAACACTTTTTCAGTAAACTCTATGGCCGAGCTGGAAGAAATGAACTAATTGTGATTTGTACACAGGCATAAAGCCCCTAATTTGCATACACACATGAGTATGTAATTATACACATACATACATGGCTGTGAATTCAAAGGGTAACATGTATCACAATGTTAGAATATAGTCACTGCAGGCAGTCAAAGGATAATAAAGTAGCGTGAAGAACCAGAAACCAGAGAGACAGGTAAATAAAAAATGCATTCATATTCATTTTAAAGAGGCTACTTGTGTGAATGGGGATAATATATTGAGAGAAGCTTAATTAACTAAGGCTTTGAAGTAGCAGAGATACTTAATGAACGTTTTGGCATACTCAGAGTTGATTGAGGAAACCTCCTCTCCTGAAAATTCCTTGGAAAATCATAGTGTATCCTTAACTGTAAATGAAATACCAATGAAAAGAATCATGTAGTGATAGAGATTCTCAGTGCAGTTTATTGAGTAACAGCCATGTGGGGGCTCTGGAAGAAATATGATCTCCTTTTGACAAAACATATATTTTGTCATTTCCAAAAAACTCTGAAAATGGGGGTTCTTGCCCTCAGTCTACTTCAACCTTAATGGAAGAGATGAGATGGGTAAATAGTCAACCAAAATAATGCAGCAATCATTACATTTCATTTGAAATCATTTACGTTAATTACAAAAGTGGGTTTGAGACAGTAACTAAGAAAAAAACTGGTTAGATGATAAGAGTGTTGGTAAATTCCCATGTGAATGATACTAAGCTTGAGTAACATTAGGGGAAAGATTCCTGGAAAACAAAGTAGATGTGATGTGTTTTTGAATTTTATATCTTCTTACATAGATTGGTAAATAAGAGCAAGACCTTTTGTTTTCTTAATAACCAGAGGAAAAAAACAGAACTACATGCCCAATAATATTGGGTCCTTTCATGAAGGCCCAATAGTCATCATTGTTTAAATATTTCTCCCAGTTTGAAATCCTATAGTGGTTCTGCATTACATTCAGGATGAAATGTGGATATCTGGCATGACATACAGTGCCATGGGTGATAGGACCCTGCCTATCCTTCCTTCATTTCCTCCCTTAACATTTAATGTTCCCCAAGGGCACCATGTTGTCGCACTAGTTTGTCTCACTTGCTCTGACATGGCTTGTCCTCCTGCCTGGAATCTTTTGTGCTCTTTCTTCTCTTCATGAACTCTTTTTCATCTTTCAAGAGTCATCTCACCCTTTAGATTTTGATGATTTTGGTTTTGAATTTTCTACTGAACTGTTTATTTTTCTTTCGATCCTTTTTTTAAAATGAATTATTTTTCATTTCCAAGGGGTTGGATGCTTTTATTTGTTTTTTTTGTTTTTTGTTTTTGTTTTTTTTGCAATACGTGGGCCTCTCACTGTTGTGGCCTCTCCCGTTGTGGAGCACAGTCTCCGGACACACAGGCTCAGCAGCCGTGGCTCACGGGCCCAGCCACTCCGCGGCATGTGGGATCTTCCCGGACCGGGGCACAAACCCGTGTCCCCTGCATCGGCAGGCGGACTCTCAATCACTGTGCCACCAGGGAAGCCCCTTTTGATTTATTTGAACTTACACTATTGATTTCTGGTTGTCAAACTTATATTCAAATAAAGATGACCTTCTTGTGATTAGTCTTGTTATTTCTTTTTAATTTTGAAACTGCCTACAGAATGAGAATACCTTAAAAAGAACTGTCATAAATTATGCACTTACTAAAGTTGTAATTTAGAGCAATATTCTCAAGCCCAAAAATCTTCGAGTCATTCCTGACTCTTCTTTTTTTCCCTTGTACCCTGCATAACTGATACCTCTGGAATCCTGTTGTTCTGACTTTCAAGATATATCCAGAATCCAACTACTTCTGTCACCTCTACCTGTGTCTAATCCTACATCAGGCCTTACCTAGATCCTGTGGTAGCCTCCCAACCAGGCTTTCTGTTCTTGGTGTTGCCCCCTGCATAGAGTCAGTCTCTTCCTCAAGCACTATCTGTGAATTAGTTAGATGGTAAGCCATCCCTGGACCCCACGTCTCCCATCTCATACACCATCAAAGCCCAAGCCCTTAAAACTCCTCTCCCCCAACCCCCCTTCAGTGGCACCCCTTCCCACTCTGTCAGCTCTCATGGCCCCTGAAACACTGGAGATGGGCTCCTGCCCAATTCTCTTGGTCTGGAAGGATTTCCCTGATATCCTTAAGAATAGCTCCTTCACCTCCTTCAGGTCTTTGCTCAAATGCTACCTTCTCACTGAAGACTTTTCTGACCTCTTTTTAATGCAGATGCAGTCCCTCAAACACACACCAAACTGCTCTCTCAACCCTTTTCTGTCTTATTTTTCTCCATTTTTCTTATCACTGTCTTACATGCAAAATATAGTACTTATTCATTTGCTTATTGCTGGCTGTCCCACTTTGGAACATATGCCCCATCCGGGCTGAGGATTCTGTCCCTTCTGGTCACTGCTGTATCTCCTGCCATGAGAATAGTGCCTGGTATGTCAGAGGTACTCAAAAATACTTGTTGAATAATGGAGTGAAAAACAAACATATGAAAGAATAAATAACTCCAGTGACATGACGGCACTTCCACAATACAAAGTTAAGTCAAAAATTGGGCTTTACAATTTTATTTTTAAAAAAATATTATTTCGAAATTTGTAGTATAAGCCCAATTTTGTTTACTGCATATGCATGGAAAAAGGCTAGAAGGAAAAAAGTTAATAGTCATTATCTCAAAGTGGGGCATTCTTTTGAGTATTTTCAGAATTTCCTACAATGAGTAACTTCACAGTCAAGAAAAAAAATCAAATCCTATTTAAAGGGCTTCCCTGGTGGTGCAGTGGTTGAGAGTCCGCCTGCCGATGCAGGGGACATGGGTTCGTGTCCCGGTCCGGGAAGATCCCACATGCCGCGGAGCAGCTGGGCCTGTGAGCCGTGGCCGCTGAGCCTGCATGTCCGGAGCCTGTGCTCCGCAACGGAAGAGGCCACAACAGTGAGAGGCCCGTGTACCGCAAAAAAAAAAAAAAATGCTATTTAAAAAAAATTGATGATAGCAAAAAGTAGCTGCCAAACAATTTCTTCTTACCTTCATGATACTGAATGATGGACTGGGCTGTCTTAACAGCCCTGTGTCTTCTCCATTCCTCCCTCCTTCACTCTGTCCAGTAGTTTGGCCAAAAAACTCCAATCATTGGTCATTTTGATGCTACAGAGTCCATGTACTAAGGGAGTCATTTGTCTAGTTTTGAGAGAATCCTGTTGAAAAAACAGTTTGAATGATTCTTTTGAAGATCAGTTTTACTCCCACTGTATATTATGAATTTACATTTGTTTTTAGGCTCTAAAACAGTATTAGATGTCTGCTTGGCTCATTCTTGAGAAATTTAGTGCAAATTTGGAGGTTGGTTCTTAGAATTACAATATTTTGTAGGAGAGGAAAAATAATTTTTCCTCTACTCTTCTAGGTTCTTGGCTGAGAGCCCCTGTAATAAAAGACAGATTAATAGGAGAAAAACAAACAGAAGTTTAATAACATGTATACCTCTTGTATACAGGGGAGAGACCCAGGAAGACTAACTCCCCGAAATGGCCCAAGTCACCACCTTAAATACTATTTCCAGCTAAAGACAAAAGAAGACTTTGTGGGGGTGGGGGAAGTTGTGGGAGGCAACCAGGAGAAGCACAGTAAACAAGGACAGGGTTGTCTTCAAATTTAATTCCCTGCCTTCTCCATTGAGAAGAGTTTCTAGAGATTTAGAACCATCCTTCTCTTCCTGGTACAGAGAGGGAGACACCCTTATAAATGGAGATTTTTTTTATAACTGTAAATGTAAATGTCTCTTCAAAAAGGGTAACTTCTACTACTCATATTTCAGAGCTTTTCCTATGTCTGCTGTTTCTTAAAAAAATAACCAGCTCAAAATAATCCTTATGCCAAAGAGGCATATCTTGGAGTAGCAAATTCTTCTCTACTTCAATTATTTTCTTTTGCATTTGTATTCTCCTAACGTGGACTAAATGTACACATGCAAGAAATGTGGATATGTTAGGTGCTCAACACGAGACATAACCTTTTTCTCTTTCTACCTGATTCTTTTCCTCGAATAACAGAAAAAGACAAACAAGCAAACCAAAAACAAAAAGAGAAAGCTGGCATTTGGCCTTTTTATTAAAAAAAAAAAAAAATCCCATAAATCACTTTGATTGGCAGGTTCTTTGTTTTTGTTTTGTTTTTGTGTGTGCTGTTGTTGATATAGCATAGGCTGTCAGTTAGGAAGACCTTTAATTTTAGATCACTGATTCTCAGGTGTGGATTATTTGGCCCCTAAGGGACATTAGGCAACCTCTGGAGATATTTTTGACTTTGATAACTAGGGGCCAGGATTGCTATTGGCGTCTAGTGAGTAGAGACATCTAAACATCCTACAGAGCTCAGGCCAGCACCTACAACAAAGAATTATCTGGCCCCAAATATCAGTAGTGCCAACGTTGAAAAACTTACAATCTAGAGAATGGATTAAAGCAAACACAGAAAGGATTGGCCACTCAAGACATGTCCTATTCTTTTTTTAAATAAATTTATTTATTTATTTATTTTTGGCTGCGTTGGGTCTTTGCTGCTGCGCGTGGGCTTTCTACAGTTGTGGTGTGTGGGCTTCTCATTGCAGTGGCTTCTCTTGCTGTGGAGCACGGGCTCTAGGCGTGCGGGCTTCAGTAGTTGTGGCACGCAGGCTCAGTAGTTGTGGCTTGCAGGCTCTAGAGCACAGGCTCAGTAGCTGTGACACACGGGCTTAGCTGCTCTGTGGCATGTGGGATCTTTGCGGACCAGGGATCGAACCTGTGTCCCCTGCATTGGCAGGCGGATTCTTAACTACTGTGCCACCAGGAAAGTCCCGAGATGTCCTATTCTTTAAGCCACTTTCTGAGCCAGCAATCTCATCCTTGTTTTAGCTTGTTTACTTTCTTGCTTAGTGGTTTAAAGTTTTTGATCACCTCCCAGCTGGGTGTTATAGCTTTGGTACAAAGAGGAAACCCTCAGCTCTAACCCCTGGGCTCAGTTCCATCCAGCAAGAGAAGCTGAATAAACACTTTGTTAACCGAGGGGTTCAGTTTGGCTGGTGGAATTACTTATCACACTGCAATATCATCTCACACATGGATAACTCTTGAGCGTCTGAGCTGTACTGGAGGCTGAGAAAAGCTGCTGATGATCTGAGCAAATGCCTACAGAAGTAAAGATCAATCAATACAGCTATTTAGGCCAGCTCTGCACGGCTTGTCCCTGAGACAAATGGAGATGGGTGTCAAAGGCATTTTAGGAGGCGGCACTTGGGAAGGGGTAACCTAGGCATGTAGGGCAGCCCCAGGAGGCAGAGGCTGGACCTCTCTCTGCCTCACTTTTTTCATCCATCCAGGGTCTCTCCCTTTCTTTTTGTCTCCACCAGCCCCATCCTAGTGTTTTTCAATTTGTGACAATAAGGCTACAATGAGTTTTAAAGAGCAGTTGCAATAGTTATTAAGTGACATCGAAGACTCTTTGTTTTTGCCTTCTCTATTCATTTTTTCAATCCCTGTGTTTATTTTCATGGTATGTTAGGAAACAACAGCGTTCTAAGTTTATAGGCTTACTTTTCAAATCAAAGTTACATTTTGAAACCTAAATATCCCAGGTCACTCCAGACTCTGAGGAAGTCTGCAGTCACATTGACAGTAATATCCCCCAATTTTTTGCTCCTCCCAGCCCTTCTGTCTTTTTCAAAGGCTCTCCATGTTGTTATGTGGGAGGATTTCCTGCAACAGTGTTTTACAAATCTGACCCTGATTGGCTCTGGCTCCACCATGGCTATCTGTGCCCGTTGCAGCCACTCTGGTCCTTACATGCCTCTGTGGCTTCTCAGCTGGGCGTAACTGCTACTGCCTAGTCTGCATTACCTGCTGCTGTGGGTTCCCAGCACTGAAGTGATGTGAATGTCTTCTCCATCTCTCTCCATTAAATTGGATAAGGAACAGCCCAGTCTTATAAACTCATCAACACAACTCTCTCTTTTGGCTTACATACCCAATTTCCCTCTCCAGTGAGGTACAAAAGTAGCCTGTCTGGCTGGTGTGTGTTTGGGTAGGAGTGTATGGGGAGAAAGGAATAGGGAAAGTTATCCCTTCTTTATCTCTCCACTCACTTTTCCTCTACTCTTCCAGGGGTCACTGTATCATAACACCTTAGCAAAAAAAAAAAAAAAAAAAAAAGGAAAAATAAGTACCATCCCCAGAGCATATTAACTCATAGAAAGAGATACTTTGTAGCCAAGCAGCAATCGTCTAAATATTCTTGCTAATAGGACAGGCACACTACAAAACTCCTAGACGTACAGTTTACACTGTAGTTTATGCAAATGGCATCCTAAGGTTGAATTCTAGGAATATATATCCTGATTGGACTTTGTGACCCTTTAGTTATAATTTAACTATAATCCTAACCGATGTGTCTAATAGCTCTAGCATATTGCTAGTTTTTTTTTTTTTCATATTGCTAGTTTTTATGCTTTATATGTTGAATATTCTTCCAAGTATATATACTTTGAAGAATAGAATGTGGTTTTTTTTAATTAATTGATTGATTTTTGGCTGCGTTGGGTCTTCATTGCTGTGCGTGGGCTTTCTCTAGTTGTGGTGAGTGGGGGCTACTCGTTGCAGCATGCGGGCTTCTCACTGCGGTGGCTTCTATTGTTGCAGAGCACGGGCTCTAGACATGCGAGCTTCAGTAGCTGTGGCACGTGGGCTCAGTAGTTGTGGCAGGTGGACTCGTAGTTGTGGCTCACGGGCTCTAGAGCGCAGGCTCAGTAGTTGTGGCGCACAGGCTTAGTTGCTCCGCGGCACGTAAGATCTTCCCGGACCAGGGATTGAACCCATGTCCCCTGCATTGGCAGGCAGATTCTTAACCACTGCGCCACCAGGGAAGTCCCGAACATGTGGTTTTGATATGATCAGCCTTATGGACAACTACATGATCTGCTGACAACCCACAGCTTGATTTCACCTTCTCAAGCCCCCAGCACCAGACTCAGTCTGGGGCTTGGCAGTGTAATGTTTGCTATGCCTACATCTCAGTTAGAATTGACAAATAGAAATTGAAATAACATGTCAGGAGACTGTTGAAAGGTGTCATATTTCTGGCTGGGTTTTCCATTTGAAGCCTATACAATGATAGAAGTGGGAACTCAGAGGTGGGAAAAGAAGAAATTTGGAATCTCCACAAAAATGTCAATCAACTAGATATCTTGACAGATTGACATATTACCTTGAATGAAAGCATCACTGATGGATGTTCTAACATTGAATTGAGTTCCCTGACCACAGTCTAACCTCATTTTCGGTGCTAGATGACTTACTAAAATTTGTTGCGTCAAAAAACATTTGTAGTCTGGATCATGTTTTATTACTGACTTAAGCATATCTACACAAAAAATGTATTTCAGAAAATGAAAGAAGAAAAATCCATAGAGGCATCTCAGCATTTCAATGAAGGATATTTTCCTTTAGCTGGTAGAGGGCTATGTCAATCACTCGAACTTTTAATCCAACACAGTATATGTGGTAGTCCTTTAAAAGTATTCATGTATTCAAAGTTTGCTGCGTTCTTTACTCCTGTGTTAACCTTAAGTTATCCATCACTTTAAAGTCTCTGGAGTATGTAATACGTCACACTGACCATGCCACTTTTTTTCTGATGTACAGCTTATCACAAAAGCCAATAAAGCCTTTTAGAGGTTTTATTTCCTATTTCATTTAATAGCAATAGACTGAACCTTTACTTTCAGTTCCCCAATCCCACCCATGCTCTGTCTCATGCTCTTCCCTCTGCTTGGACCACTCCTCTACCCCATCCCCACCCCTCACCCCACCAGGTGCTGGGCTAACTTTCCCTGAGAAGTCTTCCTTGATTCTTTACCGTTGGGTTGGGAACCTCTCCTGTGGTTCCAAAGCATCCTGGAGGAAACCTTTTGGTAGTGCCATTGACACTAATTTGTAATTAGTTTCTTTCCTTTCTGAATCCCAAATAGATTCCAAGCTTCCTGAGAGCAGGGGCATCAAGTATCATTCACTGCTGTCTGCCCAGCTCTAGCCTGGTGTTGGAAGCATATGAGTCACTCAATAAATATTTGTTGTTTGATGACTTAAATAATGGATTGGCCAGCTATCCAGACCTATTTTTTTATACTTAATGCTGAATTGCCAACTGAAAATGGAGCTCCTTAATTCTGTTTTCCTTATCAAGTGGATATTTGAGAAATGTATCAGATGAACAGGGGTGTAGAATGATGTCTTTTAGTTTGCCTTGTATCAGTAGGACATGGTCCTCAAGCCTGCTTTATTCAAAACAACACATGCTTAAATTGAATCACTCTCTTGATCTTGAACCTACAAATAAATGGCAACTGTGCTCAAGTTATGTGTAGAACAATATGAGCATGTATTTGAATTTTTTGTTAACCCTAGAGCTCATATCAAGAGATACTTGAGGGCTTCCCTGGTGGTGCAGTGGTTAAGAATCCGTCTGCCAATGCAGGGGACATGGGTTCGAGCCCTGGTCCGGGAAGATCCCACATGCAGTGGAGCCACTAAGTCCATGCACCACAACTACTGAGCCTGCACTCTAGAGCCCATGAGCCACAACTACTGAGCCCGCATGCCACAACTACTGAAGCCCACGTGCCTAGAGCCCATGCTCCACAACACGAGAAGCCACTGCAACGAGAAACCCGCGTACCGCTTCAAAGAGTAGCTCCCGCTCGCCGCAACTAGAGAAAGCCCGTGCGCAGCAACGAAGACCCAACACAGCCAAAAATAAATAAATAAATAAATTTATAAAAAAGAAAAAAGAGAGAGACACTTGAAGTCTCTTATGAATAGAAAACATGTTAATAAGAGTATACTTACTAAAATTTTCTCTTTCCATTTTATCAAGTATATACCTGAATTATGACCAATTTAATCTCTTGTGGTAAGTAAATGAATCATTTTGGCTGTGACAGAGCACTAATAGTTTTACCATCTTGGCTAATTTTTGGTATTCTGGCTTCTTAATTGTATAATAAAATCATCATTGCACTGCGACTCAACCATTTAAATTGAAAAAAATTAAACCAACGTTCTTAGGGTAATGCTGTTTAAAAATGAAAGATGGCCTGACATTAATTAGAGGAAAAAATCTGACTTTAAGGAACCAAGAGAGAAAAAGAAATTCTTTTAAAATTCAATTCGTTACTCTCAGAAACAAAATGGATTTCCTTTTAATGTGTTGGAATAAAAATGGAGTTTTTTCTAAAATCGTGACAAGTTTTATCTATGGGTATGAAATTTCAAATAGAAAGAGTGATAGCAAGAGAACGGTCTTTAACCAGTAATGTGGAGATAAATGATTTCCTAAGGCTATGGGGACATAGAAAATGAAGCATTTTTGAACATGCTTAGGTTTGAAACTCAGGAAGCCTGAGGACAGTAGTTCCCAGAATTTTTGTCATAGAGGGTATTTTTTAATAGTAAAAATTTCATGGATTCTTTAATAGTTATATTTCTAATGCTTGTTGCTTAAATAAACCACAATAAAAAAGTTAGGATGATGTCAAAAATTACTTGAAAATCATGTGTATTTAATTAATAACAAAGCACCTTTAATGCATTTGAAAAACAGTGGTTTAAAAATGTTTGAGGGCTTCCCTGGTGGCGCAGTGGTTGAGAGTCCGCCTGCTGATGCAGGGGACACGGGTTTGTGCCCCGGTCCAGGAAGATCCCACATGCTGTGGAGCGGTTGGGCCCGTGAGCCATGGCCGCTGAGCCTGAGCGTCCGGAGCCTGTGCTCTGCAAGGGGTGAGGCCACAGCAGTGAGAGGCTCGCATACCGCAAAAAAAAAAAAAAAGTTTGAGATATTATTTAGCCATTCTACATAAAATGTTTCATGTGCACATGGGTTCACGGGCCCGCTGCAATAATTCCTAACTCTTGGGGTCTGTGATTGCACACTGGGAACCACAGTTGGGAGTTATAAAAAGTTATCTCATTTTGATGAAAATCACTTCTACTGTGCTTGACAGGACACTTTTGTCATCTCTCAAGTCTTCCTTTCCATTGCACAATATATGAGATTGTTTACGATCACCTTTAACTTTTTCTCTAGTGTTTCAGAAGTTTTAGTTGTTCACTTTCATTGAACTTTAAATGAGGTATGTAAATGTCCATATGAGTGATCCACTGAAGACACATCTTGGCTAGACTGCAGACTCCCTGGCATGGTTAGAGAGTCCATAGGTAGGGATAACTTACCTCAGGTTTTTAAACTCATCACGCTGCATTGTAATTGTTTCTTGAGTCATTGAATTTAAGATGCCTTTAATTGTGGGAAATTATTTCATATAACACTAAAAAGAAAAAAATGTTGCCAATTAAACTCTGATATGATGCTTTCAATATTATTTAGTTTTTAATTTTAAGCTTATTGAAAGAGCTGTTTTATACTTATTTAGACATGGGGTTTAATCATATATTATTATTTTGCATTCATAAAATGAAAAATATACATGAAATAAATTGGTCAAGGTATTCCTAAAACCTTTTCCCATTCAGGGTCTAAATTTTCTAAATCATTTGCTATTCAGAAGCATTGATGTTCACCTTTCCCCACATAGTATTGTCCCAGCAACAGCTTTGATGCTATACTACCCAAAGCAATCCACAGATTTAACGTGATCCCTATCAAATTACCCAGGACATTTTTCACAGAACTAGAACAAATAATCCCAGTTTATACAGAACCATAAAAGACCCAGAATTGCCAAACCAATCCTGAGGAAAAAGAACAAAGCTGAAGGCACAACCCTCCCAGACTTCAGACAATACTACAAAGCTACAGTAATCAAAACAGCATGGTATTGGCACAAAAACAGACTTATGGATCAATGGAACAGAACAGAGAGAATAGAGAGCCCAGAAATAAACCCACACACCTACAGTCAATTAATCTTCAACAAAGGAAGCAAGAATATACAATGGAGAAGACAGTCTCTTCAGCAACTGGTATTGGGAAAGTTGGACAGCTGTATGTAAATCAACGAAGTTAAAACACACCCTCATGCCATACACAAAAATAAACTCAAAATGGCTTAAAGACTTAAATATAAGACATGACACCTAAAACTCCTAGAAGAGAACATACGCAAAACAGCATTGTTGCTGAAGCATTTCTTTAAAGTGTGCTCTACCAGTTATCTCTGAATTTTCTCCCAAGCCCCTGACATCCATTCTGCTACCAGAAGGTGCTAATAAACCATTTTCGGAAAACTAGGATTCATCTTCCTTCCTCATATTGTCCTTAAAAATGGTTTGTGGACTGAAATGTCAAGGGATTGCTGTGGCCAGTCATACCCCTAGGAATAAACTAAATTCCATAATCACAGGCAATGTGGCAGACAACTTCTAAAATGGCTCCCAGTGATCTTCACCTCCTGGTATTCACACCCTTGTATAGTCTCCTCCCACTGAGTATGGGCTGGACCTAGTGACTTGCTTCTCATGAACAGAATTCAGCAAAGCGTTGGGATGACACTTGTGAAATTAGGTTACAAAAGACCAACTTCTTTCTGGCTATCTGACTCTGTCTCTCCCTCTCTCCCTCTTGCTTTCTCACTCTAGTAAAGCCATCTGTCATGTCATGGGCTGCCCAATCTGGAGACCACTAGTCAAGGAACCAAAGGAAGTCTCTGGCCAATGGCTCATGAGGAACCAAGACCTCACTTGAATAGCCCATGGGAAACTAAATCCAGTCAACAATCACCTGAGTCAGCTTGAAAGCAGATCCACCCCCTGTTGAGCCTTAAGACAGTTATAGCCCCAGAAGATACCTTGATTGCAGCTTCTGAGAGTTCTGGAGTCAGAGGACTCAGCTGAGCCATGCCTGATCTCCTGATCTACAAAATATTTCATGTAATAAACATTGCTGCTTTCAGCCACTAAGTTTTGGGGTAATTTGTTATGCAGATAACTAAGATGCATATGCAGGCAATACATCATGAATGTCACCTGGCTGATAGGAGTTATAAATTGCTGTTGACTGAAAGATGCATTTCAATTTTAGAGATGATAAATGTGAGTAAATAATCAACATTTTAGAATAAATGGAGAAGTAGTTTACTTGTTTGTCTTCACCATTAGCATGACAAGTATTTCAGTGAAAGAACTGTGTTTTATTGAGCTCTGGGCATCCATGGTGCTTAACATGTAAGAAATATTTTATAGATGTTTGCTGAACAGAATTATCCAGATAATTTTACAATTGGACAGAAAGGCCTAGTTTGAGGGAAATCTTGAGAAAAAGAATTTGCTCATTACCAGGGCTTGGAGAGGTATGACTCACACCCAAAATGCTTCTTTAAAAAAATTCAGTCTATGTTCTTTTTAATTTAGCAATGCCACTTATTTCATTTGTTCTTGTAGTACTGACGTTTTACAATCCTTTTGGATGCTGAGGATAAAAATGGAGGTTGGACTTTAAGAATAATATTTCTTATTTAAGAATTACATGATATCTTTTCATAATTTTATAAGAGCATATAGAAGATTGTTGGCAAAGCAGCATTATCTATCTGAATTTTTTTAAGGGAAAGGAAGAATAATCATCTTTTAACTCATAGACTGAGATTAAATTCCATACTCAGAAAATCAGATTGTTCATACTAATCCAAGACAACACTACACCTGATTGCTATGTGTAGACAGAACTGACATTTTATTGTGTGGCAAAATATCATCTAGTTTATAAACTTAGAGCCTTGGGTTGACTCATTTATGGACAAACACAGATGGTGTGCTTTTCGTTCCACTATGTGATAATCACATACATGCTTATTTCTCTCCTTAAATCCTAGGCTCTCAGGGAGCCAGGGACCATGTAATACCAATCATTACAATGGCAACAAGAAGCATTTTTGAGCATTTAAGATGTGTCAGTCACTGTGTTAATCCCTTTACATATGTGACTTCATTTATTTCTTAAAACCATCCCAGGAGGCAAATGATACTTTTAGTTTTATAGATGAGATAGATAAGTGAGGCTTAGAGAGGTAAGATAACTTGCCAATATTATTCAGTTACCAAGTGATAGACTCAGGATTTGAACTCAGGGCCATATTTCCAAAGTCCATCCTGTCAGCCACTGAGCTTTACTGGCCCTTCTCTTAGTTCCCATTGTATTCTCCAGCACTGAGTGAATCGCCCTACACATAGGGTATGCACAATAGATACTTGCAGAATCAAAGTCATTAACACGTATCTCTTGGGTTCCCACCATGTACCTACTAGCTGTTGAATTAGCTAATTGTCTAAGTGGAAAAGTTTTTTTTTTTTTTTTTTTTTTTTAAGTGGAAAAGTTTTTAAAAAGATTTTAAGATGGAAGTATTAGTGCTTAACTTACATCCTACATACAGCTAGCTCACACAGGGAAGTAAACAAGACCATTCAAAATTTGATAAGTGTATATGAGAAATAAAATATGCTTATGGCTATTTTGCTATAGTACCTTGAAATTACCAGACCAACTGTGAATTTCTTTTTATTAAATATGTTTTCCCCTTGTTTTTCAAATGAGCTAATCTAAGTTGTATTGCCATTTCTAGTTTTGGTTTTGAGATACAGGTTTACTATTGAATTACTCAAAGGGAATTATAGCAACGAAATTCATCTGAGAATATTATCAACGAACTGATAGCCCATTTCTATGGTGGATGGTTATCATTATGCAATATTTTCAGATATTGATTATAAGACTTTGTGAGAAATGATCCTTTGGGGGCCTTATTATCCAATTTAATTAGAGATGAATTGGATAATTCATCTATTTCTATTTAAAATTTTTAATAAAAGTAGAGAGTAAAATTCAAGAGTGATATTTTTCTTTGTAAAATAAATAGCTTTGTTGAATTACTTGGAAATGTTGTTCAAAAGGAAGTAGAAACTGAAACTATGTGGTAATATTCTTTCTATTTCTCAAAAAAGTTGTACTAAATAAAGAGGACCCCCAGCTTTTTTGCAAGACAAGTTCTGGAGTTTCTTTTGATACAGGGATCCCAGGGGACCCTTTTACGATCCAGAGGGAGGAGACAAAGGGCAGTGATCCTGCGGTAGAAAAGATCGACTTTCACTAGAAAGAAGACAATAATATTAATTCTTCCACTTTGTTCTTCTCTCTCATTGTTTCCTTCTTCCAGGATTGGAGGGATGTGAGTAGGGGTGAAGGAAGGGACACTGGGCTCAATTACAAGAGACTAGATTTTCCTGAACCAGACATCTGAAGACTGAAGGCTGTTTTCTTCCTTCCATCTTTCTGTTATTCTATTCATTGTCATTCATTTATTGAAACAATATTCACTGAATACCAAACTTGTGCCAGATACTGCGATAGAACTGGATATAGTTTTGAGCAATACAAAACATGTGCCACCATGAGCTAATTATTTCTTGAAATACTTCTATGGGATAACTTGGCTTGCAAAGTGTCTCTTACTTGATGAAGTATGTGCCTTGAAGGAGCTCACATTCTGTGAAAAAACTAGAAAGCAGAAAATAAAACAAATAAAGATCGTTTCAATTTTCAATTATTTGTATGTAGAAAACAAACAGAGTAGTATATCAAGAATAACCATGTGGTGTGGCAGGAGCCAACTATTATAGAGTGAAGAAAGTCAGGGAAACTTCTCTGTGGTCAGGTTTGAGCTAAGACTTGAAGAATGAGAACACCCTAACCATGTAAAAGTCTAGGAAGAAGTATTCTAGGAAGAGAGAGCACACAGTGCAAGTACCTTGAATGGGGAACAGATTGACATGTTTGAGGCTAATGTGTCTGGAACGATTCTGCAGAGCAATTGTGAAATGAGACGAGGTTGGAGTGGAGGTAGGAGTAAGACCACGGAGGCCATGTTAGGGAAGGAGCTCAGACTCTAAGTGCTCTGGGGAGTCACTGTAGAATGTGATCGAAGGAGGTGATTTGACCTGGTGTACATTTTTGAAGAAACCTCTCACTATTCTGTGAATACAGTGTTGGAAGGGGGCCAGGGAGGAAGAGGGCAGGCCACTCAGGAGACTACTGCAGTAGTCCAGGTGGCAGACAACAGCATGGTCATATTATAGAGGTAGAACCAATAGGAAATGCCAATGGATTAGATGTCTGTGTCTTGAGCATCTGGGTGGATGGTGGGGCCATTAACTGAAATGGGAAAGACCAGCAGGGAGACAGAGTGAGGGAGAAAGCCATTGGTTCTATTTTGAATGTGTTAAGTTTGAAATGCTTTTCAGTTTATTCATTGTGAAGATATCTGGTGGGCATCTGGAATAGGAGTTAGGATTTGAAGGTGAGACTCTGGGACTGGACACATATTTTGGGAGGCATTGGCTTATAGGTGGTATATAAAGCCAGGGTTCTGGATGAGCCTAACTAGGAAAAAAGTAGAAGAAGAAACAAAACCTAAGACTGAATGAACCATGAGATATTCAATATTTAGGTTAGAGAAGGAACTAGCAAAGGACACGGAGAAGGGGAAGCCAGTAAAGTAGGAGGAAAACCAGAAGAGTGTGTGCCACGGACGTCAAGAGAAAATTATGGATCAGTAACTTAAAAACGGCACCCTACCAAAAATGTCTAAAAGCACTGCAGAGAAATAGTTTCCCATCACCTAGTGGTCACCACTGGGGCTCTGAGCAAAATGCCAGATTTGTTCCTTAGTCTCCACCTCCTCCCATCTCCCTTTGAACTCTACCCTCAGATTCAAAGTGGCTGCATGGGGCTGCAAAGCAGGTTGCAAAATTTCTTCTTCCTTTTACCCAAGCTCAAGCTCCTGTTTAGTGGAGCTCCTGTTTGTTTATGCCCCTTCCAACACTGTATTCACAGAATAGTGAGAGGTTTCTTCAAAAATGTACACCAGGTCAAATCACCTCCTTCGATCACATTTTAGCTGGGTGTGGGCCCAATGAAAGCACCATGGTGTGAATGGCCAATAGGTTCAAATTTCTTAAACGGTATTTACAATCCTGTAAAATGGGACCTTAGAAAGCTAAGAACATTGCTGAAACAGGCAATGTGAGCTAGCACTACAGTGTTCAAGCCAAAAATACTGAATATCTTTGCATGTGTATTTATTTTACCAAACTATACAATTTTCTATTAATTTTACACTTCTTTGTATATTTTGCAAGAAGGAAATCTGAATCTTAATTTTACTTATGTGTTCAAGGAATAGGTTCTGTTTAACTAAATTAATTGAAGGTTATTTAATTATCTTTTGTATGTCTTATTTTTTAATTTTTAAATTAAATTAAATTTTTTTTAATACAGCAGGTCCTTATTAGTCATCAGTTTTATACACATCAGTGTATACATGTCAATCCCAGTCGCCAATTCATCACACCACCACCACCACTACCACCCCACTACTTTCCCCCCTTGGTGTCCACACATTTGTTTTCTACATCTGTGTCTCAATTTCTGCCCTGCAAACTGGTTAATCTGTAACATTCTTCTAGTTTCCACATACATGCGTTAATATACGATACTTGTTTTTCTCTTTCTGACTTACTTCAGTCTGTGTAACAGTCTCTAGATTCATCCACGTCTCAACAAATGACCCAATTTTGTTCCTTTTTATGGCTGAGTAATATTCCATTGTATATATGGAATATACACATCTTCTTTACCCATTCGTCTGTCGATGGGCATTTAGGTTGCTTCCATGACCTGGCTATTATAAATAGTGCTGCAATGAACATTGGGGTGCATGTGTCTTTTTGAATTATGGTTTTCTCTGGGTATATGCCTAGTAGTGGGATTGCTGGATCATATGGTAATTCTATTTTTAGTTTTTTAAGGAACCTCCATACTGTTCTCCATAGTGGCTGTATCAATTTACATTCCCACCAACAGTGCAAGAGGGTTCCCTTTTCTCCACACCCGCTCCAGCATTTGTTGTTTGTAGATTTTCTGATGATGCCCATTCTAACTGGTGTGAGGTGATACCTCATTGTAGTTGTGATTTGCATTTCTCTAATAATTAGTGATGTTGAGCAGCTTTTCATGTGCCTGTTGGCCATCTGTATGTCTTCTTTGGAGAAATGTCTATTTAGGTCTTCTGACCATTTTTGGATTGGGTTGTTTGTTTTTTTAATATTGAGCTGCATGAGCATATATTTTGGAGACTAATCCTTTGTCTGTTGCATCGTTTCTGAATATTTTCTCCCATTCTGAGGGTTGTCTTTTCGTCTTGTTTATGGTTTCCTTTGCTGTGCAAAACTTTGAAGTTTCATTAGGCCCCATTTGTTTATTTTTGTTTTTATTTCCATTACTCTAGGAGGTGGGTCAAAACAGATCTTGCTGTGATTTATGTCAAAGAGTGTTCTTCCTATGTTTTCCTCTAAGAGTTTTATAGTGTCTGGTCTTACATTTAGGTCTCTAATCCATTTGGAGTTTATTTTTGTGTATGGTGTTAGGGAGTGTTCTAATTTCATTCTTTTACATGTAGCTGTCCCGTTTTCCCAGCACCACTTATTGAAGAGACTATCTTTTCTCCATTGTATATCCTTGCCTCCTTTGTCATAGATTAGTTGACCATAGGTGCGTGGGTTTATCTCTGGGCTTTCTATCTTGTTCCATGGATCTATGTTTCTGTTTTTGTGCCAGTACCATATTGTCTTGATTACTGTAGCTTTGTAGTATAGTCTGAAGTCAGGGAGTCTGATTCCTCCAGCTCCGTTTTTTTCACTCAAGACTGCTTTGGCTATTCGGGGTCTTTTGTGTCTCCATACAAATTTGAAGATTTTTTTGTTCTAGTTCTTTTTAAAATGCCATTGGTAATTTGAGAGGGATTGCATTGAATCTGTAGATTGCTTTGGGTAGTATGGTCATTTTCACAATGTTGATTCTTCCAATCCAAGAACGTGGTATATCTCTCCTTTTGTTTGTGTCATCTTTAATTTCTTTCATCAGTGTCTTATAGTTTTCTGCATACAGGTCTTTCGTCTCCCTGGGTAGTTTTATTCCTAGGTATTTTATTCTTTTTGTTGCAATGGTAAATGGGAGTGTTTCTTAATTTCTCTTTCATATTTTTCATCACTAGTGTATCAAATGCAAGAGATTTCTGTGCATTAATTTTGTATTCTACAACTTTACCACATTCATTGATTAGCTCTAGTAGTTTTCTGCTGGCATCTTTAGGATTCTCTATGTATAGTATCATGTCATCTGCGAACAGTGACAGTTTTACTTCTTCTTTTCCAATTTGGATTCCTTTAATTTCTTTCTTCTCTGATTGCCGTGGCTAGGACTTCCAAAACTATATTGAGTAATAGTGGGGAGAGTGGACATCCTTGTCTTGTTCCTGATCTTAGAGGAAATGGTTTCAGTTTTTCACCATTGAGAATGATGTTTGCTGTGGGTTTGTCGTATATGGCCTTTATTATGTTGAGGTAGGTTCCCTCTATGCCCACTTTCTGGAGGGTTTTTATCATAAATGGGTGTTGAATTTTGTCAAACGCTTTTTCTCCATCTATTGAGATGATCATATGATTTTTATTCTTCGATTTGTTAATATGGTTTATCACATTGAGTGATTTACATATATTGAAGAATCCTTGCATCCCTGGGATAAATCCCACTTGATCACGGTGTATGATCCTTTTAATGTGTTGTTGGATTCTGTTTGCTAATATTTTGTTGAGGATTTTTGCATCTATATTCATCAGTGATATTGGTCTGTAATTTTCTTTCTCTGTAGTATCTTTGTCTGGTTTTGGCATCAGGGTGAAGGTGGCCTCATAGGCTGAGTTTGGGAGTGTTCCTTCCTCTGCAATTTTCTGGAAGAGTTTAAGGAGGATGGGTGTTAGCTCCTCTCTAAATGTTTGATAGAATTCACCTGTGAAGCCCTCTGGTCCTGGACTTTTGTTTGTTGGAAGATTTTTAATCACAGTTTCAACTTCATTACTTGTGATTGGTCTGTTCATATTTTCTGTTTCTTCCTGGTTCAGTCTTGGAAGGTTATCCCTTTCTAAGAATTTGTCCATTTCTTCCAGGTTGTCCATTTTATTGGCATAGAGTTGCCTGTAGTAGTCTCTTAGGATGCTTTGTATTTCTGTGATGTCCGCTGTAACTTCTCCTTTTTCATTTCTAATTTTATTGATTTGAGTCTTTCCCCTTTTTATCTTGATGAGTCTGGCTAATGGTTTATCAATTTTGTTTATCTTCTCAAAGAATCAGCTTTTAGTTTTATTGATCTTTGCTATTGTTGTCTTTGTTTCTATTTCATTTATTCCTGCTGTGATCTTTATGATTTCTTCCCTTCTGCTAACTTTGGGTTTTGTTTGTTCCTCTTTCTCTAGTTCCTTTAGGTGTAAGGTTAGATTGTTTGAGATTTTTCTTGTTTCTTGAGGTAGGCTTGTATAGCTATAAACTTCCCTCTTAGAACTGCTTTTGCTGCATCCCATAGGTTTTGGATCATCGTGTTTTCATTGTCATTTGTCTCTAGGTATTTTTTGATTTCCTCTTTGATTTCTTCAGTGACCTTTTGGTTACTTAGTAACGTCTTGTTTAGCCTCCATGTGTTTGTGTTTTCTACGTTTTTTCCCCTGTAATTCACTTCTAATCTCATAGCGTTGTGGTCAGAGAAGATGCTTGATATGATTTCAATTTTCCTAAATTTACTGTGGCTTGATTGGTGACCCAAGATGTGATCTATCCTGGAGAATGTTCCATGCCCACTTGAGAAGAAAGTGTAATCTGCTGTTTTTGGATGGAATGTCCTATAAATATCAATTAAATCTATCTGGTCTATGGTGTCATTTAAAGCTTCTGTTTCCTTATTTATTTTCACTTTGGATGATCTGTCCATTGGTGTAAGTGAGGTGTTTAAGTGCCCCACTATTACTGTGTTACTGTCAATTTCCTCTTTTATAGCTGTTAGCAGTTGCCTTATGTATTGAGGTGCTCCTATGTTGGGTGCATATATATTTATAATTGTTACATCTTCTTCTTGGATTGACCCCTTGATCATTATGTAGTGTCCTTCCTTGTCTCTTGTAACATTCTTTCTTTCTTTCTTTTTATTTATTTATTTATTTTTGGCTGCATTGCGTCTTTGGTGCTGCGCTTGGGCTTTCTCTAGTTTTGGCAGGCAGGGGCTACAGTTCGTTGCGGTGCCTGCAGGCTTCTCATTGCGGTGGCTTCTCTTGTTGCAGAGCACGGGCTCTAGGCGCATGGGCTTCAGTAGTTGTGGCATGTGGGCTCAGTAGTTGTGGCTTGTGGGCTCTAGAGCACAGGGTCAGTAGTTGTGGCACGTGGGCTTACTTGCTCCGTGGCATGTGGGATCTTCCTGGACCAGGGCTTGAACCCGTGTCCCCTGCATTGGCAGGCGGATTCTTAACCACTGAGCCACCAGGGAAGCCCCACATTCTTTATTTTAAAGTCCATTTTATGTGATATGAGTATTGCTACTCCAGCTTTCTTTTGATTTCCATTTGCATGGAATATCGTTTTCCATTCCCTCACTTTCAGTCTGAATGTGTCCCTAGGTCTGAAGTGGGTCTCTTGTAGACAGCATATATATAGGTCTTGTTTTTGTATCCATTCAGCAAGCCTGTGTCTTTTGGTTGGAGCATTTAATCCATTCACGTTTAAGGTAATTATGGATATGTATGTTCCTATGACCATTTTCTTAATTGTTTTGGGTTTGTTTTTGTAGGTCCTTTTCTTCTCTTGTGTTTCCCACTTAGAGAAGTTGCTTTAGCATTTGTTGTAGAGCTGGTTTGGTGGAGCTGAATTCTCTTAGCTTTTGCTTGTCTCTAAAGCTTTTGATTTCTCAGTTGAATCTGAATGAGATCCTTGCCGGGTAGAGTAATCTTGGTTGTAGGTTCTTCCCTTTCATCACTTTAAGTATATCATGCCACTCCCTTCTAGCTTGTAGAGTTTCTGCTGAGAAATCAGCTGTTAACCTTATGGGAGTTCCCTTGTATGTTATTTGTTGTTTTTTCCTTGTTGCTTTCAACAATTTATCTTTAATTTTTGTCAGTTTGATTACTATCTGTCTCGGTGTGTTTCTCCTTGGGTTTATCCTGCCTGGGACTCTCTGTGCTTCCTGGACTTGGGTGGCTATTTCCTTTCGCATGTTAGGGAAGTTTTCGACTATAATCTCTTCAAATATTTTCTTGGGTCCTTTCTGTCTGTCTTCTCCTTTTGGACCCCTATAATGTGAATGTTGTTGCATTTAATGTTGTCCCAGAGGTCTCTTAGGCTGTCTTCATTTCTTTTCATTCTTTTTTTCTTTATTCTGTTCTGTGGCAGTGAATTCCACCATTCTGTCTTCCAGGTCACTTATCCATTCTTCTGCTTCAGTTATTCTGCTATTGATTCCTTCTAGTGTAGTTTTCATTTCAGTTATTGTATTGTTCATCTCTGTTTCTTTGTTCTTTAATTCTTCTAGGTCTTTGTTAAACATTTCTTGCATCTTCTCGATCTTTGCCTCCATTCTTTTTCCGAGGTCCTGGATCATCTTCACTATCATTATTCTGAATTCTTTTTCTGGAAGGTTGCCTATCTCCACTTCATTTAGTTGTTTTCCTGGGGTTTTATTTTTTTCCTTCATCTGGTACATAGCCCTCTGCCTTTTCATCTTCTCTATCTTTCTGTGAATGTGTCATCTTTTCTATTTCATTTAAGGAAAAGGAGAGATGTATTTTCCCCTCACAACTGTGATAATCCAGTAAGCTTTCTTTGTGTTTTACAAATAATATTTAAATTCTCACACTAGAACATTTCCTTCATTCCTTCATTGTTATGAAACTATGAGGCCAAAGTACCAATAATACTTTACATATATATTTATTTATTTATTCATTTATTTATTTATTTTAAAGATCTCACCTTTCCTTACAGTCCCTGATAGTACTACCTTAATTGTTCTACAAATTGTTCAACAAAAAAGAGTCTTTGTTTTGACATTTTATTTCTTAAAAATCATCTGTGGAATACAATAGAAGGACGCAAATTCACCAAAGGAAGAGATGACAGGATACTGAAAAATAAGAGGAAGTAGAATGATGCCGTCCCATTCATTGCTACATACATTGCTTGCAAAACTCCTCATCCTTCTCTCCATCAGGTATAAAATAAGCATCAGACCAAATAAAATAAAACATGTAAAGGGCCACGATAGATCATTTTTTCATAGTATTCCATTGGCTGGGTGGCTACTGACTTGTGCTGAGCAAAACGACTCATTCAGTTTTCAAACTGTAGTAATGCCTTATTTAACTCGAATCAATGAGCCAGAATTCTCATCCTATCTAGTTTCACTCTATATCGACGAGAAAAAGTCAAAGATTAAAAGAAAACACTCCACAAGTTCACATGGAAGAGTTCAAGTTCTACTTTAGAACTATTAATTTCCATGTCTTTTTTTAAAAAAATAACAGAGCTAAGTGAAAATTTAAAGCCCTTTACTTGTTCAAAAGCATTAATTTTACTATGCTATTCAGAATCTATGACCAGGAACCAGGTTGGCTGAAGCAAACAATTCTAGGTAATACATCATAGAAATCCTGTTCTCACCTTTAGTTTTTGATCCTGAACTTTCTCTTAAAATCCACAATAACTTTAAGCAATAGCTTTGTTCCAGAAGACAAAGTGGCTCTTGAGTATTTGTAGATTTGGGGGGGAGTCACAAAAATAATGGCAATTGGAATTCCAGAAGGGCTGCATGGGGATTACTAACTGCAGATTAAGGTATTTCTTTACTGGTTAATTCAATTCAGCATTTAACGGTAATTTCTTTTCGTGATAGGACAATTACTTCCTTCAGGGAAAAGTTACTTTCTCTTTAGGCGTCCCATTCAAAAAGCTTTGATTTTTAAAAAATAGTCATAATGCATTTGTTAGTTTTGGAAGCTGCCTCAGCATCTTTAGGATATAATTATTAAAACACTTGTCAAAACCAAGAGGCTGATTATCTTGAAACAGTAGATATGGCACAAAGCTAGGAAGCTATATTTCTGAGCTTTATCTTGCTCTAGTAAAATGCATGGCATATTTCAAATTTTATGAAAATAGAGTGGTACATAAAATATTCAGTTATACTCATTTAAAACCTTTTTTTTTTTTTTTTTTTTTTTTTTTTGTGGTACGCGGGCCTCTCACTGTTGTGGCCTCTCCCGTTGCGGAGCACAGGCTCCGGACACGCAGGCTCAGCAGCCATGGCTCACGGGCCCAGCTGCTCCGCAACATGTGGGATCTTCCCGGACCGGGGCATGAACCCCTGTCCCCTGCATCAGCAGGCGGACTCTCAACCACTGCGCCACCAGGGAAGCCCTTAAAACCTTTTTATTGATTATTTGCCACATGCAGGAAAAACTGTGCTAGGTATCATGGTGGGGGGTGGCGGGGGGAGAAGCACAAAGGTAGGTGATAAAGAAGTCTTCCTCTTACAAAGAATTTAACATTATCAGTGGAATTAAGACTCCAGTCTAGTTCTGCAAACTGTCATCCAGATAACCCTCACCTTGCACCTGGCTTTTAAGCTTATAGCCCTTCTTGAAATGTTCAGAGAAAGATGCCTAGCCAAGTCTCTCATAGTTGCCCTGTCTGCCAGGGAGAGGTAAGCACATCTTTAGGTCATCAGGAACATACTGCATTGTGTAGTGCTTGGCATATAGTATGCATTCAACAAATATTTTTGGATGAATGAATGCTGCAAAAACTAAGTGACTTAAAGTGGCTTCTAACTAATCCTGAGTAGGGCAAGAGAGAAATCCAAATGTCTTCCTAGCTTTTACACACACTCTGAAGACAGGAATAAAAGTGTTTGCAGCCCTGCTGGCAAGTTTGCTCCTGGTGTGACAGAAAATAGAATCATGGTGAGTCTGGGCAGGTGATGCCCCAGCAGCCTCAGAGGGAGGTGCCATCATTGTGCCCCAGTGGAGTGATAATGGAACAAAATAATCCCCATGTCCTAAACAATGAGCCACAAGTAGCAGATCTGCTGTTGAGAAAAAATCAGGACAGAGGAACTTCAGGATCAGATTTTTCCCATTTTCGTCTCCTTGGTGATATTTAAGAACCTTCGGTCTTAAAAATGTGCTTTGGAGGAAACCCCTGAATTGACTGAGATTAGATTTGTGTCACTCCCACTGAAAGAGGAGTGGAAAAGAAACCAGATTCCTAGAGACAATGAACAGCTATTCTAGGTAAAATTAAGATAATAGCTCTAATGACGAAACTCTTGAATGGGGACTAGAAATAATAGGCATTCATCTGAATATAGCCTCTTAATATCAGCTCTCTTTACTAGAGAGATCAATGAAGACAAAATGAGACATTAACATATTATTGCATACTGCCTAAGGTTGATTAAATTGGGGCTTGAAATTGCAGAAAATGCGGTTGAAAATAGAGGTGGGCCATGTTGAAGGATCTCTAAAGAGGGATGGTGTTCTTTTCTACTGCTCAGAGAGGGATGGTGTTGTTTCCTACTGCCTACATTCAGGGAGATTTTATTCATTTTACCTTGGCGATCATCAAAAGTGAGTAATTTATATTAAATAAGCATTATTCTCAAGCAGGGAGAGTGCGGATCACTTAGTGGATTAAAGGAAATAGTTTACATTTATTCAAGGTAAGCCCAGATGTCCCTACTGAAGTTCAAAATGTTTTCTCTCACAGCTTTAAAATATGCAGGAGAAGCCAACTAGCTGTGAGCACCCTCTGTCCTGTGGGCCAGTCAGTCTGACCTGGAGGGTCAGACATGCTAGAGAGGAGTCAGGGGAAAAAGCATCTCTAATATGCCCATCACTCTGTTCACAACATTCGGGTTGTCTACCTCTGAAGAATCAGTTATATTGGCTCCCAAGCTTGTTTATGCCATTTAACTTGTTTTCCTAATTCTTTGATTCAACTAAAATATTACATGAACCAAAGGAGTTAGTGTAAAAAGAACATTGTTGTTATGAAAACTTAAATCCCTTTGGAAAAACTCAATAAATGCAAATTGCTTTAAAAATTGCTGCCAAATTAGACATGGATGGAAAAAAAGTAAAAGATGGAGTTAGTGGAGCAAAACAATTTCACAGTGTGCCTTACTGAGTTTGCATCCCTGGAGTCTAAGTTCTCACTTAAGGAAAAAAAACCCACCACTGGAAAGAACAGGCTATGCATTATGGGAGTAGATTATTCAATTATTCAAGTTTTTAAAGTAAAATTTTCAATATGTTGGGTACAAATGTGAAAAAGTTTTCATTTTGGAGTAACTGCCACCAACTGTGCTCTGGCCACCCCTTTGGGAGTCTCATTTTTATAGTAAAACTTCTTAATCACTTTTGGTCCTTAAAACTATCTCATTCCAGTTTTTACAGCAGTCTTGTTACAACTTCAATTTTTTATCTGTTTTAAAGCTTTCCTCTTTATTCTCTGTGGCTCTCCAATTTCCCTGCCTTTCTCCCCATTTACCCCTCTGGTGAGAGGATGGGGAAAAGGGAGAGGAAAAATAGACATTGTCTCTTTCCCCAGCAAGATGTGCTTCTCAGCTAGGTTGGTCATCATTACTGACGTAACTAAGTGTTTAAAGGCTGAACATGGACAGATGGATGAGGGTCTCAACAGATCTTGCTAAGCAGGGTCTCAAACCAAAACAGCTCCTTTGGGGACAGCCAAAATCCATCTTCCACGTTCACAGGGAATTCCAAGAGGGTGGCCCTTATCATTACTCCTTAATGCTCCTTCCCCAACCTGGGTATCAGCAGGGCAGGTCAGTAAACTGAGCAGATGTCCAAACCGGGAATGTGAGGTCAGCCTTCTTTCCTGAAAATGTTCCCCAATTATTCAGGGTATTGCCTCCCCTCACAGGGAGAAGAGGGGAGTCACCTCTCTTCCTGAGCACTACTCTTCCCCCAAAGTTAACCTCTCTCCTCTTCCCGGTCTTCTATTTGCATGGAGCAGGGTCTAGCGAGGAGTGGATAGAAGCTAGCTCTACTGGCTCTTTTCCACAGTCCTGAGGCAAATGGTCAGCTAGAGTCATGGCCACTTTTGTAAATTGAAGGTGTGGCCCACTTAATCCCTTTTGCTTTCAGCTATGGGACTTAATTTTCAAGATTTAGAAAAAAAGCTGGAGAAAATCGCACTCAACACCTAACACCGGGAGTTCCCTGGTGGTCCAATGGTTAGGGCTCTGCTTCCACTGCAGGGGGCACGGGTTCAGTTCCTGGTCGGGGAACTGATGTCACATGCCGTGTGGCATGGCCAAAAAAAAAAAAAAAAATTATAAAAAACAAACAAAAAATTTATTTAAACAAACAAACAAACACCTAATACCGTCTCTTGACATCAGTGGGACAACTTGGAATTCCAATCAGACCTACACTGGAGGAAGAAGCCATGACCCCTACAGCAAAGGACTGGCAAGTGAATGTCAAGTTTATGATATGTACATTTTATGATTCCTAACATTGAGTTGTTCAGTTTACAGATCTGTTCCGATCACTTTATAAGAGGATTTCAGGTAATGCAAGCACCCAAATGTGGGATATCTTCAAAGCTATCCAGTTTCTCCTCAAATATCCTCTCCTCTCTTTCATTATAAACAGTTAATCATCTGCAACATCCTGGATATAAAACAAACAAAAGGCACTCCTCTTTTGCTTCTTGAGGTTCTGAGGTTGCCATTCAACTTGCTACTGTCATCTTTTAAAAAAAATATTTATTTATGTGTTTATTTTATTTGGCTGCACCGGGTCTTAGTTGTGGCATGCACGATCTTCATTGCGGCATGCGGACTCTTAGCTGCAGCATGCATGCAGGATCTAGTTCCCTGACCAGGGATCGAACCTAGGCCCCCTGCATTGGGAGAGAGGACTCTGACCCACCAGGGAAGTCCCGCTACTGTCATCTTTTAAAAACAACTATTCCTGAACAACCTTCATAGAATCTGCCTTTGTGTAATTTGCCTCAACATAGTTACTGCATTTCTTTTTTTTTTTTAACATCTTTATTGGAGTATAATTGCTTTACAATGGTGTGTTAGTTTCTGCTTTACAACAAAATGAATCAGTTATACATATACATATGTTCCCATATCTCTTCCCTCTTGCGTGTCCCTCCCTCCCACCCTCCCTATCCTACCCCTCCAGGCGGTCACAAAGCACCGAGCTGATCTCCCTGTGCTATGCGGCTGCTTCCCACTAGCTATCTAGTTACTTCATTTCTTAGCACCTGTCCTGTAAAGCAGTCAATACAGGGGCTTCCCTGGTGGCGCAGTGGTTAAGAATCCACCTGCCAATGCAGGGGACAGGGGTTCGAGCCGTGATCCGGGAAGATCCCACATGCCGCGGAACAACTAAGCCCGTGCGCCACAACTACTGAGCCTGTGCTCTAGAGCCTGCGAGCCACAACTACTGAGCCCATGAGCCACAACTACTGCAGCCCGTGCACCTAGAGCCCGAGCTCTGCAACAAGAGAAGCCACTGCAATGAGAAGCCCACGCACTGCAATGAAGAGTAGCCCCCGCTCGCCGCAACTAGAGAAAGCCTGCGCAAAGCAACGAAGACCCAGTGCAGCCAAAAATAAATAAATAAATTAAATAAATAAATTTATTTAAAAAATAAAACAGTCAATACAAAACCTTTTTTTAAACTGTGGAAGATTTTGGAACAGAGATGATAAATAGTTTCTCATGCCAATCTTGCCCATTCTTTCAAAATGCTCTAACCTGTTACCTTCACTGTCTGTGTTGTGTCAAATAAAACAGATCCCTTTCAGTGCAAAAGATCCCTTTCAATACAAATCACCAGTCAAGTGGTTTTCTGATTTTTCATCAAGTGCTAAACTTACTTGAAAAATGCAATTACAAGTATAGGTACGTGATATATTAACAAGTGAGAACCTTGAAGCTTGGTTTTGCTTTCAAGACAACTGGTATCACAGCAACGCAACAAAATCTCTCTGAGAAAAAACTGTCCTTGAATAAATTTTCTACTGTATTTTTTCTTTATCTGGTCCTATGTTTTAGCCTCTATTCACATACACACTTGCCTAAACGTTTAAAGACTCCCTTCATCCTTATTGATCTAGTAACAGTAAATCATATGCTAACTCAGTTACTATAACTAGAATAGCCATTATAACTGACCTATTGATTCCAGCCTCTCTTAAATGTTATTAATCACTGTTTGTTCATCTTGTGTTATCTCACATACTGCAGTAGCCCTGCTTAACACAGCTTCTGATAACTGCAAAGCCGCATTGCATAATTCTGACCTGTGCTTTTGAAATCTTAATTTCTATTTTCAAAATTATTCTTAAGCCAAGAGTATGTATTTTTTAATTTAGAAAGTTTTGTTTCCAAAGACTTTCATGAAATCCTAAAGGTCACCGTGCCCATCAGTACTCAATAATAGTGTCTCTTAAAATGTGATCTACAAGCACCTGCATCAGAATCATCTGGAAGGCTTCCTTACAGTCTAGGCTTCTGAACAAAAATCTTGGAGGATGAGGATCTACATAAATGTTCTTTTAAGCCACCAAGTTGGTGGTAAGTTCTTATAGTAGCTATAGGAAACTAATACAATCTCCAACATGGGATCCAGATTTGGTCTTAAAAAATCCCTGAGGACTTCCCTGGTGGCGCAGTGGTTGAGAGTCCGCCTGCCGATGCAGGGGACATGGGTTTGTGCCCCGGTCCGGGAAGATCCCACATGCCGCGGAGCCGCTGGGCCCGTGAGCCATGGCCGCTGAGCCTGCGCGTCCGGAGCCTGTGCTCCGCAACAGGAGAGGCCACAACAGTGAGAGGCCCGCGTACCACAAAAAAAAAAAAAAAAAAAAAAAAATCCTTGAAAGTGAGAGTTTGGATCATGCCAGGGCTCCATCCAAAGATGTTTTTGTTTTCAGGCACCTCCCTCGGTCTTCCTATGTGATGTGCCCTCACTCACACTCTGTAGCTGATGGGATACCCTACTACTTTTGCTGCCTTCTTGCCAGTTCTCTGCTAGAAATTTCCAGAAGCTGTACACAACTCATCCTGAAACTTGATCCTCAACAACTGTGAGATATGGCATGGTCTGTCACCTTGGCATCTAACATGTTTGGTCTGTACCCATTTGGCATTGTAAATTGGCTTACAGTCTTGGCTATCCTTTCTGAATATGATTCCCTAGCACCTCTGCCTCCCTTAACCTCATGAGTTGCTAATACCTTGTTTTCATCTGTGTGATTAATCCCTAGGATTCTTCACTGGATATCATGGTAGGGAAGCGCATGGAAATCAAACAGTTCCCTTCCTCTGGACATCTAAACTGCTCATCTAAGAATGACACTTACTTTTCACTTTCCCTAAACAACCTTTTCTTTTATTACATTCTCCCTTAATTGCATTTCTGTTATTAACTTTGCCAAGTGCATCTAACTATTGACTTTCATTTCTTATTCACCTTGGGCAGATCCTGGGCTGTATTGTTAATTTGCACTTCCACATAGTTCTAGATATTGTCATTTCCAATTTCATGTGATTTTTCTTACAGCTGTAGAACTTCATGTTCCAGGTCTGTAAGATATTTAGTGAAATCTGTAAAGCTGGTAGCAGAGAACAAGGTGGCCTGTGCTTCTTTGTCAATTAACACTTTCATGTTCTGGTCTTCTGAAAAAGCCTTCCATTATTTAAATAAAAATTTGTGAAGAGATTTTTGTGGCTTCAGTGATACTGAAAACACAAGGACTTTTAAATAGCACTGTTTTCATCAATTAATTCTTGTTTATTGTCACAGATAAGTAGATAATTGGTAGTTTTGTTTGTTTTTTGCAGTACGCGGGCCTCTCACTGTTGCGGCCTCTCCCGTTGCGGAGCACAGGCTCCGGACGCGCAGGCTCAGCGGCCATGGTTCATGGGCCCAGCCGCTCCGCGGCACGTGGGATCCTCCCGGACCGGGGCATGAACCCGGGGCATGAACCCTGCATCGACAGACGGACTCTCAACCACTGCACCACCACGGAAGCCCGGTAATTGGCAGTTTTGATACTTAAGTTACTCGAAAAATCCGTCATTAAATTGATGGCATTGTTTTCGTCAATTTAATGCACGCCGCATGGTTTCTGTTGCTGCTTCCATTTCTAACTTAGTAGAAAGACTATTTGGCTAAGATACACTCTTGAAAAATGGATTCACAAGGCTGTTTCTTTGAGAAGCCACTACTATCTCTTTTCTCACTCTTAGCTGATTGTTTTGCCTTCTAATTCATTGTAAGATGGAAGGAACTGAGTGTTCTGGTAAGATAAAGGATGGAAAGTGTCCATTGGATTTGGTAATGAGGAGGTCCCCAGTCACTTTATATAACGCAGTTTGGTAGAGACAGAAGCCAGATTGCTGTGGGTTGAGACATGAATGGAAAGTGAGGAAGTGGAACTAGCAGTGGGAAAGATGAAAAGCATAGGTGAGAGACTGGATGGTAAATATCGCGTTGGCCAAAAAGTTTGTTCGGGTTTTGCCGTAAGATGAACTTTTTGGCCAACCCAATACAAGGGACAAATGTTCAAAGAAGGATTTCAAGAAGAGAGAGCCTCTAGGATGTTAACTGGCTGGGGGGAAAGAGCCAGCAGCAAGACAAAGCCTTTCAAGAGAAGGTATGACTGAGGGAGCAGGACCCTGGGGTAAAGGAGGAGATGGAGGGCATGTGGATGGCGGCTAAAGTGGAAGGGCTGGTTGGTTGGTAATAAGAGGAGGGGAGCAGCACTTTCTGAGCCTGGAGGACAGGAGTTAAGTGTGGGCATGTCTGAAGACGTGCTCGTGGGGAGGTTGGGCTGAAAGTTGAAGGAAATCATGCCTGAGGGCCTCAACCACTCTCCACCAAGGAAGAAGCTTTGTCATCTGCTGAAAGTGTGGGGCTTATGGATTGAATAATGGCTTGAGGAACATGGTGGCAATTTTCTATGTTCACTGAGAAGATGTGAGAGGAATACGAGAAAGAACAAGAGAAATGATCAAGGGATGGTATTGTGGCCCTGAGACTGAATCCTTGAGTAGGCAGTAGCGTCTAGCTTTGTGGTTGTATGATTTCTACCAACAGTGTTCAACCTCTGGGTATATAAGCAGAGGATACAAATTGTGGCTTTAACCCAGAGGCTTTAAAAAAAATCTGTATGAAAATAATCATAGGATGGGGATATGAGGGAATTTGAAGTACTGGTCCAAGTTGGGTAGGGAAGGTAGGGAGGCCAGGAGTGGGATGACAGACTGGGAGCTAATGGAAGGACAAAGAACATCCCCATCTGAGGCTCACAACAATCCTTCAGATAAATAGTTTAATCACCCTAACTTTGAAGATGAGGAACCTGAGGCTCTGAGATGTGAGGTGACATGTTTGGTGAGGTACTTAGAGAAGTAACCAAGATGAGCCACACCTTTCCTTCTCCACTGTCTCTAACCCTTCCAGACCCCACAGTCCCAGCTCTGTTCCTCTTTCTGAACCCCAGCATGTGTAAGGGAATATCTTTGCATACTTATATTTAACTCAAATAACCTTTGGCCTCGCCAATCTGTGCCCACACAAATGAAGTCACAGCAACGAAAATTTTATTTGCTCATTGCTTCCACCTTTGTAATACAGCACTTCCCTTTCAGGCAAAGCCTCCCTGTTCCAAGTATATTTTGGAATTCCCAGGGGTGTGTCACAAGTCCACTCCCATTGGGTCCTCTGCTGCATTGCTGGGTGACAGTCGAGGCCAGTGCCCGTGTAAGAGCCCTCATGGGACCAAGCAGTGGTCCGTGACTTAGAAAGTTCCTTACAGATAAGAAAACTGAGGCACAAAGACATTAGTCACTTATCTATGATAACAAATCTACACAGTAGCAGAGCTGAAATTCAAACTCAGGAAGTCTGATCATACTGCAATCTTTTTCAGGTTTTTGGTGCCAATGTTATACTTTCTTCATAAAGAACATTTGGAAAATGTTGTGTTTCTAAGCTTTGGATTAGTACAAACATCACTGGAATAGTCTGTTCTTCCAAGGTTTTTTAGAATTCCCCTGTGAAGCTAGCTGGGCTGTGAAAGTAATTGACACCTTGTGTTGGTCTACGAAAATCATCAGTTTAAGCTTCCTCTCTCTTCTGAAGGCAGTTTTTGGTAAATTAAATTTTTGTATAATATTAGTCTTTTTTTAAATTTTTGGTTTCCGATTTTATTTGCAAGGTATTTGGCAAAGCCATCTCTTAATTTCTTTCTTTTTCCCTAATCCTTTGTCACTGTGGCTATTTTATTTATTTATTTTTGGCTGCGTTGGGTCTTCGTTGCTGTGTGTGGGCTTTCTCTAGTTGCGGCAAATGGGGGCTACTCTTTGTCGCGGTGTGCAGGCTTCTCATTGCGGTGGCTTCTCTTGTTGCGGAGCACGGGCTGTACGCGCACGGGCTTCAATAGTTGTGGCACACAGGCTCAGTAGTTGTGGTGCACGGGCTTAGTTGCTCTGCGGCATGTGGGATCTTCCTGAACCAGGGATTGAACCCATGTCCTCTGCACTGGCAGGCAGATTCTCAACTGCTGTGCCACCAGCAAAGTCCCTCTGTGGCTATTTCTTATTTTGTGGATTTGTGATTTCTTCCCAATTTTTCTTAATGAGGTTAGCTTGTTATTTACCCATTTAATTCTACTTTTTAACACAAACATTTTTTGGTGATTTATTTATTAATAATACTGGTTTTATTTTGGTTCTGACTATTTTCAAATTTTTCTTTATTAATTCCGTCATTTCTTTAGTTGGATACTTAATTAAACTTTATTATTTTTATATAATTATTTATGAATTTTTCTCTGAGCACTGATTTAGCTCTAGCCTATAGGTACTGATATGTAGTGTGTTCTTTATCACTTTTTTGCTAGTTAATTCTTTAAAATTTATTTTTATGAGTTTTTTTTAAATTTCTAAGTGAAAGGCCTTAAAATTTTTTTTAATTAACTTCAAGTTTTATTGCAATATGTTCAGAAAATATTCCCTGTACCAATTGTGTCTTTCAGAAGATATTGAATTTTTCTGGTGACATCATATGTAGTCAGTTTCTCTTGGATACTCAAAAGAAGATTAAATTCTCTATTTTCAGTGTGTACAACTGAATATATTTCCATATGTAGCATATTATATGGTTTGGGTCTTCTGTAACATTTGGTGCTATTGCATGAATGTTCATGTTCCTCCAAAATTCATATCCTGAAACCCTAACCCCCAATGTGATGGTATTAGAAGGTGGGACCTTTGCTAGGTGATTAGGCTATGAGGTTGAATCCCTCATTAACGGGATTAGTGCCCTTGAAAACGAGAACCCAGTGAGCTCCCTCTGCTCTCCATCATGTGAGGATAAAACAAGAAGTCTGCAGTCTGCAACCTGGAAAAAGATTCTCATTAGAATCCAACCATGCTGGTACTCTTATCTTGAACTTCCAGCCTCCAGAACTGTGAAAAATAAATTTCTTTTGTTTATAAGCCTCCCAGTCTATGGTATTTTTGTTATAGCAGCGTGATCTAAGACAGTTGGTTTTGGTTTTGGTCATCTTGCTCTGTCTTGGGTTATCTTAAATAGAGCATAGGGTTGTCACCCAATCTGAGGATCTGTCTGTTTTTTTCCTTAAAATGTGAGTTAAGCGCAGTTACATGTATTTATATGACGATACATTTGTTCTTGGTTTTCCTATTTTGGTGTTATATTGATCGACATAACTTTTACATCATTTTCTTTGCTTTCTAACATAGTTCTTTTGATATTTAGCAAGGTCAGTATTTTTGTTTTCTTGGTTATATTTGTTATTATAACTTTAATAATATTCCTTTAAAATATATATTATTATGGCTACCAAGAGCAACAATAAAACTGTTTTGCATCTCCTTCCCCTCATATCCCTCTTCTCAATATTGATATTTTTAATTCTTCCTCTGCCACTATAAAGCATGTTTCTGAGAAAGTATCATGCGGGGAAGTGAGTAAAATGTGATTCAAAACCACTAAACAATTAATAGATTAAAATATATGATCACCTTTTGCGTGCCAAGCAAATGATGCTGCTGGTGATATCCATAAATGAACAGGCTCAGGTCTTCACCCTCAGGAAACTCACGAGGCAGATCACCAGGTGGATAACTGAGAACTGGATAAAGATACCTGTTAATTATACTCCTCAGTAAGAATTCCACATTTCTTATCATTTTAGTGTCTTTACTTGAATATTTCAAGACGTTCTGAGGAAATAATCTGCCTAGTTACTTAAATGCCTTACATAAGGAGCTCTGTTAGGACATTTTCATAACAGGGCACTATTACCATAATCAGTGAACTGCTGTTGAAATTTATCTGAAACAAAAGCATACTAATTTTTATTTTTCTCTGGCCCAATCCTTTTTGGATTGTATTGGGCCAGCTAGTTGGAAAAAAAGCTGATATTCAAACACTTCTATAAGGCAATAAGTTATTTTTTTATTGGAAAGATGGCTTTGTTTTAGACCCTTCTGCTGTATTTTATAACATACTTAATGGCTATTTATCTTAGGGAAAGTCATGTTAGTGAATGCTTTACAGATATGAAATTCACTGTAGTGACAACCTTGACAGATGGGTTCGGAGTGACACTCTTTACACTGGTAGCTTGTAGTAGAACTACGTAGCCCGGGCTGAGAGTTAAAATGCTCAAGATCTTCCTAGTCCTCAGTCTAGAATTTACTAGTTGTAATCTTGGGTGACCACTCCTCTGCATCTGTAAAACGGGGACAATATTCCAACTTTAGTATATGTGGTGCCGAAGCGAGCATGGGGACAATATTCCAATGACCACTGTGGGGATTGAATGAAATCAGTATGTGGAAGTCTTTGTAACCTGAAAAACCTTACACGTGAGATGGGATGAGGGGTGTATTAGTTACTGATTGCTGTATAACAAATTATCCTCTCCCCACTCAAAACATAGCAGCTTCAAACAACAAACATTTATCTCACAGTTTTTGAGGGCAGCTTAGCTGGGTGGTGCTGACACAAGGCTGCAGACAAGGAGGCAGCTAAGGACATAGTCATCTCAAGCCTCAACTTGGGGGAAAATCTGCTTTCAAGCTCACTCACATGACTGTTGGCAGGATTCAGATTGTCGCTAACTGTTAGACAGAGGCATCTATCTATTCCATGCCGTGTAGGCCTCTCCATAGGGAAGATCAAAACACAGCAACTGGTTTCCCTCAGAGGGAGTAGGTGAGAGGGCAAGAGAAGGTACCTAAGATGAGAGCCCAGTCTCTTTGTAACCTAACCTAATATCATCTTAAAATTATAATAAAACTGTTGCTAACCTTGCAGAGCCCCTAAGATCTGTCTTAAAGTGTCACCTTGTTCTAGACTATGAAGGAGCTAATGAGGGACAAAACTTAGAAAGTAAATTTTATTTGCCCTGAAAAAAAGTTATAACGTGTTAAAATCTTGACAAAGTGTACTTAATTTTAATGGCTGTATTTCCTTGGCTTATTGCTTACTGCCTTTGCCTACAACATGAAGGGTTTTTTTTTTCCTAGATAGCAGAGATTGTGTGTGACAGAGTAATTTCCTGCACTTTATGTTGACTTTATTTACTTGACTATTTAAGGAAAAAAGAGAATAAAGGTTTCTTGTTCTTTACTTATGAAGGAACTAAGATTCTTTACAATTGTGTTACTTTCTTTTTTATTTTAAAATATTTATTGCCACTTTGATTAAATACAGAACCAGATGTTGTTTCCCAGGTACCCATAATCCTACCTTGATCAAGTGTCCCAGGCTCTTGTGGCAACTTCTTTGACTTTTGCCTTCCAAATCAGATCCTTAATACAAAAAAAGATAAACAAAACTTTCAGAATATATTTTACACCTAAAACTATCTTTGTGATTTCTTGGAGGGCTTCTGGAAAAATCACAAAGGTTTGTTCTCTTACCTTCCAAAAAGAGAGATGCTGGAAATATTAGGTTTCTTTATTAGTTACCATTGGTGAGTTACATGGGAAGAGTAGTCAAATAAGAAGAGATGCGCAGCCTTCCCTAGGTTAAATGTGCTTAAGTAAATGTCATGAATGTAAGTATTTTAGAAATTGAATGCTTTGGGGGATTTCCCTGGCGGTCCAATTGTTAAGACTCCGTGCTTCCACTGCAGGGGGTATGGGTTCGATCCCTGGTCAGGAACTAAGATCCCACATGGCACGAGGCACAGCCAAAAAAAAAAATAAAGTCAACTAGACCACAGCCTTGTTTCTTTAGTTTGGATCTAGCATCTTCTAGGACAGTGGATTTCAACTGGGGATATATATCAGATTTACCCATGGGATTTTATAAAAATACAGATATCAAAAAGCTGTTCCAGACTCACTGAATCTCTTTAACTTGATATTCTTGATATATTCTTAGTATATGCTTACAACAGTCTTGGTATATTATATACATTGTGTTTCAGGATTATTATATATCTCAAGATTTCTTTCCTTCTGAATAATTATGTTCATCCATTTTTTGGTGTTCATCCCTTTGTACACATCAAATGTAACATTCATTAACTTCGTTGAAAATAGGCATAATCATTATGCTTAAAGACATTTGCATACATTTTTAGAGTGACGTTATTATCTTTGCTTTTCATGGCCTGGAAATAATCTAATTTCCTAGTCAGTTGCATTATGCTTATTATGAATTCTCATCAGACCTTTCACATATGAAAATTTTCAGTAAACATTAGTCTTCAGTGACAGTCTTTTTGCTCTGCAGATAGTTTTTATTTTACTCGAATTTCTTGCTTGAAAACTCTGCTGTAAGCTACAGGTCATGTTTGAGTCTACAACAAAAAAGGACCATCTCAGAGCCTTGTGAAAAAGGACTATAACAGGTAATTCAAATTACTGACACTTTGAAAAGAAAGATTGTCAGGTACAGGCTTCTGATGGCATTGCTTAGATAACTTTAAGATCATACCAGTGCACTGGATCAGGATTTCCAGAACTCTTTTTAGTCAAGAAGCAGATGGTCTCATGACACTATTGACCCAAGATCCATCAGAACAAGAACCAATTACACCGGAGTGAATGAACTGATAAGAAAATTTTTATTGTGGTTACTTGTTTGAAATAAAGTTGATATTTGTAAATATTTTCCCCTTAAGATTATATAAGAAAGACCTTTCCCTTTCTACTTAAGCTGTCTGTAACTTATAACATTCCTGACAATTTTATTGGGATGTAATTCACACACCACACAATTCATTCATTTAAAGTATACAATTCAATGGTTTTTAGTATATTCACACAGTGAACTTTGCCATCACCACAGTCAATTTTAGAACACGTATCATCCTAAAAATAAACCCCGCACCCCTTAGCAGTCACTCACTGTCCATTACCCCCATCACTCCAGCCTCTAGAAACCACTCATCTACTTTCTGGCCCTATGGATTGGCCTATCCTGCACATTTCATACAAATTGAATCATATGTGTGGTCTGCCCTGTCTGGCTTCTTTCACTTAGCACAACGCTTTCAAGGTTCACGCGTGCAGTAGCACCTATCAGCACTTCATTCTTTTTGATTGCTGAATAACATTTCATTGTATAGGTTTGCCACATTTTATTCTTTCACCAGTTGATAGATGTTTTTGTAACCCATAACATTTAAAATAATACTTGATTCTAACTGATACCTTTCCTTTCTCTGCCACTGCCCCCAAATCCCAAAACTTCAACTAAGTTTCCTTATTTTTTATGGCATAGTTTCATTAAGAACCTGTTCTCCTTATTACTAGAATTAATTGGAAGACACAATTAGATGACCAAGATATTCTCTGGAGTATCATACTTGAGAATTATGCTCATTGAATCAGGTATGGCCAGACACTTTTATGGAACTCAAATTGATTTTATTTCCGGAACTAATACCTACAAAACCCTCCCAGGAAAATGCTCACAGTACTTAGAGGGTCCAGCCTTACATGAGATCAAGAACGTTACTTCCTGCAGGCCTGGGAACTTGGTACATTTGGGGGACCTTGAGGAGAATTTATAGATAGTGCAAGTGAAATCTGATACAGAGTTTCTTCGGCTTGGTTTCCTAGCTTCAAGGTAGCAAATAATAGAGGCTTTTAAAAGTCCAATCTGAGTTTCCTTATGAAAACTTCCAGCAAAGTTAACTTAGGAAGGCCTATATAGTAAATTAATACTTGTGATATCTGTGTAAATAGTCAGGCCAAACCTTCTGAGACCAGCCTTATTTTGCGACCATGAATAACCATTCTTAGAGATTAGTTTGATCTCTAGGAGGCAGAGAGAGAGAGAGTATAAGGAAAAGTGTAAGACTTTGGAATGCGCAAAAGAAATTATTGAGTATCCTTTCAATGGAATGCTGGAGTCTCAGGATTCTCTCAGCCTACCAGTGCATAGGCCTTTGCCTTTGACAAGGCTAAGACTCTGAAGAGATTGAAATTAACTAGCAGAAAACTTATGACAACATAAATAATTCTTGTCCACAGAAGTACAAACTAGCTGTGTGCAGTGGAATGCAATTTATTATTGTCCAATGATTAGACCAGTTTTTGCAAATTCATTTCAACATTCCTTTACTGTATAGAATTTTGTGGTTCTTTGCCTTCTTTGTAACGTCTTTTCTAGTTCTCTGTCAATTAATGAGTTCAATAAAAAATATGTGCCACTTGTTCATTTTCCATTTGTATGAGAGTCGTGATTTTGCTTTTTTTGAACATTATCCTTTAACATCCTTAATAAACCAAATAATCCCTGCCCCAGCTTTGTAAATGAGCAGCCTGAACTGCAGGGTGGGGCTGGCTGAGCTAAAGGTAAAGAGGAGCTATGGACCAAGGGATGAGCTGGAGTGGCCCTCAGTGCTGGTGGCTTGCGGTTCAATTCTGATTATTTCTAAGAATGGGATAGAGGCAGGGAATATACGAAAGAACCCTTTAGTGAAACAGTTTATAGTAGGAGAAGGGAACTACAAAGTAAACACACACACACACACACACACACACACACACACACAAGAAAGTAAATACAATAGAAAGACTGCCAGGACATCTGGGTTCAAGACTCAACTCTGGGGACTTCCCTGGTGGTCCAGTGGTTAAGACTCCACACTCCCAATGCAGGGGGCCTGGGTTCGATCCCTGGCCAGGGAACTAGATCCTGCATGCTGCAACTAATAGCCCACATGCTGCAACTAAAAGATCCTGCATGTGGCAACTAAAGATCGCACACGTGGCAACAAAGATCCCACATACTGCAAGTAAGACCCAGCACAGCCAAAATAAATAAATAAATATTAAAAAAAAAAAAAAAAGACTCAACTCTGACACTCATTAACTGTGTGACCTAGGGTAACTTTCTTAACCTCTCTAGTTTCCTCAAATAATAATACTATCTCCTACGGTTGTTATGAGGGTTACAATGAAATGAAACTGTCATATAAGGTGATCAGCACAGTGGCCTGCAAGGAGTATGTACAAAATAAATGTCGACTGCTGCTGACTGTCTTTATTATTATCATCATTATTATTCTCTAGACCCCAGTTTCCTCAACTGTCAGAAGAAGGAGGCAGGCTTAGATCAGTGTTACTCAAACTTCAATGTGCTTGCTCTTGCGAAGCTTGCTTAAAAGGCATTCCTAAACCCCTCCCCCAAGGATTCTCCTTAGGAGGTCTGAATGGAGTACAGAAAGTAGCTTTGTAACAGGCACCCAGGTGATTCTGATGCAACTGAATTTGAAGATTTTGCATTGAGGACGACTCCACTAGAGGATTTAAAATGTGTCTTTTAAGTATGAGCATCGCTGTGTTTTCCTTCCACATTAAATCCTCTTAACAGGAATATCAGATTAAATACTTCCCTAAGTGGTAATAGAATCTTCATTATTGAGATCCTGAGAGAAAGGGCAGAAAATCTTAGGAAAAAAAAAAGGGTGGATCACTTTGTAAAGCTGTATCAAGGACGATAATTGTACATAGCATTGGATAAAAGGCACATATTTTTAAACAATGGCCTTGAATTGGCTATTTAGTGATTGTATCATTTGAAACAGGAAAGAAATCTGAAAGCAGAGACCCCAATCCCAGAGTATTCAACACCTACAAGCTGAGCACGCAAAGTGTGGTCCCTGGACCTGCAGCATCAGCACCACCTGGGAGCTCATTAGCAACGCATAATCTGAAGCCCACGTAGATCTGCTGAATCAGAATCCTCATTTTAACAAGATAGTTAGGTGACGCACATGCAGTTTAAAGGTTGAGAAGTCGTGATATAGAACACAGGCCAAGCTACATAAATTAGCCAGGCAACAATTAATTATTAATCATGTAATGCGTATTAATTAATGGTTCCCAGTTGATGGGTGCTGGGACACATTAAAATCACCTGGAGAACTTCAACATGCAGACCAACTCCAGAGACTGAATTTCAAGTGGGGCCCAGAAAAAAATTTTATTTTGAAGGAGCCCCCCGGGTAATTAGGGTTCACAGCCAGGTTGGGGAGCTACTGCAGAGTATAAGAAATGGGAGTTCAAGAAAAGGATGGAAAGCAGAAAGCAGAAGAGTAGGTCTTGAACTGACCCTTAAAATAGGGTTCAAGTTTTGCAGAATGAGGAGCGTGCGTGTGTGCGTGCGTGCGTGTGCGTGTGCGTGTGTGTGTGTGTAAAAAAGACTAAGACAATGTTTTTGTAACTTTCTTCTAGGGAGAGAATGGAAAACACAAAGTGAAGGAAATATTGTTCTCTGGGGAGTTTTAGCAGGATTTTAAAACAATAACGTTTCTCTGTTAGAAAGGGTGACATGCTGCACATATCTTGGGAGCCAATGTCACATTTGATTAACATTTAGAAGCAATTTGAATGGATAGAATATTATTCTTCTCAATTCCCACATGGGGTTAATATGTACATTCTTTTTCTCACATAAAAGACAGTTTTAAAATCTTGTTCTACTTTGAGTATAAATGATCTAAGCTTGGATTCATCTCAAGAAAATGGAAAATATTTCTATTGGCACGACAGCCTGACTTCACTGGATTCATTAAACATCAGATGAGATAATGGATATGATTGTAATTTGAAATGTGGGACATGCTATATAAATGTCAGGTCATGGTCTGGATCCCTTCTGCCGCTCCCAGTCCTGCCTTCTGCACTCTAACTCTGCACAAACTTGCTATTCCCCATGGCTCTTCCTGACTCCTGATCAGATCAGATGTCCTCCCTCCAAAGCGTTCTTGATTTCTTTTTCTTTTTTCGTCAGCCTTATACCTTGACTATATGTCCAATGTTGCACTTCATAATCTTGTGTTATAAGTTACTTGTTTATCTGTAGGCTTACTCTATTAGACTTAAGCTCTTTGAGACAAGTGACTTTTAAAATTCATATCTGAATATCTAGTGCTGAAGTTTCATTTCTCATATGTTGGCATAAACTCCTAACAGACGCCATCTCTTGTGGATGACAACCATAAATTCTGGACAAATTACAAAAAACAACTAGATGAAAACTCTGCATAATAAAGCAAGATAGGCAGATTTTGCAAGGACATTCAAATTTGGAAGAAATGACTGACACATTGTGAGTTCCCAATTTTTGCAGATGGCACAACGGCAGGCTGTGATCACAGTGTGGTGCTGTCTTTTTACCTGCTTTCTTTCTGACCTGGGCAACCAAAGGACAGAATTCGGAGAGGCCATGGCTGCTGGAAAGTCCAGGAAGGCCCAGAAAAAAGAAAGCCAGAGTAGGTAAACTTCAAATTCTACATTTAAACCCCACTCACAATCTGACTCTGCATCACATGCATGGTGAAGACCCAAGCTTGCAGCTGAGGCTAAAGAAACTGAACTGAGATATGAACTGCTATGATGCTACAGATTACATTCTCCCCCAGTGTTTTATATTCTCCTTTCATAGCTCTTGTTTTCCCAGGAATTTCTTAATATCTTCCTTCCCCAATAAGCTCCATTAAGCAGGTTCCATATGGCACGTTGGATTATTGTTTCTAATCCCTTGGTAACTCCCTGTATTAGAATTACACACCCATGCCTGTGGCCACGCAACCTTGCAGTAGCTCCCACTGGAGTAAGTGGAGACCATATCCCTGCCTCATTAACTTGCGTTTGGCCGTATGATTTGATTTGACCAATGAAATGTGGACAGAAATGACAACGTACCAGTTCTGAACTGAAGCATTAAAAAGCACAGTATGTCAGTCTGGATCCAATCAGGAAAAATAATGATTTGAATAGGGAAAGTTTAGTATAATGAATTATTAAACCATGATAGACATCATAGACATAATGGGAACTCTAAATGATACCCTAGGGATAAGAAAGAGTACCTCAAGGAAGGATAAACTTGGAATAAGGCTGCTTCCCAAGGAGAGGTTTAGATCTCAGTGGAGAGGGTATGGCTGCAGCCCTTTGGATGGTGGAGATGTTTGCTGGATTGCCCTGGCCAGAGCTGGTCCACAATCACCAGGTATCAGGAAACAACTCTCTGGGGCACAGGTGAGCTGAGAGTGATGGGCAGGAGCACAGAGTGAGACAGCGTATCTGGAGCCCACTCACTAGCAAGGTGGTACAAAGCCAGTGATACATGGTGTCTGTGTTGAGAAGGCTGAAGGAAACACTCTCGGGGGTACAAGTGAGCCAAGGCTCACAAGTGGGTATGCAGAGAGAGCTGGGGCACCACTGCCAGCACGAGGCCTAGAGTATACGAGTGTCCACATTAGGAGAGTCATGCCATGTAGGTCCCTGTGCCAGGTTGTGTAATCACTGAGTGATGGTGCACTCTGAGCACAGATCTGGGACAGAGCCCTACTAGATGTTTCTACACACATGTACTATTCAAGAAAAAGTAAAAGCACACTGGATGCAGGAAAAGAAGCCCCCTTCCTCCTGAAAATCTCCCTTCACTGACAAAGCTTACTGTACAGGACAAATGACGAAAGAGTCCGGTCTACTACTGCAAAGCAGGTACTGAAGGGTGAAGTTGGAGTTGAGAGCAATAGATCAGTAATTGGCTCTTTGAGCTGCTACCCTCCATGAGAAGAGCATGGCCCAGAGATTCATTGCTTTCTCAGACTGAATCCGACAATGTGGAGCAGACAGGAGCACTGTGTGGAGTCCGGCCTACGTGAGCTGTGATCACTGAAATGACAGCCAACTTTGAAACCCACGAGTATAAAACATGTGTTCATTGTGGCAAGCTGTTGAGATTTGTGAAGCTATTTATTATATTAAAAAAATTACTAACACATCTTGTTTTCTTCCATGTCCCTTGTGCCTGTGCCTAGATTATAAGGGGAGCTCGATATATACTTTTAAATGATTGTTATTCAAACTTTGGGGCCATTTTCTGATTGCTTTGAAGGTTTAGCTCAGGTGTTGTCTAATGGGCTACAGACTGAGTCACCATTTTAGGTACATAGCAGAATAGAAATAACATAATGAAGAATCTTACTGGATTTTGAATCTGACCTCTAAAAGAAAAAAACCTAAACCCAGGATTGCTTTTCTTAGCTTTTGGAATCCATGTAGCTCCTTCAGTGTGAAGCTATTAGGCCATTAGGCCTGGCTTCCTCGTCTAACTTGGTACCTTTTTGATGTAGCTTTGGGGGAACAAAGTAAAAACTAATCAGAAGAAGATTGTCTTGTATGTGAACTGGCTATAGCTCAAAGAGTGAATTTATGGGTGAAGAGAGAAAATATAATCAAAACGTAGCCTCTGCTTGTAGGGGCTGTAACTATCAAAAGTTAATTTTATGTTCCTATCTTCTTCTCCTGTTTGGGGTCAGAGCACACATCACACCCTCATATATAACTGACTAACAGTGAAGAACTCTGTCCTTTCTTGCATTTATTGTTGTGTTGATATTACTTTCATTACACCACAAAGAACCATCAGCAGGCATTAACATTCTTTGGTCAACTGAAATTATTTTACAAATATTCTTTTATATTTATTCATTATTTTATAAATAGCTTTACTATAGAGATACGAATACCTTTCAAGGATACCTGGTAGAAATTCGAGTATGGTATTTCTTTCTTTTTTTTTTTAATGGGACTTTTTAAAAAAAATTATTTATTTTTGGCTGTGTTGGGTCTTCATTGCTGCGTGCGGGCTTTCTCTAGTTGCCGCGAGCAGGGGCTACTCTTTGTTGCGGTGCGCAGGCTTCTCATTGCAGTGGCTTCTCTTGTTGCGGAGCACGGGCTCTAGGCACGCAGGCTTCAGAAGTTGTGGCACATGGGCTCAGTAGTTGTGGCACGTGGGCTCTAGAGTGCAGGCTCAGTAGTTGTGGCACACGGGCTTAGCTGCTCTGCGGCATGTGGGATCTTCCTGGATCAGGGCTCGAACCCATGTCCCCTGCACTGGCAGGCGGATTCTTAACCACTGCGCCACCAGGGAAGTCCCAGAGCATGGTATTTCAAAAGTGATCACTGATTTCACCACAGCTGCTGGCCATCGCCATCAGAGGACTGAAGAGTTTGGTCAGGCTTCTCACAGCGCCCTTAGTAGTAGAGCTGCCCCCTAACTTGTAACTGGAGCTATGTTAGAAGATCTTATTATCATTTCTATGTCTGCCCTGAAACCTCACCCTCAAAGTCAGCTGCTCTGCATCTGCTATCACTTTGGACTTTGTACTGCTGCTGCTACTTCTTCTCCCAAGTCATCACCATTCTGCCATACAGGGGGTTTTGAGTTAGTTTTTCAGTGGGTTTTATCTTTTTTTTTTTTTTTTCTTTCAGCACACTGTTAACCCTCCCTTCGACTGATAGTATAGTTATTTATTTTCCTTCCAAGGACATTCATTAAAATGCTTTCACAGGGACTTCCCTGGTGGCGCAGTCCAAGGGACTGACCCTGGTGAGACTACTCACTGAGGGCATCTGTAGCTCATACCCTCATGCTTGTTAGGCAGCTGGGCCATCCTCATGAGCAGGCAGAAGGATGAGGTGTGCTAGAAAATCTCTCCCAACAAAAACATCACCGCATACATATCTGTTTTGAGAAATTAATTCTTCTGGATACTGAAAGCTTCATTCTCACTTTTGGAATTCCCTATTAAAATGCACATAATCCTAAAGAATCGTTTTGAGTCATTTCAGATGTTATTAAGTAATATTCAAGGGTTTTCTCTGCAAGAAGGGTTCCCTTGATGTGCTCTTGTAATAAAGGAAGGGAACCAGGAGAAAAGAGTTCTGAAATGAGATGTTTCTCTTCAAATCAAGCTCCCTAAACCACACTTAGGACTAAGTTGGATTTAAATCCTTGCTGACAGAGGCAGCAGTTCTTAGCAAACACAACCACATTGAATAGTTTTATCTAAATTATGCAAAATGTAGGTAGAATCCCTAGATTTTTCTCTTCATTCTCATTTTGCAATCATTAAAGACCCTACATAGAGGGAAGGGTAAACACTGGAGCTGAGGCTTAAATGAAATAATCTAAACACATTCTTGATTTTATTTGCAATCTACATATTTCATCAATTCCGATGCACTCCCACCTCCCCATTTTAACATTTTTGCAGTTGAGGTGTTTCTAATGGTTGGTTGTATCTTACAAGTATTGGCAGCCAGGTAGGTGGTCATTGTCATGTTATTTATGGCACCAGCTCCATCACTGTGTTTATGTTGTTGTCATTTCAGTTGATTTATATACACTGTTATTACTACACATGTTAAATTTAACTGGCATTTAAAATATCTTCCATAGATTATTCTATGATTTGGTATTGAGACATTAAGATATTGTGAATGCAGATTGACAAAGAAACAGCATCAGGGTGTAAGTTTGATATCAGGGAAACAAATAGCTGTCATTGAAAGAGTGATGACAATTTCACATTTTCTTTCAATGCAATGGCCATGTGCTTTATGGGATATAGGAAAGGAAGATAATCATAGGTAGATGAAATTCTGCTACGTTTTGTTATTCACATTTATGCAGAAAGCTTTACCTATCTCTCCGAAGCAAGACTGTACCAACATCTGCATTTGCAGAATTTTCTTCCAAACTGGCAGCTTGAAAGAAAATGTCGAGGATAATAGTGAAGTATCATCTTAAGAAATGCTGTATTACCAAAGCTCTCAATGGCACGTAAGACAAGATCATATGTATTCTATGGTATAACACAGATATAAAAACAAAACATAGACATGGAAATGCTGTGTTGAAAATTAACTCAAAAGAGTTCAACAAAAGAGACATGCACCCCAATGTTCATAGCAGCACTATTTACAACAGCCAGGATGTGGAAGCAACCTAAATGTCCATCGACAGAGGAATGGATAAAGAAGATGTGGTACATATATACACAATGGAATATTACTCAGCCATAAAAAAGAATGAAATAATGCCATTTACAGCAACATGGATGGACCTAGAGATTATCATACTAAGGGAAGTAAGTCAGACAGAGAAAGACAAATATCATATGATATCACTCATGTGGAGTCTAAAAAAATGATACAAATGAACTTATTTACACAACAGAAGTAGACTCAAAGACACTGAAAACAAACTTATGGTTACCAAAGGGAAAGAGGGGGGAGTGAGGGATAAATTAGGAGTTTGGGATTAACAGATACACACTACTATATATAAAATAGATAAACAACAAGGATCTACTGTGTAGCACAGGGAACTATAATCAATATCTTGTAATAAACCATAATGGAAAAGACTGAAAAAGTATATCCATGGGACTTCCCTGGTGGAGCAGTGGTTAAGAATCCGCCTGCCAATGCAGGGGACACCGGTTCAAGCCCTGGTCCAGGAAGATCCCACATGCCATGGAGCAACTAAGCACGTGTGCCACAACTACTGAGCCTGCACTCTGGAGTCCATGAGCCACAACTACTGAGCGCGTGTGCCACAATTACTGAAGCCCGCGCGTCTAGAGCCCGTGCTCTGCAACAAGAGAAGCCACCACAGTGAGAAGCCCGCGCGCCACAACAAAGAGTAGCCCCCGCTCGCTGCAACTAGAGAAAGCCTGCGCACAGCAGCGAAGACCCAACGCAGCCAAAAAAAAAAAAAAAGTATATGTATGTATAACTGAATCACTTTGTTGTATACCTGAAACTAACACAACATTGTAAATCAACTGTATTTCAATTAAAAAAAAAAGAGTTTGGCAATAAATTTGAAAAATCCCTAGGAATTAAATCAGTTCATTTCGTTCATACGTCCCTTTTGATGTATGCATAAGAGCAAAGGATTCTTAAAATCTATATTTAAAATCTAAGTCTAAAAATTTCTTTCAAAAATTATACAATAAAATTTCAAAGTAATTAGGAAGCACTATGTCATAAATTAATTTGAACCATTTTTTCTTTCTTAGTGTTAAATAAATAATGGTGCAACTTATAACTGATGACATTTTGGATTCATTGGCAAAGCCTGGAAAACTCCAGGTCCTCTAACTGTCAAATACTTTGCACTATGTGCATTTATAGAATGCACCCAGTAAAGAGAAGAGAGCTGATGAAGAAGAAAGAAGAGGAGGAACAATAACTGTTACAAAATGTGTCTGGGGTAATTCTTAGGTAATAGCAGTATCTATCAGGGAAGGAAGCTGTCCCTTGAGTCTATTTTCAAGTTACTCTGACATTTGCAACTCAAAACTGATCACTTTTTACCTGGTGTCTGAACTTCTGCTGAAAAATTATCTTAAGCATGAACTTGAATTATCTTGATTTGCTGGATGGGATGAATACCTATGATGATTTTTTAATCATACCTGTGAAGACTCTACAAGAGGCCAAATATAGTTACGGAGTTAACCTTTTAATTGATTTGGTTGTTATTGAGTAGTAGGTAATCAGATAAAGTGTGGAGGGCAAGGTCAAATTCACCTTCTCAGGCGTCACAATGCAGATGTGGCCCCCTCCCCCATGGATGGCTGCCAAGATCTGAAGATTTGTGTCCTCTTACATTACATCGTAGAGGTAGTGATGTAGCACCTATGTGATCATAAATGGGGAAGATAATTGTAAGGCCAACTGGCCCGAGGCAGGGGAACACAGTCAGATTCAGAGGTTGCATCAGACCGAAATTCTTGGGACCACCCAGTTCCAGAAACTGCCCTAGAGGCATTCCGGACCACCCAGTTCCAGGAACTGACCTGGGGACTTTGAACCCAGCCCAGCCTTCCCCGCCTTTCGAGGGGCGAGACTAACAGTCCCCCAGGATACCCGAAAAGACCACCAAATAAGGAATACCCTGCGCCCTCCCAGGTTCGCCACACCCCTTTCCCTTCTTCTCCTATAAAATCTTGCCCAACCCTCACCCGGGTGCGACTTCTCTGGCCCCCTTTCTCTCGGACCAGTGAACCTCGACCGGGAGCGCTCCCTAATAAAGCTCACTTGAAGCTTTCCTCTGTTTCGTGGTGCCCTTTGTTAAGATCTGACCTTACAATAATGTGCAGGCTTCTGGCACATAAATGACTGGTCAGTTAAGACTTTTCACCATAATGGCCTTTCTTTAGTTACACCACCATTCAGACAATTTCTTTCTTTTCTTTTCTTTTTCAGAATTATGATTTTTCAAAAACCAAAACAATAAATGAAAACTCCATTAGAAGTAAATTTTCAGCATTACAATATCAGACAAAACTGTACCCACTGATTTCATTTGGCATTATAGTGTTTATAGTGAGAAAATGTCATTGAGAACAGATATGAATAAATCATTTTATAATATATTACATACAAATTGCATAGTTTTACTTTCAAATTGTTTTTGTTACTTATATAAAGTTGTTTTTGTTATTGAATTGACATATATTTCCATCTGTGAAATTGTGTTTGGGTATCTTGGACTGGGATGGAAGGCATTATAATTCTCATTAAAATTAAAAGAAGTGGGACTTCCCTGGTAGCACAGTGGTTAAGAATCCGCCTGCCAGTGCAGGGGACACGGGTTCCAGCCCTGGTCTGGGACGATCCCACATGCCACGGAGCAACTAAGCCTGTATGCCACAACTACTGAGCCTGCACTCTAGAACCCACAAGCCACAACTACTAAGCCCGCATGCCACAACTACTAAGCCCGCGTGCCACAACTATTGAAGCCCACGCACCTAGAGCCTGTGCTCTACAAGAGAAGCCACCACAGTGAGAAACCCACGTACTGCAGCGAAGAGTAGCCCCGGCTAGCCGCAACTAGAGAAAGCCCGCACAGCAACAAAGACCTAACACAGCCAAAAATAAAAAATTTTTAAATAATTTTTTTAAAAAAATTAAAAGAATTAAAGATTTTAAAATTTTAATGGCTTTTCACTTAGCAGCAGGGATTTTCAGGGAATTAATTAATGAAGGAATAGATATACTTAAAAGTCCTGGATTTAAAGAAGAAATAACCTTGCTAATGAGTATACGATCCAAAGAGGTTTCCAGCTTCTTACAAGTTTTGAAGTTTCTTGAGATTCCATTGAGACAACCATTAAAGACCAGTGCCCCAGGCTTGGTCTTGCCTTGAAGCCCACTGCCTAATACCAAAAGGCTCAAGTGTGGAAGGAAGAGTGTGCCAGGTTCATTGGGACGTTCTTCCAGGCCATTTGTTTTCTCCTTTGCCACGTTTTACACCGAACTCAGTGGTCTGTCTTCTCATCTTTGTATCCCCACTACCTATCTTAGGGTCTTATACAGAGTCCACATTAAATAAGTGTTCACAGATTTTTTTTAATGCCAAATTTTCCTTAAGTTTTTAAATTATACTTTTTATGTGTAGAGTCAGTAACTCCCAATTTTTCTGAAGAAGAAAACTCTGCCAGCATTTGACATGAGAATTTTAAATCTTCACCTTTAAAAAAATTATGTTCATATTGAAGGGGAGCAGAATATAACACCTTTAAATATGGCTCTTTGGTTTAAGGATTATCTTGAGCTGGATGTTTTTAAGAAATTGCAGACACAGGAGAAGCTCTAAAAACCAAGTGAAAGTTACTCTTTTGTGAGAGACATTTACATCTCCCCAGGAAGACATTTACATCTCCCCAGGAGTATGACTAAATCTCTAGAAACTTACCAATGGAGAAGGCACTGACTTAAGTCTGCATAACAACCATAAGCTTGTTTACTGTGCTTTTCCTGGTCACCTTCCATAACTGCCGCTCTCCCCGCCCCCCAACATCTTTCTTTGGTCTTTAGCTGACAAAAGAAAGGTACTGAAGGTGGTGGTGGTTTGGGCCATTGCAGGGGTTACTCAGTTTCCCTGGGTCTCTCCCATGTAATACAGGAGGCATATATGTTATTAAAGTTCTGTTTGTTTTTTCTCGTTAATCTGTCTTTTATTACAGAAGGTCTCGGCCAAGAAGCTAGAAGGGTAGAAGGAAAATTATTTTTCCTCCCTATAATATAAACAAAGGGGAATTGAATTAGCTTTATTTGGTCATTTTTGCCTTCCTCCAGTCCCATGCCCCCTTCTAACTGGATGTAACTGGGCTCCTACAAAGTCAAGATTGAGAACTTCCAGAATAGAGGTATTCAAGAAAAAGAAAAGTTATCAATGACATAGGTTAAATCAAAACAGAAAGAAAATTAGTATTGAAGACTCGGGAGCATATCTCTGAAGATAAATCTCCGTATTAGATCGGTGAATAGCACATTAACGCATTAGAATATTTGGAAGTTTGCCACCAAGAAAAGATCAATTTTCATAAAGCAAAAGGAGACAGATAACACAAGGGCACATGCATTTACAGTCATTAAGAGTTTCTGGTGCAGTACACTGAGCAAGCTGAGGTTGACGTGGGAAGTTTTGAGTAGACTGAGACAGGCGTGCAGCTTTGGTCTAACGCTTCATAATTTTTACATACCTGAGGTCACAACCAACTCTAAACTTGCTTAAAGATGTATTTATTCTATAAAATCTGGACCTTCCTATATTAACAATACCACAAAAGGGTAATATTGATATATTTGAAATGAGATCCCAAGAGTTAAGAGCTTTTTTTTTTCATTAAAAAAAAATTTATTTTATTGAAGTATAGTTGATTTTCAATGTTGTGTTACTTTCTGGTGTACAGCAAAAGAGCTATTTTTTCTTGGTAAGTTTATTCTGTGAAATGTTTAAATACTTGGGATGTCAGTTGATTTTTCCTTGGCCCCAAGAACTCTAGTTCAGTGATTCTTAACTGGGGCGTGGTTTTGACCTTCAGGGGACCCTTGGCAATGTGTGAAGACATTTTTGGTTATCTCAACTGTGGGAGTGAGGAGAGGGTTGCTACTGGCATCCAGTGAAAAGAGACCAGGGAATTTATCTTATTCATAGTTTGATCTCCTGGACCTTTGAACATTGCCTGATACATAGTAGATGCATAATAAGTATTTGTTGAATAAGCAAGGGAATAACTGAATGAATAGATGGATGAATAAAGAATGATACAATTATTCTCCCTGAGCAATTTTCATTCAGTTAATTTATACCGTGGTGCTGTTAGCTATCAAAGTCTCTGCAAATGCAATTCAAATCTTAGTTTTCCATAACTCTCTCTACTGCACAAGAAAGATGTGCATATTCCCCATACCACATGCACACATGTTTGCCCACCTTGACAAAGAACACGGATAATTCATTCTATTGGAGGGAAAAATCAATCAAGTGTTTGTTTTCACTGTGAACATCACCAGGAACAAGATTGTTGCTATGCATTTACTGATGAAATGTTTAAGGGGCAGCAGTAGATAATTTGAGTCTGTGCCTCCAGATCACAGAAATCTGCAGTCACTTTAGAAACAGCAACTCTATTTTGTTTCTGTTTGTTTTAATCTCACACCTGAGCTTTACCTGACGCACTGTCATTTTAATATTGTTTCCATGCCACGGTCAGCAGTGAAATCACTTGGTGTTAGGATCATAGATTAATCACAGGCATAGCTTTCCTTCAGCTGGAGGCAAGCATGGCTACTGTTGACTCTGCAGGCATCAGCAAAAAGCACTGATCTGGGCACTGGGGTGTATTAACTATCTAGTGCTGCCTAACAAATTACCCAGAAACTAAGCAGCTTCATAAAACAAATATTTGTTACCCCATAATTTCTGTGAGTCAGGAATACAGGCATGGCTTAGCTGGGTCTTCTGGCTCAGAATCTCTCACAAGGTCAAAAACAAAGTACTGGCTGAGAGTGAAGTCATCTCAAGGCTTGCTGGCTTCTAAATTCACTCACAGTTGTGGGTAGGATTCAGTTCTTGGTGGGTTGTTGGACTGAGGGCCTCAGCTCCTGCATGGCCCTTGACCAGAGGCAGCCCTCATTTCCTTGCCATGCAGGCCTCTCCATAGGGCAGTTCACAACATGACCACTGGCTTCATCAAAGTGAGCAAGCAAGAAGAGCCAGGGAGAGAGTAAAAGCTAGATGGAAGTCACAGTCCTTTATAACCTAATCACAGAAGTGACACTGCATCACTTTTGCCGCATTCTATTCACTAGGAGCAAGTCACTAAGTCTAGCTCACACTCAAGAAGGGAATCACACAACGGCATGAATACCAGGAGGTGAGGATCCCTGCGAGTCATTTTAGAAGCTGCCATCATAGGAGACTTAGATTTCAGTCGGGTGACAGTAACGAGCACTATGGCACTGCCTACATTGTTTTGCTGTTTGGCCCTCATTATTCTCATTTGTAAAATGAGGTGATTGGACTGAGCTGCCACCAGAGTTCAAAAGATGTTACTAAGTATATCCTACTTCCAGGATTTATTTGTTGAATATAAGTATAGGGCATTTAATATTTTTACTGTGTTGATTAAGGCTTTTTGGTTTCAAGGAGTAGGGTCTTGCAGGGAAAGTGGTCATCTGTAGTTAGGACCCAGGTGGTCTGAACTGAAATGGAAGGTGACAGGTGATTCTGGGAACTTACTCCTTTTAGACTGAGGAGACTTAGTCATGGCATTTTTGCATTGCTCTGAGAGTCTGCTCCGTTCTCCTCTGCCTTCTGTCTTCCCCTCCGCACACCTTTTACTTACACTGTTTCTACTTTCTCACTATTTGAATTTGCCGTGGTCCCTCATGATCCGGATCCTACCTTCTGACATTCCCTGTATGCATTCTTCTGTCAACTACAAATTGGCACTTGCCATCTGCCTCTACAAGGATTAAATCATGTGCTGCTTGCTGCAGCCGCTGACTTCCAACACCCCTTGAAAGGAGTTCAGGGTGGAGAGCAGAAATGAGGCACTCTGTGCTCTGGGAAAAATTGGCAGAACAAGTCTTCAGATAGTTAGATATTTTCAGGAACCGATTTTATGAGCCCAGTTCTTATATCTCCTCATATCTAGAAAAGCAGTAAAACCCTTCATTGTGACGTCTGCTTCACAAGACTAGAAGAAACCTTCTGCAAAAAATGTGTGCTTGATTGCATGTACTCTCCCTTCACCAAAAATCACATATATTCTGACCTTCCCCCCTATCTCTTTGGAGCAGTTTCTCAGAGCTGAGATGCTGCCTCCTGGGCTATAGTCCTCCTTTTGTGCCAAATAAAACTTAACTCACAACTCTCATGTTGTGCACTTTTTTTTTAAGTCGACGTTACAAACAACTGATGCATTCCATATCTCCCAGTGTAAATTCCTGAGAAAGACAATCTTATTGTTCCTGATCATCTTTTTATGACAAGCTTCCTGGAAGGTGTGGAGGGTAAAGACAGGCTCACCATAAGTGATTGTACACCGATCCTCTAGTGTTTCTAACACCTTACATATGGAGGACAAGATCCAAGGATCAACTGTGATAGGTTCAGAGTGCTTCCACTCCCTTCTTAGCCTTTGTCTTTTTTCTCATTGATAAAAAACAGTGCACAATGAGATAAAAATCTAGGGAGGAGTACAAATACACAAGCTGTGTCCTTAGGCTCTACAGTAAAATAGGAATCTGAACGATAAGAAAAATGAGCTCAAATATTTATTCTATTGATGGATTTTTCAAACTATGGCATTCTGACCCGGCCCCTCCCCGCCAAAAGGTATATTGAGCAGAGAACTATCTAAATTACACTCTGTGAGAAGGTTTTAATTGATTTCAGTAACTAAGACTTACGATTGATTTTAAACTTTCCAATTGATTTTTGCTAAATTGAAACTTTTACTAAGTCCCTGTTGACTTCTAGCTTGGAGCGGAAGTCACAGCAGAAAATTCACATCACTGAGAACATACTTACTCTGGAGCGATAATGGAGAGTGCCTCACCCACACAGTCTCCTCTCCAGTTAGGAAGCAACATGTTTTTACGTTTCCTTTCTTTTGCTGAAAATACAAGTTCTGGCTTACAATGTAATTTCATTAATGTGTTACCCTTATTATTAAATGAAGATTCATTAATTCTTTTTCCATCTTTGCTCGTTGATATTTTTCTTTTTAAAATCACTTCAGGCTTCATTTCTTTCTTTTTTTTATAACAGATTTCTTTTATTTTCAAAAAAATATTGATTGATTGATTTGGTTGCACTGGGTCTCAGTTGTGGCAGGTGGGCTCCTTAGTTGTGGAGCACCAGCTGTTAGTTGTGGAGCTCCGGCTCGTTAGTTGTGGCATGTGAACTCTTAGTTGCAGCATTCACAAGGGACCTAGTTCTCCGACCAGGGATTGAACCCGGGCCCCCTGCATTGGGAGCACGGAGTCTCATCCACTGCGCCACCAGTGAAGTCCCCAGGCTTCATTTCTTCCAGAAAATCTTTTGCAACTTGATTCCTTAGTTTGAATGATAATTAATTATATGCTTTTGGAGCTCAAAGAGAATTGAGTATTTTAAAATCCAGTCTCCTCATTTTCTGATTGAGAAAACTGATGCCAAGAAAAGCTATGTGACTTGCCTAACATCACACAGCTAGTTAGTGGCAAAGCTGCGAATGGAGTCCATGTTTCCTCACTCTAGCTTTAAAGACCTTTATACCTTAATCAATCAATTAACGAGGTATTATTGAGTATCTTTTCAATTTTGGGGTAGGACCTGTAACGGAGCTAAGATATAGCAAGAGAAATGAATTATTTTTTTTTTACCAAATGTTTTTTCTCCTCTCTCCTTTCCACCTACCAAAGACATCTGTGGTCCAGATCCTTTGTTTCCTCATAGTGTTCTCCATCTACTGTAGTCTGCAAGTGATCGCCTTTTGCTTGGCTCTCCCCTAACAAGCAGAATGTTCCTTTTCTCTTTGCCGCATACTGCTCTCTAATGTGTGTGGATATAAGCCCTGTCTCTAACTAGACAAGAGGCTCCTTGGGGGCAACAATGAGGTTGCTTCTTTTGTGATCCTCACAACTCCTGGCACAAAATGCTGAATTTGGTAATAATTAGAAGACTTCTATAAGGTTTAGATTAAGGTCACAGAACAGCAGAGATGACAGAGTGAACTTGCCCTGTGGTACAAGACAGACTAACTAGGAAATGGGGCTTATGAAACATTATTCACTTCTTCATACATTCATTCATTTTCAGGTATATTCAGAGCTTCATTAAAGCAGAAGGAAGAGAGATTCTTCTCCCTCCTGGACTAGAGATTAATTTCCCTGGGGTTGGGAAATGGGATGAGAAAGAATCCAAGGATCTCGGAATATCTTGGATCTACAAACTACTTCCTGGCTTTCCTGTTGGTTGGCAAGACCCCAAAGGTGACTGGCTCAACGGTGCATCTTACAGATGAAAGTAGAATATGATGTCCCTGTCCCAATGGTAATACTCTCAGAGGTAGGGGCTGACTGAGGGAGCCTTCAAGGACCATGACTGAAGATCAGATGGTCATTCTAAACCCTCCTCACCCCCTGCCTCCAGTCAATATTATGTCCCAAGAAATAAAAAGCCTGATAACATTATGGAGAAGATGGGGAAGTGCAGACTTAGTAATCCATTAGCCTGTTGTAATGGGAATTTGGAGTCAGAAGTTTAGTTGAAATACAAAAAGTGTATATGTAAAGAAGTGATAGTTCATGTACCTTTGAGACTGTGGACCGAAGTGTAAGTCTGCTTCAAACTTTAGTGTCACGTTCCCATTTGACGAAACATTCCCTTTAGACAGCCAGATGGTTAATATGAATCCCCCCCCACTCCGCACTTATAAGCTTAACACTGCATAGCAGAGATAAATTTTATTAAAAACTTTAAAAAGCCATTCACTGGGAGGGTTTTTTTGGTGTTGTTTTTGTTTTCTGGTGGTTTTTTTGGCTTGTGGGATCTTAGTTCCCCGACCAGGGACTGAACGCTCAGGGTCGCGACACTGAAAGCGCCGAGTGCTATCCACTGGACTGCCAGGGAACTCCCGGCCACTCACTGTTTGACATTGTGTAACAGGTGTTACTTTACCCCAATACCCCAAAAGGTCCTCAAATGAAACTTTCTTCAAACATCTCTTGAAAACCCACCATCAAAACAACAAAGGCTATGAATTAAAATAATTTTAAAATCTACTGAAAGCAAACATATTATAAAATCAGACTTACTCATTTCACAGTAAGTGGTGATGACCAATCTAGGGAGAAGCCCTCAATTACTTGACATATTCCTTTTGTGACTTTGAGGGATGTCTTGGGGGGTGCTGTGATACAGTGTTTTTTCCTACAAAATCCTCCACCTTTGGACATTTTTGCAAAAAAATGTTTAGTCCAAGGGTTTAAAGTCAGCAGCTGACAAAGTCCATTTTTCTCTCCTGCTGAGCGGCAGCCTTGCTTCTATGCATTAGATTGGCTATAAGAGGGCTCACTCATTGTGTCCGCGGGAGAGTCAGCAGAATTGAGACCTCCTGTACATGACTGGCTATTCCATTTGGAAAGCCTAGGATATGGATGTGATTCCCACAGGAGACAATTCACTTTTGAATTTTTGCCCCCCAGACAATGATACACCAATACTGTGTTCTCCAGTCAGACATCTCAAGGAAAAAAGTGCCACGAGTCAACTGTCAGAAGTCAAAGTAGAAGATATTTCTCAAGTTTGTCCCCAGCTAATGAATATTTCATCATTAGACCTTACATTATTCTGCCCAAATACCTGAGCTTATCAGTTATGTATAGAAACTGATTTGCTTAGTGTCACATTTACTCCAAAGGAAGGATTCACATGGCAAACTTGAGTGAACACTCTAAGAGCAGAATAAGCTGCCTTAGTGACAAGAAAATTTACATTTAAAAAATCTATTTTGAAATTTCATTATGCATGCAGAATTTATCTTGCTTTTAGCCTTTCCTCTATGGAACACTGCAACTTATACACAGTCTCATGTTGACACTATGGTTGAGTGTCTAAATATGAGTATTACTGTAATTTATAAGTCATAATCCCTTGTCGGCATTTTAGTGTCTCCAAAGGGCTTCTTGCTACTCCAATAAGATTTTGTTCCATGGGACTTTCCTAGTGGCACAGTGGTTAAGAATCCACCTGCCAATGCAGGGGACACGGGTTCGAGCCCTGGTCCAGGAAGATCCCACATGCCGCAGGGCAACAAAGCCCATGCGCCACAACTACTGAGCCTGAGCTCTAGAGCCTGCGAGCCACAACTACTGAGCCGGGGCACCCTAGAGCCTGTGCTCCGCAACAAAGAGAAGACACTGCAATGAGAAGTTTTTTAAAGATACTGAAGTATAACATACATTCAATAAAGTGCACTAATCATAAGTGTACAGCTTGATGAATTTTTATGACCCAGTCAAGATACAGAACATTTCCAGCATCATGGAAGGCTGTCTTAAACACCTTCCCAGTCAATACCTCTCCCCAGAGACAACAAGTATTCTGACAGCTATCAGTAGTAATGATCTTTGCCTATGCATGGAATTCATACAAAAGAAATTATATAGAATGTACTATTTTGGGTCTGGCTTCTTTCACTCATCATTAAGTCTGTGAGAGCCATCTGTATCGTGTGCTGTCATAGTTCCTTCTCTTTTTGAATATAACACAATTTATATATCTTTCTCCTACTGATAGCCATTCAAGTTGTCTCTGTTTGGACTTTTATGAATAAGGATACTATGATCAAATGTGCACATGTCTTTGGAAGACACATGTACTCATTTTTCTTGGTTCTATACCTAGGTGTTGAGTTGCTGGCTCATACAATACATGCATGTTTAGCTTAAGTAGATACTGTCAGTGTTTCAAAATGACTTTGCCAATTTACACTCCCACCAAAAATGTATATGAAAGTTCAATTGCTCCACATCCTTGCCACCACTTGGTATTATCAATCTTATTAATTTTGGGTATTCTACTCATTGTTTAGTAATATCTTACTGTGGTCTAAGTTTGCCTAAAGAAATTGTGCATGTTTTCATGTGCTAATGGACCATTTGAATATTCTCTGTGTAAAATGCCTGTTGAAATCTTTTGCCCATTTCTAAATTTAGTCACTTGTCTTTTTTGTATTGATTTGTAGGAGTTCTTTATATATTCTGGATATGAGTCATCTTTTGTATACATAAAATGTCTTCCTATCTTGCCTTTTTATTATCTTAAAGGTGTCTTTTGATAAATAGAAGTTCTTAATTTTACTGAAGTCCAGTTTATCAATCTTTTCTTTTATGGTTAGTATTTTTTGTACAATTTTAAAGAAAAAAGTTGTACCTTTTCTAATTTCACTCATAAAATGTAAGAATTGAAAAACATAAAAATATAAGCAAAAAACAGGTAAGAATTGAATCCAGCATTCTTATTGATGTGGACAATCAGAAAACTTTAAAGTGCTATAAAACCCACTAGAATGGCTAAAAGTTCAACAACTAACAACAAAAAATGTTGGTGAGGATGTGAAACAACGAGAAGTCTCACTGCTGGTTGGAGTGTAAAACAGTACAATCATTTTGGAAATCTATTTGTCAGTTTCTTATGAATTTAAACATTCACCCGCCCTATGACCCAAAATCTCGGCTTCTAGGTATTTACTTAAGAAAAATGAAAACATATGTCCATAAAAAAAGCCGTGTACAAGAATGCTTGTAACAACTTTAACTATAATAGCCTTCAATTAGAAATAACTCAAATACCCATCAACAAATGAGATAAGCAAATTGTGGTATATTCATATAAGAGAATACTACTCAGCAAAAAAAAAAAAATTACTACAAGCAATAACGTGGATGAGTCTCACAAATATTATAAGTGAAAGCAGACACAAAGAACACATACTGCATTGCAACATTTCATTTATATGAAGTTGTAGAACTTGCAAATCAATATGGGGTAACAAGCTAACAAGTCTCAATTCTAGCAAATATTTTTAATGCAGGGAAAACTCTACAGAGGATATGAACAGTGCAGGGAGAAAAATTGTATTGTCGGAAACACAAACACAAATCCTACTGGCAAACAGCTTCAGTATCTATTTGAGAGTATCAAGATAGCAACTGTTATTATTAGCAGCCCAGGGAACATAAATCGAGAGTGGCTGGGTCAGACACTTTATTCTCCAGCACAGAAGGGCATCTGGAAGCTTTTGGCTCAAAGGAAACCAGTCTGTGTGGCTATAGGGGGGATAAAGTTAAGAGAAGGAGGAGGGTTCCCTCTACTATCCAAGGGAGAGGCAAGTCATAAAGGGCTTCCAAAGCCAGAATGCAAACTCTGAGAACTGTCCTAAGCAGTCTTCTGCATTCTCCCCGACCACTTAGCTACAATCACTGCTATGACACAGATTAATCTGAGCTTTCCTTACTGATTATTGTTACTACGTGCCATCGTGTGACCGTTGAACTGTTGCATTTCAACTTTTAGCTTACATTGATCCTTACTTCTCATTCCTTAATCTATTTTAATTAGACCACAGGCCTTGGCGCATCATCTCCTGGTCTGTTCTAGGTATGGCTCCAGATGGAATTATTTCTATGTTATGAGGAAATGGAAAACTAAGGAAAGGAAAACATGGTATCAGTATTTTCTGCTGCAATGTGGAAAGATCTTTTGGAAGGCCTAAGGCCCATTGTTAGCATCTTTGTGGTATTTTGTCTTTCCCTATGAGGTCTACATACAGGAGAGGTGCGTTCATCCAAAAGATGAGACTCAGAAATACCAGCTTAAGAATAAGAAAACTGAGAAAGAGTAAGGCGCCCCTACTGGCAGAAGTTGGCCCAGAACTGTCAGCTAAGCCTTGGCGTTGCTCGTAGCCGGGCCCCAGCGCTCCCCTGGTGAACATAAGCCGTCTCACAGACACCAGCATCACATAAGCCCATGCTGAGACCATGACGGATCAAGATAAAAACAAGACCACCCTGCAATCATGTCTGAAAACAGACGAAAGCGTGAACAGTGTTCAAACAACAAAAATGATCAAACATCCCCTTATCTTGGCTCATATAAGTGATTGCCGCCGCTTCACCAACTACAGTAAAGCCTCACCCTAGTCTCCCCTCCTTTAGAAGAGATTTATTGGGACTTCCCTGGTGGTCCAGCAGTTAAGACTCCATGCTCCCAATGCAGGGGGCCCAGGTTCGATCCCTGGTCAGGGAACTAGATCCTGCATGCCACAGCTAAAAGATCCCGCACACTGCAACAAAGATCCCAAGTGCTGCAACTAAGACCCAGCACAGTCAAATAAATTAAAAAAAAAAAAAAAGAATTATTAAAGTACCCAGTTATAGAATTATCCCCATTTCCTGACAGCACCTAACCCAGAATAAAGCCCTATTTCCTGAACTTTGCCCCAAGTCACCTACTACAAGTCCAAACACTGTAATAAATCCTTTTGAACTCCCTCTTATTGAGATGCTCTATGGTTCCCCAATGTGTACATTCACTCTCATTGTAATAAATCAATAAAACCAACTTTGACTCTAGGTGTGTTTCTGATGGTCTTTAGCTAGAGGACGTTAACAGAAGTATAAAGAAATTGAGTGGAATTGCTAAGACAACATGAAGACCAAGAAGAATTGCACCTTGTGTATAATCTGCATAAAGGTCAGTACCAAAAGTCAGTTACATACCACTTAATGAGACTTCTTGCATCTCAATCATTTTTAACCTGAGCTCTTTGCTAGTAGAGGCAGAAACAAACAAATAAAACTTGTCTACCTCATAGAGAAACCTTGTATAGACTATGTGTCTGTTCTAGACAAATATGCCCGGGGAGAAGTATGAGGTACCAATCTTTAGCGGGTCTGAGCGCATAGACATCCTTGCCAGAAGCTAAAGTTCACGGAAGCTGGAGGACAGTTAGATGAGCCCTGGGGTGATCACCTTAACAGAGAAAAAGTATAGGAGAAAGGCAGAGTGAGATTGAGTCCTGGAATGCCCCTAGTGTTTACACAAGGAGAAAATGTTATCCGTCCTCTAACCTTTGCCCCAGCCTATACATACAAATGTCAATTTCCTGCAGACTCTTGAACAGTTACAGGCCCAAGGCTCTAGGCAGTTTTGCCAAGACCTTGTCCTTTTGACAGGCTATCTATACTTTATTTATTTATTTTATTTTTTGGTTGTGTCATGTCTTAGTTGTGGCACACAGGATCTTCGTTGAGGCATGTGGGATCTTTTGTTGCAGCACGCGGGCTTCTCTCTAGTTGTGGCGTGTGGGTTTTCTCTCTCTAGTTGTGGCGCGCAGGCTTCAGAGTGCGTGGGCTCTGTAGTTTGCAGCATGCGGGCTCTCTCGTTGAGGTGTTCAGGCTTAGTTGCTCCATGGCATGTGGGATCTTAGTTCCCCCACCAGGGATCGAACCTGCGTCCCCTGCATTGGAAGGTGGATTCTTTATCACTGGACCACCAGGGAAGTCCCAACAGGCTATTTATACTTAAAGCTACCAGTGGTAGTTAAAAATCAGGTTCTGGAGTCAGAAATACCCGATTTTAAATCTTAGCTCCATCACTTACAAATTGATCTTGGGAAAGTTCCTTAACATTTTGTGCTTTAGTTTCTTTATCTGAATAACAGAGACAATAATAACTGAACCTACTTTGTGGGCTTTTGTGGATTTTAAGGGCTTCCATAGTGCTTGGCACACGGTAAGCTTTCAACAAATGGTAGTGACTCCCTATACTCTTAGTCTGTATTTGGAAACAGAATGATGTTGACCATTCCTAATATTTCAATTTTTATTTTTGGAGAGTTTTACATAGATGTCATGTATATTTACGTAGTTACATGGGTACATCATATACACTCAAATACATATGTGTCTGTATCATACATGGGGTTTTTCATAGATACTGGTACTTGAATGGGCAAATATTATCAAATTACAGGGCCCATGTTAGCTCAGGGATGAATAAAAACCTGTCAGGTGCTACAAGTGGCTTCATAAATTTCCAAATCTTAGTGATGATAAATTGTATTTGGATTTTCCCAAACTGTTTCCCTAAGCTTAGTAGTTTGCTTCCTTAAAGAATCAGACAGCTCCTCTCGTCACTTTACATTTACCACTAGTTCTTGAACCAGAAGTAATAGTGACTATCAAAACCAGCCCTCCCCAAAAGTGCTCTGGTTCACAGGGACACCAAAGAGCCACAGTGAATAATTATTTAACTATTGCTAATCATTACCTCTCCCATGGGGGCCTGTTTTAAAGCAGTCCCAATAGACCATAACTCCAAAGTCCAAACAGTGATAATGTTTTTCATTAAAACTAGTTTAGAATGACTGTTGATTAGTTTACTGTGCTTTTTCGAAGGGGAGGATCAGAGAAACCACCTAATACAAGGGAAGTGTGAGGGAAGATTCCAGAGTGGAAAAAGATAGTGACCTTGACCAACTGTGGTTAAAACAGCTTGCGTGTGTGAATTTGATAAAAACATATGACCATAGGAATCATTGCTATACTGCCTGTAGATGAGCCTATGTTATAAAACTTTAGAAATGGGCAGCTTTTCTCTGAGGAGCTTAGGAAGCCTCTAAGTGTCCACTAAGGCTTTGGGCAAGTGTTGTAGGAGCCCCGCACATCCCTCAGGCCTTACCACCTAGTCTACTCCAGCTAACTTCCACCTGCCAGTGTCAACATCGCCTTAGGTGGAAGGCCACTCTGCTCATACATAGAACAGGATGGAATTTCCTGGACAGAATGCCATCCAGTAGCAGCCAATGACTGACAAGAGTTAGCGTATAAATACCCTAGCTGGGTCTCCCTGGTGGCGCAGTGGTTAAGAATCCGCCTGTCAGTGCAGCGGACATGGGTTCGAGCCCTGGTCTGGGAAGATCCCACATGCCATGGAGCAACTAAGCCCGTGTGCCGCAACTACTGAGCCCGTGTGCCAACTACTGAAGCCCACGCACCTAGAGCCTGTACTCCGCAACAAGAGAAGCCACTGCAATGAGAAGCCCATGCAACACAACAAAGAGTAGCCCCCGCTTGCCACAACTAGAGAAAGCCCACGCGCAGCAACGAAGACCCAACGCAGCCAAAAAAAAAAAAAAAAAAAAAAAACCCAGCTCTCATGCCCCTTCAGTTAAGTAACCTGGGGCATGGGTTTTATACCATTTCTCTGAGTTTTCCTGTAGGATTAAGCTCTAGTTGTCCACAGTGGAAGCTGGCTTGATAATGCATGCTTTGTCGGCTGCCTTCTCTCCTTTTTCACATTTCCCCACTCTCCTACCAGTGCTATCTGCACCTCCCAAATAAACTACTTGCTCTCATATGCTTTGCTCAGACTCTGCTTCTGGGGAAACCCAAGCAAAGACAGGTTTGGATAAATGGAAGCACTCCTGGAGAAAAGCAAATATTTGGCCTCATGCTGAGAGCTGACCCTGTGGTTTCAAAGGAAGATCAGTCACTGGGATGGGGTTAATCTCTTGCGGTTCATTCTATTAACCCAACTACTAGTTTGCTGATGAGGGCTCACTTTCCCTGCAGTCACTGGTCCTGGAATCACCCCACCTGCCATGTGGGGAGGGGTGTGTGCGTCAGCCAAGACCTATATGGCTGCTGCTGAAGCGGAAAACAGTGCAATGTCATCAATCAATGCCTCACACATGCTCTCAGCCGGAGGGCAATTAATGTTGCTCAGGACGAAAACTAATAAGGCTGCGGATGAATGTGTTATTGAAGAGACCATCAGATCAGCCCGGCTGGAAGAAGTGACCAGAGGCAGTGGGAGTGCTCCTTGGCTGTGCCTGGCAACAGCTAGTGGAGAGCAGCCTTCTGTCTCAGGCTTGGAGGGGGTCATACCACTGACGGGAAGATCAGTCATTTTCACTACTTCTGCTCTTCTGGGTTATCCCCTCAATAGACTCAGCAAATAGGGTACATCTCCTCCTATGGTTGTGGCTATGTTTTATTTTTTAAAAGCAAGAAAATGGAATCCCTTCAACGTATTCAGAATATTTTTTGCTAGCCGTTTCCTTTTCTGTCTGCCTTTGGCTCTCTTATACTGCCTGTATTTCTCTCTTCCTCTTCCCTTTGACTCTTTCTCCCCGCAACCCTGCCTCATCTATCTCTGCCTCTGTCTCTTCCCTTCCTCTGCTCCTGTCCCTGTCTCTCTACCTTGCTTTTCTTTCTGCTTCCTTCTTTCCATCTCCTAGATTCTCTTTCTCTCTCTGTGCCCCCTTCCTCTGCTCTGGTTCCTTCGTTTGGTCCTTGGAATATTTTCTCATGTTCCCACATTCTTTAAAGTAGGTTCATTTACCGAGTCCTTGATATATCCCCTAAAGAAAAGCAGTTATGGTTAAAATCTTTCCATGTCATCTGTAGCCAAATAACCCAACATAAAACCAGTTAGATTCATTTTTAAGTAAAATTCCTTCTTGGCCTTTAAAAGCCTGACTCCTAAAGTTCTCTATCTGGATAGACTGTCTGCTTCTCTGTCTTTATTGAAGCCCCGCTGTACATGCTGAACATTACCCAGGCAGTGGGGTAGCACAAAGTTCAGCCACCTTTTTGAAATAGGATTCAAGTGTTGTCTCCTCCTGTTTGCCTAGAGAGGCCGAAGGAAAAGATAGTAAAGGGTGAAGGCAGCTGTAAAGACCTGCTGTTCACCGCCACCTGGGGCTGTGGTTTAGCAGCAGCAGTTCATAGGTGGGCCTGTGAGGGAAGAGAGGACGCAGGCAGCCTTCATACCAGAATGGAGCCAAGATGCCCACAGGCTAATTCTGACTGGATTTGAGATGCCCCTGATATTGTCCGTCACAAGACTGAGACCCTCCCAACCCCGGAACCTCCAAATAACTCCTAGTTCTGTATCATCAGCCCAAAGGCAGGATTAAAAACCTGCTGGAGAGCATCAAGAGGAGAGAAAGAATTTCCTCTCAAAGTCTCAAGACGATCTTGGAAACTAAAATTCCAAAGAAAGTAAATAAACCATATGCTATGAGAGACAGTTGACAAAACCATCGATCAAAACACAAATTCACTCAAAATGAAACTGAAATAAGAAAACAGCTTAAAAAAGATTTGCTCATAAGTATGCCTAAGATGACAGGTTAAAAAATAAATTTTCATAAATTAAACAGGAAATTATGAAACAAAGCAGACTTAAAAGAGTAAGAGTCAGTACATATGAAAGGAACCGTAGAGAAAACTTAGAATGAAAAATATAGTTACTGGAATTAAAAATAGGATAGGATAGTTCCTCAAAAGATACGATAACCTGAAATCTAGACACATTTGAATAGAGACTTTGTGAACTAGAAAACAGTCTTGAATAATTCATCCAGAATCTAGCACACAGATCCTGATACCAAATATAAAAGATAAGTTATAACGTAGAAGGATTGAGAAATATATAAGCATAATGCAAGTGCCATGAGAAAAAGAAAAAAAAAGGGGAAGTTGAAGAAGCAATATTTAAAGAAATATTGATGAAAACTTTCCATAACTGAAGAAAGACTTGAATCTTCAGAACAAAGTTCATTTTGAAACCGAGCAGGACAAATAAAATTATACCACCTTTAGGTACACTGTAGTGGAAATGAACAGCAAGGATAAAGAGAAAATATCTTAAAAGCTACCAAATAGAACTAGATACAATTAGAAAGAGAGTAGGCTTCTCACTAACAATACTTGCAAGAATACAATGGAGTAATATATTCAAGCTAGAAATTTATGTGCATATAAACTCGTATTTAAGAGTGAGGGATAAATAAAAATATTTTCAGATTTACATAGGCTGAATTTATGACTCACAGACCCTTCCTGAAAGAAATATTAAAGTATATACTTTGGCAAGAAGAGAAGTGAGTGCAGAGGGAATGCTTAAGATGTGTGAAATAACAGTGAACAAATAAGTTGATAAAATATGTCAGTAAGTTTAATTAATGACTTAAAAAGTGTCAGTAAGTTTAATTAATGACTTAAAAAGTAATCATTTTTTATAAACATGAGTGAAACTAAATCTCAAAACAACAATAAAATGGTGGGGGCTGTTCAAGGCATAGTTACAGCATGTTAAAATCTTTGCCTTAGGAAGGAGGATAAGTAAAACTGAATAACTTTTGCTTACAAAAATTTATACTTAAATATGTTTTTAAAAGTTGATGGGGGGGCTTCCCTGGTGGCGCAGTGGTTGAGAGCCCGCCTGCCGGTGCAGGGGACACGGGTTCGTGCCCCGGTCCGGGAGGATCCCACATGCCGCGGAGCGGCTGGGCCCGTGAGCCATGGCCGCTGAGCCTGCGCGTCAGGAGCCTGTGCTCCGCAGGGGAGAGGCCACAACAGTGAGAGGCCCGCCTACCGCAAAAAAAAAAAAAAAAATTATATACAAAATAAATATATCTACAAATCAAAGAATAGATTTTTTAAACAGCTTAACATGATTCTTAAATAGACTTCTGCTCTTTGTCAAAGCCAATACGACCTGGAAATTTGGGTGTTTTACTCACTGTGCTTTAGAGTAGTGTTTGTATCCAGACAAGGTGTTTGATTTTCACAAAAACCTGAAGGTAGTTCAAAATTAGTTCAAGGAAACATGTGCTGAACTTCTTCACTTTGCAATCTCAACATCATACACTTTCCACATGATTTTCTCCTGGTAAATGGATTTTTCCAATTATATAAAAAATTAATTATTGTCTAGTTGAGAGATGTTACTACTTGTTTACATCAACACTAAAGACCTTTTTAGAATGAAAGAGATCACATGGAAAATTAATATGAGTGGCTTAGTGGGAGATTTTTGCAACATCAAAAACTAGAGTCAAAGGATTAATATCTACAATATACAGGGAAATAATGCAAATCAACAAAAAAAAAGGCAGGGGAGATAGGAAAATGGATGAATTGTATGAAAAGACAAGTCACCGAAACAGAATTGTAACTGGCCAAACAAGAACAAGAAGAGATGCACAACCTCTCTGGTAATCAGAAAAATGCAAAGTAAAATAGTGATACACCTTGTCGTCATTTTATTGTCATAAAACATCAGGTGTTTGTGAAGACATGAAGACTCATGGACTACCAGCAGGGATTTAGAAGGGTGCAGCTATTGTGGACAAAAATTGTGGTGTTCTAAGTGAAATTACACATATTCCCTACGAAATGGAACTCCCACTCCTTTGTACAGAATGTAGATATACTCTTGCGCAGATCCATGATGGTAACTGAATAAGCTTGCTCACTGGAGCTTTGTTTGGGAAAACAAGGAGTTGGAGCAACCTAGCTGTTCATCAGTGGTGAAATGGATAAATAAAATGCATGCTATTCTGGAATTAAAAGCAATTGCACTGTGGAAAGATCTTAAAAACACATTCTCAAGTGAGAAAAAGAAATAGATGAGATCTAGGGACTTCCCTGGTGGTCCAGTGGCTAAGACTCTGCACTCCCAATGCAGGGGGCCCGGGTTCGGTCCCTGGTCAGGGAACTAGATCCCACATGCCACAACTAAGAGTTCGCATGCTGCAATTAAAGATCCTGCATGACGCAACTAATAGATCCTGCGTGCCGCAACAAAGATCCTGCATGCAGCAACTAAGACCCAGAGGAGCCAAATAAACAAATATTAAAAGAAAAAGAAATAGATGAGATCTATAAGACAATACCATTGTATAAATTTAAAGATACATGGTTTTTAGTTTGCAAAGATGCATATACATCAAAGGAGAGAGAACAAATACACTCAAGTGGGTTTCTGAGAGGAGATGGAGCCACGGGACTAGTGATTGGTAATGAAGAAAAATAAAACAAGTGACCATGTACCATCCCATGGTGATAGTATTCTGTGGTCTAGGGAATGAAAGAAATCAGATTTCTGTATCTGGAATTAAAAGAAAAGTGATTGCATTTTGTCTGTTTTTGTTATCACCCTTCATTCCCATTGAACCCTTTTATTAGTACTTTTAATTATACATTGTTTTGTCTTAACATTTTAAGCAAACATTCATGTTAATTGAGGTTAACTTTCATTTTGTCACCTCTTTTCATATATAACTTACTTTTCCTGTCTTACTACATTGCCTTACACTTTCATGATGTTTTATTTTAAAACATTTACATCCTGAGGGAATAAAAATTCCATGCCAAAGGACTCTCTTTTGTGCTCACGGTAAATTCCATTATCACAGGCTCCACAGGGGATGACAGAGTTTTAATTTATAACCTACTATAAGCACGTTAAAACAATGACACACAGTTCATACTGTTTGTGTGTATTAAATGAGTCTCTGGATCCTCACTAATAGAGTTGCAGAATATTTGAGATTGAAGATATTGTTTGACTGACCTACCTTATCCATTCATTTCACAGAGAAGGAAGCTGAGGTCCAGAGAGGGTAAGTGACCTGCCTGACACACAGCTGTAGTTGTAGAGCTAAGACCAGACCCATGCAATCCTCTTTACATTTATCCTCCTTGATCAGGCAGAAGTACATTTACCATGAAGTCGGTGAAGCTTAAGCTTCAGGGCCCTAACTTGCAGAAGCTTCTTCCACATCGCTAGTAGTGCCTGAGAAATGTGTTGACAGAGTCATAGGTAAAATTTGCAAAAGCAAGATGTTTGAAATAGAATTAGTTAAGACCACTGTCTCTTTCCATTCTGACTTGCTCTCTCTCACACCTCCCCCTCACGTTAGGGAAGACTGAAGTGGCCAAGAACACTGGATATTTGTAAGTCCATATTATTTTTCTTAAAGAGTACTCCCACAATACCTGGATCCACCCCAACCTTCATTTATAATGCCAATAATACCTGTTACTGAGTGTTTGTGACCGTCCACGGACATTCTACCCAACCCAGGAATTTGAGAATCACCAACAACTTACTTCTACCCTGTGTTCTGCCCCTCTCCCATCCTGCCTCTCTCTCAGAGGGAGTCACTGTATTAATTTTGTGTTTATTGTTCCCTTGTCGTTTTGTTTTGTTTTGTTTTGTTTCATCACATATAGTTATATGCTTTACAATATACAATTGTTTTGACTTGCAATGAACTTTGTGACAGGATCTTGTACTTTACTTAGTCTTCACCCAATGTATTGTTGCAAGCAGCTATGGTTCAATTATTTTCACTTCTGTTTAATGTTCCATTGTACAAATGTATCAAAATTAGTTTACCCATTCTCTTGTCAATGGCATTTGGGTTGTTTCACATTTTTTGCTATTTTGAACAGTGCTGCTATTAAACATTTTTGTACATATTTGTGGATAACCACTTGTAAGTTTCCTTGGGGTATACATCTAGGGGTAGAATTTCTAGTTCATAGAATTTAAGAATATTTAACTTTATGATATAATGTTTTATCATTTTCCAAAGTATTTGGACCAATATATAATGTATGAGAGATGTGTTATATAAGAGATCCATCATTCCACCTCCTTCTCAACACTCGGTATAGCCAGGCTTCCTATTTTTCACAATCATATGTGTATAAAATGGAATCTCCTTGCAGTCTTGTCTTCCCATTTCTTGATTACTAGCTAAGTTGTGCATCTCTTCATGTCATTTTCAAATCTTACAACAACTTGTAAGTTAGGGATTAACATCACGATGTCATAGGTAGAGAAAATGTGACACAGAGATGTTAAGTAACGCATCCAAGGTCATCCAGCTACTAAGTGATGGTTCAAGGATTCAAACCCAGGTCTGCCTAATCAAAACCCTCACACTTATCAATCCTGTTATATTAACCACACTATTTCTTTCCTACAGATTGTGAGGAATAAGAATCTTGGAGAAGCTGCTGTTCTAGGTCTTGTAAGATTGAGAACCCAATCACTGAGAAGGCTTTCTTTCTCAAAGTCTGAATTAGTAGCCATCGACCCAAGAAAGCTAATGTCTGTGCCCTTTGGGTATTTGCATTTAACAGAACAAGTCTTTGCAGGCGTGGAATGACCTGCTCTATCTAGCCCTCTGGGTTTGTGAAGCAGGTATATTATTCTGTTTGCTTGGTAATGAACTTTTAGACCAATACTTATATCATTTCATAAACACAGAGTGAGGCTTAGGAACCAGGAAACGCAGAGCTGCGAAAAAGTTGGCTTTTAATTTTCGCTCTCTGAACTATTACTCTGGCAGGAAAGAGGGGATATCATATTTTATAGAGTTGCCAATTACAAAGATGTCCGGAATATGCAATTAATCTACCATAGTTTTTTTGTTTTTTTAATCAGAGCCTCTTTTGCCCTGGGCTCCAGTAACCTCACACAGAATGTCAATGGTGCTAAGACTGAGAAACCTTGCTCACAGATTAAATCTAATTTGTTGAGATCAAAACGGAGGAAATATTTAAATTATATTATTGTAAGCACCATGCATATTTTAAGTGCCTTGATTTTGTTGCATGGAGGAAAGGACCTCAGAGACATGAGCTAGAAGTACATTTTTAAAGTTAACAGGTAATGAACTTGAAATTCAGGATATATCACTGACATCAACGTAAGAGATTAGCATAAGATAAATAGCATTAATGAAAATCGGCCTTTGATAGGAAGTAATTAGTTATTTCACACAGAGATTAATCATGGAGAGGTAGCATTTCCTTCAGGATGAAAGGAATTAGAAAATTGATCAGATACGTTTTCTCTGCAAAGTGGTAAATACTTAGAATACCTTTAATAAAGAAATTTTGTTTTAGGTTTCATAGACTTTGTAAAGATATTTAGGATTTTATATTTTTTGTCTAATAGGTGGTTCTCATCTTCTAGAATCCATTGGTATATATGCTCCATGAGGGCAAAGATTGTTTTGTTTTGTATTGCATTGGGTGTTTTGTTTTCTAGTGTTTTCTCGTGATCTAGAATAGGAGTCAGCAAACCTTTTCTATAAAGGGTCAGATAAGAGATATTTTCACCTTTGCAGCATATACAGTTCACATCACAACTGCTCAAGTAGGGTCTTCAGTATAACTTGTAACTGGTTATTGTTTATTTGTATGAAAGCTATTGTTTTCTGTATTTGATTTTATCACCAGAAATGTACTAAAATTCCTTATCATTTGTAACAGTTTTTTAGTTCATTCTGTTGGGTTTTCTAGCAGTAATATATATATTATTATATACACTATATAATAATATATAAAATTATACATATAATTTTATCCATGAGTAATGATAACTTTACCTCCTCCTTCCCAATTTTTATGCCTCTTGATTTATCCTCTAGTCTAATTGTTTTGGTTAAAAATAATATTAAGAATGGTAATAAAAACTATCCTTGTCTTGTCCTAGTTTTAACGAGAAAAGCTTCTACCATTTTCCCATAAATCGTAATACTGAGTTTTTGGTTAAATTCTATCATAATAAGAAAGTAAATTAATCAATTCCCATTTTATTAATAGTTCATTTAAAATCATGAATAGAGGGAGACGCAAGAGGGAGGAGATATGAGGATATATGTATATGTATAGCTGATTCACTTTGTTATAAAGCAGAAACTAACACACCATTGTAAAGCAATTATACCCCAATAAAGATGTTTAAAAAAATAAAATAAAATCATGAATATATGCTGAATTTATCAAATGCCTTCTCTGAGTCTATAAAAAGTATTATGTGTCATTTTCTTTTGATTTGTTAACCTTCCAATCTCCAGCTTACTTAGTCTTTCAAACATGTTTGTACACTCCCACATTTATAAGGTAGAGTCAAACGTCATAGTGTCTAAGGAAATAGCTTCCAGCTCCCACTGATGCCTAGTTCCAATCTCAGTTCTAGCTGCCAGCTTAAACAAGATGCCCATGGCCTCTTCCACAGTTCACAACCTCTTGGATAGAGAGTTCCCTGAGAAAGACTCCCAGTGTCATTTTGTCTTTATTTGTCATCCTCTGGGATTATATTCTCTAACATCCACATTCCCAAGGCTACTGCCAGCCTCTCATACTGTCATCCACTAATTTTATGGTGGGAAATGCTTGTGAGCCACAAGTATTTGCTCCTCCTTTGGAAAGCAGGGTATTTGTGGTGTCTTTGTATTGTGCTTCCCATGATTTCTTTCCCTGTACGCTTCCAGGTTGAGGTTGGCCACAGCAGAAAGTTGCATGAGATTGAGAAGTTCAGAAGTTAAGCAGCAGCTATGCTTTAGCAGCTACATTTACAACCCTGCTGTAGAGCACCAGGAGAGTCGCCACCGATCTGCCGGCTCGTCTTGTCAGCCGGGGGCAGCACCTGGACACACAGCTCATCTAGCTCCTGACAGTTTCCCGCCTTAGCTCCTCCGGGACAAGCGCATGTGCAGTGCCATGGCAAAGCCAGCTTGCCCTGAAGCTTACCCACGGCACTGAGGCTGGAGGTTGAGAAAGACAGATGCAGCTTCCGGTTTGTCTTGGCTCTCATGTATGCCCAGCTCACCTCCAATCACTGGTCTGGCTGAACTTCTGGCTCAACACTAGATGCAGAGAAAATAGCCTTCCATGAACTGCTCCACCATCCCCACAATAAACCCTATAATAAACCCGTTACTCTATGTCACGCATCATGTTTTGGCTTCTCTGTTGAACTGTGATTGATTCAGATTTTCTCCTAGAAATTATTTCACCCCTTCTCATTAATGACTTCAGCAAGTCTGCTGATACAATATTATTTGGTACAGAATCACTGAAATTTTATATACTTTACGTCCTAAGTTACACATCAATATTAAAATGTAATTGAATCAGCTTGAAGAAAATCTCTTTGTTTCTCAAGTGCTAGAGAATTATTTTTTTCTGAGGGAAAATGGTCTCCTGAATGGAAGCCACTGAAATTGCTGGTGATGTATACTGATTCAGCAACTCTAATAATCAGATTTCAGTCAAATTACTACATGGCTGTCCTGGGAGACCCTTGATCAAATTCCCTTGTGTGGAAGTTTCAATGGGCCTGGATTGCCCTGACTTAACACTCAATATCTCAATATACAATTAGTGATTTTTTTCCACTCTTATGGGAAACAGATAGGATTGGAAATTGGGATTTTTTCTTTTGTACTTAACTAAGTAACACTGTGTGCATGTCCCTAAAGACCGTTTCATGCACTGCAATGAAAGAAACATGTACTGCTTAAATATTTCTGTGAAAGGTTTCTCTCAGCCCAGAGGTGGTGCTAGCCTGCTATAATGTCATATTTTTACATTAGAGAGGGACCTAACAATTAGACGTTCCTCTCATGAGGCAATAGAATTGCATTTGGCTGATGATGTAGCCCATATTTTCTGCCACCTACACTCTTTAAGGAATTCATCCTCTCACGGGCAAAACTCTCTGGGTTCATCAATTCCCAGCATGTCTCAAGCTCAGCACTACACACATTTGGAGCCAGATAATTCTTGGGGGGGGCTGTTTATAACATCCTGGCCTCTACCCACTAGACCCCAGTAGCACCCACCGCCCCCGAGTTGTGAAAACCAAAACTGTCTTCAGACTTTGTGCCGTGTGCTCTGGGGGGAAAAATCACTCTGTCTGAGAACCACTGAGCATTTCGATTCAGACGCACTCGGACATGGGTGAGGGAGAGAAGAAATCTCATAAGTGGAAGCCTTAAGGCATGGCAGGCACAATATGAATACATTCATCCCTCTGTATCCTAGGGGGATTGGTTCCAGGACCCCCCGAAGATACCAAAATCCATGGATGCTCAATCCCTCATATAAAATAGCGTAGTATTTGCATATGACCTACACACATCCTCCCATATACTTTAAATCATCTCTAGATTACTCATAATACCTAAAACTACGTAAATACTATGTAACTAGTTGCTGGTGTATGGCTAATTCAAGTTTTACTTTTCTGGAATTTTTTTTTTGTTTGTTTGTTTGTTTTTAATATTTGCGATCTGCTTAACATTGTTTGGGGAAGAGAATAAAGAGGCAGTAGGGATTCTATTGGACCCCTATGCCAAGTCAATGCTGTAATCTTCGTTACTGCCAAATGATGGGGCAGGATGGAGCGGGATACTATCCTCTTAAGTAGCAGAATATACGTGATTCTCTCTGTGCCTCTGTCTCAGCTTCCCCGGGGAAATACATAAGTTTGAGCCTGAGGGTTGCTAATTATATTCACTGACTTCATGATAGGTGTCACAGTAGAAAAGTAACCAGTTATAAAGTAATCATGCAAAAAATATTGCATCTGGACTTCAGTTTCCAGTAATAGAGTAGACAAAGATTTCAGATTGACCCTCCTGCTGAAAACAATTTAGAATACTGGATTAATAAAATTATTAAAATAGCTGATGGCAGGCAAGAAAGAAAGGAAAACGTAGGTAGTAAATTGATTAAAGATGGAAACCTGGAGAGGTATGTAGTGCACCAAAGCAGTTTTTGACATTGAGAGTGGTGGCCAAACTGATGTGAACTTGAACTTCAGTGTCACATTCCTGTGTGGCACGGATATAGAAGAAGAAACCAAGGGCCTAACAGAAGGCCCAGTCATAACACTGGGAACCCAAAGGGCTATTGTCTCAAGGGACTGCAATGAAAATTGCTCTCTAAATCTTTGCACTGAGAAGAGAGGGAAGAGAAGCCCTCAGGAAAATGCAATCATAAGCTGCCCCTTTAGAGCCTAGGCAGCCCAAATTCATACTTCTTATAACACATATGGGTGTTCAACAAAACCTGAAACCAATCAAGTGGTTTAAGACAGGCTTGATAAGTGCCCACAACTGGCAGATGAAAGTAAAAGCCAAGCTGAATCACTTCGCTGAATTGGCAAAAGCCAATTCTCCCTATACTAGGAAGTGTATTCCAAATCTCCAAGGATTCCAGCAGATACAATTCTTAAGGAATACAAGCAAGAGACAAAAGAAATCATAAAAAAAGTCAAGAAAGTATGGTACCACGAGTGAGAAATAGCAGAAAAAAATAACAACAAGGAGTAACAGACTCACAAAGATTTCACACATTAGTCACAGAATATGAAAAAGCTAATGGTTACTATACTTAAATAATGAATAATTTTAAAAATACATGCAGGGGACAAGAAATTGTGAAAAATGGCCATGCAGATTTGAAATGGAACTTCTAGAAGTTATAAATAAACAACTCAAAAGAGGACCTGGGCTTCCCTGGTGGCGCAGGGGTTGAGAGTCCGCTTGCCGATGCAGGGGACATGGGTTCGTGCCCCAGTCCGGGAAGATCCCACATGCCACAGAGCGGCTGGGCCCGTGAACCATGGCCGCTGAGCCTGCGCGTCCGGAGCCTGTGCTCAGCAGCGGGAGAGGCTGCAACAGTGAGAGGCCCGCGTACCGCAAAAAAAAAAAAAAAAAAAAAAAAGAGGACCTTATCAGAAATCAGACCCAGTTGCACAAAAAAACTAATAAACTGGAAGATTTATCTGAAGAAATTAACCAGAATGCATAAGGGAAAGACAAACACAAGGAAAATGTGGAAGAGAGGTTAAAAGATATGGAGAACAGCATAAGAAAACTAATATACATCTAATAGGATTATAGATGGCAAAGAGAAAGCAAATAGGCACTGGTAATATTTGAACAAACAGTATAATAAAGTAGAGTCACAGCACATAATTCATTCAACGTGAATTCATAATTCACTTTCACAGGACATGTTCATTCCAGAACATAAATACAAAATATTAAATAAGAAATGTTGAGTTTAATCCAGAAACACAAGACTGTTTTAGTACTTAGAAATCAATCATTAACAAGAAAATGCGAAAATATATGTTAACTCAGTAGATGCAGAAAAAGCTTTTGAAAAAACCCAGCACCATTCATAATATCAATATAAAAAATTATCCCAAACCTTTAGAAAACATCAGAATAGGAGGGAACTACTTTAACCTGGTAAGAGCAACTATTATGTTAAAATATATATGAAATCACTGTTTTTGTAAATCAAAAATGGTCAAATGTCACTGATTTTTATATTTTTCAATCTAATACAAAAAGCTATAGCAAATATTATAGTCAATGAGGACATTCTAAAAGTCTTCCCTCTGATGTTCAGATACAAGGTGAGGGGTTCACTCATCATTTCCATTAAACATTGTGCTGATGTCCTAGTCAGTGCAGTAGGGCATGAAAAACAAACATAAGGTAAATTGGAAAGGAAGAAACAAAATATCATTATTTACAGGGGATGGGATTTATGTTTATAAAAAAAGTCTAAACTATGCACGTATAAATGAAAATCAATTTAGAGAGTTTAATAAGATTACTTAACTGTATGTATGATATATACATATATATATATTTCTCACATTTCTTTTTATCAATTAAAAAAATTGGGAGGGAATGAGATTCCCATGTATAATATTGATACCATCAAAAATATATGTGCCTCTAAATCTAACAAACAATGTGGAGCAAATTATAAAACTTCAATGAAAATTATGAAAGACAAATCATTAGAGAAATATAGCACATTCATGGATTAGAAGACTCAGTATTATCAGGGTACGAAGTCTCAAACTGATCTATAGTTAAATTCTTAGCAGTCAAAACTCCAACAATCGGGCTTCCCTGGTGGCGCAGTGGTTGAGAGTCCGCCTGCCGATGCAGGGGACGCGGGTTCGTGCCCCGGTCCGGGAAGATCCCACATGCCGCGGAGCGGCTGGGCCCGTGAGCCACGGCCGCTGAGCCTGCGCGTCCGGAGCCTGTGCTCCGCAACGGGAGAGGCCACAACAGTGAGAGGCCCGCGTACCGCAAAAAAAAAAAAAAAAACTCCAACAATCTCGGATATTGACAAGCTGATTCTAAAATTTACGTGGAAGGTCCTGCTTAAAGTGATTCAAAACACCAACAGGATGGGACGCTGGCTTGTAAATCAAGATGCCAGTATCTTGATACCAATGCCCCTGTGTTGTACTACAATCTCTTGGACCACTTTTGGCCTCAGTTTCCTCTTAAAAGAAACAACAGCAGTGGAACATAGAACATTCAAGAAAATCTTATTAAGGAGATTCCAGTCCAAGACAGTGACATACACACCGCACCTACAGCTACATATGCAACAACTTTCTCTAGAAAACAACCTGAAAACTGGCTGAGCAGCGCCTACGCCTCAGGTGAAGGAGAGAAGAAGACAGGGAGGGGGTAGGACAGTCTGGACACAGATCACCATAAACGCCACCCCTGAGCAGCAACTCGCAGTCAGGAGGGAACTCAAACCCCGAGCTTCTCCCTGTGAAGGCTTTGAACTCCCCATGGGGCACCCCCAGCTTTTAAGGCCTGCACCTGAGACATGAGCCCCCAAATATCTAACTTTGAAAACCAACAGGGCTCACTTCAGGAGACCCACACTACAGCCATCCGAGAAGCTAACAGTTCTGTAAGGATTGCACTCAGACTCACCGGCCCAGGCCCCAGGGCCGAAGCTGCCTCCGGACAGTGTGGGAGAGGCTCTGTTTGCTGGTCCTGAAGCATCGGTCTGAGGGGCAGGCGTCTGATTTGACACATTCGGGAGCCTGCTGGGGTTCTCTACGAAGGAGACAGGCGGGCGGCATCTCTGTGCCTTCCTTCCAGGGCCAGGATCTCCCAGGAGGGAGTTTTCACACATGTCAGATACCCGGTTTTACGTCAGGAGTCCGGTTTTACCTCTGGTGCACCAGTATTACGTCAGGTCCACGGTTTGACATAGGTGCTCGGTTTTATGTCTGGTCCCCCAGCTTTACATCTGGTGCCCCGTTATTACACCAGGTGCCCCTGCTTTACGTCAGGTGCCCTGGACTTACGTCAAGTGCCCCAGTTTTAGACTGGTGCCGAGTTTTCTGCCACGTACCCGGCTTTACTTCAGGCTCCCGATTTTACGTCAGGTGCCGGCATTACGTCAGGAGCCAGGTTTACGGCAGTCGCCCGGTTTCACGTCAGGCGCCGGGATTACGTCCAGAGTCGGTTTTGCGTCGATCACGTGGCTTTACGTCACGTGCCAGCTTTACGTCTGGCGCCCGGTTTTACGTCAGTGCCCGCTCTACGTCAGGCTTCCGTTTTTACGTCAGTCGCCCAGTTTTACCTCAGGTGCCCCAGGGTTTATATCAAGTGCCCCAGTTTTATGTCAGGTCCCAGGTTTACGTCAGGTACCCGGTAATACATCAGGTGTCACGCTTTTACATCCGGTACCCGGTTTTAGGTCAGGTGCCAAGTCAGGCGCCGGCTTTACGGCAGGTGCCGGGTTTATGGCAGTCTCCCAGGTTTACGGCAATCGCCCGGTTTCACGTCAGGCGCCGGGGTTACGTCTGGAGTCGGTTTTGCGTCGATCGCGTGGCTTTACGTCACGTGCCAGCTTTACGTCTGGCGCCCGGTTTTACGTCAGGTGCCCCAGCTTTACGTCAGGCTTCCGGTTTTAGGTCAGGTGCCCCAGCTTTTCGTCAGGCACCCGATTTTAGGTCAGCTGCTGGGTTTTCCGTTAGGTGCCCCGGGGTTTACATCAAATGCCCCAGTTTTATGTCAGGTCCCAGGTTTACGTCAGATACCCGGTAATACATCAGGTGTCACGGTTTACATCCGGTACCCGGTTTTAGGTCAGGTGCAAAGTCAGGCGCCGGCTTTACGTTAGTCGCCCGGCTTTACGGCAGGTGCTGAGTTTACGGCAGTCTCCCAGGTTTACATCAGGCGCCTGGGTTTACGTCAGGTACCGGGGTTACGTCAGGCGCCGGTTTTACGTCAGTCGCCCAGTTTTACGTCAGGTGCTGGCTTTACGTCAGTCGCCTGGCTTTACGGCAGGTGCCGGGTTTACGGCAGTCTCCCAGGTTCACGGCAGTCGCCTGGTTCACGTCAGGCGCCGGGGTTACGTCAGCAGTCGGTTTTGCGTCGATCGCGTGGCTTTACGTCACGTGCCAGCTTTACGTCACGTGCCAGCTTTACGTCTGGCGCCCGGTTTTACGTCAGTGCCAGCTTTACGTCGGGCTTCCGATTTCACGTCAGGCGCTGGCTTTACGTCAAGGTCTCCGGTTTTAGGTCAGGTGCCCCAGCTTTACGTCAGGTACCCGATTTTAGGTCAGGTGCTGGGTTTTCGTTAAGTGCCCCGGGGTTTACATCAAGTGCCCCAGTTTTACGTCAGGTCCCAGGTTTACGTCAGGTACCCAGTAATACATCAGGTGTCATGGTTTTACATTGCTGCCCAGTTTTACGTCAGGAACCTGGCTTTATGTCAGGTGCCGGGTGTACGTCAGGCGCCGGTTTTACGTCAGCAGTCTGGCTTTACGTCCGTCTCTGACTTTACGTCAGGCCCTGGGTCTACGGCAGTTGCCCGTTTTTACGTCTGGTGCCCCAGCTTTACACCAGGTACCCGGTTTTCGGTCAGGTGCCCCAGGGTTTACATCAAGTGCCCCAGTTTTATGTCAGGTCCCAGGTAATACGTCAGATGTTACGGTTTTACATCCGGTACCCGGTTTTAGGTCAGGTTCCGGCTTTATGTCAGTCGCCCGGCTTTACAGCAGGCACTGGGTTTACGGCAGTCACCCAGTTTTACTTCAGGCGCCTGGCTTTACGTCAGGCACCGGGGTTACGTCAGGCGCCGGTTTTACGTCAGGTGCCCCAGATTTAGGTCAGGTACCCGGTTTCAGGTTAGGTGCCGGGTTTTACGTCAGGTTCCCCAGAGTTTACATCAAGTGCTCCAGTTTTACGTCAGGTCCCAGGTTTACGTCAGGTACCCGGTAGTACGTCAGGTGTCACGGTTTTACATCCGGTACCCAGTTTTAGGTCAGGTGCCAGCTTTATGTCAGGCGCCGGCTTTACGTCAGTCGCCCGGCTTTACCTCAGGTGCTGGGTTTCTGTCAGGAGCAGGGTTTACGGCAGTCGCCCGATTTTACATCAGGCACCCGGTTTTACGTCAGGCACCGGGGTTATGTCAGGTGCCGGTTTTATGTCACTCGCCCGGTTTTACGTCAGGTGCCCCAGCTTTAATGTCTGGTGCCCCGTTTTTTTGCTTTTTGTTTGTTTTGTTTTTAAGGAAAGTAAAACTTTTATTATTTGCAGTTTATGAGAATATTTAGATTTAAAAAACAGTCAAAAGAATCTACATACAAACCAATAGAACTAGTATATTATTTTAGCTAGGTAGGTCTCTGGATAGATCAATCAACAAAAGTCGTATTTTCATATACCAACAACGAAAAATTTGCAATTCCATTATAGAGTATGAAAAAATATTAAATACCTAAGGAAATAAGTAGATCCCCCTTATCTGTGGGGGATATGTTCTAAGACCTCCAGTGGATGCCTGAAATTGAGGATAGAGCTAAACTCTATGTATAAAGGTTTTCATGTACATACGTACCTGTGATCAAGTTTAACTTATAAATTAGCCACGGTAAGAGATTAACAGCAATAACAATAAAACAGAACAGTTATAACAGAATACTGTAATAAAAGTTATATAAATGTGGTCCCTCTCTCTCTAAATATTGTGCAAATTTAATGCCTTTTCCATCTCTTAACTAAGCACTTATCACACACTGTGGCCGTATCTTTTGCAGTTTGAGGTGTGACGGCAAAACTAGCACAAATTTCCTTTTTCCTTCTTCACAACTGCATACATAGAACATTTGTTCTTACTATATCTTAGCAACCTCAGCATATGTTTGTATTTTTTTTCCTTTATTAAGTCAAGAGCTTTCACCTTTTCACTTAAAGGAAGAACTTTATTGCTTCTCTTTGGCAACTCCGAATTGCCAGCACCACTACTCTTGCACTTTAGGGCCATTATTAAGTAAAATAAGGGTTTCTTGAACACAAGCACTTCGATGCTCTTGTAACCAAGCAGCACCTATGGGGCCTTCCCAGGCCAGACCCCTCCCCCCAAGTCCTCTGCTTTGGCTCCTCTCGGAAGTACCTAGATAACAGTATGTGATGCAGATTTCCTGAGTTGTTTTACAGGTGCTGAAGCCACCACCAAATGGAAGAGGTTAACTACTTGATGACCATAAACACGTACCCCCCAGACTTACTGGAGCCTCGGGATTGATAAAGTTAACCCCTGTGACACCGCCCTCTTACCTCACCATCAGCCTATCACAGAATTGTGCACGAGCTGATCACATACCCTGGGACTCCCCTCCCTCACCTTGCCTTTAAAAATGCCTCCCTGAAACCCATTGGGGAGCTCAGGTGTTTTTGAACATTAGCTGTCCTGGACTCATTGTCTGGTGCCTTACAATAAATGCAGCACTTTCCTTCACCAAAAATACAAAATAAGTAAAAATAAAATTTATGTGGAAGAGTATAAAGGGCCAAGAAGAAAAAAGAAACTTTTGAAGAAGAAGAGTGATATCGAAACCAATATGGGTCATTTCAGGGGACCCCGAGGAGCCCAGTTCTTTATGTCTCAGTGCAAAAGAATTCAGTGAGAGGCAAAGTGATAGCTAAGAAGTGATTTATTAGAATAGGACGCTTGTGAGACTTACAAGCAGGCAGGTGGGTGAGAGGGTGCCGTGCCGCCAGAACTTAGGGGGCTACAGTTTTATAATCCAAGGAAAAGTGGGGGTGGGGGGTGTGAAAGACCACTTTCTTCTTCACTCTTGAGTAGACGTCATGCTTCCATCATCAGCTCCTCCTCCACGTTGGGCAGGGGAGTTTTTTTTGTCCCTACATGGTCAAGCCATGTCTGTAAAAATTATTTCAGGTCTCTGTACAATAAGCACCTTTCCATAAATTATTGTTTTTTATGTGTACAGAGAGCATGTCCTAGGGATCATTAACTTAGCTCACTGGGCAGGATGTGGGTCTCATGCCACCATTGTTTTATTGTTTGGGGGCATGTCTCGTGCTTCTGTCACATGGTTTTGTTGCTAAGCAAGCCTGCTTGGTTTTGTGGTTAAGTAAACCTGTTTTCTTGAGTGATCATTAACTTACAGGGGTCTCCCATACTTTTTTCTTTACTTACAGTACCCTCGTGGGATTAACTATTTAATTACCTAATTTGTCTCTTTACTCTGTCGCTATCAAGATGGAGGGATTTACCCTCCCAGATAGCAAGGCTTACTATAAAGCTATAATGATTAAAACAATGTAGTGTTGGCTCAGGGATAAACAAATAAACCAATTAAAAAACACAGAGCCCTCAAATACACTAATGTGTGGACTCTTAGTGCATGACCGGAGGCACATATCATTGGGGAGAGGATGAATTTTTCAGTAATTGATATTGAATATGGATAAAACAGAAATGTAATACACTTCTCACAACTTTTCCAAAGATTCATGCCAGTTGAATTAAAGAAATAATATGAAAGGCAAAATAACAAAGCTTCAGAAGAATATATGAAAGAATATTTTATCATCTTAAAGTAGGGCAGGATTTCATAAACAAGAAATAAAAACCACAAAATTGGGCTTCCCTGGTGGCGCAGTGGTTGAGAATCTGCCTGCTAATGCAGGGGACACGGGTTCGAGCCCTGGTCTGGGAGGATCCCACATGCCGTGGAGAAACTAGGCCCGTGAGCCACAACTACTGAGCCTGCGCGTCTGGAGCCTGTGCTCTGCAACAAGAGAGGCCGCGATAGTGAGAGGCCTGCGCACCGCGATGAAGAGTGGCCCCCGCTTGCCACAACTAGAGAAAGCCCTCACGCAGAAACAAAGACGCAACACAGCAAAAATAAATTAATTAATTTTAAAAAAACCCACAAAATTTTAAGGAAGGCATTGATAAATTTGAGAGAAATTCTTAAAATTAAAGACTTCTTTAAAACTCACCATAAAAATTATGAAAAAAACGAAAGTCATGTAGTATGAGATGATATTTACAAAACATATTAACTGTGTGAGGATTATATTCAGAATATGTAAAGAACTCATATAAAAATCAATAAGGAAATCACCCACCTGAAAAATGAGTACAGAATTTAAACAGATGTTTCACAAGAGAATATCCAAATGGGCAATGAACATCTGGAAAGGCCACCAACCTCATTAGTAAACAGAAATGCAAACTAAAACCCCAATGAGACATCACTACACATCAAATGAACAAAAATTAAAAAGTGGAAAGATACCAAACATTGGTGAAAAATATAGATCAACACATTCTCTCCTACTGTGGTGAAAATGAGTACCACCACTTTGGAAAGAGTTAGGCATCACGTACTGAAGTTAAACTTATGCATGCCCTATGGCCCAGTATTCCACTACTAAATATGAAACTTAGAAAAACTCTTGTGCAGATGAACCAGACGATATCTACAAAAATCTTCACAGCAGCATTAAACAACTCAAATATTAACCAAAGTAAAGTGGATAAATACGTTATGGTATATTTAGACACGGGAACGTGTAGTGTAAGCCCTGACAGTTGGCTTTTGTTTTTGTAATGCAAGGACCTGACTGAAGCTCTGACAGCCCACTTCAAAGAGGGCTATCTTGAATAAAGACATCACCAGCCACAAGACTAGATAAAGAGCCCAGTTGACCACCGACCCCGCCCCCTCAAGTTTCCTTTGTTTTAGAGATCTTGGTTGATTTCAATAACTGACCATTTGGGCTGCTTTTTGTTTTCTCTTCCTGTGCTTTAAATCCCCCCACTTATGTTTTAAATTCACCAATAAAGAGTGAGCCCTCAAAACCCTAGTGCCCCGACCCCTGCCCCGACCCCACCCCCGACCCCAACAAAAGCAGAACCCCAGTCCTGTGTTCTCTCTCTCCCTCCCTCTCTCTCCCTCTCTCTCCCCCTCCCTCTACCTATGACCTCGTTGTGTGGCCCCAGGTGTGCTGTGTAATTTCCAGGTCCTGTAAGTAATAAACCTTTATTTTTTCGGTTTCCTGATGGTTATTGCTGAAGGGCATCTTGTCATCATAATAAAAACTACAAGGGCGAGTCCAACCACAACATTGGTTATTGATAGGCTGAGACTGGCACAAAACAGAATGCTATACAGCAATGAGGATGAACAAACTAGAAGCACATGCTTCAACACACGTGAATATCACAAACATAACAGAGAGGAAAGAAAGCGAGTCACAGATGATTACCTACAATGTAGTTCCACTCAAAGTTCAAAAGCAGGTAAAACTGGACAAAGGATTAAATTGTTCAGGAACACGTTCAAAGTTGGGAAAAAGAAAAGTAAGAAAACAAGTAACACAAGATTCAAAATAGTGGTTACCTCTGGGGTAGTGTCTTAGCTCCGGCTGCTATAACAAATTACCATAGAGTGGGGCGCTTAAACAACAAACATCTATCTTTCACAATTCTGGAGGCTGCGAGGTCCAAGATCAAGGTGCAAGCAGATTTGGTTCTTCGCTAGGACTCTCTTTCTGGCTTGTTGATGGCTGTCTTCTTGTCATGTCCTCTCAAGGTGGAGAGAGGGCTAGCTCTCTTCCTCTTCTTTTAAGGCTACTAATCCCATCATGAGGACTCCACCCTCAAGACCTAATTACTTCCCCAAAGGCTCCACCTCCAAATACCATGACATTCGGGCTTCAACATACGAATTTTGGGGGGCATAATCATTCAATCCATACCAGGTAGGAAGGGATATGCCATTGGGAAAGGACCACTGGGGGTTGCTGAGGTATTGGCAATGTTTTATTTCTTAATGTACAAGTGGGTACATAGGTGTTCACGTAATTATTCTTTAAACTCTACATGCATATCTTATATGCTTTTCTATATGCACCGTAAATTTCAGAGTTAAAAGAAAAGAGTGATATCAAATCCCTCTGGATAATCTCAATGCACCGATGTCTTGAAATTTCTGACTTTGTTTATTAATCTTAACCCAGAAAAGAAAAGGCGCTCCTGTTTTTCCCTGCTAGTGTTGTGATTAAGGGTTCTCAATCCTTGGAGAGTCTAAAGGGCAAAGAATACTAAGATATTTTATCTACCTTCCACTTTCCTGAGTCTGTGTCCAGCAGACCACGGTCCGCCACCTTTCGGATTCCCCAAGGAGAAAGGGTGAACCACATCCATTCAAGGCTGTGCAGGGCCTCTGAGGGCCCACAGCAGGGGCAGGTCTGTTTGGGACCCCACTGATACGTATCGGGACTCCTCCCTCTGCAGCCTCCAACCAAGGTCCTCACTGCAATGAGTCCTTAGGACATTGGCCGTGGCACATCTGGTTACCCCTGCCTCAGGTCTCCTAAGACCAAGTACAGGGATGGGACTCTGACAGGCCCCCTGTTTTGGGGAGAAGCCCTTTAGTACTCAGGGCCCTAACTGGGGTACCAATTGGGGCTAAAGCTCCTCCCTCTGCAAAATTGGGGCCTCGCCTTATCCCAAGGCCCTCCAATCCCTGTGACTCTCCAGGCAAAAATGAAGGGCTCCTGAGCTGAGCGCTCTGCCGCGGGCGGTCCAGGGATAAGAACAACTGGGACTCTGTGTGAACCTCTCTGCTCGTTGCGGGGGGATCCCCTCACATTGCTCAGACCGCTAACCTTTATTCTTGTTGAACCGCCATGGAACTGGAGCCACCCCACTAAACCAAAGCCCTCCTCTCCCTGTGACCCTCCAGGCCAAAATGAGGAGGCGCCTCAAGCTGACGATTCTTCCCTGGGCTTCCCCCGTGCTCAGCCGAGGCGGGAGGGGAGGGACTCGCGGGGCCTCCCGTGTCCTGGGGGGTGGCTCCCTCACTCCTCATTCACCATCCTCACCTTGCCCCCGAGTGCTGTGGTGTCAGGCCCGCTCTTGGGATGCCACCCTCAGCTGACCTGGGGCTGCTCGCTTCGGATCAAGACCCTCACCTTTCTGGAACCTCTGAGCTGGCAGTCAGGGTGACCCAGATCCAGCCACGGCTGTTCCAGACCTCCATGGGCGACAGCCAGGGCAGGGCTCTATGGGACCCCACTGCTCTGAGTCCTTTCCTCATTCCTCATTCCAGGTGCTTACCTCGATGTCTGTCAGAGGCTCACACTCCGCCCTCTGCTGACCTGAGGGCGCCCTCCTTAGACCGAGGCCCTCCTGGTCCTGCGGGTCCTAAGGGCAAGTGAGGGGATGCTCAGCCTCTCGGGCCTGCCTGGGCCCTGTAGGTCTCGGAGCAGCCGTAGGCTGGGCTCTGTGGGTTGTCTGTGTTCTGCGGGGTTGGTCTCTCCAGTCCTCCTACATGGGGGGTCCTAATTTTGGCTCCTGTCTCCTTGATTAAAGGCTTCCTGGGAAACGCCACATCCCTGCAAACTTTTAAGCAGTTTCCCTTTCTGTAAATCTGACAGATAATGGTTCCTTGTCCTGGAGTGATGAGCGGTGAGGCAGCTGGCCCTAAGGCAAGAGGCCCAGGTCAGGGGGCACGCTGTGGGAGAAACGGCAAGCTGACCCATCCCCTCTCTTCACCAGCCACACTTAGCCTCTTAGGTTACTTCAGTTCGAATATATGAACTTTCTACAGTTAAGGGGTAGCGCCTCAAGATGTTATGAGCCTCTGTCCTTTCAAGGTGATCTGACATTGCATATATAGATGATCACGTGGTCACTAAATATTATCTTTTCTCTTTATTCATATTTTTCATTTACTTTGGTATTCTCATCGCTCCGTCTGTGTATTCCAGTCCAGTAGTTTGTACACAGTCTTTCTTCTTACTGCCTGAGATACATTTTGAAGTAGAGAGAAGAAAGGGGAATTAAGAGATACAAGGCTGGGATGACTGGGATAGCGTGAGAGTGGTTTTATTTTAAATAAGCCACTCTCTGGGAGCGTGCGTGAGAAAGTTTACTTTTGTCTTTGCACCTCTTTCACCAGCATATTTCCTAATGGAAATGAGCCCCTATGTCTTTGTCCTCACACCCCCCTGCCACCCAAATTCATACGTTGCAATCCTAGCCTCCAAGGTGATGATATTACGAACGGTGGCCTTTGGGACAGGACTAGGTCATGAGAGTAGGGTCCTCATGAACAGGATTAGTGCCCTTATAGAAAGCAGCCTGAGGAAGCTCTCTTACCACTTCCACTGTGTGAGGACACAGCTAGAAAGCCCCATCTCTGAACCAGGAAGTGGGCTCTTACCAGACACCAAATCCCTAGCACCTTGATCTTGGACTTCCCAGCCTCCAGAGCTGTAAGAAATGAATTTCTGTTGTTTATAAGCTACGCAGTCAATGGTATTTCTGTTACAGTAGCCCAAATGGATTAAGACACCTTATAACAACTTTGACAGAAGCCTCACCTGTCTGTGGTTACAGGCCAGGGAGCCCTGATTCCTTTCACTCATGTCTGGAGCGGGCATAGTTTTTTTAATAAGGGTGGATTAGGTCAATGTCAGTTGGTTCTGCTAATCAGAGTGCTTTCCTCCAGTCTGGGTTTGTAAACTGGACAGCTGCCTCTTACAGACACTGACTTCTATTCAGATGCCTGCACCTTACTAACCTTCTCAAGATGCTCTCCGGCCTACAGCACGGTAGAAGGGAGTCCACGTACTGCTGGAAATTAGTCCTGGCATAGGAAATGCATTCTCACTGTCGGTGAGTGATTCTGTGCACTGCAGATGGAATCATTTGTTTGACAGTTCTATAGGGAGTAAGTTAGGTAAATATTAATATTTGCCTAAAAGGCAGAAATGATGAGCGCTGACTCTTCCTACTTCACTTTGCCTGCTCGTGCTGGAGGCTGTGGTTGTGAGACACTGACCACATAGAGCTCCGCAAAGGGGTTTTTTGGATTTTTTTGAGGAGGAGGGGGAGAGGGGAGGGGGAGGGAAGGGAGGGAGGGAGGAGAAAAGATTCCTGCCCCTAAAGTACTATGTTAGTCTCATGCAGGGGTCAGCAATGACAGCTCTCAGGCCAAAATCTAGCCCACCACCTGTTTTTGCAAATACAGATTACTTAAAACACAGCCACATTCATCCATTACGTATTATCTGTGGCTACATTTTTTTTTTTTTTTTTTTTGCGGTACGCGGGCCTCTCACTGTTGCGGCCTCTCCCGTTGCGGAGCACAGGCTCCAGACGCGCAGGCTCAGCGGCCATGCCTCACGGGCCCAGCCACTCCGCGGCATGTGGGATCTTCGCGGACCGGGGCACGAACCCGTGTCCCCTGCATCGGCAAGCGGACTCTCAACCACTGCGCCACCAGGGAAGCCCTCTGTGGCTACTTTTATGCTACAAGGGCACAGTTGAGTAGTCTTGACAGAGACTGTATGTCCCACAGTGCCTAAAATATTTACTCTCTGGCCCTTTATAGAAAATGACTGTCAGTCCCTGATCTACCAGGAGAGACCAGCATTCACACAAGTAAATATAATTCAAGGCAGGATATGATAAAAGCTGGGACCCACAGAGAAAGTGCTGTGTGAGCAGAGGAGAGCAGGAGGGCTTCTCGGAGGGAGAACACCGGAGCTGAGCTTTGAGGGATGGGGTGGATTCGGGCCAGCTGAGATCCAAGAGGGCATTGCAGGTGAGGTGGTCCTCAACCTTGCCTGCTCATTGCAATCACTTGGGGAGCTTGGAATAGGGATGCCTGGTTCTCCCCCCAAGCCAGAGATTCTGACTCAGTTGTTCTGGGGCAGGGCCTGGGCATCAGGCTTTGTTAAAGCTCCCCGGATGATTCTAAGGGTGGCCCAGGTTGAGAAGCAGTGGGCTATAGAGGTGTCGGGGACCACTCAGGAGCAAAGTGTGGATGGAAGAACTCTCTAGGTGCAGGGGGAAGGGTAGTGAGTGGGACACAAGCTTGGGGAGTAGGGAGTTGACATCCAGGCCAGAAACATTGGATTTTGTCCCAGGAAAAGGGACAGTAACAGAATGTGGGCATGAGAGCAACATGATTAGAGGTATACATAAGGAAGCATAATCTAGAAGAAATGTGAAGAATAGATAGAAAATAAGAGCCAGTTAGGGACTATTTGCAAGGGTTTAAGCAAAACAAGGAGCATATCTCATCTAGGGCAGTGACATGTGGCTGGGCAGATTCAGGGGTGAGGGTCAAAATTATAACAAGTTGGGCGTGACATGGGTGCCAAGCCATCAGAATGGCCTCCACTTTCCAGCCTCAGAGACCGCTGCTCTGGGGACTTACTCCCTTAGCTTGTGGATCATGGAGAAGTGTGGGGCCCTGGAGCAGAAGAAGTATTTTTGAACTGGAAGAACATAGCCTTTGGGAAACGGCTGCTACCCGAGACATTTTGGATGGTCATTTGCAGGCGTTGGGGGCTAGTTGGATGTGGGTGGTGCTGAATGGATGGAGCCAGAGACGATGGTGAGGTTTTGAACTTAAGTGATTGGGGGAGTTTTGACGGCCCTTAGAAGGCAAAAGGGCCACAAAAAGAGGTGAAGGATCTTGAGAGACAGTGATTTTGGTCGTGAATATAAATAACCAGTTGGCATCAAAGGAGGACTGGCTTTCATTATTAGGCACCTGTACAATTTGGAGTGATCCCTTGTCTGTGTTCTCTTAAAATGTGCAACAAGGCAGAGACTTCAAGAGACCTAGAGACCAGTAAGGGGGTGATGCCCCTTCATCCTTGCCACGACATTCAGATAGGACCCAACTGGTTTTAGCCCTTGGCTTGTGAGATGTTTTTCTTTTCCATTTGTTCAAGCAGAACTGCACCCCCTGCTTTAAAGGAACAGCAAAGAAGCTTTTGCCTGCAGTCAGGATTCCACTTCTGAAAAGGCAGGTACACTGGACTTAGAACAACCTCTTTTGACCTAGGTAAAATTGGAAAAGCAACATCTAATCAGGAAAGCAGTACCTTCTTTGAGGTGGGTTTAATGGGCAGATAGCTCTCAGTTCTTTAAAAGAAACATTAAGCAACAAGCAGATACAACTTTTTGTTGTTGCTGTTGTTGTTTTACAAAGGTTTCTCATGGGAACGTGGGAAGCATGACATGTCCCATTAGTTGCTATCAGGTAAAATTAGTCTTTCTGAGTAAGGCATGACTTGAGTACAACAGACAACAGCCACTGTTGGTTGACCTCATTTGTGTACCACCCAGAAAGGAAAAACAATCAATTGTGTGGTGAGTTCTAAGATGACTCTAGGTCGATAAGGGCGAGCAGTCCTGCAAGGCTGATGTCCTCAACTCATATACTCCCAGCTCTTAGAGAGCAGGGATGGGACGCTGGGGGACCTTGCCACTCTGTATGGACAAAGTTTAGGTCCAAATGACTAAGGTGTTGAATTGAACTCAGGCCATATAAGGAAAGGGATTCCAAGGCTCTCAACCCAGGTGCTTTGGGGAAATGTGTAGACATCACCAGATGGCACAGAAAAAAATATCAAGCCCAATGTGGATTTCTTCACAGTAAATGATGTCCTCTGCCAGTGACCACAAATTGAATATGCATGGGATTCACTTGGGCATCTGGTGGGATTCACTTGGGCATCTGTTAGAATTCTGATGCAATAGGTGTGAGGCCGGGCACAAGAGTCTGCATTTTCAACTAGCTACCAGGTGATGGCGACACTGCTGGTCCACTGACCATACTTTTGCAATATCCTGGGAAACTCCTCAAGAGTGGACACACCAACATAGAGTGTTCTAGCAAACAGCACCCTAGTGAGTCAGAGCTAGTCTAGTCCCTCTGAGAGGCACTGAGGTGGGAGGGACACACTGGGTAACACACTGGGTAGGTGTCAAAGTTGACAAGTGATAGGAAGCAAAATGCTTGACCTCCTTAATCTCAGCTCTGGGAAGGGGGCTGTGCTTTTATAAATTCATTTCTGTAATACTGAGCATAGTTCAGTCCATATTTAAGGGGAAGGACTCCTGCTTTTGTGTCGTTCTCTTGACAACATATTATCCCATTTCTCTTGTTTCTCAATATTGACCCCAGTGAACAGGAAGGTTCTCTGCCTGGTGTGTGATAGGATAGTCCTGCCTGATTCACCTTCCCTCTAGCAGAAGGGCCTGATGACCTCTCCTCATCCAAGTCATCTCCAAGCCAATTAGTTTTCATTTTCCCAAAGCCTGATGACGTGTGGAAACACAAATCATGACACTTTCCTTTAACTTCCTCATTTGTGAGATGTGGGGTTGGGTCTGGGCATTCTCTGGGGTGTCTTCCAACTCCAATAATCCATGACTCTAAGAGAATATTAAATTCTCAAACTACAATCTGTGCATTAATAAAGCTTTCTTTTCTGACATAGTAGGCAGCATGCTTCAGAGTTTCTAATAGGAAAAATCACCTGTGCTTTGGGTGGAGCTCTGAGCAATTAACATGGATCAATCTTAAATGTCAATTTGGGTTTTTATGCCCTGGGTGCCTCAAAGATTTTAGTCTTCCCATATAATACAGGAGAACTAGAGATACAGAGTATACTTCAGGCACAAATATGAATCATCACTTTTAGCTATTTAAAGCGTTGACACTTTCAGAGAGCATTTACAATTTAACCAGGGGGTGTACATGCTATACTTCACAAGGGTGGGGTGCATGGCAGGGGAGGTGGTGATATACCTGAGAATAGAGAGCCTTATCCCAAGATGACCCCATGGTGGTGGTTATATGCACCTCCACACGCTGGAGCCCCTGGGCCTGGCTGGCAGTGTGCCCCTCCCGGAATTGGCTGACCGCATCCGATGGGCATGCCTGGTTACCCCTTCTCACCTAGGGTGCAGGGAGCATGGACAGCCCCCATTTGCGGCCAGCTGTTGTGTCGTTTCTTTGCGGCTTTCCTGCTCTCTGATGATTAGGATTATCCCAGAAAGCAGAGGCTCTCAAACTTTGGTATTCAAGCCCTAAAGAGAAAAATTTGGAATAACTGTCAAAAATATTAAGATACATGGTCTTTGGTTCCACAGTTCCACATTTAGGATTTCTTTTTCCAACATTTGCTCATGCATGAAATTATATATGTGATTCACTGCAACAGTGTTCGTAATAGCAAAATATTGGAAACAACCTAAATGTTCATCAATGGCAGACTGGATAAATAAATTAGGAGATACTCTGTAGGTGTAAGAAAGAATGAGGGGACTTCCCTGGTGGCGCAGTGGTTAGGACTCTGCGCTCCCAATGCAGGGGGCCTGGGTTTGATCCCTGCTCAGGGAACTAGATCCCACACGTGTGCCACAACTAAGAGTTTGCACGCCACAGTTAAGGAGCCCGCGTGCCGCAACTAAGACCCGGTACAACCAAATAAATAAATAAATATTTTTTTAAAAAAAAAGGAAAGAAAGAATGAGGAAGAACTTTATATAATGATATGGAAAGATCGCCAAGATACAGTGTGTAGTGAAGCAAGCAAGAGGCAAAACAATGCATATAATATGCTACCATTTCTGTAAAATGTAAAACGGTGGTGGGATACAGGAAAACACATATTTGTATTTATTTGCATATGCACAAATAATGTTCAGGGGTATACACATGTAAGGAACTGATAACAGTGGCCACCCTTTGGAGGAAGGTGGTGATGGATGCTGAGAACTGTGAGGACAGGGGACTGCAGTAGCCTAGTGTCTTTTCACTGAATACCTTTCTGTGTTTTCAATTTTGAATCATGAGAATGGCTTACTTATTCAAAAGTTAAATACGTATTTTAAAAGTTTAATGAAACAAAACTCTCACGTTCTAAGGAACCCCCTAGGGTGCTTTAAAATGCAGATTTTTAGGCCACGCCCTCAGATGTTCCAGAATCAACAGGGATCGAACTGGGGAATCTGCCTTTTGCGACAAGCAGCCTGGGTGCTTCTGGTGTACTGATAGATGGTTCTGGAACCAAGGAACTATGGGGCATATAGCCACAGACTACATTCATGCAACAGCTATATTTTTATTGAACACTGCATACATGCATCTGTCCATTTCATAAATTATGCTTTATTATATTAAGAAATAAAACACATTTCTTATCTTCTGTGACTTGAATATTCAGCTTACTACGCTGGATTTGACTTAATGTCATACAGACCAGGTACAATGTGATAGCACTGGGAACATTTCTTGAAAAATAAGAGTACAATCAATGAGCACGATTCATAGACAAAATTTTACATGGTCACACAGTTAAGTTTGCACATTTAAAAGGATCTGAATCATTCACATTATTATTGTGAATTTCTTATAAATAATTCATTACTCTAAGGAGTCTGGGCAAATCCAAGCCATGACATTATTTATACTAAGTACCACACCTGGAACTTGTTCCGAGTTATTTAATACAGAGCACATTTTTAATGTAATAAATATTTACAGTTAATAGTAACAAGTACAATTATAATTTACAAAATATGAGTATAATATTTAAAACAAAATGGAAAATGACATTAAAGAAGTTTGTGCCAGGTATTTTTACAACTCACTAAATTGACCATTTCAACAAACTTTATTACCCAAAACCCTGCTGACTCGGATGCAAAAAGGTCATGTTTGAATCAGTTAAGCCCAAATTAAAGGAAAAAACATTTCTAAAGAAAATCAGTTTAACTTTCTTAATGTTGTACATGGTCAATATTGATATATCAATATCAGTAGCTAAAATTGAAGCAAAGTGATGAAAAATTTAGATTCACAACAGGCCCAAATTATATAATGTACTTTGAACACTGAACTCCTGGATTATACCAAAATTTTCAAGCTTGTCTGGGAATTAATGAGGTGTTCAGTGTGTGAGGTTTTACTATCCATTAAAATGATCCTTTTAAAAGACCATAAAATTACGTGAGTCCTTCCATGGCATTATATAGCTCTGGGAATGAAATTTAAATTTGGGTAAAAAAAGGAAAATAATCTTATTTTCTAGAACATGAGCTCAGAGAGAGCAGAGAGACAGTGATGTCTGGGATTATAACAGGGCACTTGGGGCTGGGCACTCAGATAGCTAGGTCCATACCTGAGCCCATGACTTGGCCCCTTAGTCCAGGAGATCGTTTTCTATTCAAGGCTATTCATGTAGCCTGCATCTCCAGACTCCAGGAAACCATCCACTGTCATATCTTACTCTTTTGAGGGGGAAGTGGGTGGTTCCACCTCTTCCTGACACCTTTTCGCCAACTAATCCTGATTTGAAGAAGGATGCCTGGACTGATTCCTCTCACTGGGGTCCTCTCTCTGAACATGGCACTTCACCAAGGTTTTTTTCTCCTCAGTTAATCACATAACCAGGTGGGAAATTCTTCCCAGGGCCTTCGATTGCAACTGAATTGTGTCTCTGGGGCTAACTGAACTAAGGGACCTCCTTGCCCACCTACTTTGTGCTGCATTTCAGCCTCTGCCTGCAGTGAGTCCTTAACTTATATGCTTAGAAACATCTTCGATGCTCTTTGTGCATATTCTTTGACTTTATCACTAGTTCAGGCCTTTGGACAAAATCTAGAGTAGGGAACAGGACGGTCTATTATGTTCCATGGACTGAGTTTCTCACGTGGGCTGGATTTGGGAAGCAACGCTGAGCAGTGGACTGGACGAGGACGTAAGAGAGATGCAGGCCCAGGTTAATGCTCTGTCATTCAGCTGTGCCATGTGGCCTTGGCATCATCTTCTGAATGCTCTCCAAGGTGCTGGTTAGGATGAACAGCAATGTGCTCAGCACTGCATGTGGCACGTCCTGGGGGCTTGGGGAAGTTGAGCCCCTTCCTTCCAGCACTTCTAGAGCCACAGGACTCCATTCAGACGCGGAATGCCGTTCCCAATAGTATGCCTCTCCTGAGGCAACCATCGACAACTCCATTCACTCCCTCGTGCCCAGTTAAACAGAGTCACTTGCGGGGGCAACAGACTATCCTGTAAACTGGGGTGGCGACGATCAGCACTGTTCTTCAAAAGCACAGAATGGACCATGAGAATGAATGAGATCAGGTTACATTGAACCATATGAAATCATCTTTTTTAACGTCAGTCTGGTCCCATACCCACACTTTCATGCTTCGGCCTCATAGTTCCCTGGGCCTTTTAATCTAATAGTGAATGGTCACTAGTCAATGTCACTTACAAATTTCCACAGTAAAGGATGTAAAGCAGCTCTCTGGTCAGCAGCGAAGGCTTGGATTAGATGAGGCAATGTAGACCATGAACACTAGGTCAATGCAAAGTATATTTTGAATTAATTGTGACTATGTAATATTTTTACCGAGGGGCTCTTCAACTTTTTAAAAATTTAGATAAATTCCACCAAATGCATTTCTGATGTGAACTTTCACGTGAGAAAAACTTGTTCTCAGTGTGCGGTTTGTTGATTGCTCCTAAAAAAGGGTGTCTTTGAAGGCCAAATATCACGGTAAGAGATTGCTTGATATTACAGTGTTTGTGTTTGGCGTGTATGTGTGTCAGGGGCGGGGGGCGGAGTTGTCGAGGTTGGGGCTGAGAGAAGTGACCATCCAGATACAGAATGAAGTAGAGCTTGTTAGGGCTCGGTTTCATTGACTAGCTCACACAAAACCTGGTCCCAGGAGAGTGACTAATTCCTTTGTTTTCAGCTGTTAATCCATTTTATGAAAATTCAGCCAAATATTAGACGAATGTTTCAAATGTGCTCCATTCCTCTCAGCAACGCAGGGTTAATTCTAAGCTACTCTTTAATGGGAGCTCCTTCCTGGTGTGGGTGTGAAGGGCTCAAATGGCAAGAAAGTTTGCACCTCCCCATCTCATCACAACACCGTATGTACAATTATTCCACTCTCATACAGTCAGGTTCCCGGGGCCATCGTTTCTATGTGGCTCCTGGGGAAAGTGACTTAGCCACCTTGCAGTCCACAGATTGAGGGTGTCATTCAACTTGTAGTCCCCAAACAAAGCTAATCACTATTACCAGAAGCTACTTGGCACGTGAGTAGACTCCGAAACCAGTAACCAATGGCTACTTGGGCACAAACGAAGACTTTATAACTTAAGTGCGCCCATGTCTTGTGGACAAGTTTATTTATTTTTATTTAACGTATATTTTCATAACAAGCTGAACTTGGTCTGTGTGAAGTAGCCTCTAAACTGTTTATTTATCTAAGGGCTCTCCATCCTTCAAGATGAGCCCAAGTTGTTTGTGGGGCAAAGCAGGGAAATCCAGGGCTTATTAATGAGGCGGAAGGCCAGGTTCAGTGGGGGAGTGAGGGCAGCCAGAAGAACAGGGTTCAGCCATCTGCACTTATGGGGAATCATCACGTCAACAACAGGGCGGGGCCGGGATCTCTTGCTGTGGAAAATCCCTCCGAGCAGCAGCCGTTGGTGGGAAGACTGCTTTGTTTATTGCTTAATCTGTCACTGTTGAGCTGCCTGCCTCAGGGAGGCTCAATTTAAGATAGATTGAAAGGTAGTGTCTGAATAAACTGAATAAACACAGATGGTTTTCCACAGCCAAAATTGATTTTTTTTTTTTCCCTCACCAAAGACATTAGCTCTAAACGTGATTATCTTTGGAGGCGAGGAGTGAAATGTCTTAGCTCCAGCCGCTGCCACACTCAGCCCTAACAGAGAGGTGATACCACGTGTGGGCTTGGGTCTCCCTCACCGTGATTTTAGGTTCCGGAGGTGAAATAAAAATTTTGACTTCCCTAAAGAAGGGCCCGGCTGAGTTCATCCCAGTGAGAAAGTTGGAGTCAATCCATCAGTTGATTCACAAAATAATTTGATCAGTCCTCTAGGTCACTGGCTGGCAAAGGCCTCCTCCAACCTTTTCACTGAAGAGTCTCAAAGAGGTGATAAGATTTGCCTAAGGACACACAGCTAGACCCAGACATCCATCTCCTGTTTATTCAGAAACTAGAAAGGAGGCCAGACACAGTCTATGCTATGATGTTAACTGAGGGAGGCATTAAGATAGGTCCTACTCCCAAAATGTCTTCGGAAGCAGGGAGATCAGAGATGCTTGAACAAGTCATGCTAGGAACCCAGAATGCTATGCACTTTAGCAACTAACTAGGTATGGAGTCACTTATACTCAAGAGTTTTGAAGAAAGCCAAGGGTAAAATTGTGGAACAGCAGTTCAAGATAACAGGTGCGTGGAGGTTGAAGAAGTGTGAATAGGAAAGGTACTCTTTGTACAAGGAGGAGATTGAGCAAGGTGTTTTCTTCTATCTCTTTCAGCTCTAATTACAAAACATAACAAGCTAACGGGATATCATTCATACAAATTATTCGAAGCAATGGAATTGTCTGTCTCCTTCCATTCCACTATTGGGAACATGCGTGTAGAATGGTGGTTGAAGGATTTCTCAAGAGGAGTTGCTGCAAAGGTGGCAGAAGTGGGACACCTGTGAGTAGGTGGCTACATAAATGCTTAAGAGACAGAAATCGAAACAATGATGGGGCTCAGAGGATCTCAGCAATAGAAGGGACTGTCCTCTCATTCTAGAGATTTAAAAAAATGATAGCCATATATATATATACATATATATATGTGTATATATATGTATATACACACACACACACACACACACACACACACACACACACACATATATGACAGAGTTGGGATGTCAAGCTAAAAATCTTGGTTCTTTCAGCTATACTACCTGTCTTCTTTTCAAACTGTCCCACGTAATTATGGAGCACCGGGAAAGCAGGTGTGTATGGTATGTAAGTGCATGTAGCAAACAGAAGTGCAAAGGTTCACTCCAGCTAATACAATTATAAATACCGATCTTTACAACAGTCTTGGTCCCAACTGCTAAAGCTCTGTAGACAGTGAGCACTTCCTTGTATCAAGACACAAAAATCTTATAAAACTCTCATGTGGAAGAGAGCTGACTGTTCTATCTCACCTGGATAGAGAAAACCAGAACTAAAACTGTCTTAGTGTGTAAGGGCTACACATGAGGGCACATTTGCAGAATTTGGATTTATCTGAAAGTGGGGTAACACATTTGCAATCTGTCAGAATTGGCCTGTCCTTGAGTCAAGAAAAACTTGATTCAGGGTATCTAAAGAAAGAGAGTCAAATCCTTTTACTCACTTAGAAAACAAAAAAGATTTAAGTCCAGTATTTTTCTGCACATGGGCTGTTTCATAAATACTCTTTATAAGTAGAAACTTAATGTATCTGTAGCTGTCTTTCAATCAGTTCTTAAAGCTGAGACCTCCCCCCACAACTTTCTTACACATACTGAGACAGAAACACATATTACTGACATTGAATTCATTTCCTGCCACAGACTTTAGGTAAAGCAGGCATTAAATGTAAACATGTTTCTATTTCCACTCAAATATGATCCCTTTCTTCTCATGTGAAACTACTTCTTCACTGTAGCAGACAAGGACAGCCAAATAGAAGTAAATACATTTGTCTGAAAACCTATATGCCTAAAATAAATACTATACTTTATGCACTTTTATAAATGTTTGATGAATGGATAGTATGATCAATTTTCCCCGCGAAGGATTTCTCTGATATGGTGGAACCGCACCATGGATGATTGCAATTGGGTAACAGCAAAAAGGACCTGCATTGAGTTAGAATTCGGAGTGTGAGCTATCACTCCCCAGCCACACCTGGACCTCAATATATGTGTCAGTGTGTTTGGTTGTGTTTTTGCCTTAGAATGATGTGGTGAGTGTTTCTCCTATGTCCTCAGCAATGTCTTTTAAAAACAATCGACACTCAGGGATTTGTTTTAAATTGGCTTCCGGTGTTATCAGTTTGGGGACTGTCCCTTATACATGGGACTCGCCTAGGGTTGACTTTTCATATTACAAGTGTAAAAAAAAGTTCCTCTGTTTGTGATTATAAGTATTCCTGAAAAACGACTCAAATCGTATTCTTAAAGCACTGACTTCTGCTTAAAGAAATGACAAAGTGAAGTCTTTCACAGAGTGAACATTCAGTGTACAATTTCTCTGCTATATAAATCTGGTTGTTCATATAGTTTCTATGACTTAGTTGAGCACATCTGTATGTCAGGGTTTAATGCTTAAAATAATGATTTCCTATTTGTTCCCTTTTCTAAAAAAGGGAAAGTTTGCTCTGCGTCAGAAGCAGCATTCACAAGTTGAAATGGAAAACACACGCCTTGATGGGCCTTTCCAACATAATGGTGACCCATTTGGGCCTCCCCCCAGCCCGCCCACATCGCTCGTGAGCCTGCCAAAGGGTCTTCGGAGGGTACAGAGACAACAACAGAGACGAGGGTTCCTTGCCAGCCATAAGGCAAAACCAGGAGTCCCTAGGGGGCAGGGTCAAGGGTCAGTCTAGACGTACCCCTCGTGACAGATGTTTCCGTTGATGAGGCTGAAGGTGGCCGCGGAGGGTGTGGTGCTCTTGAAGGAGGTCATGCAGGTGGTGCTTCTGCCGGAGCTGTGAGACCGGGTCATCAGGCTGGGCCGGCAACAGAGGAGCTGGGTGTTGAACTGTTTCCTGAAACTCTTGCTCAGCAGGTAGAGGGCAAAGGGGTTCACGCAGGAGTTGGTGAAGGCCAGGAGGCGGGCGCAGATGCTGGTGACGAAGTGGAGCACGGAGGTGTCCACCTCGGAGTAGTGGTAGGAGCGGTACAGGTAGATGACATGGTTGGGGAGCCAGCAGAAGGCAAAGAGACCCACAAACACCAGCACTGTCTTGGCCAGGCGCTTCCGGGATTCGATCTGAGGACAGAGTGACACAGAGGCAAAGATGTGGGCAGAGCAAAAGATGGGGAAAATGAATTAGGGAAATGGACGTGCTCACAAGGCCACAGAAAACAAGTTCAGTAGTTCCAATGTGCCTCTGAGCTCTTTAAACAAAGTTGATTACATGCTTGAGTGGACTGCACAATGAAATTCTAGTAAGTGCCCCCTTTGTCCTCAGGAGGGCATTGGTGCAGTTATCAGCCATATGACTTCATGTCTTTCTCGGCTCCACAGTTAATAATTTCTTCTTCCCTCTGATGCTTACAAAAGCAGCCAGCTTTGTTCTTCCTCATTCGCCAAACCAAGATAACTGCCTATTATTTTTTTTACTCTCAAGTTTTTTCTGGCCTATATAACACAGGAAGGGTCTCAGAGAAAAGTGGGCTGAACATCTCCTTTTTTTCCCAGCTCCCTCTGCTACAGCAAGGGGAAACATTGTTCTCTTTAAAGAATCTGGGGTACAATGGATGTTCACCATTGAGAGGTCTTTCAAGCAAGGAGACAGTTTCACTGAGAACTGCCATTTTCCCCCCATAATTGATGAGGGGAAAAAAGAATTTTAGAGGGTGAAGCCTCTAACTGAGTCAGCTACACGTTTTAAATGGAGGGAGAGTCTTTCTGCTTTTCCATCATAAATACCACACGATCTACATTTGGACTAGAAGACAAAAACTGATGAAGACGACAAAGCCAGAGCCCCTGGTTTCTACCATTTATACCACAGGATGAAATTATGGGGGTGACAGGGGGATTGGGGAAGGGAGCCTAACACATAAGGAGGACATCCTGCACTCTGGGCCATCTGGGGGTACATGTATCTCTCTTGTGATCCTCCAACAGCCTTACAATATATGGGTTATTACCCTCATCATGGATAAAAAACTGACTCTCAGAAAGGGTAAGTAAGTCAGGAAGCCTGGATTTGAACTCAAACCAATGTGAACCCATCTTAATCAAACTACTGCTTTTTCTTCAACCAGCCTCGTTGTCCTGCCCTTTCTGCTTTATCACATGTGGTAACCGTCTTCCTACCCAAACAATGTGATTGGAGCTTAAAGAAGTCACATCCCTAGGAGCCTCAACATTTTATTTTTTAAAAAACAACAACAGATTTTTTCTCAAAAAGAAACCCATACTCCAAAGCTTTCAGGTTCTCCACACCTCGCTAGCCTAGGTCTCTTTAATAGGAGAACCAGATTCTTAAAGAACACCTGCATGCCAAGTCTTCTGAAGCTAGGAGTTCCTGTTTACCATCTGGCCACAGATCACTCACCACTTCTACTGCAGAATCAGGCAACATGACCACCCAAATACTGAACTTGTCAGTGGAGTCCTAAAGAAACGCAAGGAATCAAATCCCCAAGGAGGAAATGAATCACTTCTAAGCACCCACCTGCTTCTTGACGTGTATATTCCCTTCCACGGGTAGATTGTAAGCACTCTGGATCAGATTTTTGGCGATGAAGTAGTAGTAAACAGAGATGATCGACAGCGGGATGATGTAGAAGACCAGGAAGGAAGCCATGGAGTGGATTCTGGGGTGCAGCTCATTAGAGTGTGGGTACGGGGCACAGCTAATGAAGGTCTGGTTGGTGCTTTCCTCGTGGAAGGGATGTAGGTCAGAAAATACAGCCTCTGGGATGGCCAGAAACATGGAGATGATCCAGATCAGTGCGGCTTTGAGGCAGATCTTCATCAGGGCATGAGAGGCCTGGATATCCATTGGCCGGACGATGGCTTTGTACCTGGGGCAGGGAAGAGGGAAGTTATCTATTACTATTATGGGTGCCTGGGCCGGGACTAGGGTGAGGCCAGTGAGGCCCCTGAGGTGCAATACTTAAGGAGGCGTTGACTGTCAGGTTCATGCAAGCGCTGACTCTGAACTCACAGCGAGCGCCTCCTTAAATGCTGCACCCCAAGTACCTGGCTCACTTCATCCTAGTCCTGGCCCTGAGGGGTGCTGCTCCCTTCCCCCTGCAGTAATATTCTGCCCACATTCTTTCTTGATTTTAAGAATACTTCTCAGAAAAGCTGAAGCTCCATTTATTTTTCTTCTTAAATCACAGAAATGAATAACAACGCATGTTTAACAAAGGATGCTGGAACAAGAAGGTTGGCTTTTTTTTTTTTTTTTTTTTTGGCAAAGCCTTCATTTTGAGTATTCAAATGCAGTTTAGGAAACCTTCAGTCACTGAGTATTTACATAAGCCTCTTTTCTTTTTCAAAGGTTGCAGAACAAATAGTCCGCTGAAAAAGTCACACACAGAAGCATCCGTGTAATTAACAAATGAATCTCCCCGCCCCCCCCCCACTCTCTTTCAGCCTTATCTTCTCTTGCAATATTTAGGTCCTTCCTGGTTTCTGTGCTACCTGTGCCCCTGTCGTGGGTCGAGTGCTCTGGGAATGAGACATTGAGATGTAGTCAGGAGGACACAGAGTTTATTGTTGATGAACACCTGTGGGGAAAGGGAAGGAGGCAGGACTGGGCAGAGGGAGCTGTCAGACCCTGATGCAGATCTGACAAGGTCTACACCAACCAAGGTGACCAACCATCCTAGTTTGCCTGGGCATTTCCCAGTTTTAGCACTGAAAGTTCTATGCCCTGGGAAACTTCTCACTCCCAGTGACCGTGACAGCTGGTCACCCTACAACAGCCCAATGGGAAGCTCAGGAGCAAAGATTGCCCAATGAAGGGGTCCTGTCTTCGTGGAAATGGCCAAGCCCTTGCATCGTCACCTGGCTTGGTCGCTGGCTGGGGCCACCCAAAAAGAAGGTGACCTCAGTTGCTACCTGGTTCTGTCACTAGGCAGGAGCTGCCCAAGAAGAGCATGACCGTAGCTTGAAAGGTGAAGCGGACCCAGAAGGAGCTGAGAGCTGAACAGCAAGTCTTTCCTTCAAGGGAGGTCTGAGCAGAGCATCTCCACGCCTGCTACAACTCCCCATACAACGCCTAGCACAGTGGGCCACACACTTATTTTGGGTCCACCTGTCGAGAACCCACTAGAGGATGAGCCTTTGGTGGGCAAAGACTGGGTCTTTTTCTATCTTGGTATCTGCCAGCACTGCGATTTGCACACATGGCACAAACATTTGTTCTACTGCACAAGAGCTACTATAGTGTAGAAGGTAATATGAGTTGGGACCACCTAAATGTGAGGGTGTTCATTGTTGAAAACGCCGTGCTGACACTGGGTTCTACCTGTGATACTCTTCTATATAGTGGACTTCAGTGAGAAAGGAACAGTTATTTCCACTTATTTCCATGTTGATTAAACCTCCACTGAGTTACCACTCCTGGCTGCACTCTGACTCCTCGCTCACTTTCTGCGTCCCTCCAGGGAGGGGGAGTGAGTTTTGAGTGGTGAGTTTGGGAAAAAGAACCCAGCATGTGCATTGGGCTTCGAGAGGCCTGTGCTTATCTAAGTGTCCCTGACAAGGGGAGTGGCATATCTAATATAGGAGATCAGAGTGTCTGCAAGTTCATTATTGCTGGGCACCTAGGTCACATTCTCCAAACAGCTTTATCAGATATAGAAGCAACTATTTCTATTGTCATCTGTCTTATTTCTATATCTAGTTCTCTGTTCCCACTTCAGGTAGGGGAGAAAAGGTGACTATTTATCAGATATCCCCAACACTCCAGAACAACACTGTAGTCCTGCTTCTGTGTACCCGGGTTTGCTTTTCCGTCCATAATTTGTATTAGTGCATTTAAAACAATTACAGGGACTTCCCTGGCTGTCCAGTGATTAAGACTCCGCGCTTCCAATGCAGGGGAGGGGGGCGGGATCAATCCCTGGTCCGGGAACTAAGATCCCACATGCCACACGGCATGGCGAAAAAAACAAAACAAACAAACAAAACACTTATTAAAAAAAAAAATTTCAAAGGCGGTTCTACTGTCCTGTGGTGCTTTCTCTAGTCACTAGTCATTTCAAACATTTTAATTCCTAGTTTAGAATGTAGGCAAGGAATTGATTTTTTTTTTTTTTTTTTTTTTTTGCGGTACGCGGGCCTCTCACTGTTGCGGCCTCTCCCGTTGCGGAGCACAGGCTCCGGACGCGCAGGCTCAGCGGCCACGGCTCACGGGCCCAGCCGCTCCGCGGCATGTGGGATCTTCCCGGACCAGGGCACGAACCCGTGTCCCCTGCATCGGCAGGCGGTGTCTCAACCACTGCGCCACCAGGGAAGCCCGGAATTGATATTTTTAATGAAAGATATGTGAATATCCTCAGCCAGAGATGTATATGACTAAAGATATCTCTGATAAATCCATTAGAGATAAACTGGTAGTTATGACTTCCATGTGCGTTTTCTGGCAGATAGCAGTCACAAGTACCATTAACTCTCCAAGGGAAGGTGATTCCCTCAGGCATGAAGCAGAAACCAGAGCGAATGGCTTACCTCCTTCTCTCTTGGGAGTCTTCTATTCCTAAGTGCAAAATGCCATGGGAACTATTGAGCTACTATTTCAAATTCACAACTTTTAAAACATAAAAGATAGTATAAAATATTTCTTTTATAGCTTTGCCAGAGAAATAATTTGAATCTAAATCTAAATAAGCCTCTAGATCTATGTACCAGTTTTCAAGAAATGTGGGGATAGAAGAACCTGCTAGATGACGCAGTCAGTCAAATCCTGAACTGGAAAATTCTACAGGAATAATGACCCCATTTTTTCAACAAATATATGGCATAGAAGAGCAGAGAAAATGGTTTATAGACTGACTGATATCAGTGCAATATTTAGACTCCTTTTGGATTTTGATCCAAACCAAACAACCATAAAAAGATATTTTTGAGACTATTGAAGAAAATCAAATATAGATTTAGTACTGGTGATATCAAGGAATTATCTTTAATGTATTAAGTATAATAGTGGTATTGTGGTTCTGTGCTTTTTAAAAATCTTTATTTATTAAAAACACACCCTAGGTGTTCCCTGGTGGCGCAGTGGTTAGGAATCCGCCTGCCAACGCAGGGGACATGGGTTTGAGCTCTGGTCCGGGAAGATCCCACATGCTGCGGAGCAACTAAGCCCATGTGCCACAACTACTGAGCCTGCGCTCTAGAGCCCGTGCTCCGCAACAAGAGAAGCTACTGCGATGAGAAGCCCGCGCACCGCAACGAAGACCCAACGCAGCCAAAAAAAACCCCCCAAAACAAAAACACACCCTAAAATATTTATCAGTGAAATAATATAATGTCTAGGGTTTGCTTTAAAATATTCATATATATTCATATATCATTTGTACAATTAAAAAATAAGTAAAAATGCATTGCCAACAGTTTTCTATTATGAAATATTCATAAAATATCAAAGAAATTACAGAAATCCCATTTACTAAGCTCTTGCCTTGTGCCAAGCAGAGAATAGCATTGAAATGATCTCATTTATGTTCCAGACAACTCCAACAGGTAGGTGCTATTATCCCCACTCTACAGGCAACAAATTGAAGCTCAGATGGTTTCAGAGGTGGTGAAGTCAATATTCAATTTGGGACCAGCTCTTTTCAGGATAGTACAGCTCTTTAAGAAGAAAGCTCTGGGAAAATCCTTCCTAGAGATAGAAAAATAGAACAGCCATTTCCCAAATGTGTACGGAACATACCAACTGTTCCCTGGAAGTCTAATGGTTCTATAGAGCTTGGAACATAGCAGTCTATATCTTCTGGTTTGGGCTGCTCTGCCTGGAGCTCCCAATGAAGGGAGACCCCACTGGGCGGTTCTTGTTTAAGAGTGATGACTGGGACTTCCCTGGTGGCGCAGTGGCTAAGAATCCGCTTGCCAATGCAGGGGACACAGGTTCAAGCCCTGGTCTGGGAAGATCCCACATGCCACGGAGCAGCTAAGCCCGTGTGCCACAACTATTGAGCCTACACTGTAGAGCCCACGAGCTACAACTACTGAGCCCGCGTGCCACAACTACTGAAGCCTGCGTGCCTAGAGCCCGTGCTCCGCAACAAGAGAAGCCACCGCAATGAGAAGCCCGCGCACCACAACCAAGGGTAGCCCCGCCTGCTGCAACTAGAGAAAGCCCGCGTGCAGCAATGAAGACCCAACGCAGCCAAAAATAAATAAATAAAAATTTAAAAAAAAAAAAAAAGAGTGATGACTAGTTGGACTAGGATGGATACCAGCCAATAATAATCGAAACCAGCCAATAAACTGCCTGGCCAACTACCAAAGAGTCTCTCTTTCTCTTAAGCATTTAAACTGAAAAATTGAGAGGATGTAGTTAGTCAATCGTAGATGATGGAAATAAAATATTATGATGCTGAGTAAGGGATCAGTGCAAGATGAATAAGCAAAGTAGGTAGAGTGAGACAAAGAGAATCAGGCAGATATAAAAGCAGAAGGAGCTGAGATGATGTGGCTCTAAGTCATACAGAGGGTCTTTGGTTCCTGGCCCACAAACCACTTTTGAATGTCCAAGAGGTGTTCTGTTATAATCTTACAATTCTCCCGTTCCCTTTTCACTTGAGTTAGTTTAAGTGGCAACCATTCTTTGTCAACAAAAGAGCCTTATTTAGAACGATTAGACATGGTGGTCATTTAAAGCCATCATCAGATTTTATTTCCAGGATCATTTCGCATAGATTATCCCCCACTTCTGGTCCTTTGAAAGAAAGAGCTGTCAACTTTCGATTGTACTCAAGAGAGAGACTAGTCTATGTCCTATTCTTAAATTCGCCATCACTTTCTTGCCTCTGCCCTTTCGTCATGCCTGATTCCAGAGTCTCCATTCATCTGAAGCCTGTCCTTCCAAATTCCAGCTTATAAATATCATCTTGAAGCTTTTGCTGATCAACCTAGGCCTCGATAATTCCCGTTCCTTCTCCCAACCTGTCTAATTTTACTCTTCTCGTGTTACGCTTACTCTGCACTACCTTGAATTGCTTGCTAGCTTTCCATTGGCATGTCTTTTCTACCTGACTTTCTCATAAGTTCCTGAGGTCAGAAGCTTATATCTTCTCCTCTTCTCTTCTTTCTGTATCACTGAAAATGCTCCAGGTCCCCTGTTCCTCTTACCACTTATTTCAAAGTCGAGGCTCAGCAAATACTTGCTAATCAATTAAGATTAATAATATGTGACTTGCAGATGTGTCTTTTATTTTCAACTTCTCATAAGTAAGCGACAGCAGATTCACTTTCGCACACCTAGTAAGAGTCATTCTTCCACAGAATGACCAATTCACTTCTCTGACAATATGGGGCCAAAGACAATTGCTTCCCACTTCTGAAAACATCCGGTGCTTCATTTTTCTTATGCAAACACCGGAAAGGTCAAAAACATTCTCTGTGCAAGATTAACGTGTCAAAGGGATTCTTGGCAAGTAGAAGTAGCTGGCTTCCACACCCAGGGTTGGCAACCTTTGCCCACAGAAAGGTATGTCTTTTATTCAAACACGGGCAGTTTGTTTAGTTTTAAGGATCCAGCATTTCAGCCCCTATTTGTTCACAATTACCTACCGAAGTCTGTAGGAATTGTTGAACAACAATATTTTAAAACCTCGATTACAATCCTAATGCACGCTACCTGGAGAGGCCTGAGGTGAAGAGAAGACGAAATGAACTAAATGTTCTCTAGGGTAATTGACACATTGTCGGCATTTAAATTAGAATCCTAATACCTAATAAGATTTGACAAGACTATTAAACATTGGCTTTATTTCCTCCTGAGAATAATGCCAAGAACTTTTCTGAAGAAATGTGAGGCAATTATTAGCTGGTTTGTAAAATGACTGTAGTCCAGAGCAATGGAGTCTTACCTCCTTTGAGCTATTACACTGCAAATGGAGAGTTTGCTGGTCCTTGGTACCCATCAACTGTTATCTTTAGTTATGTAACAGATTATAGTCATCCTTTTCTGTTCTTCTCTCTGGGCCAAATAACTCCAATGCTCTTTTTCACTCCTTCTTAATATACTCCAGTTTCCTTGGGGCTCTAATGTGAATTTGGGAGCAGAGACACCTAGTTCCTAATGGTGATTCTACCCACTAGCTTTATGATCTTGGACAAATCACAGACTCCTTGCACCTCAGTATTCTCATCCCTGAACAGGACATAATTCCTGCAACCTTCAATGTAATAACTGATTCAAGCAAAAATAGTAAAACCACTGAGGGAGAGGTTTTCGGGGAACAAGATATACACATAGTCTCAAAGAGTTTCCCCACAGATTACTATTTAATTACAAAAGGAAAATGCACCTTTATGTTGGGGAGGTCCAGAGGTCACCTCTCTAATCAAGGGGTCAAACCCAGGGCGAACTTCTCCATTAGGCAGGCACGGGTCTGGAGCCCATGATAACTTTAGAGGCTCGGGAAAATGTTTTAATTTCTTTTAAAATCAGGAAAAAAATAAACATAATCCACCTTGGATTATATTTATCTTTGTGCCAATACAACTATAAAATATACTTTTTTATATGTTTTATGGCGAAAGGATCCCATGAAGGTAAAAGTGCAAAGGGCCCAGGAAATTCATAATGTGGCCCTGATCAAACTTAGCATCACTGATAGCAGGACAATCGGCGATCCTGTGCCTCCTATGCAATGCAATGGGAAGGACATAACATTGCCTATGCAGTGTTCTTGTCTCCAATTTTTAACCTGAATCTACTTTGAAGAAACAATCAGACAAATCCACTTCTGGCGCATTCTACAAGATAACTGGCTTGGATTCATCAAAACAGTCAACATCATTGTTTTAGATGAATGTAGGGGAGCTACTATTCTACCTTAAAGGAGATTAAAGAGATATAACAAGTAATCTTTTTCACAATATGTCCTATGTCAAATTATTATGTTATACACCTTAAACTTATACAATGTTATGTGTCAATTATATCATAATAAAACCAGAAAAAAAGAGATATAATAACCAAATGCAATGCATATGCCTTGATTTGGTCCTAGATTTAGGGGGCAAAAAAAGCTATAAAAGACATTTTGGGGACAATGGAGGAAATTTGATCATGGATTACACATTACTTGGTATTAAGGAATTATTGTTAATTTCATTGGGTATGATAGCAGCATTGGGGTTATGTAGAAGAGTGTCCTTGTTCTTAGGAAATACACAAACATACTTAGAAGTGAAAGGTCAGGATGTTTGTACCTTACTTTCCAGAGTTCAGCAAAATAAAACAAAACAAACAAATATATATACTAGAGAGACATATAATTATTATATACTTTATATATATATGTGCTACAAAGAGAGTAAGAACAAAATCTAGGAAATGTTCATTGTGGAATGTGGGTGGGTATTACACAAGAGTTCATAAACAGGCTGGGGAGAAAACTTACTCTAAAATATAGAATTTTTAAAAGATGAGCAAGTAGTAAAATAATAATCTTAAGATAATGTGGTATATATTTTATTAACAGTAAATGCTGTTGTCATGGGAAAAACTTTACTATAATTATAATTTCAATGGGATTGAATGTGTCATATCTGATTAGCGACTCTACCAGGAATGAGGGAAGTGTCTTCTCTGCTATGTTCATATTGTTCTCTTGGAGTTGCAATTTTAGTATCATCTACAATCTGTGGGGTTCTGTTTTGCTCTGTTTTGTTTTGGCAGGAATATTTTTAAGCTAATGTTCATTTAGGGAGGTTAATTAAAACTAGATCATGCACAAGCAGATGTCAGTCTGTAATGCCTCTCCGCTAGCTGAAAGTGCACATGACAAGGGACCCTCTGACGCGGACTCAGTGACAGGTTGAGCCTCAATCTGGATACTACACAGTATTAACTTTTAATTCATCCCTATTTTTAAATAAAAATCAAATTAAGTAGAAGTGAACTCCACTTTGGGGTCCATTGTCCCAGAACACACTTTCCAGAAAATTTAGCTGAGGTTTCAGGGGGCTTTCTAAGGGTCTGCAGTGAAGACCTTCTTGTCGCCGGAAGAGGGGAGCTTAAAACTCAGACCGAGACAGAGGATCAAGATCCACATTACAAAGTGTACTCATATTTTTTCTTATTTTCTTCAGAGAGATCCAGATACAGATCGTGGATCCACGCAGGACCACCTCTGAGTAAAATCCTGAAGTTACACCTTTGTGAATCAAAATTTCCCCTCCATTGTGTTCTCCCCCTGTAGGAGCCCACTGTCTCCCTGCTTTGAGGAAGGGAGTGTGTATCAGTCATTTGCTCTTTAGTATGGATTCAAGTCAATGAGATGACCTTCCTGTATGTAGAGTTCTACCTCTGATTATATAAGGAAGGCTCTGTTTCCCAATCAAGGTATTTTTGTTTATTCCTCCATCCAGCAGATGGAAGAGACATTTGGGGTACAATGGATGCAGGCAGTTAGACTTCTAAATATTTACTTTCTTCAAAGGCTTACTCTGTAACTATCATGTGGGGATTCTTTCTTGTAACAGATTGCGGAGGAACAAGACCATTTTGTACCTGGGTTTCAATTAGATTGATTCTGTTAAAAACAACAACAATAATAATAGCTAAAACTTACTGGAGACTTCCTGTGGATCAGGTAACTAAGCTATGAATTTTGTTTAAAATGTTGCTTTTTATCCTCACAACAGTTCTAGTAGTAAAATAACATGTGGCAGGTACTAGTATTATTGCTCTTTTACAGATGAGGGAAATGATGTGAAGTACGCTTTCCACGGCCATCAGTGCTAAGCAGTGGAAACAAGATTTGAGCCCATGCAGGCTCTCCCCTAAGCCTCTACCACCAGGCCCTACTGCTTCCTATAATGATGGTCCTGTGGTTGACCAGGCAACCTGGGCTTTCTAGTGTAGGGGAAGAAAAATCATTTTCCCTCTACCCTTCTAGGTTCTTGACTAAGACCCCATACAATAAAAGGCAGCTTAACAGGAGAAAAACAGAAGTTTAATAACATGTATACCTCCTTGACAACGTGGGAGAGACCCAGAAAAACTGAGTTAACTCCCTGAAAAGACCCGAGCCATCACCTTAAATACCATCTTCAGCTAAAGACCAAAGAAGTGGGTGAGGGCTTCCCTGGTGGCGCAGTGGTTGAGTCCGCCTGCCGATGCAGGGAACACGGGTTCGTGCCCCGGTCCGGGAGGATCCCGTATGCCGCGGAGTGGCTGGGCCCGTGAGCCACGGCCGCTGGGCCTGCGCGTCCGGAGCCTGTGCTCTGCAACAGGAGAGGCCGCAGCAGTGAGAGGCCCGCGTACCGCAAAAAAAAAAAAAAAAAAAAAAAAAGAAGTGGGTGGGGGAGCCAGTCCTAGGAGGTTACCAGGCAAAGAACAGTAAAGTATAAGCTCATTCTACAGATTTCAGTCCATGCCTTCTACATTGATAAGTTTCTAGAGATTTAGAGTCATCCTCTTTTTCCTGGTACCAAAAGGGAGACACCCTTACAAATGGAGATTTCCCTTATAAATGTAAATGTTTCCTATAACAGGGTAACTTCTACTCAGTTTTTAGAGCTTCTCCTATATGTGCTATTTTCTTTTTAAATTTTTATTTATTTATTTGTTTTTGGCTGTGTTGCGTCTTCATTGCTGCACGCAGGCTTTCTCTGAGGCGAGCAGGGGCTACTCTTTGTTGCAGTGCGTGGGCTTCTCATTGCAGTGGCTTCTCTTGTAGTGGAGCATGGGCTCTAGGCGCATGGGCTTCAGTAGCTGTGGCACGTGGGCTCAGTAGTTGTGGCTCGCGGGCTCTAGAGCGCAGGCTCAGTAGTTGTGGCACCCGGGCTTAGTTGCTCCATGGCATGTGGGATCTTCCCGGACCAGGGCTCGAACCCGTGTCCCCTGCATTGGCAGGAGGATTCTCAACCATTGCGCCACCAGGGAAGTTCCTGTGCTATTTTCTTAAAGAATAAAAAAAAAAAGCCGAAAATTATCCTTATGCCAATGAGGCACATTTTGGGGCAAATTCTGCTCCCCTTTACTGGTATTGGAACTAAGGAAGAAAACCAAAGAAAGGATCAGAGTGTCTCTTCCCTGCCTGCTGCAGCCATGGGGAAAGTAGTATCTTTCTAGACAGACACAAAATTTTTATTCTTCCTCCTTGAGTCTGTTATACCTAATCTCCTGCATTTTCACCCCCATATATACACCCTGAAGTTCTCTGTGGCCTGAGGCCAAGAGTGAGGTCTGGACTCTTTCATATATTCAGAACTCGCAGGGCTTAAAGAGGCCATCTCAGTGAGACACTGGAGCAGAGGTAAAAAGGCATCAGGGAAGGACTAAAAACCAAAGGCTGGAAGGAGGCTAGAGAAAGAGCCAATGACATGGGGAAGGTTTCAGAAGTGTAGGGCTCTGAGGGATGTAGAAGCTGAGGTATAAAATGGGAAGACAAACACAGGCAACTGTTGGACATCTGATGGTGCTCTGGCAGAAAGAGTTGAGCAACTATTGACCCTTGGGCCCAAACTGGGTTTCAGCAGGATGATCTAATTCCAAAGCTCAGTGCTAATCCTGTAAGGAGCCCATCAGAAGGGGTATAAACAGGATGAAATATTACAGTTGCCAGAGGGTATGTTTAAAACGACAAAGGAAAGCAGTAACCCAGTTAAATTTCAGTAGGTGTGCAAACATCCTGGCACAAGTTGTTCGAAGGCCATTCCTCAAAAATGTTACGGAGAGAGGAACATATATTTATAACTTGTTAGAATTTTTCAGCAATTTATTTATTTATTTATTTTTTCTTTTCCTGCGGTACGCGGGCCTCCCACTGCCGCGGCCTCTCCCGTCGCGGAGCACAGGCTCTGGACGCACAGGCTCAGCGGCCATGGCTCACGGGCCCAGCCGCTCCGCGGCATGTGGGATCTTCCCGGACCGGGGCACGAACCCGCGTCCCCTGCACCAGCAGGCGGACTCCCAACCACTGCACCACCAGGGAAGCCCTCAGCAATTTATGAGCCAAGAAATTTGAAGAACGTTTATAAATCCCATCTCAAATTATAGTTACGCGGCCTGCATTTACTCTACTGCGTGGCATAGAAGATACACAGAGAATCGGGAAAAAAATCACAAAGACAGAAAAAAAAAATCACCCATGCTCTAGCGTGGAGGGTATAGTAGACTCTGGGTAATTAATTGTCTATATAAATTGTCATTCACCCCCAAACAGACCCTGAGACAAGGATTTAGGTGCATGTAGTTTATTTGGGAGGGGCTCTCCGGAAGCACAGGGAGGGAGTGGGGAAGTGGCACAGGGAGCGGATGAAATGCAATATAGGGTACCACACGGGGCAACTGGAGCACAGGCCAGTTGGGGACCCCCTGAGAGACTGTGGTGAGCACATTCCAGAACTTGCCACCAAGGGCCGAGGAGGCTGGGGTGTCTACCCACCGACTCCCATCCCTCTTTGGTCGAGAATTGTCCTGCAGTATTAATTCAGGGCACTCCGGCCTGCCACACACCTTCCCTTGGCCAGGATCACCCTCGGTCAGAGAAACACAGGAAGCCCAGGTCTGTAAGTGACCTCTGGGGTCCACCAACCTCATCCAGTATGTCAGTTCTTCCCCTGGTCCAGTTAAGTTATCAAACATGTACAGAAAATGAGAAAATTTCAGTTTTTAAATATACGTCAAATTATTGGGGATAAAAATAGAATTTCTGGGCTTCCCTGGTGGCGCAGTGGTTGAGAGTCCGCCTGCCGATGTGGGGGACATGGGTTCGTGCCCCAGTCCGGGAAGATCCCACATGCCGTGGAGCGGCTGGGCCCGTGAGCCATGGCCGCTGAGTCTGCGCGTCCGGAGCCTGTGCTCCGCAACGGGAGAGGCCACAACGGTGAGAGGCCCACGTACGGCAAAAAAAAAAAAAAAGAATTTCTAAGTTTCTAAATTATCTCAGTAAAATACATTATCTTTTTTTTTATTTCAAAATAAGAATCATTAAAGCTCAAAAATACCATCATGGCATATGAGTCATTGTGGCTAATTATAAAAATTTAAGAGCACTATATCTAAATAACCTTTTGTGAGAGGTTTTATACGTGGAGATATGGTGACCCAACTTTGTAGCTCATTAGGTCTCCTGGCCCAGAAGGCTGATCCTGCCAGCATCACGGAGGTAAATGCTAGTGGTGAAGGAGCCCAAGACAGGGAGAGAGAGGGACTGGAGGGAGACTGGGAGCCCCGTGTTCTACTCCCACTTCCATAATTAGCTATTTCTGTATAAGCAGGCTGTCTCAGTTTCGTTTTCTTTTTCAATTTTTATTTAACCAAAACTTATTAGCACTTATTGTGTGCCTGGTACAGCTCCCAACACTTTTCAAGTGACTGTCCACTAGAACATCAATCAGGTGAGATTTCAACCACACTCTCGTAGCTCGAGCCCTTATGAAAAGAAACAACAATCATGCTAATGGTACACTCACTTTTTTGACTGGGAATTCTAACGTTTCATAAAGAAGTCAACACATTATTTCATCTCACCATGACAAAAATTACAACAGTCCTGTGAAATATGAAAAGTAAATGCCCTTATCCCTTTTTACAAAGCAGAAAACTGAGGCTTATAATTTGCCCAAAGTCACACAGTTGACAATTAGAAGAATCAGAGCTCAAACTCAGACATCTCTTCAACAAAATTCAATGCTTTTGAATTTATCCTTACTATGAATAGTGCTCTATTAAATGTGAACCTCCAAAACATAATAGAAGGAAGGAAGGAAGGAAGAGGGAAGGAAGAAAGGAAAGAAGGAAGAGGGAGGGAGGGAGGGAAAAAGAGTTTATAAGTCTGTCACCATGAAATTTTGGGGGTATCTTAAGAACCAATTGGAAAAGTTTGCTTTGATTCAGCAAAGACAATGTCAAGGAAGGTGGTCTAGAGGCAGTTAGTTCATTTGAACAACTTTTTTCAGTTAAAAAATTTAATATAAAAGTGTTAACAGTTCATTGTAGAAATTTAGACAGAGAATTCTTAAAAAAAAAAAAAAAGAAGAAGAAAATCATCCATAAGTCTTACATGTGATGTTTTGATATATTTCTTTCCAACTTTCCTTTGTCTTTTGAACAGAATCCAGAGCATACAATTTGAGATCTTTTTTAGAGTCTATAGCCTAAGCATTTCTGCCTCAAGATGCCCATGACTCCTCTAGCCAGCAGGCGGCGCTCTGCAGATACCAGCTGGCCTCTCTGGGCACCATGTCCATTTAGCTCTGAGGAGCCCTGGTGGTCACTAGAGGACAACGCCCCTGCATTCACAGATCCCTTCTAGGATTAGCTCCAGCGCAACACGTCCCGTCTAAATGAAGCGAAGCATCCCCACTCCTCAAAAACTAGCACTTTTAATAATCAAAAGCATATCTTCAGCACCTACTTTTGCACGGTCCTGTACTAGGTACAGAAGAGGTCAAGAGAAGCATAAGCCCTGGACACTCAGTGACATTTTCTCTTATTCCATCCTGGAAATTAAAAAGGCTCATGCACCCTGGGTCACAGGACTATGAGTTTCTTAAGTGTTGGGTCTATGTCTTGTTCATTTTATGCCTATTTTGCTTATTGAACAAATATATAATTAAAATTAAAAATCTAGAACTGTGCACCCTATTTGTCTGGCCTGTATTGTCTTACTTGCAGGTAAGGAAATGGGTTCACAGTGCTCAAAATAACCCACTCCTCCGCTGCCACGCTCCTAGCCAAATCCTCCTCTCAAGTCCACTTAGCCCAGATCAGTCTGGACACCATCTTATTAGGCTTTTCCCAAGAGATCTCCTGTGACCCAAACACATCCTATTTCTCTAACCATACCAAGCCCAGAAGAATCCCTGGGGGTACTGAAGAAATGATTCTCCCTGAGCACAATTTCCCTTTTTAGCAATTTTAAGGTGACTTGCTTACATGAGCGCATAATGAAAAGATGCTCCCTCCTATGGGAGCTGGAACCCAGCTAAGTCTGGGTTTAAAACTCTCATTTTCTTTATTTAAACAACTGTTAGTGTCACAGAGGACCCAGGCATGCTGGAAAAGACACGTGGCTTAAAAACGTTGGCTTGACTCTCAATTTTTTGATGATCCAAAAGCTAATGTGCCTGATATGATGGTGCCTCATACCGTAAAGCATCACACAGCTGTATGATCTGTCTTTATGATCTTCCCTAGGAAGTCTGTCCTGGCTAAGTGGACAGGGGTCATGGATCCCCTTAAGTCCCACTCCATCTAAATAGGAAACTCTCTCTGCTAAATGACCACCTCAGCAAGTGTGTACACGCCTGCATATCAGGGACACCAACCTAAGGCCAGCTGGCCAAACCTGGCCTTCTGCCTGTTTTCATATGGCCCACAAGCTGAGTGGTTTTGACATTTTTTATGGTTGGGGGAAAAAAATCAAAAGAAGAAGAATACTTCACAACATGTGAAAATTACACGAAATTCCCATTTCAGCCTCCATAAATAAGGTTTTACTGAAATTCAGCCATGACCGTTTGCTGACATCATGTCTATGGCTGCTTTTGCGCTATAATGGCAGCGTTGAGGGGTTGCAACAGGGACCTCATGGCCCACAAAACCAAAAATATCCACTATACGGCCCTTTACGGAAAAGGTTCCCCGGTCCCTGGCCTATGTGCACTGAATGTGTGACCAGGGCTCACGTTTCTGTTGCTCTCTGCCTGTCCACACTGGAGCTGTTGGTTCCTTCTTTACACAGAGGAAAGCCCGTCTTGCATTTCACACTGAACCGCCCGTTAGGCTTATTAATTTGTGATAGTGAAGACTACAGGCCACTAACCTCTGGCACTGGTCTTCCAGTATTAAACACTCATGGCTCAGGATGCTTAGTCAATCTGTCAGCACATTTAAATACTAATTTAGTATCTCAGGCTCTCCTTGGCACAATGGATATAAAAGTCCCTGGCCACTAAGGATTTAAAATCTGGTCGAGGGGCTGAGATACATCCAGGTAAAGTCCTTAAAGAACAAGAGAATGATACTCACACATGTATATTCTCCTTCGTGGAACACTCAGAACAGATGATGCTAGGTCGGTATATGCCCTGCTGTCATCATGGTACAGACATATGAGAAGATGTTTGATTATAAACCTGCTTTATATATAACTATGGAATATAAAACTTAGGCATCCTCAAGTCCCATTTCCTTAACTTAAAGAAGAGGAAACTTGTGCCCACAGAGTTCCCACAGCCGGTTAGCTGAAAACCAAGAGTAGAACCTCCGTCTCTGGATCCCCAAGTCACTTATATTTGTCTACAGCACTTCGGATTTGCAGGCTTTTTAAAGCACAAGTGAAGAATGCTTAAAACTAAATACTGACCACATTTATCTTCATCTTGTAGTATATATATGTATTCCTGAAGCCATCATTTTAACCTTCAATTTCACCTCTGTTGACAATCTAGGAAAGAAAAGATGCCAAATTCTGATTTTTCTGCTCTTCTGTGATGTTTCCAATCATTTAAAGTGGAGAGGGAAAAGATAATAATGAAATTCTTAACAATCTGTTCTGTCCACCATTTATGTTAAAATAAATAACATTTCCCATATGTTCTCACGGATAAACTACTGTAATTTTGTTTTTACATAATTTTATACTGTTTTAAAATTATGTTTAAAGTATTTCTCATAACAGAGGCCTGACCCTGGTATTAAATTGCCTGACAATAAAAACAAGCACCACCAAAGAGAATAAAGAAACCCTGAAAAGCTTAAAGTTGACCTGTAGTTATTCTATTTATATGTAGACAGCATAGAAATAAGTGAGTCACATGGACCTATTATCTATTGTCACAGTAAATTCTTCTCACACTGGAAATAAATTTCTTTATGTGCCACATTTCACATTTTCCCCCTATTTCTTTCCTATGTAACCTTTAGCTATCACCACTGGCCAATTAGTCTGGGTACAATACAAAAAAAGAAAAAGTAATAAAGAACTGAAGTTTAAAGAAGTGTATCTTAGCAACATTTTGGCGCTGTCCTTCCCACAAAATTGCAGCTTTTATCAATCACTGCATAACTAAATGTCAGCTCTAGCTCCTGCTTATTGGGGCTAAGAGACCTGGCCTAGTTGAAAGATCCCAGAGGCTTTGATGTACCTATAATACTTGGCAGTGTCCACTGCCGCAGGCCTCAGCTGAGATTCCTGACTTACGCACTTTGAGGTTAGCCAGAGCTCATTTCTCTGCATCTAAATTGCTGATTTAATTTGAGCAATTAAATGCTGATGCTGATCTCTCTGATCTCTCTGAATGCTGATCTCAAAGGTCTGACTAGGTGGTTCTGGACTCCTCTTTAGAGGAACTGGGATGTGGATAGCTTGGTGGGCAGCAGATCAGGTCTTTAAGAGAGGTGGTACAGGATTTTCCACTTCTGATAATGGCAACCTAGCTTGTTGCTGACCAACTCTCCAGAAATGAAAAGCTAGAAAATCCCTTTGAAAACATCAGAGAAATAACAAGGCAGTAAGGATTCGAGGGGCCAAAATCCTGGAGAGAAAGGAAATGCAAAGAGATGAAGCTATTATTCAGCATCATTTTCCCCTTAAGGCATTTACCAAATTTCAAGCAGCACCAAGAGAAACTGAGAGCTGAGAAGAGCTTCTAGCAGTTTCAGGATGAAGGGGAATAATAAATGGAGTTCAGGGCCCACAAAGGAGAGAAGCCAGGGTAAACACCCCAGGCTTACAGTTGAGATGCCCAAAGAGGTACATCCTAATAGTAGCACTGAACCAGAAATAGACCAGTTCTCACAAAGACCAAGCCCAGCCTCCAATCTATTCAATCCCTGACAAGGTCAGATATACTGTCACCTCCTACCTGCCCACAAGAAGCAAAAGCTAATCTTTTCTGGAAGATAATACTATCCAGAGCCCCAAATTATCTACACTTCTTCATATACAAAATCAAGTTGTCAAACAAAAATTTCCTCATATACTGGGAGAGAAAACAAAATGGTCGAAAAACAAGAGAAGAAATATATAATAGAAACAGATTTATAGAGGTTCCACAAGTTAGAGTTACCAAAGAGGGATTTTACAATATATTAGGACTAATTCAAGAAATTAGGCGACAAGATGGAATCAAATGGAAATTCTAGAATTGCAATATACAGTAACTGAAATTAAGAATTAAATGGAAGCTTCAGAAGCAGACTAGACACAGCTGGAGAGAATTTTTGAGCTGAAAATGGCCAGAGTGAAGTACAGTGAGACAGAAGGATGGAAACACAGAAAAGGTAATAGAAATGAATGGGCAAAATGGTGAACTGAAATTGTGTTTAAAATACTTCCCAGTCACAGAGGCCTGACTGAAGTATGAAATCGCCTGCATCAATAAAAGCAAAAACAACCAAAAGGGGAAAAAAATTTGAAAAACTTTAAGTTAACCTGCAGTTATTCTATTTACATGTAGACAGCATAAAGAAGGAGAGCAAAAAGAGAATGGGGCAGAAACAATCTTTGAAGTTGTTGTGGTTGAGAACTTTCCAAATGTGGCTAAAATCATCAAGTCACAGGTTTAAAAAAAAAGCTATGAATCTCAAGTAGGAAAAATACAAAGAAAACCACACCTAAGTGCAACATAGTAATGCTGTTGAAAACCAAAGATAAAGAGAAACATCTTAAAATGAGTCAAAGAGAAAAAAATCAATAATTTTAAAGGAGCTACAATGAAACTGACATCTGACTTCATAGCAGAAGTCAGAGGACAATGAATAGCAACTTCAAAGTGGGGAAGACAAGAACAGCCAGCCTAGAATTCTGTCCTTTCCAAATGACATTAAATAAAGACATTTTCAGACAAATGAAACCATAAAATGTATCCCCATTAGACTTACACTAAGTGAAATACTTAAGGACGTTCTTTGGGCAGAAGTGAAATAATCTCAGATGATGTCACAGAGATGCAGGAAGGAGTGGAGAGCGAGAAAAGGTGAATACAGGAATAAATCTAAAGGTAAATATGTGAGTAAATGTAAGTATGTAAAAGCAATTAACATAATGTCTTGTGGGGTTTAAAATATGGATAGAGTTGAAATATAGAACAACAATAACCAAAAAAAAAGGCAGGAGGAAATTAGAATGAAGTTAAAGTGTCCTATTACCCTTGTCTGGGAAGTAGGAAAGTTCTAATTTATAGTAAATTTTAATAAGTCAAGGATACATGTTGTAAACACTAGAGTAGCCCCTAAAAGAATATTGAGTTTGTATAATTAACAAATTCATGCCAGGAGGTGGGGGGAGGATAGAATAATTTAAATGTTTAATTAATTGAAAAGAAAGCAAGATGGGAGGGAAAAAGGATTATGAAACAGGTGAGACCAACAAAAACCAAATAAAATGGTAGATTTAAACCCAAATATAGGGACTTCCTTGGTGGCACAGTGCTTAAGTATCTGCCTGCCAATGCAGGAGACATGGGTTCCATCCCTGGTTCGAGAAGATGGCACTTGCCATGGAGCAACTAAGCCCATGTGCCACAACTACTGAGCCTGCGCTCTAGAGCCTGTGAGCCACAACTACTGAGCCCGCGTGCCACAACTACTGAAGCCCATGCACCTAGAGTCCATGCTCTGCAACAAGAGAAGCCACCACAGTGAGAAGCCGGTGCGCCACAATGAAGAGTAGCCCCCGCTCACTGCAACTGGAGAAAGCCCGCACGCAGCAATGAAGACCCAATGAAGCAAAAAATAATTAATTAATTAATTTTTAAAAACCCCCAAATATATCAGCAAAATTGAGGTTATCAGAGTGTCTGTGTTTATAGGGCAGAAACTTATAGCCAAGTTACAAATAGCAAATACATTTGTGTGAAGTCACTCATGTCATGCATACTCACAAAATACCAACATTGACGAAGGTAACTTAAAATTCATAATGCAAAGACATCCATGGCAAATTGGTTAATGGGCGTCATCAATTAAATGAGTATTTAAGATTACTCAAGGCACAAGAAAACGTGAAATGCTGTGAAATTTTACAGCCCGTATAGGAAAGAAACTTGATAGTGTCTTTCTCAGATGATCTTAAACATTTGATAATAATCTTAAACACTTACATGACATTACCAATAATGAGTTATGAAGCTGAAAGAAACTTTTCTAACCTCTCATTAATAATAAGTCAATTTGAATCAACCATGCGAGAAGACTGAGGTATCTTTCTAATTTCTCTATAGAAAAACATATCACCCAACAGGCACATGAAAAGATGCTCAACATCCTTAAGCATTAGGGAAATGCAAATCAAAACCATAATGAGATATCACCTCACATCTGTCAGAAGGACTGTCATCAAAAAGAACACAAATAACAAATGCTGGCGAGGGTGTGGAGGAAAGGGAACCCTCCTGCACTGTTGGTGGGAATGTAAATTGGTGCAGCCACTGTGGAGAACAGTATGGAGGTTTCTCAAAAAACTGAAAATAGAACTACCATATGACCTATTAATTCCACTCCTGAGCATATATCCAAAAAAACCAAAAAACTAATTTGAAAAGAAACATGCACCCCAATTTTCACAGCAGCATTATTTATAATTGCTAAGATATGAAAGCAACCCAAGTGTCCAGCAATGGATGGATAAAGAAGATGTGGTATATATATATATATATATATATATATATATATATATATATATACACACACACACACACACACACACACACACAATGGAATACTACTCAGCCATAAAAAAGTAAGATTTTGCCATTTGCAGCAACACGGATAGTAGAACCTACCAGAATTCATTCATTCTTTTATTCCTTCCTTCATGTATCCATCTATTCATGTGTTCAATACACACTTATCAAGCACCTACTACAGGTTAGGGACTGTCCTAGTGTCAGTGAATATGCTAATGAATGCCATAGCCTCTCTCTTTTTTGAGCTTATATTCTAGTGGTAGGAGACAGAGAGTAAGCAAGTAAACAAACAAATGAACAAAATAATTCTCAAAAAGATTATAGCGGATGATATTTATCCAAGAGAAATGGAGACATACATCCATACAAAAACTGTACGTGAATGTTTATGACAGCTTGATTCATCATCATTCAAAACTGAAAACAACCCCAATACCCATTAACTGAAGAATGCATAAACAAACTGTGGCCTAGCCATGCAATGGACTCAGCAATAGAAAGTAGAAAGGAAGGGACTACTGATACATGCAACAACATGAGTTGAAAGAAGCCAGACTCAAACAACTACACACTGTATGATGTCATTCATATATTTTGGAAAAGATCGGTGGCTGCCAGATTTATTTTTTCTTTCTTTCTTTGTTTCTTTCTTTTCTTTTACTTTTTCTAGGAGCTTTATTTTCTGTAAGAACAACTTAGTGTGTAATGGAGGTTATAAACTAAAGAAAGTTTGGATGTGGAAAAAAAAATTCCCTCCTGGGTGGAGGAAGAGGATAGACTACAGAGGGACATGAGAGAATTGGGGGGGCTGATGGGATGTTCTATATCTTGATTGTGCTGGTGGTGGTTACATGACTGTGGAAGATTGTCAAAATTCATAGAAATGCACGACTAAAAGTTTACTGTGTAAGTTACACCTCAATCAACCTGAAAGAAGAAACTGAATGATAGAATAGCGTTGGTCATCACTTTAGTCTCAGTGGCCAACAAAGACCTCCTACAGAAGGTGACATTTAATGTGTAAAATGAACCTGCAGCCTCTTAGGGGTTCCTAGGGAAATCAAATCATTTCATGTAGCAGCAAATATCAGATACTAATCCAATACTTAATAACCAGAATTTCAAAGATGACTGTAATAAAAAAGATCCCTTGATCTATTACAGGGAAGTAGAAAAAGGAATGAAGAAAAAATTTTTTCTTTTATTCTGCAAAACATGTGTTTTAATTAAGAGAGAATTTATGCAAACCCCACACGCTAGGAGGATTTACAAGTGCAAAAATGCAAATTTAGTCTATTTTCAAAGGATGGTATTGAGAAGCACAGTTCAAAAACACCTCACCAGGGAGTCCTTTCAGTCTATGCTCTATGTTTCATGATTAAGCATGTGACCTGTCTCGCCTCCATGCATTTTAAGTCGCCAGAAATGATCATTAATCACATAAAAGTCTACCACTTTAAAAGACAATGTGTGAGAGACAAGGTCAGACTTCTTTGCTGCCCTTGTCTCCATAGCACTCCAACTCAAAGAGTCTTGCTGGGAACCCCCCCTCCCATTGCGCCTGCCCTCTGAGCACTCCCAGAGCCGGCCAGCAGCTGTGACAGATCCCGCCCCACGGCGAGACAGGAGCTGAGTTTCCCTCTGGAGAGGCAGCATATGCTTCAGAAAAATCATACCCTAGAGAAGTTATGGACTGGTGATTCATGTAAACTCCTTCAACAGAGAGACTTCCTGGGAAAGTTGCTTTACGAGAGATTAAATTGTCCTCCCTTGTGACAAATGGCCAGTCTCCTTGGGATCAGTGAAGCTGGGCTCTAGAACAGTAGAGGAGCTTTGGAATGACTGGGGTGATCCCCTCAGAAGAGGGCTAACTTGGAATCACTCAGGGTATCTTTCCACAGAACAGTAGAGGTCAGGATCAGTAGCTCCCACTGCCCAGAGAAGGGAAATGGAATCAGACTTTGTTTTGATGGTTTCTGAAGAAAAGTTTTCAGTTTCCCTGAAGGAATTGGGACTTGGAATGAGGAAAGCGGGGTTCTAGTGTGACTCTACTCTGAATTTGTTGTGACGAGGCCAAATTCCATCACCTCTTTTGGTCTCTGTGTCAAACAAGGTGAGATATTGTGATTTATAAGAAATATATATTTGGTCATTCAGATGACCAAATACATATTTCTCATATACGTTTGGTCTTGTCCAGTCCCTGGCTCACACTCTTAAAACCCTTGGAATTTCCTAAGTGTGTTGAGAGTGATAAAGGTGTCTTTTGTTATGTTAATGACTTCGGGAAAGGAGTTAAGGTTGGGGGCTGGTCACCAAGTGATTAAACTCGTGATTAGAGGGCTGGGACTTTAAGTCCCAGCCCCAGACCTCTGGGGAGGGGGATGTGGCTGGAGGTTGAATCAGTTGTCAGTGGCCAGTGGTTTAATCAATCATGACTTCGTAAGGAAGCCTCCATAAAAACCCAAAAGGACAAGGTTCAGAGAGCTTCTGGGTTGGTGAACACATGGAGATGCAGGGAGAGTGGCACCTGGAGAGGGCCAGGAAGCTCCCTTTCCTTGTATCTTGCCCTATGCATCTCTTCCACCTGGCTGTTCCTGAGGATAAAAGTATTGTACCCTTTTACAATAAACCAGTGATTTAATAAGCAACATGCTTTCCTGAGTTCTGTGAGTCACTCTAGCAAATTAATAGAACCTGAGGACAGGGGGTCATGGGGACCTCTGATTTTTAGCCAGATGGTCAGAAGCACAGGTTTGTGACTGGCATCTGAAGTGGGAGTGGCGGGTGGTGCAAGTCTCAGTAGGACTGAGCCCTCAACCTGTGAAATCCGACGCTACCTCTGGGTTAAATAGTGTCAGAATTGAGTTGAATTCTCAGACACCTAGCTGGTGTTCTGAGAATTGCTTGTTGGATGTGTGGGGAACTCCTTCCCCCAATGTTGGAAATTGAGTCTCAGAACACCATGTATAAGGGTATGAACTTGAGAATGACTTCTACTTGTAGCTGCTACACTTCATCATCTTGTCGCTGCTTAAACATCAACCACGCTGTAGTTATTGTCCTCTTACTAGATGTAAGGTGGGCCTGGGCGTTGTAGCAGGCACAGACCCCATGGAGCGTCTCATATAATGAAGCAAGTAGAAAACACATCTATAAAAAGGACCTAGTAATACAAGGTAGGATAAATTTGATATTTAAAGAACAGTACAGGCAAAAGCATCTTAGGAAAGGGGAAAATATCAATGAAAGCCAAAGGGTCGGGGAATCTTCATGGAAGAGAAGGGCTTGAACTGTGCCTTGAAAGATTGGTAGCATTTGGATAGATGGAGGGAACAGCTCAGTCATCAGGGAGGGGGAAGTGAAGTAAAAGAGGGGAGAAGTCAGGCAGCATGTATGGGAGGCGATAAGAGTTTACCTAGAGCAGTGTTTGCTCTGGTGACTTTTGAGATAAGAAGGTAAAAAGATAGACTGGCAGATGGAAGAGGGCCTGGCAAAAGAGAATGGAAGGATCAGACTGGAAAGTGCATAGTGCAGACTGGAAAGTGAACCCCATAGGTATTCTTCAGAAAGTCTCAAAACTTCATCAGTGGGATGCCTAAATTCCCCAAGCCTGTGACTGGTGATTGCACTGGTTGCCTGTATTCTTCTCTCTTCATCTTTGAGCACCTTCCAATAGAAGATATTTTACAGACAGGAAGAGCCCATGCAGCTGGGAGGCATTCGTTATTTGCCTGAGGGATTCCTGATAACCTCAATGAACGAAAGCAGCTAACATGGATCCTGGGAAAGAGATTTGGACGCCAAGGCACAGAACAAACTTTCTTCTGCGTTGTCCAACAGAACTTTCTGCAATTATGGAAATGTTCTGTATCTGTGCTGTCTGTGCTGTCCAGCAGAATCACATGTGGCACTGAGCACTTGACATGTGGCTGGTTTGACTAAGGAACTGAATTTTTAGTTTTATTTAAATTAAATCTTGGGAGTTCCCTGGTGGCCTAGTGGTTAGGATTCTGGGCTTTCACTGCTGTGGCCCAGGTTCAATCCCTGGTCAGGGAACTGAGATCCCACAAGCCGTGTGGCGTAGCCAAAATAATAATAATAATAATAAATTAAATCTAAATTTAAATAACCACATGTAGTTAGTGGCTCCCATGTTGGACCATGCAGCTCTAGATGTCAGGAAAGGCTGAAAACTACATTATCTCATAAATTCCTTGCAGTGAATTCAAAGAATCTGTACTTCAGGAAGGTTGCATTAATGTAATACTTTCCTGTTTCTTTACACATTCCAAATCACAAGGGAGGGGAAAACTTAGGAAAAGTCTTTTCTATGGAATCAAAGAAGGATCACTTTACAGTGGAGCACATCTGGCCATAGGATTTATTCTGTCAGCCCCATTCTAGCAGAAATAAAACTGAGTAATAATACTGCAGCAGACACAAGATAACTTGGGCATGTAATATAAATGCTATTAACATTAAATCCACCTTTATTCTTTGCTTTTATACTGGAAAAGAAAACGCAAACTCTCCTTACCCTTTTCCTGTTAGGTCTTAAATTCCACTTATATAATACTGAGGCACCTAGTATAGAGATGGGCATCTAGTAGCAAAGACCAGTATGTAAAAAAAATATCCATCCATCCCAAACATTCACTATCTCTCCATCCATCTGCCCATCCACTCATCCAACCACCCATCCTCCTATCCATCCACCTCTTTCCATCTATCCATCCATCAACCCATCTCATCCCCCAAATCTATTTACTGACTCACAAAGAATAGATTTTCTCTCATTTGCCCAAATAATGAGAGCTTAATAGAGAGGAACAGAGAAGAAGCAGGCGATTGTGTGATATATTTTTTAAGAGTATGCTTTCAGATGATTAACCATACTTTTAATTAGTCAATATTTATTTATTTATTTTTAACTTTATTTAAAAAAATTTTTTAATTTTATTTTTGGCTGTGTTGGGTCTTCATTGCTACGCACAGGCCTTCTCCAGTTGCGGCGAGCGGGGGCTACTCTTCGTTGTGGTGTGTGGGCTTCTCATTGCGGTGGCTTCTCTTGTTGTGGAGCACAGGCTCTACAGTGCGGGCTTCAGTAGTTGCAGCACGCGGGCTTAGTAGTTGTGGCGCATGGGCTTAGTTGCTCCACGGCACGTGGGATCTTCCCAGACCAGGGATCAAACTCGTGTCCCCTGCATTGGCAGGAGGATTCTTAACCACTGCGCCACCAGGGAAGCCCCTAATCAATATATATATATATATATATATATATATATATATATATATATATATATTTTTTTTTTTTTTAAATAAATTTATTTATTTTATTTATTTAGTTTTGGCTGCTTTGGGTCCTCGTTGCTGCGCGCGGGCTCTCTCTAGTTGTGGCGAACAGGCTTTAGAGCGCAGGCTCAGTAGTTGTGGTGCACAGTCTTAGTTGCTCCACGGCATGTGGGATCTTCCCGGACCAGGGCTCAAACCCACGTCCCCTGCATTAGCAGGCAGATTCTTAACCACTGCACCCCCACGGAAGCCCTAATCAATATTTTTTGATCACCCATTAGGTACAAGAAACCATCTGAGGCACTGTAAGATATAATATATAAGCAATCTCTGCCTTCTACATTCTTAATAATCTACTTGAAAAGTCAAAGCAATGAATATACGAGAGACTAAAATAAGACAAATGAATGAAATACTTCAAAACAGCAAGATGAAAGATGTCACGAGATAATTCATGTATAAGCCTCATGTTTAGAAGAGGGCCAGAAAATCTGGACTAGAATGGTCCAACTTAAGGCTTTAAGGAGGAGGCTTGAGCCAGAATCTGAGTGATGGGCAAGATGACAGATAAAAATCATGAGTTTAAAATTTGGAAGGACCTTAGAAATAATCTAGCTCAAGTCTATTATTTTACAGATGATTTAACTAAGGTCAGAGAGGTAAGAGACTTGGTCTGACTCCCTTATATGGGTAGTAATGGCAGAATAAAAGAAGCCTAAAATGCAGGGCTATTGATATCCATTCCACTTCCATACATCACATGGGTTGGGGAGAAGAGTCTTCTATTTAGGAAGGGAGAAAGGATTCTGGAGAGTGGATGTGCCTCAGCATAAGCAAGGAAGCAGAGCCAGGAACTTGTTGGTGTAACAACCGTGTATGAGGATCTCAGTGTGTGTAAGGAGGGGGAGATAGCATGGGGTGAGGGGGAGGCTGGGACCAATAGTGAAGGGGTTTGAATGCAAATCTGCAACTGGTCAGTTTCGTGAAACACAGAATTCTGGTTTCTGGGACTGCCTTCAAGTCTCCCTTTAGTGCCCCAGTATAAACTTTTCTAGAAAAATGTTATTCTTTTCATATTAACAAAGACTCAAGTTCACCTGGGGGAGAGAAAGCTGCAGAAGGGAGGCTGGGATGAGTACTCGCATTGCTGGTCAATCTATAGGGGTCAGGGATGGATGGGGGCTAAGAATTTGCATACTTTTAAGCTCCCCAATGATTGCGATGATCATCCAGTTTTGAGGGTCTTCTGGTTCACCCTTTGACCAATCCATCAGATAAAGACTACCACTTTGGAAAACTCTTTGACAATATTTACTAAATACCTGCCCCTATGATCCAGCAATTCCCCTCCCAGGCATATACCCAAGAGAAACACTTTTGTTCCCCCAACAGGCATGAATAAGAATACCCAGAGCAGGTTATGATCAACCCCAAACTGGAAAAAATCCCATGTCTGTCAGTATTAAAATGGATAAATAAACTGAGATATATTCATACAATGGAACACTACACAACAATTAAAAAGAATAAGCCATTGCTATGTGCACCAACGTGGATGACTATCCCAGACATAAGGATAAGCATAAGAAGTATGATTCCATGTATATGAGATTAAAGAACTGGCAAAAATAATACATGGTAATTGAACTCAGAATAGTGATTGCCTCTCTATGGGGTTGGGTATTAACTGGAAAGGGACATAAAGGAAAATCTTGGAGTGCTGAAACTGTTCTTTATCTCTATCTGGGTGGTGATTATGTTGTTATACAGAATATGTGAAAATATATTGAGCTGTACACTTGTTCAGTTTACTGTATATAATTATACCTTGTTGAGAAGAAAAAAATACAGATATTGTGTGTGTGTGTGCGTGCGCGTGTGTATTTGCCCTGCCAACCTCATGAGGTTGTTATAAAACTCCAATAGCTTTTAAAGATGAGACACATAGATAAGTACAGTCTTATATATTTTAACTAGCTCAATACCTATTCTTGCTGAAATTGGTTAGAGGCACTACTTGTGATTCAGGTAATTGGTCAGCTTTTTTAAGCCTTAGCAAAACACAGAAAGTTAGTTATATGGAAGCTTACAGTAATTTCTGAACTTGGGAAAGATGTGCGGTAACTGTAAACTTACTGAGGACACACCAGAGCTGCCAAATGGTGCAGCCTGGCTGTTGAGAGAGCCTTTCTGCTGATGGGGAATTTGGTCTGCTTTGAAACCCCGGAGAAGAGTTCCCTGCAGCTGTATTTTTCCATTGCACTCCCTCATTTTCCTCTCCCTCACTCCCCCCTCCCCCACTCCCCACCCCATCCCAGGAAGACAGGAAAGGCCATCTGTACCACTGCACTCACCAACCCGGAAACCAAAATCTCATCATCCCATCAAGAAAATGACTGTCATCCTGAGGTGCCCTTGGCCACTGGTAACCAGCCACAAACTTGCTGCCAGCTCCACAGTTTGCCTGCCCTGGCTCAACAGTGAGACTGCCTGTGGTCATCAGGCCTTGGTGGGCATATGTTCAGGGTTAGAGCGAGCTGAGAGTGAGTGGCAGGAACCAAGAAACCCTGCCTAGTGGGTGCCATGTGCAAACCTCGTTCCTGGGCTATTATTTTTCAGTCTGAAAAAGTTGTGTGTGCTGAGCAGTGTACTTCAGGCAGCTAAGTATAAACACATGTCTACAAATACTGATAACACTCTCTTTATTTGTCCATTACTCCACAAACCCAGATCACCTGGGGACTGTTTGTTCCTCTACAAAGTGAGAATCCAGCACCTTATGTATTAAAATGTGGGACATTTTCTTCAGAGTATAAATTTTCAAGAGCTGCTTCTATGCCTTCCTCAGTACACTCTCAAATCCCTTTGTATCTTTAACACCATAACATACAGTTGATTTTAAAATAAAAATTGATAGTCTCTGTTTCCTTGCACCAGTTTTTCTTAATTTGACCATATGGTCGACAATGTGTCTGAAGCCTATTCATTACTGTGTCCAGTTCTAGAGCCCAGAAGTACATAAGACATGCTCAGCAATTTATGTGAACAATCTGCAGGTATTTCCTGACTGGTTATTTCAAGCGTGATATACACCTGATAAATGCTCAAAGAATGAATATGAATGTTTAAGAATGAATAAATGTGAATTTTTAAGCAATATGTTCACACAAGAAATGCAGTTCACAAATATGTATATTTCCCAGAATAAAACACTGTACTGGACTCCCTCCCCCTGCCCAAAAAACAAAAACCCTAAAAGTATTGTATATGGAAGTACATCAATAAAGATACTAAAATTTGAAATCAACCTTGAATGGAGCTTTCTCAAGGAAAGAAAAAATCCAAATAATGCTTGGTTTCACCTAAGAGATACTTAGAAAAACCAGCACACAAACTGTTCGGTTCCAGAGAACCAAATACAACATCAGCTGTGAGAAAAGTTAAACTGTCTGAAGAGAATGGATTTCAAGGAAATGCTGCTTATTTTCTCCTCTTGGTTATTTCTGAAAGAACATTTGAAGAAGAAATGCAGTGGGACTTTTCTGTTCTCTGAAGACTTTGAATTGCTTCCAAGAAACATTTACCTGGGGTTTAAACTCTATTAGGTGTGATTTTTTTTTTTTTCCTCACCAGTCAATTAATTTTGCAGGGAGTGAGAAGTTAGGAAGAAGCAAGGCTAAGTCAGCTGTCTCCAGAAAATGCACCTCAATTTTATACTCAGAGATCTTTTTTCTCAGCCCCCCCCACCCCCCACGCCCCCCCGCTATCCACTGACTTTTCTTTCTGAAACCAATATGTCAAACTCAAGAAGTAGTCCCTAGAACAGAAACATGCCTGGAAGGGAATGGGAGTTTGAGTGAAACTTCCCTGCACACAAACAGCCCTGTTTGTCCCGATGTGGTAGCTCATTTACCGAAGCATCTACCACCCTCAGAGAGAAGGTCGCTGTCCTCCAGGACTTACCTGTCTGCTGAGAGAGCTGTGAGTGTGAAGACAGACACCCCTACCGAGGTAAGCTGGATAAAAGGGATCACTTTGCAGCCAGTCCTGCCAAACAGCCATCTGTCGGCCAGGTACCTGCTGGCATCTACAGGTGCACAGGTTACCAGGAGCAGCAGGTCTCCCACAGCCAGGCTGGAGATGAATAGGTTCGGTACATTTCGCATGGACTTCACGGTACAGAAGATCTTGATCAGGGTGATGTTGCCAACGAGGCCTATCAGAATGATGACCCCATAAATTGCAGGGATGACATACAGGACCCCCGGGTGGAACCAGTCGTCGTTCGTGGGGAGATCCACACTGTGATTAGAGATGTTGCAGTGTACGAAATGGTCCACATCCAAGTTTAGAAGCCAACAGTCATTCAGAGCCATCCTCTAGGTTCTTTCCCACCTAAAAAGTGCCCTTAGATGCTGTTGCTTAACTTTTGACTTTGCAGTTTGGTGAAGATGATGATAAAATCTATGCTGGGCTCTTTATCTTCTTTAATAAAAATACTCTGAGTACATAGAGACTATGGCATTCAAAATTGTCACTATTCTGACGCTGGCGCTGCTCTGGTCTTTACGTGACCAATGTAATACATCTCTAAATTCAGTAAGTTAACAACAAAACACCCACAAAAACTCAGCTCCCAAAGGGCTTAGAATCAAACCCACTCTGTACCAACTCCTTCTACCTCCATTCTAGTCTGAGTCTCCCTGGCTGCAGTTTACTAAGAACTTTTGGCCTGCTATTTTCACACGGCATTTCCCGTCTTTCCTGATATTTAGAACCTGAAGGTTTAAAGAGGGTAGAAAAACACTGTACCGAGAAAGCCTGAAATGCTATAGGCAGGAACGCTTTGCACGTCACCGGCTTCACCAGCAAACGGCAGCTCCGCTGAGCTGAGGCTCTGAAGAGGAACAGGGCTACTTATAGGCAGAGAGTGCCAGCCCCCTGCTGGACACTTCAGTCACTGCCCGGCCGCCTGCTCTGCCCAGATGAGACTCGCCCAACAATCTGCAGGTCCTAGCAGATAATTTGGGCTTCTCTTTTTCAGATGCAGCACTCTGCAAAGCACTGGAAATCTTTCTGATACTAGGCTCCAAAGCCAGACTCACATCGCATTTTTTCGTCTTTTCCCATACATTAGGATGACATGTTAAGGTTGCTATAAAATGAGGTCTGTCCCTGAATTAAATAGCACACAGATGAGCAAGGCGTCCACATGTGGGTGGTCCCACTCGGCCTTCCCACTGCCTATTTGAACAGGGACTGCTACTGAGGGCAAATAGGCACACGACTCCTGCCTTAAACCTTCAGCACCTGACATCTGGGAAGAGCAGAAAGCAGAACGCACACACGCTCTGTCCTGTAGATCTGCCAGGCCATTCTTTTTCCCTTTACCAGAGAGAAATAAAATCAGAAGCCAGCTGTGTTCTAACTCTCACAGATAAGTAGTCTTTTCCAGGAGAATTTTCTCATTGGATCTAAAAGGTACATGAATTGGCATTCTGGTGCAGCTATTTGCAATTTTAAATTAATGTTTGCTGCGTTTTATAGCAAATTTCCTCGTAAGCTCTGAGTGAGAAATGAACCGTAAAGGAGTTACAGATAGAATACTGAGGAATTGAGGAGTGGAAAGAATAACTTAGAGTTGACAGGTGCCAGGAAAGGCTTTACTGAGGAGGTACTATTAGATTTAAGCTTAGACCTTTAGCAAAAATGTATAATTACATTACAAGCGTGAATCTTCAAGACGTGTGAAGCTCTTCAAGCCCTTCCAGATACATCACAGGAAGCCAGTTACTAGCAGGCGCTGCCACTGAAAGTTTGGTTTTTCAGGATTCATAAGGAATAAAGAAGCTTGCACTCATCACCATGCCAGGGCCCACCAAGTGTGTTGTCATGGAAATTTCCAATGGCAGCTTACAACACTGAGGCGGCTGCCATGCTTCTTCCGTAAACCCAAGGGCTTGTGCTCCTCTCAGCCAGCAGTAGAGTCTAATGTTACATGCCCAGAGGGGGAAGAGCTTCTCAGTGGTGATCAGTAGCACCATTAATGAGTCAGTAACCACAAGCCTAGTGGTGTTGATGAGTTACTGGCAGTAGAGCTTAATAATGCTGTACATGGACTCCCTGCTTAAGTCCTGGCTCCCTCATTCATTACCTTGGCAAGTTACTTGGTGTCTTAAGCCTCAAGCTCCTCATCTGTAAAGCGGGGATACTTCGTGAAGTTAAATGAAATTACCCGTGTTAAGACTTCATAGTATTTGGCACATAGTAAGTGCTCAAATAATAATCAGCTGCTATTATTAAACCTATTATTATTGTTGTGATTGAAAGAGACTATTTTTGTGATTTTATTTTGGAAAAGCCCAGTAAAGTCAGAAGAGAGATTGACCTCAGATCAATAGGCTAAAAGTTCTATCATAGCAGCCAGTCCTCCATTTACTTGAAAGTCATTTATCAAATACCTGCCAGTTTCCAGGCACTGTGTAAGAGTCTGAGAAAAATAACATGAAGATACATGTTATGATAAGACCCGTCATGATCCCAACTACTCAAGCGTAAAGTCAGAGGACCTGGTTTCAAAGAATAATGCCAAGAAGGGTTTTCAAGAAGATTCTGCAAATGCTTCTGTTCGTTCTATACCGTATTCATAATTCTGCTTCTTGAAATTGCTGTGGTGGCTTTCTTCTCTGATCAGTTACCTTTCTTCCTCTCAATGACAATCATTGCTTCTGGCATTGTTTTTGTTGTCATTATCAGAGGGACAGCCTTGTAGGAATTATGCCAAAACTCAGAGAAATTCACCACTCTTGGACTAGAAGAATTAGTGAGGCATTGAACTGTCCAGGGTAGTCCTGAGCATTTCGAAACAGAGGTAGCAAAAGACAGAACCTGGCTATATTATTATATGAAACCCGGGCATCTTTGGGCCTTTTAACGTTCTGAAAGTTCCTTGAGTATTGTTTAAATAGAAATAAACTCTGGCTTCTTTAAAAAAAAAAAAAAGTCACAGCATTTACACCCCATCCCCTCCCTTTTCTCCAGAGAAGGTGACATTTGATCTTTTTTTTCAAGATTTATTTATTTATTTAATTTATTTTCGGCTGCATCAGGTCTTAGTTGCTGCATGCGGGATCTTCGTTGAGGCGCACGAGCTTCTCTCTAGTTGTGGTGAGTGGGTTTTCTCTTCTCTAGTTGTGGCGTGCAGGCTCCAGAGCACATGGGCTCTGTAGTCTGTGACACACGGGCTCTAGTTGAGGCGTGTGAACTCAGCAGCCGCAGCACACGGGCCCAGTTGCCCCGCGGCATGTGGGATCCCAGTTCCCTGACCAGGGACCGAACTCGCGTTGCCTGAATTGCAAGGTGGACTCTTCACCACTGGCCCACCAGGGAAGTCCCGACATTTGACCTTAAAGGCTATTTGGCAGAACCCTTTGAACAGAGAAAATAGTATGCACCTAGGATGGAGGCTTAAAGGAAAGAGCATGGCATTGAGCAGGGGACAGCTTCAAGCCCGGAAAGGGCATCCAGATTGGAAGAGAGGGGGCAGGGAAAGAGCAGTGTGAAATGAAGCCTGAGGCAGGTTTGGGTGAAATTGTGATGGATCTTGTATTCTTGTTAAGAAGTTTGGTCTGAAGGGCATGTTTTTGGTTCACAAAGAGGACTCCCAGATGTTGTTTCCCTTTATTTCTTTAGACACACCCGTGTGCTGAGTCAACCACACCTCTTAAATCCAACTGGGCTGTTAGTGTTTCTTCCAGTGTAAGTTACACTGATGCTGAGAGTTAGCAGTGGTTCCTCATGGCTGTTGTTGGTGTTAGGTGTCCCACAACACTATAGACTGTTCTGACGGTATTTTAGGAGTGAGGATATATTGAGGTTCAACACCTAATATTTTCTGGGAGCAAGGATGTTTTAGAAAGCTAATTAGAGAATTTTGATGTCATTTCAACTAATTAGCTATAATGACTCTTTCTATCCCTACCACTATGTGTCACCTTCCAGCAGATCACCAAACATACTTAGACATTTGCTTAGCTTTTTATTTAATGGTGAGCATGAGATGCCTTTGACTTATGAAAATGACATAGAACAAACATAATACAAAGTCCCCGTCCTCAGGGACTCCAGTTTCTGAATAGAATTGGAGTGTGACTCAGCATCCTTTCTTACGTGTTGGGGCAGGAGCGTCACTTCTATTTCAGTCAAGAGAGTCACATTTTCCACTCTTCCAGACAATTGGATTTTTTTTTAAATATGGGGGTGGGACACAGTCATTTGGTAGAATTTGGGAGGATGGGTGGACTCAACAGGACCAAAGAGAGTAAAGACAAAGTCTCTGCCCACCAGCTATGTGCATGGCACTGTGTCTTCCAGCAGCTGGCATTCTTGGTAGACTGACAATGAACATACACAGAAAAGATAAATTAATTATAGAGTGGGTAGAATTTGTAGGTGGAACCAGAGTAAAGAGAAGGGGATGCTTTGGGTCTGTCTGTGAGATAGTCTTGAACAAAGCTGTAGAGGGGAGTAATAAATGAGAAAAAGGAGATTGGATCTGCTGGGGAAGACTACATTTAAGGTTTCTGGTTGGACTTCAGTCTATAGAACACTGGTTCTTCAAAAAAACTCAAGATTGCCTGGAGTGCTTCTTAAAAATACAGATTCTGAGGCCATACCCCAGACCTATTGAATGAGATCTCCAGGGATGGAACCCAAGAATCACTATTTTTCATGAGGTCCTGAAGGGATTCCAGCCCTGTGCTATGCTGGGGACCAATGATGCAGGCAGTGTGTGACCCCGAGATCACGGCAACATTACAGTCCTTGTGCCTGCCCTCTGTGGAGGGAGAGGGTGAGCAAGGAAGCACATTTAGGAGATTGTTGCTATGGGCCCTTGATACCCAAAGTGTGGTCCTTGAGCCAGAAGCTTGGGTATCACCGTAGAGCTTGTGAGAAATGCAGAAACTCAGGCACCACCCCTGATCTCCTTAATCATAATTTGCATTTTAACAAGCTCCCCAGGCATTCAGGTGCATGTTAAAGTTTGAAAAGTACTGCTCTAGGCGTTAGGGAGCTCTGGCAGAAAAGGTTAAGAAACCAGGGCAGGAACTGGGAACAGATAGGAAACTGGAATCTCAAGCTCAGAATGAAACCAGCAACTGGACCAACTGGAAGCTGACTGAAGAATCCCTCATTTGGGGTTTTTGATATCCCCCTGATAATGGCTGGGAGTTGTCCCGGACTGCATGGCAGGCAAGCTGTTTTTGCCACAAGACAGGGGCCAGAATCCCATTACAAACGTAGGGAATCTAGGCAATGGAGAAGCCCAAGATGGTGAAATTTTTTAGGCTTGTGACTCAGTATAAACAGCAAGAACAAGAGGGAAGCCACTCTGGAGGGAAATGCTGAATCTGGTTTTAGGCATATCGAGTTCACTATATGAACAAGGGAAAGGAAGGAAGTCAACGGAAATGACAGCTGAAGTCTGGAGGCAGAGAGGTAAATAATTAAGAGGACTGGCTGGGAACCAGAATGATGAATGACAGTAGTTTAACTGTACAGAGAAATCACCAAGAATCAAGTGAAGTTAGGCTTTGAGGAAAAGGTCATGTGCTGAAAATCAGTGGGTACCACACATGATTGCAATATTACATTTGTGGCAGCACCATGAAGAAGCTGCTGAAAAGATTGCAGCAACTCTTGCTTGAGAAGAATCAGAGATGTCAAATTTTAGTGCTGCAGCAGGAACAAAAGAGATGGATGACTGTATCCAGATCCCGTAATGCTGGGATCACTTCAAGTCCCTTCTTTTCTCTTAACATTCTGTGGCTTTTCATGGTGCTTGGAAACTCAGGAGAGATGGGGGGAGTCTTCTGAAAGAAAGAGTCAGGTTTCATTTTGTGCCACACAAAGCTGCAGAAGGGCAGGTCGATGCCCAGAGAAGGCCTGGAGTGGAACACCGGACTCTCAGTCAGACCCAAGGCTGACAGAACACCTTGCATGGCGGTTTGAACATATTCCACCAGTTCTTGGTACTCTTTCCTTCAAGAGGTGGAGATAAATTGTCCTCCCCTTGGATATGAGCTGCACTCAGTGACTGGCTTCCAACAAACAGAATGAAGCATCGGTGATAGTGTGTAACTTCCAAGATTAGATGACAAAGGACATTGCAGCTCCCTCCGTGCACTGTCTCTTAGATTACTTGCTCTGAAGGAAGTCAGCCCCCATATTGTGAGGACACTCAAGTGACCCTATGGACAGATCCCCAGGCTGAGGAACTGAGGCCTCCCGTCCACAGCTCTGTGAGTAAGTCAACTTGGAAATGGATCCTCCAGCCCCAGTCAAGCCTTCAGATGACTGCAGCCCCAGCCAACATCTTGACCACGACCTCAAGAGATACTCTAAGCCAGAACCATCCAGTCAAAACACTCTCGAATTTCTCACCCACAGAGACTGTGAGTTAATAAATGTTTTTGGTTTTAATCCACTGCTTTATGGTAATTTGTTATGCAGTGATAGATGTGGAACACCTGGTAAGAAGAATGGATGAAGGGCAGGGGGAACCACCAAAAAGACAAAATAAAACAGAAAAGAAATACCAGAAAAGGCAAGTGCTATAAACCAGGTTGAACCTTGAGTGGTTAGAGTGTGAAGGAAAGTATGGTCAAATCTAGAAGAGTTATGGAGACCGAAATCCATTTGTTATTCAGTACCACCAGAGTGTTTATCTGGATAAAATATGTGTATTTTAAAAAAATTATAAATGAGGTGAACTTTCTTGCCTGGCCACCATGTACCTGAAAATCAGACTATTTATATCCCATTTCCCCATCTGCTCAGTGAGCTTGGGCAAGTCAGTTGAGTGAACATTATTTGCCACTGAACTGCTCTGTGCCATGGATTCCCCATCCATAAAATACAGAGCATTTTCCCTTGGCCTATGCTTCGGGACAACTTGAGGCATTAGTATCACCCAGTGGCACCTAAGGCAACATAAAGTGGCACCTTCCCCTCTGCTCTCAGCCATCTCTCTTTCCAGCTCTTCTTCTCTCCTGGAAGAATCTGATCAGTGAGACCCCAGGCCCCCCTGAAACGCATCCCTTGTATTATGTCTATACCTCTACTAATAGATGTCTGACAAGACAACATGTTGCTGGGATGAATTCCTTTTTAAACATTTTATTTTGAAATAACTTTAGGTTTATAGAAAAGTTGCCACGATAGTACAAAGAGTTCCCATATACCCTTCTCCCAGCTTCCTCTATTGTTAGCATCTATAAAACTAAGAAATTAGCATGGGCACAAGACTATCATCTAAACTATGGACTTTATTCAGATTTCACCAGGTTTTCTACCAGTCATTTTCTGTTCCACTATGCAATCCAAGATACCACACTGCATTTACGCATCATGATTCCTTAGTCTCCTCTTATCTGTGACAGTTTCTCAGACATTCCTGTTTTTCGTGACCTTGACACTTTTGAACAGTACTGGTCGGGAATTTTGTAGAATATCCCTCCATTTGGGTTTGTCTGATATCTTTTCATTGTGAGACTGGAGATGTGAATTTGGGGTAGAAAAACCATAGAGGTGAGGTGCTCTTCTCATCACATCATATCAGGGAGTATGTATTAGTTGCTACTATAATAAATTACTATGAATTTAGTGGCTTAAAACAGAAATTTATTCTTTTACAGTCTGAAGGATGAAAGTCTGAAATAAGTTTTACTGGCTAAAATGAAGCTGCTGGCAGGCCTGGTTCCTTCTGAAGGCTCTAGAGGCCCCCATCATTCCTTGGCTGGTGGCCACATCACTCCAGTCTCTGCTTATGTCATCACATTGCCTTCTCTTCTTCCATAGGCAAATCTTCCTTTGCCTCCCTCTTATAAGGACTCTTGTGATTACACTGAGCCCACCCAGATAGCCTAGAATAATCTCCCCATCTCGACTGCATCTGCAAAGTGCACTTTGCCACATAAAGTTTTTTATTTGTTTGTTTTTAAAAGTAATTTTATTATTTTAAAATAAATTTATTTATTTATTTATTTTTGGCTGCCTTGGGTCTTTGTTGCCGCATGAAAGCTTTCGCTAGTTGCAGCGAGCGGGGGCTTCCCTTTTTTGTGGTGCGCGGGCTTCTAACTGCAGTGGCTTCTCTTGTTGTGGAGCATGGGCTTTAGGTGTGCGGGCTTCAGTAGTTGGCACACGGGCTCAGTAGTTGTGGCTCACGGGCTCTAGAGCGCAGGCTCAGTAGTTGTGGCGCATGGGCTTAGTTGCTCTGCAGCACGTGGGATCTTCCCAGACCAGGGATTGAACCCGTATCCCCTGCATTGGCAAGCAGATTCTTAACCACTGCGCCACCAGGGAAGTCCCACCACATAAGGTTTGCCATATAAAATAGTCACAGGTTCCAGGGATCAGGACCTGGATATCAGTGGGGGCTATTACTCAGCCAACACAGAGTACATGATATCCATATGATTTATCAGTGGCCATGTTAATCTTCAACACTTTGTTAAGGCTGTGTAGGTCAGGATTCTCCACTGTAAAGTTATTGTTTAGGGGGCATAGATTCCTTTTAATTACCAGAAATATGACTGTATTCACACCCAAAGTAATGATGTTGACATTACATAACCATTCAAAATTACTTATATTAAGTGTCATTCCCTACCAGACCAGTTCTAGACCCTGGAAATACAAAAATTAACAAGCAATGGTCCATACCCTCAAGGAGATAATTGCCTAACTAGGACAACATTTGCAATTTGTTTAAAGAAAGCAAGTTTAGGCTCAAAGTTTGCGGCCGCCCTTGCGCTCTTGCGCCCGCCCGATGTATGGGTGATATACTGCAGCGGGTGTCAGGGTGAGGGACGGCCATATTTGCCGGTGCGGCCCGAGCCATCAACAGCAAAAAGTGCGCAGGAGCTTGGCGCGCGCACGGACGCTAGGGCCTCCTCGCTGTCGCCCGGCCTCACCGCTGTCGCCCGGCCTCACCGCCTTCGCCACCACCCTCGCGGGCTGGGCCCTGCTGCGCCCCGGTGCGCGCCGCCGCTCGGGGGAATGTCTTACAAACCGAACTTGACCGCGCACATGCCCGCCGCCTCCCTCAACGCCGCTGGGAGTGTCCACCCGCCCTCCACCAGTATGGCGACGTCTTCACAGTACCGCCAGCTGCTGAGTGACTACGGGCCGCCATCTCTAGGCTACACCCAGGGAACTGGGAACTGCCAGGTGCCCCAGAGCAAATACGCTGAGCTGTTGGCCATCATCGAAGAGCTGGGGAAAGAGATCAGACCCACCTACGCGGGCAGCAAGAGCGCGATGCAGAGACTAAAACGAGGCATCATCCACGCTCGAGGATTGGTGCGGGAGTGCTTGGCTGAAACGGAACGGAATGCCAGGTCCTAGCTGCCTTGTGAGCCTGGACGGTTTTCCATCTTCGGAGAGAAGAAGTTACAGTTCATCTCCCCTGTTCAGACGAAACTTTTGTTTTCAAAATGGTAACAGTTTGGTTTCTCCTCCCCCTGCCCCTCCCATGGTTCACTAGGCTCCGAATCTACAGTCTGTAAGATTGAGGAAAGATTTTGCAGTTGATTGGGAGTTACATTTTAAATAGTTAGGAACTACCCAGGTGTTTGTTGTTGTTTTTTAAAGCATTGATTCAAAAGATGCACGTAAAAATTACCTATCTTACAGCAAACTAGTTTGCCTCCAAGATACCAGTGTCTCGCTCTCCTCTTTTGAATACATTTATGTTACCCGGGTTGTTCTTTGATCCTTTTCATAAGCTGATACAACTTGAAGGGTTTTTTTTGTAGTGCGGACTTGACAGCACACTTAACTAGTAGCTGGTCCCCTCGTTTCCCATACACTATAGATTCTGCTTATCGTAAATTCTTTTTTGCTTAAGCATTAGCATGACTATTAGTGCTCTGAAGTCGATTTTTTAAATGCACAAGTTATACATACAGAAGAAAGAGCAAACTCCCAAACCAAACCCAACAAGGATCCCCGAAATTTTTCCCGAGACTGTATGTAGATTTTAGTTCTGCCTTTCCTGTAAGTTGATCCAAAGATCTGGAAGAAAATGGAACTGTTTGCATCTTTGTATTTATTACTCGATGTAATAAAGCTTATTTTCATTAAAAAAAAAAAAGAAATCAAGTTTATAAACATAAGCAAGCTTTCTGTTTAAAGAACCTGGACACTGTTTTGGTGATGACCTTTAATTGTATAGAGAGTTTTAGGTCATGTGAAAATGGAAACTAATTTTCTTATACTTTCTGAAGTCCGATTGGACTTTCTGTGACCATTTCCCACTTTTTGTTTTGTTTTGTTTTGTTTGCGGTACGCGGGCCTCTCACTGTTGTGGCCTCTCCCGTTGCGGAGCACAGGCTCCGGTTGCGCAGGCTCAGCGGCCATGGCTCACGGGTCCAGCGGCTCCGCGGCATGTGGGATCTTCCCGGACCGGGGCACGAACCCGTGTCCCCTGCATCGGCAGGCGGACTCTCAACCACTGCGCCACCAGGGAAGCCCCTGTAATTATGTTTTTAAAAGTCCTTATCTTTTAGAGCAGGGGCAGCCAACTTTTTCTAAAAGGCCAAATAGTAAATATTTTAGGCTTTGTGGACTTTAGGGTCTCTGGGAAAGCAGCCAATAGAAAATAGGTTAAGGAATGGGCGTGGCTGTGACCCAGTAAACTTTATTTGTAAAACAGGAGGTTGATCCATGGGCCAGAGTTTGCCAACCTTTGTTTCAGAGAAACTTACTGAAATAGTTATGGGTGAAATGATGTGACAGCCAGGATTTCCAAACCATGGAAAGTGGAGAAGTGAATAGGGGCAAAAATGAAACAGGATTGGCCAAGTAGGTAATTGTTGAAGAAAGGTGAGGGAATGTGGGGATTCATGTAATGCATCTATTTTGTATATGTTTTAAATTCTCCACTAAATTAAATAGTATCAAAAATGTAATTTATTATTAACATGATAAATAATGCCAAAAAAGTAACTACACATGTATCTTTGAGAACTTGGCATAGAGTGGAGCTTCCTAGAAGGTTTGCAGCATCACTCTGGCGATTCAGATATGCATTTACTCTATTCCACATCAATCTGGAGACCCAAGATTGAAGTGGCATGGAGCACACATGATTTGGGATGGGACTGATTTCAGAGTGGCTGTTGGATTGTCAGCTTAGGAAAATGCCTCTTAGATGCAGTGGGGAAATAGACTGATTTACATTTTTTTACTACCCCATCCCTCCCTCTCTCACACATCCTTTCTCGTTCCTCTCCATGGCCACATTAGTGTATTTTAAATTCTGCTTGTGTCCTACAGAACTCAAAAATGTGAGACCAATTTTTAGACCAAATTCCTTTTCAAGACTAGGTGTCCTAACCCAGGCTCTTTATCAAGGAGTCCAAAAAACTAGAAGTGGCTTTGCCTATATCCCTATTTTCCCGTATGAGTTGTATAGGCTCAAATGATTGTTTTAGACCCTTATGCTAAAATTCTAGAAAGGGCCTTCTTATACTTCAACAACAACTAAACACTCCATTTTCCCCCTGCTTGAAATCTACTACCAGCATTTACCTTTCTATTTCTCTTAGCAAGTTTTCTCATCCTTTTCTTGTAAATTGCCAGATAATGAATAGTACAGGATCTATGGGAAGGGGAGAGGACAAAGGATAAAATAATAGAAAGAACTAACATTGATTCCAGATATTATATACGTGTTCCTTCATGGAGTCCTTACAGCCACCCTATATATAGGACTATTAACATCCCTTATACAGATGAGGAAATGAGGTATAGGGAGGGGAAGCAACTGGCCTAAATTTACACAGTTAATAAGTGTGTCCTGGTAACTGGGTGCTTAACCACTAGACCACACACCTCTCAGGGGACAAAGGGTAGCAGCAGAGAGACAGTCATGCCTCATAGTTCTCCTGGGAGGTGAAACAGACAAGTAGGAAAGAGGGGAAACACTGAAACACAAGAAAGTAGAAATTAGGGAAAATTAGGGAGCTGAAAAACTAGTGGAAGAAAACCACAGAAAGTCCAGCAGCTGTGGTTTCTATTTCTTCTTCGGCAATGGTGTCCTGTGTTTTTTTTCTGTTTTTTTGGGATGTCTACAGTCACATTTCTTTAATATCAAAGTAATTTAAGATGTAGAATAGAGAGAAGAAGAAACTCACTGGTTTCTAATGGTGATAGGACCTCAACTGTGCTTCTTCTTTCAGTACACAAGATGAAACATCCTCATGGAAACATGAGCAAATTATGCATCATTTTGCTGAAAACACTGGCTTCAGAGTGACTCTTAACAACAGTGAACACGCCTCCATTTCTGATCTCCTGGCAAAGAGGCTACTCATGGGCTCAGAGCAAGGCTTGATGCATCGTTTTCCATTCCACTCTCACATATCCTACCCCTCTAATAGTCCTAATTCCACTTCTGCATCGCTTTGCCAACAGTAAGGACACCACCTTTCAAAACGAACAGCTTCAACCGCACTGCTGGGATGAGAAAGACCTCACTGCAGTCATTTAACAACATCCACTCCTCTTCCCTCATGTGTAACCTCTCTTTTTGATGATTATGATTGACAAGAGTCTTGCTCTTTGGGTTTTGTACTACTGGAATCAATTCCCCAAGCACATTCTCTTGCTTTAATCAAAGGTCTGAAAGTGTGGGAACCCTGCCTTTGAGAAGAGATTGACCCGACCTCCCCTGCCACCACCAACCTCCCGGCTGCAAAGCTGACTTAAGAGGGATGTCTCATTATGTCTACAGCAAAGACAGCCTGGTTGCCAAGCATCCAAAAAATAAAAGAATAGACAGTTAATAACTTTGAGCAGGTTAGAACAAACGATGATGTTTATGGGCTTCTGAAGTATTTTGTTTGAGATGCAGTGACTTCAAATGGTCAGGGGAACAGAATTCAGTTAATAATTTTTAAAAATCTTCAATTAAAAAAAAATTGTTGAGTTGAAAACAATCAGACCAGAAAAAGAGTGAGGAGAAGCTTTCGTTACTAGGCAATCCAGAAGCATCACAAACTGTGCTCTGGAAGAAAAGCACTTTTTACCCTTTCTCAGAATCAAGGAGATATAAAAAGCAGGGCTAAAGTTTTTCCTTAGACTTAGCTGCTGCTGGGCCTAACCTGGACCCATTTGCCCCTTAAATTCTCACTCTAAGGTCGGGTCCTTTCAAGAACATGTATAGGCAGGGAATGGGAGTTACAACTAGTATTTGCTGAGGATTCATTCACCATGTGCCAGGCACTATTCTCAACGCTCTCTTCTCTTTGGATTTTCAACCCTATTAGGTAGGTACTAGTATTAGTCCCATTTTAAAGATGAGGAAACCAAGGTCCAGAGAGATTTTATAATTCACCCAAGATTACACAATTAGTCATGGCTAAAGTCAGCTTTCAAATTCAGGCAATCCATGTTCTTAATACCATTCTCATTCCATGGGATTTCTGAATAAGAATTCTTGCTATCTAGAATCAAATATATTCTAGATTTCAACCAGAATCCCCACACCTTCCTAGCTGAGAAAATTGAGACCCCCCCAAAATTAACAGACTGTCACAGTAAACTAATGTTGAGTGGGGGTCAGAAACTAGGTCTTCTGGGAGCTTACTGACTTCTCTTCTTCCACCTCCCATCCACGGTGCTCTCTTAGGAGACACTTCATCAGAGGAACAATGCATATACAGAGACGTGTTTCTCAGATCTTCCTTGTTCAGATACAAGGAATACAGTTAGCTAAGAAATTCCAGTTGATAAATGGCTTCAAGATCCACCTTCACTTTTAAGCTGAGGCCATGCTCTTCTCAGCAGCTCCCAGCCAAAGACCCCAGCATGGCGGGAACACTAAGACCTGGTCATTTCTGCCCAGTGAGGGACTCTTTTAATGGGCAATCTTGGCCCCAGAGCTTCCCACTGGGTTGGTGAAGACTTTTTTGGAGCTGCATCCTGGTCTGAGGCTCTCCCCTTGTATCTTTCCTTCCCCTTGTATCTTTCACAGGTGTTACCTCCCCAGCACATCTCTTCCTCACCTAATGCTGTTTCATTGCCTGCTTTATGGGGAGGACCCACTGGGAACAGGAACCAAGTCGACTTCTTTGATACTTCCAACATTGTAAGTGACAGAAAACAATCAAATTTAGGAGTCAGTGTTCTGAATACTGCCTTTGCTCCTCTCTCTTATCTTTATTACATGTAAGATCTCTCAGTGCTAAGATACAACATTGTGCTTTCAACAGTCTCTTCCATGAAGGTGATCCTTAATGTAACATTCCTCCTTAAGAAATTCCTATACAATTAAGAATGTAATGAATTTATCCCACAGAAGTGCTTGTTCTTCTCTAGGTAGGCTCTTTTGCTGCCCTATAATTTTTCAAACATGCTGCTTGAAATGCCCTAAATGCCCTTCATTCTCTCCTCCAGAATGTCACTCCTATAAGACCTTCCTGGAGTTCCTCAGGCAGAACTGTCCCACAGCATCATCACCACTACCGCCACTATCATACATCATCACTGTTGACATCTATTGAATACTACTCATTACCAGAACTACATCTGAATTACCTATTTCACCCTTACAACCACACAATGAGGTAGGTAATAGTATTGTACCCATTTTACAGATGAGAAGTCAGAGGCACAGAGACGTTAAAGTCACATATCTGGAAAGGAATGGGGCTAGGACTCAAGCTCCAGATATTGAAGGACTATGCTATGAAATAGCAGGCCCTGTTCTTGTCTTTTCCCAGACATCTCTTCTTAAGAAGTGAACAACTTGCAATTAAATCTGATTAATACTTAAGAGGCCTGGCGAGGGAAAGACTCTCTGCTTCTGCTGCTGATAAAGTTAATTCTGCAGATTTCCCAAGGCCTGCTTGTCTTTTATTCCCTTTATTTTCCTCTCTCCTCAGTCTCTTCTCCTTTCTACTCCTTGATTCCCTGAAATGTGAAGTAGAAAACTGGAATTGCTGTTATAAGGGTCTGCAGACTGGGGAGTGGAGGACAAACCTATGCCACTTTTTCTCTGTTTACAGTTTTGGTACAAGAACAACGTGATTTCTTCTTAGTTCTTATTGCTGGGCGCCCATGTATGCATCCCACTGAGATGAGGAGCAAAGAGCATGGGTCAGAGACGCGTTAAATTGGTAGTATTAGTGCAACTCTCAATACAACCTCCCCCACATATGAGACATGTGACCTTGGGCAAGATTCGCAACCTCCATGTATTTCTATTTTATCATTTATAAAATAGGAATAATAATCTCTAAGCCACAAGGTAGTTGTGAGCATTAAATGACACATAGCAATGCTCAATAAACACTGGTTCCCTTTTGCGATATCACTAACTTCGTGCTTGATATTCACAGTCAGCTCCAGTATAGTCTTTTGAACCACATTGTATACAATTAACTAATTCCTATCTTTTATGGGAAGACTTGATTTTTACCCATAAGCACACTGCCTTTATGTGATTATATAATATAAATATATTATATATAATAAAAAGACATCATAATCACTATAGTTGTTTTTGGACACACAAATCAAATGATTTGATAAGGAAGCTGATGTGTACATTTGACTGTAAAAAGTAAATCTTATTGGTGAATAGGAGAAATTTTGTTCTAATTTATGATATGATGAAAAGGGATGTTAGAGTTCTAATAAGGCATGGAATGGCAAAAGGATTGTTAATTGAATGTAACCCCTGGGTAATTTATGACTATAAGGGACTAAAATATTAGGAAAAAATAGTTTTTTAAACTGCTGTAACATTTATTCACACATCTACTCACTCATCCACGTACTACTTCATCTACCCATCCATCTATTATTCATCCATCCTCCATCCATGCATCCATCTTTCTAACCATCCATTAATTTATTATCCAGCCATTCATCTACCCATGCATCCATCCTTCTATTCACCCATCCATTCCACTAATCCACTCAAGGGAGTAACACTGCAGTGCATATAAACACATATAAGAAATGGTCCTTGCCATATGAGAACCTTGCATTTAATAGGGGAGAAAAGAAAATAAGAGAAAATATGAGATAAATGCTCCCGACAGTTGTATGTCTACAGATTTCCAAAGCATGAGAACTCACATCTGACAGAAGAGAAAGACAAACTTCTTCAGTGAAAGAGACAGAATTTACTTTGGACCTTGAAGATTCTTAAAGAGTTGGTACGACACCATAAACAGAAGAGAGAGTACATTTTTGGGAAAGAGGTTGGTAGAGAGGGCAAATCGGGGCTCTGAGAATGGTGAATATTTTTAGCCAGATGATGGTGATAGAAGGTTAAACCTAAAATGTACGTTGGGGGGACTTCCCTGGTGTTGCAGTGGTTAAGAATCCGCCTGCCAATGCAAGGGACACGGGTTCGAGCCCTGGTCCGGGAAGATCCCATATGCCGCGGAGCAACTAAGCCCGTGCACCACAACTACTGAGCCTGCACTCTAGAGCCCGTGAGCCACAACTACTGAGCCTGCGTGCCATAACCATCGAAGTCTGTGCGCCTAGAGCCCGTGCTCCACAACAAGAGAAGACACCACAATGAGCAGTACGCACACCACAACGAAGAGTAGCCCCCACTCGCCGCAAGTAGAGAGAGCTGGCGCACGGCAATGAAGACCCAATGCAGCCAAAAGTAAATAAATAAAATAAATTTTTTTTCATTAAAAAAATAAAATGTTTAAAAAATAATAATAAAATAAAAAGTATGTTGGGGGGAAGATCATGAAAGGTCTGCAATAATGGTCTGGGAAATTTGGTGTTTTCTTTGGTAGGCATGCAAAGACACTGAGATTTTTAAGTAGTAGGCTGATACAAAGTTCTATGTGCCAAATATTTTTAATCAATTTCAATTTTCAATTAGCTATTTAATAGACAAAATATAATAAACCCAAGGTTCCAAAACTTTCTCAGTTTACAACACTCTGTGTCTCTGTAATTTTTTCATGGGACCCCTGGGCCAAAAGGAACACCCAACAACTCCATTTATTAAGTAGTTAAGTCCAAATGACTTATTGAATATTTGTATCCTAACAACTAAGTAGCTATCTGAAAAAAAATAATGCATGGAAATAAAAAATATATATTATAGAATTTCATTCTTGAATGACCACAATTACTTCCCAATGGGATGGGTGTACCTGTTGGACACTGTACAGTTTCTCAAACCTTGCAGTAAGATTGGCCACCACCACCCTCATTTTCTGTTCTACACTGATTTTCACTTGGTATTTTCTTTTTACCACAGCAACTGCTGAACTCCCACCTTCACAAAGACATCATGCTATCAAAAGTAATGTCACCAGATCTAATGTTGAAACTGTGAACTACATCAAGCAATTAGCTTGCATAGTGCCAAAAAGACATTGCATAGCCCCGGGTTTCTCTCAAAAATTTAAAACATCCTGCTGACCCCACTCCTGGGTATATCCAAAGGAAAGGAAATCAGTATCTCGAAGACACAGCTGCGCTCCCATGTTCACTGCAGCATTATTCACAAGAGTCAAGCCATGGAAACAATATTAATGTCCTTTGATGGATGAATAGATGAAGAAAATGTTTTACACACACACACACACAAACACACACACACACATATATATATATAATGAAATATTATTCAGCCATAAAACAGAAGGGAACACAACGTCACTTGGGCAACTCAAGGGTTCCCAGTTCTGGGGCACCTGGGACATCAGCACTCTCCCAGAGGGGCTGGTGTAGCAGTGAACAGCACCAATAGCAGATATTCTTGAGGTGTTAAAGGGGAAGAAGATGAGAAGGTCTCTCATGAGCCGCCAGAAAGGGATTTTGCAAAGCCAGTGAAATCTGGACTTTTCTTTTTAATATGAGCAGTTTAGTACCCATGGGCTGGAGAAACTTGGGTTGACACTGAATGAAAACAGTACCACGTTTAACATGCATCAATGTGTCATATGCCTCTGTGGATAATAATTATAGAAATCTATGAATGGCTTTTAATTATGTGGATGGAAAAGAGAAAAATCTAGATCAAATAAATGTAACCACTTGTGCAGTGTAGTAGAATTCTAGTCTCCTATTTGAGGCATTATGTAGCTTTTTGACCTTAGGCAAATTTTGTATGGATGATTAAATGACTGGCCCTAATTCTTCATCCCATCCTAAATCCATACCCTTGGCAGGGCCTCATTGTGGGCAGAGAGTATTTCCCTGCCCTTTAACTTTGAGATTGGCCATGTAACTTACTTTGGCCAATGACATTTGGGTAGAAATAACAGTGTTTCAGTTCCAAATCTAGACCTGAAAATGCCTTGTGCACATCCACTTGCTCTCTTGTGCCTTCACCATTACCATGAGAAAAACCTATGCCAGTTAGCCCACTGGTACAAGGAAGGTGAGAGTCACCTGGAGCAAACCCAAGGACCTAAAATGTGAAACAAAACTACCCTAGGCACAAAAATCTAGATCAGCCAAACCCCAAATCAGCAAATGCCCAGAGGTGCATGCTAAATATATGCTTGTTCTAAGCTTCTAAGAGTCTGCAGTTGTTTGTTATGCAGCAATAGCTGACTGACACATCTTGTTATCTTTCTGGGCCTTAGTTCAGTTTCCTCATCAGTAAATGGAGTAAGTTTACTAAATAACTTCAGATCTCTTCTAGCTTTAACATTTTTATTTCTAAAATGAACTCCTCTTCATTTCTATGTAGCTGAATATTTTTCTTTATCATTTCTTGTACTTCTAAAGCACACTGATTTCAGAAGTGCTGCTCCTGTGGCTAGATATGTCAGTTCTATATTTAATAACACTCACTGAACAACAGAAAGTCTTTCAACCATAGCTAAAGAGCCACATGAAAAGTGCAGAATTGATCCTCAGATAAATAGTATACATTTAATTTCTGACTTTCAAAATAAAAGTTTCAGAAAGAACTCCTTGTTTCTTTACTGACTAAAAGTAAGTATGTCTCCTGGACAGACAGATGTGAGGGGAAGAAGGGTCAGCATCTTCTAGACTCCTGCAAAGCATTTATATTTTGGCTTATGGAATTCTAGCCAAAAGGGTTGAATCAAGGCTTACCTTTGGGGACCAACGATCATTAGCATCTTCCCTGGTAAGATATCTCTGTACTCGTTTTTTTATAACAACTTCTCGACTATACCATGTAATTTCTTCACATAGCAAAATAACACTATTTAACCTTTTTCAGTATGGAAAGTTAACTTTCTCCTTTGTTTTTCTTTTCTTTGCTGCATTAGAAGAATATACAAAAACCTACTCCACCACCAGCACTGCCACTACAGTTGGAATGCATACACAGAGCTGAGCCCGCCAGGCTAATGAAGGCTAACGATTTGGTTCATCCAGCTCTATCAAGAAAGAAAAGGAGAAGAGATGGAGAGAGAAAGAGGTAGGGGTGTGTGTGTGTGTGTGTGTGTGTGTGTGTGTGTGTGTGTGTGTGTATAAATAGGGTGTAGGGCTGAACCTTGGAAGGAATAGGGGTGGAACAAGATACTGGGTGTGGTAGGCTGAAAAATACCACCTCCCCAAATATATCAGGTCCTAATCTCTGGAATCTTGTAAATATTACCTTACATGGAAACAAGATCAAGGATCTTGAGATGAAGAGATTATCCAGGATTGTCAGGGTGGACACTAAATGCAATCATATGCACAGGGAGGTAGAGGGAGATTTGAAAGATGAAAGAAGAGAAGGTAATGTGACCACAGAAGCCGAGATAGCAGTGATACAGCCACAAACCAGGGAAGCCAGCAGCCACCAGAAGCTGTAAGAAACGAGGAATGGACCATCCCTAGAGTCTCACCCTGCTGACACCTTGATTTCAGCCCAGTGATACTGTCAAGATCCTTAGCTCAATCACATCTTCAATGATCCTGTTTCCTTATAAGGTAACACCTCTCTCTCCCCCTCCACCTCTTTCTCTCTCCCTCTCCACCCCCATCCCCACCCCTGCTGATGCCAAACTGGGGAATGAGATAATAGTTTCCTCTCATTGTACATTCCCCAATCTCTAAGAATTACTTTATTCCTCCCCTCCCAATGCTTCACATGGCTTCCCATGTGGAAAAGAAAAAAATCATTATATATATATATATATATAGAGAGAGAGAGAGAGAGAGAGAGAGGGAATATATGTATTGTATATATTATAGTTATTTATGAAATCGTATAAGTTTAAGAATATAGGCATATATATTCATCAAGTAGTAGAACTTTCAATGCAAAGATACATTAACGTTTTTCCTTTTTTAAAGAACCATTACCCATGTGCTAGCTTAGAGACACTTAGGGGATCTGGTGTAATGTGACTTTTTCCCATTGTCCTAGTGGCTCTGAACATTGCCCAGAAGCCAGTTCAGTTCTTCATGGTTTGTTCAAGGAAGATTAGAGTTCAGGCTGATCTTTATCTCCCTAATTGTTGGTGAGCGCAAACAGTCCTGAGGCTGTCCCAAATCTAGCAGTCTGCTTAATAATCACTCCTCCCCGGTTTCTAAGGAAGGAGGAGATCAGTCTCTGACAGAAAAAGCTACTGTGTTGTGAATGTATTATCTTAGCCCCTTTTAAGCACTCAAACAAACATTGGATGCAAAGAAGACTTGTCAAGAGTTATAGAAAAAGCTCTATAAGCTCTAAGTTGTCAATAAAACTACTGAATTCACTTTTTTATTCTTCTTCTGCTTGTCTTTAAAATCCCCAGTTGACTATCTCAGGATTCACAGTGTCACCAAGCTAGGGCTGTTTCTAGTTGTTGGCAGGGAGTTCTCAAATGAAATAGCAATTATTTGGTGTTGTTTTGTGCAAATTCAGCAAGTATATCACACAAAAGGGAAAGCTCTCCCTCGACTCCAGCTCTTCTGGGGAGGGGTGTGTGTGTGTGTGTTTCTTGGCCAAATTCATTTCTCCTGCTCACTCCCTTTTGGTTGTACACCTACAATAACTCAATTTTGCTTAATCTGATTATACCTGACTGAAAACGAAAAGCAGTGTTTATATGATATATTGAAGGATTTGTAAGGGGAAAGCGTTTAAAATTTTAACAGACTGTAATAGTTTAAATGCAGCGTTTCTTTGCCTTACCACCATTGACATTTTGTGCTGAATAATTGTTGGGGGGAGAATGTCCTTTGCATTCATAGGATGTTTAGCAGCACCCCTGGCTTCTACTCACTAGATGCCAGGAGACCAAAAATGTCTCCAGACATTGCTGAATGTCCCCAGGAAGGGGGGTTGAGAACCACGAGTTTAAACTGTAAATCCATTTTGAGAAGATGCTTGGAAGAGTCTGAGAGAGACTGCATTGAAAATGTATACTAGAGGGCTTCCCTGGTGGCGCAGTGGTTAAGAATCCGCCTGCCAATGCAGGGGACACGGGTTTGAGCCATGGTCCGGGAAGATCCCATATGCCGCGGAGCAACTAAGCCTGTGCGCCACAACTACTGAGCCTGCGTGCCTACAGCCCATACTCCACAACAAGAGAAGCCGCTGCAATGAGAAGCCCGTGCACCGCAACGAAGAGTAGCCCCCGCTCACCGTGACTTGAGAAAGCCCACACATAGCGACGAAGACCCAACGCAGCCAAAAATAAACAAATAAAATAAATAAATTTATTTTTTAAAAAAGAAAATGGGGCTTCCCTGGTGGCGCAGTGGTAGAGAGTTTGCCTGCCGATGCAGGGGACACAGGTTCGTGCCCCAGTCTGGGAAGATCCCATGTGCCGTGGAACGGCTGGGCCCATGAGCCATGGCCGCTGAGCCTGCGCATCCGGAGCCTGTGCTCCTCAACGGGAGAGGCCACAACAGTGAGAGGCCCGCGTACAGAAAAAAAAAAAAAATGTATATTAGAAATTGTGGTAGCCAGCCTGTAAGAGGGCTCCCCACGATCCTGCTTCCTGGTATTCACACCCTTGTGTAGTCCTCTCTCACACTTAACAGATCTGACTTGTGTAACCAATAGGATATTGTGGAACTGAGAGAGTGTGATTTTTCAAATTAGGTCATAAGAGACATTGCTTTTCGAGATTTCTTGCTCTGGGAAAACTAGTTTCCGTGTCATGAGAACACTCAGCAACCCAATGGGCAAGGTCCACATGGAAAGAGCCTTGAGTAAGCCACCTTGGAAGTGGATCCTCCAGCCCCTGTGAAGCCATTCCTGGAAGTACATTCCTGGATGACATCTTGACTGCAACCACATGAGAGACCCTGAGCCAGAATCACCCAGCAAACCACTCCTGAATCCCTAATGTATTGAGATTGCTTACTGCTTACTGTTGTTTTAAGCCTCTAAGTTTTAGGGTAATTTGTTACATAGTAATAGATAACTAATAGAATTTAGAACAAATATTACTTTCAAGCAAATGAAACATTTCTCTGTTCAATAGTTTGTTTCCATTTGTTTTATAAGAGAGGTTTTCTTTGATCTAGTTAAACAAAAATTTAAAGAGTAGGTATTATTGATCACAGCATAACTAACAGAAGAAGGACAGAAGCAGATCGAAAGAATAAAGCTAAACTTTTGGTGAGGAAAAAACAGAACGCCTACTTTAACTGGCTAAATTTAGGGAGATGCCTAATTCCTGAAGTAATGGGATTAAGCAAATAAATACTTAATTTATTGCATAAAAATATGTCTTTGTAGGGGCTTCCCTGGTGGCGCAGTGGTTGCGAGTCCGCCTGCCGATGCAGGGGACGCGGGTTCGTGCCCCGGTCCGGGAAGATTCCCACGTGCCGTGGAGTGGCTGGGCCCGTGAGCCGCGTCCGGAGCCTGTGCTCCGCAACGGGAGAGGCCACAACAGTAAGAGGCCCACGTACTGCAAAAAAAAAAAAAAAAAAAATGTCTTTGTAAATGTTGGCTTTTTATTTGTTAATAAATTGGGTTCCACTTAGAACGTTACTATAGGTCATTAAAACACTAATATTTGTTTCAAAAATTAAAATAACTGTAGTTTTTTTTTTTTTTTTTTTTATAAATTTATTTACTTTTGGCTGTGTTGGGTCTTCGTTTCTGTGAGAGGGCTTTCTCTAGTTGCGGCGAGCGGGGGCCGCTCTTCATTGCGGTGCATGGGCCTCTCACTGTTGCGGCCTTCTCTTGTGGAGCACAGGCTCCAGACGCGCAGGCTCAGTAGTTGTGGCGTACGGGCTTAGTTGCTCCGCGGCATGTGGGATCTTCCCAGACCAGGGCTCGAACTCGCATCCCCTGCATTGGCAGGCAGATTCTCAACCACTGCGCCACCAGGGAAGCCCAACTGTAGTTTATTTTGTGAGATTATGCTATCTGGGTTGTATATCAGTTAGCTATTGTCACACTAACACTGCATAACAACACCCCTCAAAAACCCAGTGATGTACAGTAACAAATATTTACTTCTTACTCATGCATCCTGGGGTCAGTTAGATTTTGGCTGGGCTTGGCTCTAGGCTATGGGTTCAGTTCATCTCTGCTCCATACATCTCTCATCCTTGTTAGACCAGCAGCTTACTCGAGGTATGCTCTTCTCATGGTGATGACAGAAATGTAAGAGTGTAGAGCAGAAACACCTGATATCTCTTTAAGGCCTAGACTATGGCGGTCACTTCTGCCCACAACCCATTGACCATAGCAAGTCATACGGCCAAGTCTAACATCAATGTGGAAGGGAAATACACTTCTCCCATGGAGTTTTGGGGAATTAGGGTGGGAAGGAATGAATATATCATGAACAACAGTCTAATCTACAGGTTGATTTCTTCTTTTTGTCTGTTTCTATACAGTTATCATTCTTATACTACTGTAGACAAATAGAAACTTATGTTTCACAATTTGCAACATGACTTACGCTTCACAATTTACAAAGCTGATTACATGTATTACAAGGCTTCACTTTCTATCATTTTTTTGACAGGTACAATACTTTTTTCCTTTGGTTAGTCAGGCTGTTATATTAAAACATTATGGGGAAAGGTGAGGCTTATCCCATGGAGGGGATGTCAGTTGGGAATGCATTCAACAGTAAATAGCGTGAAACTCAACTTACGGTTGCTGAAACAAATAGGAGTTCATTTTTCTCATGTGATGAGCAGTTCAAAGGCAGGCAATCTGAGACAGATGATATCATCAAAGACCCAGCTCTTTATCTCTTTCTGCTCCATGATTGTCAGTGCACAGGCTTTTGCCTTTGTGGTTGTAAGATGGCTGGTGTAGCTTCATATGTCGAGTCTACATTCCTGGCAGGGAGAAAGGAGAGAGGACCATGGTAGCTGACAGTCTCTTCTTATGTTCAGAAAGCAAAACTTTCCCAGAGCCACCCTAAGTAGATGTCCACTTATATCTCATTAGAAAATAAGGTTTCAAGCTCTATATCCTTTATAACAAAAGAAGGCAAGGATGAAAGCTATTGGAAAGGGTTGTCGAGACAATCGACGATATCTACCACATAAGGGACATGTGATCCCTGTACTCAACCACCCCTACCTCTAAGCAATCTTTACCTTCAGGTACCCACTTGTAATAATTACAAAATAACACATCCCATGGATACCCCTAACTAAACAATAACCTTGTCCCTGGGCCTCTGTTCCACTTAGGAACTTGCCCATCTGAGCGTTTCATCAGGTGACACAGAAATTAATCCTGAGTTTTCTGTATTGATTTAGAAGTTTTGATATTCTCAAGCAATGTTATAACTTTTACTGATTTGAAAAATACCAGGCAAAGCTATTATTTTAAGACTGGTCCTTGGGAAAGTTAGTTAACTGCTCTGTGCTCATTAAAAAAAAAAAAACCTATCTTGCAGGGTTGCTATAAAGATAAAAACCATATCTGAAAAGGGTTTCACACTTTGCCTGGTATTTAGAAGGTGAATTTTGTTACTTGCAGCCAAATGCATTCCTAATTGGCGTACTCACTATGCTTTCAGCCTCTCCATGTATCACAATGTTTCAGTGTAATACTCTGAGGAACCAAAGGGGTAAAAGGTACTTATCAGAAAAGGAATACACAGTGAAGTCTTATAATCTGCAGCTGATATTATTATCATTATTGTTCTAGGATATGTCAACTCATTCTGATTGGACAGTTCATCCTCCCTTAAATATTTGGTAGCTTTGCAAACAGTTTCAGAGCATGATAAGGCTACCAGTAATATGTCCAGAACCTGTACCTAGTATTGCTTTAGCAGGCTTCTAAGTCTGCATCATCATTATGTATCTGGCTTCTAGAATGGTCACATGGTAAGAGGATGGGTGGGTAGGACTTTTTAAAATATGAAGGGGAAATGCAGGGCAATACACAAATATCTTTCCTGAAACATAATCTCTAGGCCAGGTAGAAACTGTCTTCCTCCTTCCCTTCCTGTCCCCTCATCACCAAAGCTCCTCTCTGCTTCTCCTTAGAGTGGAGGTGGAGCAATGGGAGAGAGTAAGACAACTTCTGCCTGTGTCACACTTTTCTAGAGATAAAAGCATTTGCTTTTTTTCTTTCTTTCTTATTCTTCAAATTCACTGGTCACAACACTTACACATATGTTATTTTCTACTCACTGCACTAATTGAGATTCAGATCCAACTATTAAGCTAAAACTTAACTAGATCAAGAACCAATTAGACTAGTCAGTCATTAACTGCACATGACATTAACCCAGAGGAATAGACACATGACCTGTTACAAACTCATTGGTAGGTTAAGTGTTCATGTTGAATTTCCCTCAACTTCACACACTAGAAGTAATCGTAGGTTCTTTCCCTTTCTTGTCAAAGATTAACCCCAGTAATTTGGGGGTGAAGAGAAAACAACCATCAAAATTTTAAAAAGGAAGTATTTCTTCCTATTGTTAATACCTAGTGATTACTTTGAATGTGAGAAGCCTTAACTTTAATAATAGTCCTTAAGTCAAGATGTCATTTAAAATTTTTCACTCTGCACATACTTCCATATTTAGATTAATTTTCACAATCCCAGTAAGTAGGAGGGTGGATACATGTTTTGCTCTCTTGCCAACTGATAGGTATGAATAAAGTGGTGCTGGTGCTGGTGGTGGGGTCTTCTAAGTGTTATTAGCATCTAAACAAGAGAGAGGACAATCCTGACACTTCAGCAAGGTTTACCCAGACCCTGGATTTGCTTAAATCATCATAAAAGATCAGGACTTGAAGGTGCCTTAACAATCACACCCTCACTACACAGGTAGCTGTTTGTTTGGTGCTTGTGTGTATGTGTATCATAGAGCAGAGACCCCTTGATGTGTGTGTAACAACTACACCAACAGGTCCAGTGCAGTAAGGATTCCTATATAGAGGAGATTTGCCTAAATCAGTCCTAAAAAGTCGACATACACACTGTGTCCCATTTCCTAAGCAGGGATATGTCCCAATGCCAATTACCCTAGAAAAGGTAAGACATTGCCTTAATGCCACGCTAATGTTTGATATAAAATTCTTCCTTAAGAGCAATGTTTGGTAGAGGGGGGTCAAGGGAGCATGACAATGCTGGGTGCATGAAGTGAAATGGGAAGTGAAAAGAGGAAGGAAAGGGGCAAAGACAGGGAGGGGAGACTTGAGGAAGATGAAGCCAAAGAAGCCAGGTTACCACCCTGCCTGGGTGCTCCTGAATGCTAATGAAGCCTAAATATCCTTGAGATAAAACCAATGGTTCTCAAAGTGTGGTCTCCAGACCAGCAATACCAGCATCACTGAAGAACTTGTCTGGGCCCCACTCCAGACCTAGTGAATCAGAAACAACCCCTTCAGGTGATACTGATGTACACTCAAGTCTGAGAACCACCATGCACTAAATGTTATCACTGAAGTCCACCTGGGCATGAATGAGTTCCCATTAGACATTGAGCACCTCAAGGGCAGTGACTAGGGATCACCAATGCATCTCCAGCACTGGAGCAGGCTGGCATGGAGCCACTTAGTATATATTGCTTGAATCAATAAACTATTCTTGAGAACAGGTTAAGTCTTTTTCATTACGGTAAAATTTAGTATAATAATTCCAAGTTGGAGAGAATATAGGAGAAGGAGTGAAAGTGGGGTATATGAGAAGCATACCAATTTCACAGTTTGGGGCAGCATTGTCTCTTCCTGTTTATTAAAAAAATACTCAGAAATATCACTTTAAAAGTAGGTTCCAAGTACTAAAGAAATAACTTTACTATCCTCTCTCCTTTTTGTTTTCCACTTGGGCAACAGGTTAAAATAGCAATCCATATGATTTTTAACCTGTTGTGCAGTTGTGCACCAACATTTCAGATTCTATACCCTTTGCGTAGGAGGATATTCTGTTCACAGAAAATATTAATTTACCTGGAAAACAATAATTCTGCTTGAGGGCTTTTTCAAATAAATATCTTCCCATTAAAGCATTTGCTTTAAATAGTTCCCTTGAGGTTGTCATATGAACAGTTCAAAAAAAAAAAAGAAGCAAATAAAAATATCCTTGGTAGGTTATATTTTAGAGTTTTGTGACAACCTGGTAAAGTCTGCCTGACCACTGTCGAGGTCACTGGCCAGGGCAGATGTTCTCAACCAGGGTGATTATGCCTGCCAGGGGACATTTGGCAATGTCTGGAGGCAGTTTTAATGTCACAGCTGGGAAGGAAGCTGCTACTGGCCTTGAGTGGGATGCCGCTAAGCATCCTTCAATGCGCAGGACACAGCCCGGCGAACAATGAAGAGTTATCCAGTGCCAAAGGTCAATAGTGCCACAGTGGAGAAATACTGGTCAGAGTCAAGAAACCCTGCTCTCTACAGTAGAGGAACCGTATCATTTATCATACTAACCAGGACACTCTTGAGATCAAAAGGGGATGCTATTAGTAGCTATGCCAGGACAAACAGGCATAAACAAGGACAGTCCCAGGCAAAGCCTGCGTTTCCACACCTAAAGGCTATGTGAACCCAGGCGAACAGCATCCTCATCTGTAAAGTGAGGTGGAAAGATTATCCCCAGGTCCCTTCCTGGTCCAGCGTTTTAGTTCTAGGGATGTAAACCTTTAGTGTCTGAAGCACACATTATTCTTTCTGTGTCCCCTCTGTCAGTCCATGAACTCTTCCAGAGTAGGCCTCTATCCTATCCATTTTTCTGTCCCCTTTACTCTCTTAACACAAGCCCTGCAGAAACAATGTTTGCTGGACCTTATTATTTCCAGCAGATTTATAACTTCCCACACCAGTAAAATGCTAACATGAAAGATTTTAATAACAAACATATTTTGGTCATACTTCTCCATGAGGAATGCAGATGGGGCTTGACTTTAGCTTCTTGAGTTATGTGGCCAATTATGGCCACATAATTTGCCTTCTAACTTAGGACATTTTGAAAGCAAAAGGGTGTGCTGTTAATAACTACACAGGATAATAGGCATGAACTGGGGGGCAGGATTGCCCGAGCCAGGTTAAACGCCATTAGGATTCAAATTGCCACTAAACAAATGTGTGAGGCTGGCAGACATATCATGCCCACCCCTTATAACTGCTGACCCCAATTACATGGCCTCTTTGAAGATAAAACACAGCTAGTTCCTTTCATCCACCTTGGATAGTATTTGAGTCTTTCCTTCATTCTTGCCCAAAGCTCATCTTTCCGCACACGTATTCCACATTAAACTTGCTGACCTTTTAAAGCAAATGGAAAAAGTCCAGGAACCCAGCTCACATTAATTCCACTGAGTTTTGCCCCATTCCTCGGCTTATACGTTTGGACAGCACATCATTTAGAGAATGCTGAGGCCCTTCTCGATTCACTTGAGTGGGTGAGGAAACGAAAGGCTCTGAGCTTGTGTTCTCCCTCCTTCTGATGAAAATGGCAAAAGCATTTAACTCAGGGCTGGGAGGTTGTAAGGTGAAAACAGGCTCTCTCCATTTATATGCATTTACTTACTGATCTGTTTCCCTCTTCCAAGGTGTCACTGTGGGTATGATTTACCTCTCTATTCCAAGATCCTGCACAAAGTGAGCGTTTAATACATGTTTATTAAATGAATGGATGGATGGATGAACCACAAAGAAATTCCACTTGTCCCCAGTATGGATAGAAATCGATGACCCTATGCTGCACTCATAACAGTCTTCGGAGTAAAGAATACTTTAGCTGGAAAGTCCTTTTCTCTCCTTCCTGCCCCAGTCCTTACCTCCTTCACCAAATTGTTGACCCTTGCACAAGCCATGTAGCATTGTTTCAGGCAGAGAAATCAACTTGATGAAAGCCCATAGCCAATGGGAACCAAAATATATAAAGGAAATGTAAATAGAACTATCATACGATCCAGTAGTTCCACTTCTGGGTTATTTATCTGAAGAAAACCAAAACACTAACTCAAAAAGATATCTGCACCTCTGTGTTCATTGCAGCATTATTTACAATAACCAAGATGTGGAAGCAATCTAAGTGTCCATTGATGGATGAATGGATAAAGATGTGGTATATAAACACAATGGAAAATTATTCAGCCATATAAAAGGGAAACCTTGCCGTTTTCCACCACAGATGGGCCTTGAGGGCATTATGCTAAGTGAAATAGGTCAGACAGAGAAGGACAAAAAACGGTATGATCTCACTTAAAAGTAGAATCTAAAAAAACCAAACCCATAGATACAGAGAACAGATTGGTGGTTGCCAAAGGTGGAGGTGGGCAAAATAGGTTAAGGGGGTCAATACGTATGGACAAACTTCCAGTTATAATATAAATAAGCCCTGGGGATGTAATGTACAGCACAGTGACTATAGTTAATAATACTGTATTGTATATTTGAAAGTTGCTAAAAGAATAGATCTTAAAAATTCTCACCACAAGAAAAAAATTCTGTCAACTATGGATGGTGATGGATGTTAACTAGACTTATTGTGGTGATCATTTCAAATATATACAAGTATCAAATCATTATATTGTACACCTGAAACTAATATAATGTTCTATGTCAATTAAACCTCAAAATTAAAAAAAAAAAAGAAAGGAGAGGCCATACTCCCCCATCCAGGATAATAGTGAACTGATCTCTATAGAGGGTTTCTCAGCTGTAAACTACCATGATCACAACAATTATCATCATTAAAATTATTTCAGTCGGGCTTCCCTGGTGGCACAGTGGTTGAGAGTCCGCCTGCCGATGCAGGGGACATGGGTTCATGCCCCGGTCCGGGAAGATCCCACATGCCGCGGAGCGGCTGGGCCCGTGAGCCATGGCCGCTGAGCCTGCGCGTCCGGAGCCTGTGCTCTGCAACGGGAGAGGCCACAACAGTGAGAGGCCCGCGTACCGCAAAAAAAAAAAAAAAAAAATTATTTCAGTCTATTGGCATCAGGTAACCCTTTTAGAACGCTATTTTCTGAGCAGAGGAAATAAAGCTGGAAGGCTGGATAGTTCTGTGCACTGGTCCTGATGAAGTCTTCTCTGCAGCCCTGCGCCTTTTGTGCACAGCCTCTCACAATGCATCACTGTCCTTGCACCTTCACTCCCCAGATGGAGATTGAGAATTTTGTATATTCTGGGTACTGTATTAAGTGCAAGGATTAAAAAGTGACTAAGTAGTCAGGACCCCTACCCTTCACAAGTCATGATATTCAAAATTTAACTACCATGTCGCTTAAAAGAAGCCTGAAAACCATGTAACTTCCTCACCAATTTTTAAGTTGACATCTCACATTTTTCATCATAAATTTAAATATTTATAAAGGTTAGAATTACCAAAGCATTATAAATATGGACATTTTACATTAAAGCAGATATGTCAGTTATTTAAATATATCCAACATCTATCAACAGATGAATGGATAAAAAAGATGTGGCACATATATACAATGGAATATTACTCAGCCATAAAAAGGAACGAAACAGAGTTATTTGTAGTGAGGTGGATGGACCTAGAGACTGTCATACAGAGTGAAGTAAGTCAGAAAGAGAAAAATAAATACCATATGCTAACACATATATGTATGGAATCTAAAAAAAAAAATGGTCATGAAGAACCTAGGGGCAAGATGGGAATAAACATGCACACCTACTAGAGAATGGACTTGAGGATACGGGGAGGGGGAAGGGTAAGCTGGGACAAAGTGAGAGAGTGGCATGGACATATATACACTACCAAACGTAAGGTAGGTAGCTAGTGGGAAGCAGCCACATAGCACGGGGAGATCAGCTCAGTGTTCTGTGACCACCTAGAGGGGTGGGATAGGAAGGGTGGGAGGGAGGGAGATGCAAGAGGGAAGAGATATGGGGATATATGTATATGTGTAGCTGATTCACTTTGTTATAAAGCAGAAACTAACACACCATTGTAAAGCCATTATACTCCAATAAAGATGTTAAAAAAATATATATCCAACAGAATCTAAATACCATTTGATACCTATCATCATTCTTTTTTATAATATACAAAGAAATTTTACAGTATTTCTTTTCCTTCTTAATCTCATATTTCCATTCCATTTCTCCCACGGAATTTTATCCTAGTGAAATTTATTTTTATGTTGGAAAGACTCTGGTCATCCTATAACACACACACACACACACACACACACATACACACACACGTACTTTTTTCCAGGTGACCATCCAGTTCAACTTTCTTACCAAAGTATAGCTCAGCCATGGCACTGTTAGGTTCAAATAGTAGAGCCATTACACAGCTCTACTATGTAATAGTTGTGTCTTTGGGTAAGTTATTTAACCTCTATGAACTTCACTTTTCTCTTCCATAATACTGGGAAATTAATGTCTATTTTGTAAGGTTGTTGCAAAAATTAAAAGAATATATGAAAATACTTAGTCCAGTGCCCGGCGTACTGTAACCATTTAGTAAATGATGGCACATTATTAATCTACCACGCAAAATACTTCTTTACTCACAAGAGAGCTGCCCTACAACAAAAGCAAAAATAAACAAATAGGACCTAGTCAAACTAAAAAACTTTGGCACAGTAAAAAAAAAAAGGAAACCATCAACAAAATAGAAAGGCAACCTACTGAATGGGAGAAGATATTTGCAAATAATATGTCAGATAAGGGGTTAATATCCAAAATATATAAAGAACTCATAGAACTCAATATCAAGAAACCAAACAACCAGATTAATACTGGGCAGAGGGGGGCTTCCCTGGTGGTGCAGTGGTTAAGAATCCGCCTGCCAATGCAGGGGACATGGGTTCGAGCCCTTGTCTGGGAAGATCCCACATGCCTTGGAGCAACTAAGCCCTTGAGCCACGACTACTGAGCCTGCGCTCTAGAGCCCGTGAGCTACAACTACTAAGCCCATGTGCCACAACTACTGAAGCCCACAAGCCTAAAGCCCATGCCCCACAACAAGAGAAGCCACCACAATGAGACGCCTGCACACCACACGAAGAGTAGCCCCCACTCACTGCAACTAAAGAAAGCCTGCACTCAGGAACGAAGACCCAACACAGCCAAAAATAAGTAAATAAATAAATTTATTAAACAAAAAACTGGGCAGAGGACCTGAAGAGGCATTTTTCCAAAGAAGACATACAGAAGGCCAGCACAAGAAAAAACGCTCAATAACAACATCCCTAATAATCAAAAAAATGCAAATCAAAACCACAATGAGATCTCACCTAAAACCTGTCAGAATGGCTATCGTAAAAGATACAAGAAATAACAAGTGTTGGCGAGAATGTGGATAAAAGGGAACCCTTGTGTGCTATGTGTTTTCACTAATATGTGGAATCTAAAAAACAAAACAAACAGACAAATATAACAAAACAGAAACAGGCTCACAGACACAGAGAAGAAACTAGTGATTACCACAGGGAAGATGGGTGGGAGAGGGGCAAAAAGGTGAAGGAGATTAAGAGGTACCAACTGCCACCCTATAAAATAAATAAATCATAGGGATGTAATGTACAGCACAGGGAATATAGTCAATATTTTAAAGCAACTTTGCATGGTTTGTAATCTATAAAAATACTGAACCACTATGATCCCTATGTTGTACACCTGAAACTATGTTGTAAGTCAACAATACTTCAATAAATTAAGAAAAAAAGAAAAAAGAGAGCCACCTTACCCAACATTTTCTTCCATATATACTAGATCCATGATATTTTGTCCAACCCTGCTTTTTCATTCCTAGAGCCTCTAACACCAACCACCATTTTTCCAGGGATTCCTTTTCCAAAAGTACCTCAAAATTTGATGGATGAGCAAATTACTACTTTCCTCCTGATAAGAGGACAAACTGTCCTGTCCTGACAGGACGACTGTCAAAGTTCTTAATATAAAAACACCAGAAAGGAGAGCTTTCTGGCCATATAAGGAGCTATGAGGAAATGACAAACTAACAAGCATGTTTCCCCAGCCATGATTATTTGTAAATCACATGATTTATGCTAATCCTTAATCAAAAGTCAAGTCCAATGTGATCAATGCATGCTGTTTTCTGGTTTTTCCTATTACCTTAGGCTAACTTTCAAATGAACCTTTGCTAGTAACAGTGATCATCTCTATGGTTTCCTTAGGAACACACCCAAGGGAAATGAACGCCTATGATGAAAAGAAAAACAGAGTGGCCAGATTGTGGTGCACTTGGAACTCTCAATACATGGCTGCTGGCAGCATTAAATGGTACAATTACTTTGGAAAACTTTTTGGCAGCTCCTTGTAAAGTGAAAATCCAACTATCCTATGATCAAGCAGTTCCATTCCTAGGTATTTACTCTAAAGGAACAAAACCATATGTCCACTGAAAGATCTGTACAAGAATATTTATTCTGCTTTATTCGAAGTAGCCAACAACTCAAACGTCCATCAACAGGAGACTGAATAAACAAATTGTGGTATATGCACATGATGGAGTACAACTCAGCAATAAAACAGGATGAACCACTGATACACACAACATGGATGAATCTCAAAAACATTATGTTACGTGAAACAAGCCAGATATAAATGAGTGCATACTATATGGTTCCCTTTGTATGAAGTTCTAGAATCTGTGTTAATAGAAATCAGAATGGTGATTACCTACGGAGAGGGTACATTGACTGTAGAGGAGTACAAAGAACTTCATGGGGTAATGGAAGTGTTCTATGTCTTTAATCGGGAGGGAGTAACATGGGTGTATATCTTTAACAAAACTCATCAACACTATCAAACACTTAATATTTGTACGTTTCATTAGAGGTAAATTATACTTTAAAAAAATTGAGAAAAAGAAAATAAAGCAGCATCCAAACTTACAGTTCTAAGGGATCTTCAAGATCATTTCACCTTTATCTCCTCTATTTTAATGCCAGAAAATTCCATACAACAGCCCAAGTGGACGACTGCTAAGCTTCAACTAGAGGAAACACAAAATCATAGACCAGGTCTGCTCCATCTTCAGGCGCCCCCAGATGGATCACACTGCTGGCTCATGTTGGGCTGGCAGTTAAGTAAACTCCTTGCCCCAACCAGCTAGGACTTCTAACCTGAATTCTTGTCAGCCCTCAACGCTCTCATCCAGTTGTTCATCTTACCACAGTTAACATTTACACTAAGCACCAACACTTCCTCCAGCATCTTTAGAATTCCTCCACTATATGCCACCCATGGCCCCTGGAGTTGTCATTATAAGTAGATTGTCTTAGACAACTTTAGGAAATTTGGGGTGAAATCACGCAGAGACCCTGGAAAGATTAGTCTCATATAAACATATTCTATGAAGAACACACCAGTAAAGAACTTCATTACAAGACAAGAGACACACATCAGAAGGAGAAAGCAGGCAGAGGATCTTGGCTGCCTACGTAACTCGTATAGGAAGCCTTATAATTAGGCTGTCATACTTGATGAAACCAGGGATGGGAACACGGCTCAAATCATGACTGACGTGGATGTTTCTTTCCTGTCTCATGGAATGTTACGGCATTAGGTTACACCCAGACTGCCGCTGTAGGAATGAAGGGAGAGCCGTGACCTCCTCCCCATGACTGGACTTAAAGGTGCAGAAAAAGTCAAATAATCCAATGCAGTACGCTGAGGGAGCATTGTTGTCCACAAGTGAAAAAAATACGAATATACTCCTGGGAAATAATGCAATTTAATCAATCCTCTCCTTCAGAAATAGGAAATATTTAACTTTTCTGATTTTCATTTTTTTGTTTTGCTTTCCAATAAAATAGGGAAAAAAACTTTATTGGATACACACAAATTAATATTAAAATCCTATTAATTTCTCACTACAGTGCTACTGGGTAAGAAGGAGAAAGAGAGGAAATGGTTAGAGATACCCGAAATGTGAGCCACGTATAAATGGGAAACATTTGCACATTTACATGTTCCCTACCTTCAAAATAATAATAGCTCCCACTAATTGAATGCTTACTGTTTGCCAGCCACTATGCCGAGCACCTCAGGACTCTGTTTGGTAAGTCCTATTACTGTCCCCACTTCACACATGAGGAAACTGAGGCTTAGCGAGGTTAAATAATTGGAGTATATCTAGGGAATAGTAGGGCTGGGATTTGAACCTAGACAGTATACACAGCAAGCCTGAACTTTCCACCACCAAATTATACTGGTCCTAGGCCCCAAACTCCAACATATCTCAATTATGGGGAACACTAATGTTTCTTCCAAAGACTTGCCAGGAAAGATACGACCGAAAACTGTCAAATCTCTCAAAGCAAAAGAAAGTAGTATCTCAAAGTAAGTTTTTGGCCTTTACGTATGCCTGTGGATACATGGCAAACAATGAAAGGAATCAAGAGAATTGCTGAAAATTACCAGTTGTACTGAAAGCAAAATAAAACAGCTACAGCATTTTTATCTTAATCCATTTTCCTGGGTTTCTTTTAGGTTAGAGGAATTGTCAAGTAATAGTTTATTTTAAATTCAAAACTGACACAGACTTTAAAGTTAAATGAACCCAAACTAAGGGTTGGCGGGGAGGGGCGGGCATCTGGCTGGCAAATCACTCAGTTCAGCTCTTTGTCATGTAATATCTCAGTCTTAGTACATCTTTCTGATGATCACATTTGCATCATTCAGAACAGCACTGTCTGGACCTACTCTCTATCATTAGTGACTAGGTGCTCCGGCTATTTACCTCTAATTCTTCCAAACTTGCTAAAAGAAGAAAAAGACTTTCATATTAAGTTTTATTTTTAAAATTCTTTCTCAAAGGCCTCACTACTTCTCCATAAAAATTTCAACTTTCAAATGAGGGTTTATCAAAGTATAATATTTTAAAAGTTAAAAACGTGACTCATATAAAGTGAGCACGTATCACAGACTTATTTCTCTCATTAATCAGAAAATAAAGCTGGTTCAAAGGATAATGTGAGAGATGGAGTATACACAGGAACTGAAAGAAGGAATGCAGGAATAAGATTATGAAATTGATATAAAAGTATTGTGTCCTACAGAGCAACAAAAATGTAAACTTTGGGGTTATCTATTTTACTAGACAGAAATTATTTACATCTCAATCAGACCCCCCAAAAAAGTTTAAAGTTATCATATAACCTCTCGGAGGCTGAGCTCTAATCAAGAGCAAATAGTAAATCAAACAAAGGTATGTTTCCCTCTAGAGTTAAATAATCCTTGGATGGGCCTGTGAGGAGAAGCTCCTGTATGTCACTGAAAGGACACACAGTCATCCTTTTGCCTTATTTCCAAGTTTTAGATAATTTTTCTGAACGAATTTTGTATCTAAAAAGTATTTGATTGGCAATAGGCAATGGAATTTCAGTTTCACAGTCTTCAAACTTCCCATGAGCAAAAGTATTCTTTGTAGAACCTACTGTGATTTATGATTCTGGACTTCCAGACTAATCCCTGGCAATCAATTTATTCTAGATGGTAAATGTACTCCCATCCTGTGACTCCATCATCAAATTTGCTACTAGAACCAAATCCCAGTCTACTTCTAAGCTCCCTCCCCTCTCTTCCCTGGCACTGATTCTAAAGACTGAAGGACACTGAAAAACTATAGTCAAGAGTCTTCAGGGGAAGGACACAATCTATTTTTGAGTCAATCTGCTTTAAGTTCCTCTGGGTTCACTGTTGATGTCTTGTCACCTGTTCTTTCTGGAAGGACAACTGAACTCGGGGGCTCTGGAAGGTTGTACAATCGGTTCCTGCTTACACAGTGCCTCCTCTCAATTCACCTTCATCCCTAAGCAGGCTTGTGTGGATCAGAAATGCTTCAGGGAGAGCATGTGTAGGAGCTGGAAGCATGGAAAGAAGAACTGAGGGCATTCCACGCAGGAATATTAAGGTGAGCAAAGGCATAGGGTGAGAACAAGAATGCAGTGACTGTGGCTTGACTAGAACCAAGGATTGGGGATGTGAGAAATAAGAGTGACAAGCAGGGGGTGTGGGTTATAGGACATAAGTAGAAGGTAATATTTGTTGAGTACCTACTGTGTGTCAGGCATTTTTGAGACTCATTTTGCAATGCCAATTTCAAATATTATTACTTATTCCCCAACTCAACATGGTAGAGGGAGACCTTTCACAATTAAAATATAGAAGCAGAGTAGTCTTTCTCCTAAGATCATATGTCTTCCATTTCCCTTATCAATAAACCACCATCAGATGCCAACTTTTTCTAGAAAATTTGGTCTGAGTGTGGCCTCAGCTGAAAACTAAACATGACCTATTCTCTGATGCTTGGATCTTATGTAACAAATCGTGCCTAAAATTGATATAGCCATCACAATAATCACTATCCCAGCTAATGTTTACTGAGCAATTATTATGTGCCAGGATTGTCCCCTGCAATCCCCATGACAACCCTACAGAGTAAGCACTACAATCAATTTTCAATTTGTAGAAAAGGAGTCTGTAAAATGAAGACATAAGCAATAAAGGCAAGGTCCCAGAGTCGGTTAGTGGTGGCACTAGGATTTGAATCCAGGCCTCTGACTCCACACTGAAGAGAAATCTGCTGTAATTGTTACATGGTGACCGTGGCTCTTCCAGGCCTTCCAACTTAATGTGCACCTGTCTCCCCACACTCTCACATCTCACCTCCACCCTCCCAGTCTGCCCAAAAGCCAAGAGACAACATGCTGATGAAATTGCTCTAGCTGAAATAATAAAGGTAGAACATCTCAATCAAGCGTGGTGATGAAAGAGAGAGAGGAAAGGAATGAAGAGACAAGTAAAGGGCAGTGGACAGTGGTCAGGCTCGGATTCTGGAACTAGACTTCCTGAGTTCAAATCCCAGCTTCATGATTTACTAATTGTGTGACCTTGAGCGAGTTACTTAACTTTTCTGTGCTTTAGTTTCCCCATCTGTAAAATGGGGATAATGATACACCCCACCTGGAGGTCCTTATAAGGATTAAATGGCGACTATTTGTAAAGCATGTAGAACAGGGCCTGAGATGTTTAAAAACAGGATATAACATAGAGAAACAAATGCAAGACTAGATTAGCAGCTCCTCTTCAGGCAAGGAGATAGGGTTTCAAAAGGCCATCAGTCAAAAACATTGCTCACAAATCTAAAGCAAAACTACACCAAGGGTAGCAACTGGCATGTGTTGGGGGAAGGCATAATTAATTTGCTTTGGTTCTAGCCCAGCAGCAGTGGCATGTATGATAGCGTGTGTCTTTAGAGTTCAAGAACACAAAAGCTTCTGAGTGCAAGTATTCTGTAAAGAGGGCTATCTCCCTACAGTAATTCAGTTTTCCTGGTGGGAGATCCACTCATTGCACTGACTGAAAATGGCCAGTCACCCACATGAGATACTATTTCCCAGGAATGGGAATTATCCCTATTTGGATAACATCCCACAAAAACTATGTAGTGGAAGTCATAAAATTGCCGGATTGTATATATCTCATTAAGTAACTCAACAGGGACGAGATTGGTGGGCTGAGTCTGGCCACGTTAGCCAGATCCTCCTATTTTTACCTCCTGAAGATTTCTGCCTTCTATACCAGCTAGATTTTGTCGTTTCCCTTTTAGGGCCCCTTTTTCCATAAACGTCACTGTGGCATCATTTTACCAAGCAACAGATTTAATGACACATAATGGCTTGCAGAGCTGGATGCTCCTGTGAGTCCCTTAACTGTGTATTATAAAAGCAAGTGTCCTCAGACACCCTGCAGAGTTGTTCTGTTGCTCTGCTGCTACTATTTATCTTTTATTTCCTTTTCAGTGGTTACTTCAACTGCTTTTCTTCATCAATTCCTTTTTTCCCAGATCACTGCTAAAAGCCAACACTTCCACCTCATGCAGTGAAATAGGTTCTAACAGGTGTAGCTGTTACAAAATATTGGGGAGAGTAGGTTGATAGAAAGCAAAATAATTCTCAGTTCCACGAACTTTGTCTAGATAAAATTTAACATTTAATTGCTATATCAAAGAAGCAAAATATTCTAGCAAAATGGGAAGTTTATAGAAATATTAGCTACATTCTATCAAGTGTTTCTTTTTTTCCTAAAACACAGATTTTGCTGTTAAAAAAGTTTTCTACACCTTTCAATGTGATATTCTTACCTTAGGGCCAAAATCTTCTTCAGGTACCTTAATTTTAAAATGTATCAATCAGCAAATTAAGGGAGATTCATTCTTCAGACTTGTAACCTATTAGAAATGCATCTAACTCCGTGGAACCAGAGAGTTGGCACTGCACGCAACACCTTTGCCATGTGGCTGACAGGGTCTTGGTGCTCCGGGTGGGTGTCAGGCCTGAGCTTCTAAGGTGGGAGAGCTGAGTTCAGGACTTTGGTCCACCAGAGACCTCCCGGCTCCATATAATATCAAACAGCGAATGCTCTCCCAGAGACCTCCATCTCAATGCTAAGACCCAGCTCCACTCAACGACCAGCAAGCTACAGTGCTGGACACCCTCTGCCAAACAACTAGCAAGACAGGAACACAACCCGACCCATTAGCAGAGAGGCTGTCTAAAATCATAATAAGGTCACAGACACCCCAAAACACACCACCAGACGCGGTCTCGTCCACCAGAAAGACAAGATCCAGCCTCATCCACCAGAACACAGGCACCAGTCCCCTCCACCAGGAAGCCTACAAAACCCACTGAACCAAAGTTACCCACTGGGGGCAGACACCAAAAATAACAGGAACTAAGAACCTGCAGCCTGCAAAAAAGGAGTCCCCAAACACAGTAAGTTAAGCAAAATAAGAAGACAGAGAAATACACAGCAGATGAAGGAGCAAGGTAAAAGCCCAGCAGACTAAACAAATGAAGAAGAAATAGGCAGTCTACCTGAAAAATAATTCAGAGTAATGATAGTGAAGATGATTCAAAATTTTGGAAATAAAATGGAAAAATACAAGAAACATTTAACAAAGACCTAGAAGAACTAAAGAGCAAACAAACAGAGATGAACACCACAATAAATGAAAATAAAAATTCTCTAGAAGGAATCAATAGCAGAATAACTGAGGCAGAAGAACGGATAAGTGACCTGGAAGATAAAATAGTGGAAATAACTACCGCAGAGCAGAATAAAGAAAAAAGAATGAAAAGTATTGCGGACAGTCTCAGAGACCTCTGGGACAATATTAAATGCACCAACATTCAAATTATAGGGGTCCCAGAAGAAGAATAGAAAAAGAAAGGGACTGAAAAAATATTTGAAGAGATTATAGTTGAAAACTTCCCTAATAAGGGAAAGGAAATAGCCAAACAAGTCCAGGAAGCGCAAAGAGTCCCTGACAAGATAAATCCAAGGAGAAACATGCCAAGACACATATTAATCAAACTATCAAAAATTAAATACAAAGAAAAAATACTAAAAGCGCAAGGGGAAAGCAACAAATAACATACAATGGAATCCCCATAAGGTTAACAGCTGATCTTTCAGCAGAAACTATGCAAGCCAGAAGGGATTGGCAGGACATATTTAAAGTGATGAAAAAGAAAAACCTACAACCAAGATTGCTCTACCCAGCAAGGATCTAATTCAGATTTGATGGAGGAATTAAAACCTTTACAGACAAGCAAAAGCTAAGAGAATTCAGCACCACCAAACCAGCTTTACAGCAAATGCTAAAGGAACTTCTCTAGGCAGGAAACACAAGAGAAGGAAAAGACCTACCATAACACACCCAAAACAATTAAGAAAATGGGAATAGGAACATACATATCGATAACTACCTTAAATGTAAACGGATTAACTGCTCCAACCAAAAGACATAGACTGGCTGAATGGATACAAAAACAAGACCTGTATATATGCTATCTACAGGAGACCCACTTCAGACCTAGGGACACATACAGACTGAAAGTGATGGGATGGAAAAAGATATTCCATGCAAATGGAAATCAAAAGAAAGCTGGAGTAGCAATTCTCATCTCAGACAAAATGGACTTTAAAATAAAGGTTATTACAAGAGACAAAGAAGGACACTACATAATGATCAAGGGATCAATCCAAGAAGCAAATATTACAATTGTAAATATTTATGCACCCAACATAGGAGCACCTCAATACATAACGCAAATGCTAACAGCCATAAAAGGGGAAATCGACAGTAACAAAATAGTAGGGGGCTTTAACACCCCACTTACACCAATGGACAGATCATCCAAAATGAAAATAAAAAAGGAAACACAAGCTTTAAATGATACATTAGATCAGATGGACTTCATTGATATTTATAGGACATTCCATCCAAAAACAACAGAATGCACTTTCTTTTCAAGTGCTCATGGAACATTCTCCAGGATAGATCATATCTTGGGTCACAAATCAAGCCTTGGTAAATTTACGAAAATTGAAATCGTATCAAGTATCTTTTCCGAAAACAACGCTATGAGACTAGATAACAATTACAGGAAAAAAATACAAACACATGGAGGCTAAACAATACACTACTAAATAACCAAGAGATCACTGAAGAAATCAAAGAGGAAATCAAATAATACCTAGAAACAAATGACAATGAGAACATGACGACCCAAAAACCTATGGGATGCAGCAAAAGCAGTTCTAAGAGGGAAGTTTAGAGCAATACAATCTTACCTCAGGAAACAAGGAACATCTCAATTAAACAACCTAATCTTACAACTAAAGCAATTAGAGAAAGAAGAACAAAAAAACCCCAAAGTTAGCAGAAGGAAAGAAATCATAAAGATCAGAACAGAAATAAATGGAAAAGAAATGAAGGAAACGATAGCAAAGATCAATAAAACTAAAAACTGGTTCTTTGGGAAGATAAACAAAATTGATAAACCATTAGCCAGACTCATCAAGAAGAAAAGGGAGAAGACTCAAATCAATAGAATTAGAAATGAAAAAGGAGAAGTAACAACTGACACTGCAGAAATACAAAGGATCATGAGAGACTACTACAAGCAGCTATATGCCAATTAAATGGACAACCTGGAAGAAATGGACAAATTCTTAGAAAAGCACAACCTTCCAAGACTGAACAAGGAAGAAATAGAAAATATAAACAGACTAATCACAAGCACTGAAATTGAGACTGTGATTAAAAATCTTCCAACAAACAAAAGCCCAGGACCAGATGGCTTCACAAGCAAATTCTATCAAAAATTTACACAAGAGGTAACACCTCTCCTTCTCAAGCTCTTCCAAAATATAACAGAGGGAGGAACACTCCCAAATTCACTCTATGAGTCCACCATTACCCTGATACCAAAACCAGACAAAGATGTCACAAAGAAAGAAAACTACAAGCCAATATCACTGATGAACATGGATGCAAAAATCCTCAACAAAATACTAGCAAACAGAATCCAACAGCACATTAAAAAGATCATACACCATGATCAACTGGGGTTTATTCCAGGAATGCAAGGATTCTTCAGTATACTCAAATCAATCAATGTGATAAACCATATTAACAAATTCAAGGAGAAAAACCATATGATCATCTCAATAGATGCAGATAAAGCTTTTGACAAAATTCAACACCCACCTATGATAAAAACCCTCCAGAAAGTAGGCATAGAGGGAACTTTCCTCAACATAATAAAGGCCATTATGACAAACCAACAGCCAACATCGTTCTCAATGGTGAAAAACTGAAACCATTTCCACTAAGATCAGGAACAAGACAAGGTTGCCCACTCTCACTACTATTATTCAACATAGTTTTGGAAGTTTTAGCCAGAGCAATCAGAGAAGAAAAGAAATAAAAGGAAACCAAATTGGAAAAGAAGAAGTAAAATTGTTACTGTTTGCAGATGACATGATACTATATAGAGAGAATCCTAAAGATGCTACCAGAAAACTACTAGAGCTAGTCAATGAAACTGGTGAAGTAGCAGGATACAAAATTAATGCACAGAAATCTCTTTCACTCCTATGCAGTAATGATTAAAATTCTGAAGGAGAAGTTAAGGAAACACTCCTATTTACCACTGCAACAAAAAGAATAAAATACCTAGGAATAAACCTACTTTAGGAGACAAAATACCTGTATACAGAAAACTATAAGACACTGATGAAAGAAATTAAAGATGATACAAACACATGGAGAGGTATACCATGTTCTTGGATTGGAAGAATCAACATTGTGAAAATGACTATACTACCCAAAGCAATCTACAGGTTCAATGCAATCCCTATTAAACTACCACTGCATTTTTCACAGAACTAGAACAAAACAATCTCACAATTTGTATGGAAACACAAAACACCCCGAATAGCCAAAGCAACCTTGAGAAAGAAAAACGGAGCTGGAGGAATCAAGCCTCCTGACTTCAGACTATACTACAAAGCTACACTAATCAAGACAGTATGGTACTAGCACAAAAATGGAAATATAGATCAATGGAACAGGATAGAAAGCCCAGAGATAAACCCACGCACATATGGTCACTTTATCTTTGATAAAGGAGGCAAGAATATACAATGGAGAAAAGACAGCCTCTTCAATAAGTGGTGCTGGGAAAACTGGACAGCTACATGTAAAAGAATGAAATTAGAACCCTCCCTAACACCATACACAAAAATAAACTCCAAATGGATTAAAGACCTAAATGTAAGGCCAGACACTATAAAACTCTTAGAGGAAAACAAAGGCAGAACACTGTATGACATAAATCACAGCAAGATCCTGTCTGACCCACCTCCTAGAGAAATGGAAATAAAAACAAAAATTAAAAAATGGGACCTAATGAAACTTCAAATCTTTTGCACAGCAAAGGAAACCATCAACAAGACGAAAAGACAAACCTCAGAATGGGAGAAAATATTTGCAAATGAAGCAACTGACAAAGAATTCATCTCCAAAATTTACAAGCAGCTCATGCAGCTCAATATGAAAAAAAAATCAACCCAATCCAAAAATGGGCAGAAGACCTAAATAGTCATTCCTCCAAAGAAGACATATAGATTGCCAAGAAACACATGAAAGGATGCTTAACATCATTTATCATTAGAGAAATGCAAATCAAAACTACAATGAGGTATCACCTCACACTGTTCAGAATGGCCATCATCAAAAAATCTAGAAACAATAAATGCTGGAGAGGGTGTGGAGAAAAGGGAACCCTCTTGCACTGTTGGTGGGAAGGTAAATTGATACAGCCACTGTGGAGAACAGTATGGAGGTTCCTTAAAAAACTAAAAATAGAACTACCATACGACCCAGCAATCCTACTACTGGGCATATACCCTGAGAAAACCATAATTCAAAAAGAGTCATGTACCACAATGTTCATTGCAGCTCTATTTACAATAGCCAGGACATGGAAGCAACCTAAGTGTCCATCGACAGATGAATGGATAATGAAGATGTGGCACGTATATACAATGGAATATTACTCATCCATAAAAAGAAACGAAATTGAGTTTTTGTAGTGAGGTGGATGGACCTAGAGTCTGTCATACAGAGTGAAGTAAGTCAGAAAGAGAAAAACAAATACCGTATGCTAACACCTATATATGGAATCAAAAAAAAAAAAGGTTATGAAGAACGTAGGGGCAGGACAGGAATGAAGCTGCAGACGTAGAGAATGGACTTGAGGACACAGGGAGGGGGAAGGTAAGCTGGGACGAAGTGAGAGAGTGGTATGGACATATATACACTACCAAATGTAAAATAGATAGCTGGTCGGAAGCAGCCACATAGCACAGGGAGATCAGCTCAGTGCTTTGTAACAACCTAGAGCGATGGGATCGGGAGGGTGGGAGGGAGATGCAAGAGGGAGGAGATATGGGGATTAACGTATATGTATAGCTGATTCACTTTCCTATAAAGCAGAAACTAACACACCATTGTAAAGCAACTATACTCCAATAACGATGTTTAAAAAAAAAAAGAAAAGAAATGCATCTACTTCTTCCTTAGGTTCTGTTTTTCCCTAGCTTTCTTTCCCCTTTCCCTTTACATTTGGGCTGTTTCCGTAGACCCTCCTTCTTGCCAAGGACCCTCAGTTCCCATCAACACACATAAAACACAAAGGTTCTAAAGAGAACATTTAATTTGATTATAAGCAAATAATCCCAACAGAAAACTATGTATAATTTCATGTTACTACTGATAAACAGCAGGTGTTGCTTGTTTTTTTTTAAGGGATTATTTGTACCTCATGTTTTACCAAAATTACCCTATGTGACGTTTTGTTGCTAAGTCCCTTCTTAATATTATACCACAAATATGCAAGACAACTAACTTTAGCCTCTACAAAAGATGCAATTCTTTGTTTTTGACTATCTCGCTGCTGATTCATCATCAACACACATATTGGTATTGTCCTGTTACTTGGACCTGATTCATCATCAACACACATATTGGTATTGTCCTGTTACTCGGTCCCATTTGTGACAGAGACATACAGATGTGCCTATTAGCTGACTGACATCAGAGGAACAGACTGTGTCCATTTGCTGTTTTCAAGGAAGGCCAAATGATCTATAAAACTTTCTAATAGAACCTCTGCTTTATCTAATAAGCAGACTTAATGATTCCTAGTTCTGAGTTTTCAAATCTCTATATTTCTCCAACTGCCTCAAGGTATGTCATGAAAGTGTTCAGGAAATTAGCAAATGAAATTAACTTTAGTTCAACCTAAACTTGGTTGGATGTCTTCACTTTGAAGGTAGTAAATCCATTAAATTAAATAAAAATATGGTGGAAAAATTAAAAGATAGGAAAAAATTATATCTTTTATCCTAGTTTTCCTCTGTAAAATCCTACTTTTCCTCTGTAGTAGAAACATATACTGATTTACTAAAGCTTAGTGGACTATAAAATAAACAAAACAAAAGTAAAAATAAACTTGATATATCTATAATTGGGTGCTGAAAGTTCTAACCCTACTCTCCCCTCTGTGGACTATAATCCCTAAAACTGAGCCATGCTGCTGTAATGCCTTTGACTAACTGGAGGAAATGAGCCTACAATGAGATTGCAGAAAATTGCAAAAAATAATGAGGAATAGAAATGTTTTTTAATATTAAATAATATTCCAAATGTTAAATATCAGAACAACAGGCAGGCATTGTAGATCTCCCCCGGTCTCCCAGGTTCTGATGTAAACAGGGACTTGCTTAGTTACAAGCAATCTTTACTTTACCCAGAGATGTACAAAATGTCCAAATTAAACAGTCCCTTTTATCTTGATTGTATATGATATAAAATACTCCTAAGGCTTAGCAACAGAACTAAGGTATATATTGAGATAACTCATAGATGAAACAGACTTATCATAGCATCTCATGGTACCCCTGGGTTAAAATATATATATTTTAACCGAGAAGAACCTGGTTTGTGCTGAACTTTGCTTTTTGCAGGATTTTATCACAATAATTCTTCAATCAACACTTCTATTTAAATAGTTATTTTCTAGCCTTCTTCCAGTGAATATTTTGGTGTACTGGGCGAGGAAAAAAACGACAACAGTTTTTGCAAGATAAAAACATTGGCATTTTCACCCAAATAAAAGGTGATATAACTTTCATAGTTATTATTTTTTAAATGCTTGATATTTGTGTGAACTTATATTTGTGTGGATCTTAAGGCAGAATAAGATACTTACACAGCCAACAGATATAAGCTAAGCAGTTCTCATCAGGGACTCACGATGGCTCCAGAAATGTGATTCAGGCCTCATATGTCCAAACAATAACTGACAGATGTGTCAAATTTAAAGTGGACACACATTCTTTCCTATCTAGAAGGAGAGTCTATTTTGCCACCCCCTGGAACTGGGCTGGGCTGAAATGGCTTTACCAACAGAATACAGCAAAAATGATGTCTTTAAGAGGCCTGGCAGCTCTTGCTTTCTCTCTTGGAAGCCAGCTGCCATTTAAGAAGTATGCCCACCCTGAGCCCATCATGCTCTGATAATGAGCATGAGACACTACATGGAGAAAGAGTCCAATGAAACCAAAGGCGCCAGATATGTGCGTGAAGAAGCACTCCTGGAAGTGGACTATCTACCCTCCTGCCCCCTTCCCCATCCCCTCCTCCTTTCCTGCCTCAGCCTAGGACACAAGGAGCAGAAAGAAGCTGTCCAGCTAAGCCCTTTCTGAATTCCTGACCCATAAAATCGTCATCAAAATATAATGGTTGAAAAAAAAAAAAAATATATATATATAATGGCTGTTTTAAACCTCTAATTTTTAGGGTGGTTTGCTAAAACAAATGGATAAACTAAGAGATGATTCATTTCACATTATTGAAAGGTTAGCTTTATAATAACTTTTAAAGCAAGGAGGTATTAAGAGCAAATTGGATATTTTTTTCCCTGTAGACTAGTATATGAATACCAGGAGAATAATTACCTTTTTAGCTAAATTTGACTTCACTTCTCCTAATCTAGTCTAATCTACTAAATGAAGACACTAGATTTTAGGTTGAGCTGCATGAGCTGTTTATATATTTTGGAGATTAATCCTTTGTCCGTTGATTCGTTCGTAAATATTTTCTCCCATTCTGATGGTTGTCTTTTAGTCTTGTTTGTAGTTTCCTTTGCTGTGCAAGAGCTTTTAAGTTTCATTAGCTCCCATTTGTTTATTTTTGTTTTTATTTCCATTACTCTAGGAGGTGGATCAAAAAAGATCTTGCTGTGATTTATGTCATACACTGTTCTGCCTATGTTTTCCTCTAAGAGTTTTACAGTGTCTGGTCTTACATTTAGGTCTTTAATCCATTTGGAGTTTATTTTTGTGTATGGTGTTAGGGAGTGTTCTAATTTCATTCTTTTACATGTAGCTGTCCAGTTTTCCCAGCACCACTTATTGAAGAGGCTGTCTTTTCTCCACTGTATATTCTTGCCTCCTTTATCAAATATAAGGTGACCATATGTGCATGGGTTTTTTCTCTGGGCTTTCTATCCTGTTCCATTGATCAATATTTCTGTTTTTGTGTCAGTACCATACTGTCTTGATGACTGTAGCCCTGTAGTATAGTCTGAAGTCAGGGAGTCTGATTCCTCCAGCTCCGTTTTTTTCCCTCAAGACTGCTTTGGCTATTCGGGGTGTTTTGTGTTTCCATACAAATTGTGAGATTTTTTTGGTTCCAGTTCGGTAAAAAATGCCACTGGTAATTTGATAGGGATTGCACTGAATCTGTAGATTTCTTTGGGTAGTATAGTCATTTTCACAATATTGATTCTTCCAATCCAAGAACATAGTATATCTCTCCATCTGTTTATGTCATTGATTTCTTTCATCAGTGTCTTATAGTTTTCTAAGTACAGGTCTTTTACCTCCTTAGGTAGGTTTATTCCTAGGTATTTTATTCTTTTGGTTGCAATGGTGAATGGGATTGTTTCCTAATTTCTCTTTCTGATCTTTCGTTGTTAGTGTATAGGAATGCAAGAGATTTATGTGCATTAATTTTATATCCTGCAACTTTACCAAATTCATTTATTAGCTCTAGTAGTTTTCTGGTGGCATCTTTAGGATTCCCTATGTATAGTATCCTGTCATCTGCGAACAGTGACAGTTTTACTTCTTCTTTTCCAATTTGTATCCCTTTTATTTCTTTTTTTCTCTGATTGCCGTGGCTAGGACTTCCAAAACTATGTTGAATAACAGTGGTGAGAGTGGACATCCTTGTCTTGTTCCTGATCTTAGAGGAAATGCTTTCAGTTTTTCATCATTGAGAATGATGTTTGCTGTGGGTTTGTCATATATGGCCTTTATTATGTTGAGGTAGGTTCCCTCTATGCCTACTTTCTGGAGCATTTTTATCATAAGTGGGTGTTGGATTTTGTCAAAAGCTTTTTCTGCATCTATTGAGAAGATCATGTGGTTTTTATTCTTCAATTTCTTAAAATGGTGTATCACATTGATTGATTTGCGTATATTGAAGAATCCTTGCATCCCTGGGATAAATCCCACTTGATCATGGTGTATGATCCTTTTAATGTGTTGTTGGATTCTGTTTGCTAGTATTTTTTTCAGGATTTTTGCATCTATATTCATCAGTGATATTGGTCTGTAATTTTCTCTTTTTTTGTAGTATCTCTGTCTGGTTTTGGTATCAGGGTGATGGTGGCCTTGTAGAATGAGTTTGGGAGTGTTCCTTCCTCTGCAATTTTTTGGAAGAGTTTGAGAAGGACGGGTGTTAGCTCTTCTCTAAATGTTTGACAGAATTCACCTGTGAAGCCATGTGGTCTTGGACTTTTGTTTGTTGGAAGATTTTTAATCACAGTTTCAATTTTATTACTTGTGATTGGTCTGTTCCTATTTTCTATTTCTTCCTGGTTCAGTCTTGGAAGGTTATACCTTTCTAAGAATTTGTCCATTTCTTCCAGGTTGTCCACTTTATTGGCATAGAGTTGCCTGTAGTAATCTCTTAGGATGCCTTGTATTTCTGCAATGTCCATTGTAACTTCTCCTTTTTCATTTCTAATTTTATTGATTTGAGTCCTCTCCCTCTTTTTCTTGATGAGTCTGGCTAAAGGTTTATCAATTTTGTTTATCTTCTCAAAGAACCAGCTTTTAGTTTTATTGATCTTTGCTATTGCTTCCTTTGTTTCTATTTCATTTATTCTGCTCTGATCTTTATGATTTCTTTCCTTCTACTAACTTTGCATTTTGTTTGTTGTTTCTCTAGTTCCTTTAGGTGTAAGGTTAGATTGTTTATTTGAGATTTTTCTTGTTTCTTGAGGTAGGATTGTATTGCTATAAACTTCCCTCTTAGAACCGCTTTGCTGCATCTCATAGGTTTTAGATCATCGTGTTTTCGTTGTAATTTGTCTCTAGGTAATTTTTGATTTCCTGTTTGATTTCTTCAGTGATCTCTTGGTTATTTAGTAACAGCCTCCGTGTGTTTGTGTTTTTTACATTTTTTCCCCTGTAATTGATTTCTAATCTCATAGCATTGTGGTCGGAAAACATGCTTCATACAATTTCAATTTTCTTAAGTTTACCAAGGCTTGATTTGTGACCCAAGATGTGATCTATCCTGGAGAATGTTCCATGTGCACTTGAGAAGAAAGTGTAATCTGCTGTTTTTGGATGGAATGTCCCATAAATATCTATTAAATCTACCTGGTCTATTGTTTCATTTAAAGCTTGTGTTTCCTTATTAATTTTCTGTCTGGATGATCTGTCCATTGGTGTAAATGAGGTGTTAAATTCCCCCACTATTATTGTGTTACTGTTGATTTCCTCTTTTACAGCTGTTAGCAGTTGCCTTATGTATTGAGGTGCTCCTGTGTTGGGTGCATATATATTTATAATTGGTCTATCTCCTTCTTGGATTGATCCCTTGATCATTATGTAGCATCCTCCCTTGTCTCTTGTAACATTCTTTATTTTAAAGTCAATTTTGTCTGATATGACTATTGCTACTCCAGCTTTCTTTTGATTTCCATTTGCATGTAATATCTTTTCCATCCCCTCGCTTTCAGCCTGTATAGACAGCATATATATGGGTCTTGTTTTTGTATCCATTCAGCGAGCCTGTGTCTTTTGGTTGGAGCATTTAATCCATTCACGTTTAAGGTAATTATCAATATGTATGTTCTTATGACCATTTTCTTACTTTTTATGGGTTTGTTTTTGTAGGTCCTTTTCTTCTCTTGTGTTTCCCACTTAGAGAAGTTCCTTTAGCATTTGTTGTAGAGCTGGTTTGGTGGAGCTGAATTCTCTTAGCTTTTGCTTGTCTGTAAAGCTTTTGATTTCTCCGTCAAATCTGAATGAGATCCTTGCTGGGTAGAGTAATCTTCGTTGTAGGTTCTTCCTTTCATCACTTTCAATATGTCATACCACTCCCTTCTGGCTTGTAGAGTTGCTGCTGAGAAATCAGCTGTTAACCTTATGGGAGTTCCCTTGTATGTTATTTGTCTTTTTTCCCTTGTTGCTTTCAATAATTTGTCTTTGGCTTTAATTTTTGTCAGTTTGATTACTATGTGTCTCAGCGTGTTTCTCCTTGGGTTTATCCTGCCTAGGACTCTCTGTGCTTCCTGGACTTGCATGGCTGTTTCTCTTCCCATTTTAGGGAAGTTTTCGACTATAATCTCTTCAAATATTTTCTCGGGTCCCTTCTCTCTCTCTTCTCCTTCTGGGACCTCTATAATGCGAATGTTGTTGCCTTTAATGTTGTCCCAGAGGTCTCTTAGGCTGTCTTCATTTCTTTTCATTGTTTTTTCTTTATTCTGTTCCATGGCAGTGAATTCTATCATTCTGTCTTCCAGGTCACTTATCCGTTCTTCTGCCTCAGTTATTCTGCTATTGATTCCTTCTAGTGTATTTTTCATTTCAGTTATTGTATTGTTCATCTATGTTTGTTTGTTCTTTAATTCTTCTAGGTCTTTGTTAAACATTTCTTGCATCTTCTCGATCTTTGCCTCCATTCTTTTTCCAAGGTCATGGATCATCTTCACTATCATTATTCTGAATTCTTTTTCTGGAAGGTTGCCTATGTCCACTTCATTCAGTTGTTTTTCTGGGGTTTATCTTGTTCCTTCGTCTGGTACATAGTCCTCTGCCTTTTCATTTTGTCTATCTTTCTGTGAATTTCTCTCTCAGAGTTCTTGAGGCCACAAGTCCAAAACCAAGGTGCCAGCAGGGCCACACCCACTCCATAGGCTTTAGGAGGGAATCCTTCCATGCTCCTGGGGGTTCCTTGTGCACCTTGTAGACACAGCACTCCAATCTCTGCCTCTTTCTTCTATCAGCTTTACCTCTGTGATTCTGTGTCCTCTCCTCTTCTTATAATCACACCAGTCATTAGACTTAAGGTCCATTTCCAATCTAGTACGATATCACTGCATGATCCTTAACCCTATTTCCAAATAAGGTCATGTTCTGAGGCTCCCACTAGACACGAATTTTAGGGGGAGACTATTCAATTCACTACGGGGTATAAATTGAAAATGAAAACTGAAACTGGAGATAGGAGGAAAAATTAGAAAACCATGAAATAATAAAGTTCAGAAATGAGAAAAGTCAGAGCTAAGGTATTGCCTGTGGGGATTCCATTGTATTTTATAAGTAGATATATACACCATAGTTGCTATTACAGGCAGTAAGTTAATGATCGAGGTATGTTCAGGAAGCAGCAGGAGGCCAAAGGAGACCCTAGAGCCAGCTGGAGGAAGAGGTTGGTTAGAGAAGGTTTCTAAGAGATCATGAAGCATTGATAGGCAAAGGAGAGGGAGGAGGCTTCACTCCAGAGAACAGGTGGAATAAAGACATAGAAGTAAAATTCAGTGCAATGGCATGTGGAGAAAACTATAAACAATTTGATGTTGTTGGGGTACAAAATGTAAGGCATAGATGAGCAGTAATGTCCTACTGTATAGCACGGAGAAGTATCTTCACTATCCTGCAATAAACCATAATGGAAAAGAATATATAGGTATATGTATGGCTGAATCACTTTGCTGTACAGTAGAAATTAACACAATTGTAATTGTGTGCCAGCCCCCAGATCTCCTACCTGACACTGGCTTACTACTTGAAACTTTATTGCACCATGTTGGTGTGGTGGGCAGGGTGGGGCCTATCCTAGATATGGGGGCCCTGCTGAGCGGTTCCCCACCCCAGGTGCCGGGTGCCTGACCAGATTTCCCCCCAGTGCTGCTGCTATCCCCATTCTACCCAGGCCTCCACCTCCCGAGGGAGCCTCCAAGAGCCTTGCTGTTTACATGGAGCCATTTAAGGCTTTGAGCAGGGGAGTGGCATGGCCCCAATTTCCTCTTAGAATGATTCATCTGGCAAGCAGAATAAAGGTTAGATTGGAGAAGGGAGGTTAATTAGGATGCATTTGTAATCCAGGCAAAAGATGATCAGGGCCTGATTAGGGCAGCCATCACAGATTTAGAGAGAAAAATGTGGAATCAAGAAATAAAAACAGCAGGATGTGGTGATTCATGGTGTGGGGGAGCAAAACTTGCCACTCCAAAATGTCTCTTTGGCGTGCATATTATTTCAAGCTGAAATCAATCATAGCCCAAAAGACTCAAGAAGAAACTTTGACCTTCCCACTAACTGCCCAAGAAATTTAGACAGAGAGCCTGTTACAGGAATAGAGCTATCACCAGACATATCTGCGAAGAATATGGACTAGGTGTGGTGGGGGAAACTCAGAGATCAGAGTCCACTCTGTGTCCCATTGTCTCCGCAGGGCCCAGCAAACATTTACTTACAAAACATTTGCTTTCCCATCTCCATGTGAATTGCCTTCTTCCCCTTGGAAGTCTCACACCCTCACCACCAACATCCTCTTTTGTCTTCAGCTGAAGATGGTACTTAAAGTAAAGGTTTTGGCCATTTTGGCGAGTGACTCGGTTTTCCTGGGTCTCTCCCATGTACACATGTTATTAAACTCTGTTTGATTTTCTCCTGTTAATCTGTCTCACGTCAAGTTAATTCTTAGACTAGTCAGAAGAAACTAGAAGGGTAGAGGAAATTTTCTTCCTCCCTAACAATGGGATGTTGGGGATCAGGACAAGGGAAGAATCAAGGCTGTCAACCGGAATGGGTGATGGGTGATGGTGACGCCACCCACTGAAACAGAGAATACAGAAGCAGGTTTGCAGTACAGATGATAATGAGTTTATTTTATAATACTTTGAGTTTGTAGTACCTGTAGGGGAGATAGCCAGAAGGCAGGGTATATACACAAGTTTGAAACTTGAAGGAAGGATCAAGGTTGGAGGTACAAATGTACAAGGCGTCAGGATACTAAAGTGGGCAGGGGCAAAGTTAAGATTTCTAAGGTAGAAATTTCAGAATGAGAAGGAAGATGGGCTAAGGATGGAACTTAATATTCCACAGAGGCATGTATAAAGACAATATACCATAAAGATGGCACCACATGTAAATGGGAAAAGAAAAGTTGTTTAATAGATGACATTGGGGGAAAAATGGCTCACTAATGAAGAAGATAAAGCTGTACTAATATACACACTAATACACACATATGAAATGTTAAACTACAAACTTAATAGATGAAAAAGTAAGAGGATATCTTTGCAAATTAGGAGTGGAGAGCTCCTTAAATAAGACTTCACAAGCATAAACCATAAGACAAAGCAGTGTGATTAATTTGATTTAAGGGAACCTGTGCAATGAAGAACAGCATGAACAACATCAATGAACAAATGACAAACTGGAAGAAGATATGTGCAATGCCTAAAACCGACAAGGAAGGAATAGCCAACATTTTCAAGAAACTCCTAAAAATGAATTAGAAAATGGCAGCAAGCTTAATGGTACATAGGCAATTTACAGAAAATCAAAAGCCAAAGGGCCAACAAATAACATGAAGAGATATGTAAATCCATTTAGATATATAAATCCATGAAGAGAAATGCAAATCAACACAACAATGCTCTATGGCTGGACAATCACTGGCAACAATAAAGCAGCTGGATAACGCCAGGGGGAAGGCAGGATGCAGAGACGCAGGGATCCTGGTGCACTGCTGGTGGGGCAACCTGGTGAACCTGTTCTCTATGGCCATCTGGCAGAATTGTGCCAAACTGTACAACTTTGTCAACCTGTACAAGACTACTCAACATTGATAAAGCGCATGCTATCTGACACATACATTCCTCTTCAGGAATCATCCTGTGGGGGGAATAAGAACCTAACAAGTGTTAAAAGTTGCTGTTTAACTCCAAGCTCAGGCTTCTCAATTCAGCAAGATTACCATCCTCTCTTTGGGTTCTCTGTTCCCAGACTGTCCTGGAAACTGACTCCAGCCAGTTATCTGGACCAATCATAAGGCTCACCTCTTTTGTTTTCTGTCTCTCAGAGTTCACATTCTTGTACTGCCTAAATAGAATGTCCGAAAACAGTTGTTTTATATGTTTTATCTTATTTTTTAGTTGTTTACAGTGGGAGGACAATTCCTATAAAAGTGAATCCTTCATGATTTTTTTTTTTGTTGTTGTTCTATAAATACTTATTGGGGGAAGGGTGAGGTAATCCTTCATGATTTGAAAGAAAACTTTAACCTACATATTGTTGAATAAATGATTGAATTAAAAAAAAGTTGCTGTTTAAGAATAGTTACTATAGCATCATTTACAATTTAAAAAATTGGCAAAAACTTAAATGTCCATAAATAGGCACCTGCTAATTATAAAGTACTCATACTTAGAAACAAAAAGTATATTCAGCTTGAATGCAAAAGCACAACTTCTGGGATAAAGAAGCAATTTTCCAAGTTCAGAATCCCACGTTTTAGTTATGGTATAGTTCTCTATGATAGCAGTTGGCAAACTTTTTCTGTAAAGGGCCAGAAAATACATATTTTAGGCTTTGTGGGCACATGGTTTCTATCACAGCTACTCAAATCTGTCATTGTAATGTGAAAGCAGCCACAGATAATACTTAGCTAAATGAGCACAACTGTGTTTCAATAAAACTATATTTATAAAAACAGGCAGCAGGCTGGATCTGGTACACAGCTATAGTTTGTCTACCCGTGCTCTATAGAATAAGGAGATCTTTATGAGTCCTGGTTCTGCAAGCAGTTAGTTACTCTTGGTCAACTTATTTCTTCTTTCCTATTTCACCTCGTTGTAAGAATTAAATAGCATATGTGAATACAAATGAACTACGAAATGATATAAAAATATAGCCTGCGGGACTTCCCTGGTGGCACAGTGGTTAAGAATCCACCTGCCTGTGCAGGGGACACAGGTTCGATCCCTGGTCTGGGAAGATCCCACATGCCGGAGAGCAACTAAACCCGTGCGCCATAACTACTGAGCTGGCACTCCAGAGCCTGCGAGCCTCAACTACTGAGCCCGTGTACCACAACTACTGAAGCCCACGCGCCTAGAGTCCATGAGCCACAACAAGAGAAGCCACCACAATGAGAAGCCCGCGCACCACAATGAAGAGTAGCCCCCCCTCGCCGCAACTAGAGAAAGCCCGCGCACAGCAACAAAGACCCAACACGGCCAAAAAATAATTAATTCATTTTAAAAAAAGACCACTGCCAAGATTTAAAAAAAAAAAAAAAAAAAATATATATATATATATATATATATATATATATATATCGCCTGCTTTTACCATTTCCAAGTGTTTTTATTGTTACATTTATTTCACTACAGCCTTATGACCCACCTCTGAAGGTAAGTATTTGATGTGCTTTTATCTGTCTGAGAAGCCTGTTAAATATTCACAAATCATTCTACACAATACTGGTCTTTGTTCACAGTCTTGTAACCATGAGTTTTTATCAAAGTCTATTCATTTCATTCCTGGATTATTCCCATTTTTATAATAATTTGTAGAACTGTGCAGTCAGACAGATGCCTATGCTTAGAAGGACTTGATGCTTGGTATGGGATTACCAGATACAAACCAGTATACATAAAATAGATAAGCAACAAGGATTTAATGTAGAGCACAGGGAATTATACCCAATATCTTGTAATAACCTATAATGGAATATAGTCTGCAAAAAACCTGAATCACTATGTTCTATACCTGAAACTAACACAATATTGTAAATCATTTATACTTCAATTTGAAAAAAAAACAAAACAGACTCCATGCTTGATGTAGGGGAGGAAATATAATTTTCCTTCTGCCCTTACAGGTTCTTGACTGAGACACCTCCCCACAACTCGTAATAAAAGACAGATTAATAGGAGAAAAACAAACAGAAGTTTTATAACAAGTATACCTCCTGTATAGGTGGGAGAGACCCATGACCCTAACCCTAACCCTAAACCCTAACCCTAACCCTCCAACTAAAGACAGAAGATGCTGGCATGGGGAAGACCAGTTTGGGGAGGTTATCAGACAAAGCACAGTAAACAAGGATGAGGCTGTACACAGATTTAAGTCTCTGCCTTCCTCATCAATAAGAGTTTCTAGAGATTTGGAGTCATCTTTCTGCTCCCAGTACAGAGAAGGAGACACCCTTACAAATGGAGATTTCCTTTATAACTGTAAATGTCTCTTACAAAAGGGTAATTCCTACTTGGTTTCAGAGCTTCTACTGTGTCTGCTGTTTACTGAAAATAACCAGTTGAAGATAATCCTTATGCCAAAGAGACATATCTGGGGTTGGCAAATTCTGTTCCCCTCCATTGGTTTAATGTTCTGTTGTTGCTGTCTTGAAATTCTTAATAATTTTTGAACAAGGGCCCCTGCATTTTCACAAATTATGTAGGTAGTCCTGCTCTTACGCACAGGAAGAAAAAGTAACTTTCCATTTCACGTTTATAACACCTCCAAGCCACACAAAATGTTTGACAGTAAGAAAACTTAGATGACTTTTATTCCTATGTGTGACCCCACAGAAATGTTTCCTGTATTCTTTCATCTCTTGAGTCTGGTTTCCCTGCAGAAAATTAAAAGGAGGAAAGCTCTTTAAATTATATTAGGTTTATGGACACCCCCCACCCCAAATTGGCAGAAATAAATAGCAGATTTACAGATGCTCAGCTATAAATACTAAAGGGTATTTTTGTCCGCTTACTGGAAATATAAAAAGACTTGATCCATAAAGGTAATCATAATAAATATTTTTCAGTGTTATGATAGTATTGAGAATGTAAAACCAAGTCATAATTATATACTATTTGCATAGTTATAAATAGCTTAGTTATTTTGTGGTCAAAATGCAAATACATACTGTCAAAGTGCTAAATTAAACGCTTCCTAGGAATTTACCCTGCTATTCACATAGAATGTAAAAAAGTGTGCTGGTTGGAACGCTCTGGTACTCTCCTGATACTGTCTGGCACACAGAGGAAAATCAGTTGATTGTGTTTGACCAGAAAGCAAGTGTGAACAATGATTGATTCTGTCTTAGAAGAAGAAAGGAAGCTGCTGGTGGGACACAGGCATTGTCCAAGAGCAATGGCAAGGTCTCACTGGTCAGCCTTTGATTTCCAAACCACACTGACCAGTTTCCAGCAATGACCAGTTTCCAGCAATCCGCAATAAGGTATTCAAAAGTAAACAGACAGCTGTATTTTTTAAAGGTCAGGGGAGGGGCTACTCCTTTCTTTTTTTTTTTGCATCTGAAGTAATTTAATGATGATAAAACCAATCACAGAGGAACAGGATGCCGAGACTACACTTTTCCAGCATCTCTATGTACCTAATCCACTTAGAGTCCAACCTCAAATAAACTCACTTGGAGGGTGGGAGGAGGCGGCTACTCTCATGTCTTATTTACCATGAGGATAAGACACTCCTGTTTTGAAGAAAACATGTTTAGATACAATGAGCCAACCTACTTTTTGTAAGTAAGTAGCTTACAAGTCAAGGGAAGACAAAACAATATGACTTCAATAGTACTCAATACAAAAGTTGTTTAAAATTAACTTTCTACACTCAGGTAGGCCAATATTTGCTAGTGATGTAGCCCCAGAAATGTTACCCTTAGATTCATCCTTGCCTATTTATGTCCCAAAGAAAAGAATGCTCTAACCTAATTACAGACATTGTATACTTGCATATACTTAGGTATAAATGTACATATATATGCATACACACACACACACACACACACACACACACACACAGTAGCTGTGAATATTTCAATTTCTCCTATGTTACATAAAAAGCATTGCTCGGTCATGGCTATTTCTTTACAATTTATAATATTCCTACTGATTTCCGTGTGCATATCCAAGCAGCATTTCTAAAGTTTATGTGGGTGTTTCCCTTCTTCCTATTCCAGAATTTTCACCATTTACCTTAAAAATGTTAACTCTTCGTGAAATCACAAATAATGTCCATTTAAATGATTAAAAGCCTTTAGCTGAAACACAATTAGACTAGAAATTCTTTTGGTACAGCTTTGGATATGAAGGAAGGACTCCTTGCAGATTGATTCAGATCACTCAGTTCTGAATATTTAAAACTTTAGAATATATTGGAGCATTTAGGTCTTGAGATGGATTCATCCCACCATTTATTTTAGCAATCCAAGTTTCTCTGTATCTCATGGCTGGCTAGTTCTATTCTAGGACTTTAATCTTTCAGTAAAGTTGGTAAAAAATGAGCAACTTTCATCCGGAGTCTTTGTGGGGAGTCCCTGCTTTCTGAAAAGTCATTTTTATCTGACATTTTCTCACCTAAACTTCCCATTAACATCTATAGTGCATCATGCCATTATAGTGTCATGTAGCTTGAGTCTTCAAAAAAAAATTTTTTTTGATTTATTGGTTTAATGTTTAGTATTTTATTAGGTTTTAGGTTTTGAAAATTACTACTCTCTGTATGATATACCAGAATTCTTGATAAAGTAGCACACATTTGCTAATCAGGCCAGATAATAAAGAAATGTTCTATTCTAAGAAACTATACAAGTCAAACACTCATTTTCTTCATTTATGCTCAAGGGTAAGTTACATAGGCTTTTTTTTTTTTTTTTTTTGCCTCTGGCTCAAAATTAATTTTAGTTAAATGGGGAGCTGATCCACTTCTTTAAAAATCTTTTTTTAGGAAATTTAAGTATAGTTGATACAACTTAGTGATTCAATATTTAAAAATCTTTTTTATGGACTTGAGGACACGGGGAGGGGGAAGGGTAAGCTGGGACGAAGTGAGAGAGTGGCATGGACATATATACACTACCAAATGTAAAATACATAGCTAGTGGGAAGTAGCTACATAGCAGAGGGAGATCAACTTGGTGCTCTGTGACCACCAAGAGGGGTGGGATAGGGAGGGTGGGAGGGAGACACAAGAGGGAGGAGATATGGGGATATATGTATATGTATAGCTGATTCACTTTCCTATAAAGCAGAAACTAACACACCATTGTAAAGCAATTATACCTCAATAGAGATATTTTTTAAAAATCTTTTTTAACCTATTTGTAGTAGAGAATCTATATTGAAGAAAATTTTAGACCTCCACTGCAGAACACAAAGAATTGGAATCAATTTAAAGATGTATTAACTTAAGAATATCGTCTTTCTACTTCTATCAGAAAATAAAGCATGATAAAATGACTATAATGAAAACAGTTTGATTCAGGCACTTAATAGAAAGATCAATATAAAAAAAGAGAATGCAGAAATAGAGTAAAATAATTCAAGGATTTAGTAAATGATAGGAGTAACATTTTGTATCAGTAGCAAGAATATGGATTATTCAATAAATTATATTAGAACAACAAAATACCTGTCTGGGGAAAATAATAAAATAAATTTATTTCTCACTCCCTACAACAAAAATAAATTTAAGAAGTATTAAAGATTTTAATTTAATAAAAAATTAAAGCAAATACACAGGAAAGTTCAAGTTGTCTTTTTTAAAAGTATAATCTTGAGTAGGAGTGGCTTTTCTAATTAAGATGCAAAACCCAAAGTCATAAAACACGAGTTCTCAACCTTGGCTGTACATTAGAATCACCTGAGGAACTTGTAAAACGTTTCAATCCTTAGACTCCACCTTGGACAAAATGAATCAGAACCTCTGGGGATGGAGTCCAAGTCTCTGTTTTTGTTTTGTTTGATTGTTTGTTTGATTGATTGATTGATTTTTTAAAATGTCTCTGGGTGATTTTAATACACAGTTAGCCTTGAGAACAATTGCCATAAAATAAAACCTTCAGATTATCTTGCATATCACTCTGGAAACTATCTCAGATATTCTTTGCCAAGAGGGGCCCAATTGTCATTTTTACTTTGCAGCTGCCACACTGCACCCTTCTCTCTCAGAGGCTTGCTACCTTCTTGGCCTTCATCCAGAAACAGAAGGACAGATCCTTTCCACCCTCAGAATGTTGAAAATCTTTTAAGGTTCCATCAGTAGGGATGCTGGCAGGAAACAGGAAGGCATGCTCAAATTGGGTAATTTGAGAAGAATTTAATAAACAGATTGTGTACAGATGGATTCATTCATATCTTGATTGTGGTGGTGATTACATGTGATAAAATTTTATAAGACTACACACAAACACATGAGTGAACGTGAAAACTGACAAAATCTGAGGAAGGTCTATAGTCTAGTCAATAGTATTGTACCAGTGTTTTTTGGGTTTTTTTTTTTGCAGTACGCAGTCCTCTCACTACTGTGGCCTCTCCCATCGCGGAGCACAGGCTCCGGACACACAGGCCCAGTGGCCATGGCTCACGGGCCCAGCCACTCCACGGCATGTGGGATCCTCCCGGACCGGGGCACAAACCTGCGTCTCCTGCATCGGCAGGCAGACTCCCAACCACTGCGCCACCAGGGAAGCCCTGTACCAGTGTATTTTGATCCCCTTACATATGTAAGATGTTATCATCAGGGGAAGCTGGGTGAAGGTACACAGAACCTCTCTGTACTATTTTTGCAAGTTCTTGTGAGTCTTTAATTTTTTCAAAATAAAAAGTTAAAAAAAAGAGAGAGACTGTATATGAAGATGTGAGTTAAGGAGCAGGAAAATCATACATGGGATGCTGTAGCAACCCAGAACTCAGCAACCGGTCCCAATCTCCCCTTCCTAGGCCTGAAATAACAAGAGAGAGAGTGAGAGCACAAGCACAGACTGTATGGAAAGGGTTATCTGACACGTACTATGACCTTGAGACAAGGGATGCCAGGTGGGCCAAGACATGGAGTTCATTGAAACTGAGACCTGGCTCATTGTCCGAGACTGAGCAAAATTAGTTTGGGGACCTGAGAGGAACTATAAAGTTTGAAACAGCCACTGGAATGGAATTTAGGAGGTAGGGAAAGATTTTATAGGGAGGCAACCTGGGAAAAGTAAATAATTGCCAAACACATTCATTATCACACTTTAAGCTGTATTAATCCTACCAGCATTATATGATTGTATTAGTCAAGGATCTTCAGAGAAACAGAACCAATAGGAGTTATATATATAATTTACATAAATATATTCATGTGATCATATGATTATGGAGGTTGAGAAGCCTCAAGATCTGTAGTCAGAAAACTGGACACCAGGAGAGCCAATGTGTAGTTCCAGTCTGAGTCCAAAGACCTGAGGACCAGGAAAGCTGATGATGTAAGCTCCAGTTGGAAAGCTGACAGATTCAAGACCCCAAAAAAGCTGATATTTCAGTGTGAGTCTGGAGTCTGGAAAAGACCACTCAGCTAAAAGCACTCAGGCAGGAGGAGTTCCCTCTTACTTGTGGGAAAGTCAGCCTCTTTGTTCTCTCCAGACCTTCAACTGATTGAATGAGGCCCACCCATGTTAGGGAGTGCAATCTGCTTTAGTCAGTCTGCCAATTTAAATGTTAATCTCGCCACTATGGAGAACAGTATGGAGGTTCCTTAAAAAACTACAAATAGAATTACCATATGACCCAGCAATCCCACTACTGGGCATATACCCTGAGAAAACCAAAATTCAAAAAGAGTCATGTACCAAAAAAAAAAAAAAAAAGAGTCATGTACCAAAATGTTCATTGCAGCTCTATTTACAATAGCCTGGAGATGGAAACAACCTAAGCGCCCATCATCGGATGAATGGATAAAGAAGATGTGGCACATATACACAATGGAATATTACTCAGCCTTAAAAAGAAATGAAATTGAGCTATTTGTAATGAGATGGATAGACCTAGAGTCTGTCATACAGAGTGAAGTAAGTCAGAAAGAAAAAGACAAATACCGTATGCTAACACATATATATGGAATTTAAGGAAAAAAAATGTCATGAAGAACCTAGGGGTAAGACAGGAATAAAGACGCAGACCTACTGGAGAACGGACTTGAGGATATGGGGAGGAGGAAGGGTGAGTTTTGACAGGGCGAGAGAGAGTCATGGACATATACACACTAACAAACGTAGTAAGGTAGATAGCTGGGGGAAGCAGCCGCAAGGCACAGGGATATTAGCTCGGTGCTTTGTGACAGCCTGGAGGGGGGGGATGGGGAGAGTGGGAGGGAGGGAGATGCAAGAGGGAAGACATATGGGAACATATGTATATGTATAGCTGATTCACTTTGTTATAAAGCAGAAACTAACACACCATTGTAAAGCAATTATACCCCAATAAAGATGTTTAAAAAAAAAAATGTTAATCTCATCCAGAAATACCATCGCAGATACATCGAGAATAATGTTTATCCAAATATCTGGGCACCCTGTGGCCCAGTCAAATTGACACATACAATTAACCACCATAATTATGGACATATAACTTCTTCTTATCAAGGAGTAACTCACCAGAATAGATAATTGAATGCTCCATTACTTTGTTTCACTCATAGTGAGATACTGCAAATAATGAAACCCTTGGCTATTGTCACTGGAGGAGTCAGATGATACTTTAAGATAAAATACATTTTTCTCTCATTTATGCTGGCTATCTTTTCCCTAAGAGCTGGAAATTGACTTCAAATATGTTTTGCCTTGAGTAATAACTTGGAAATGTACTCACTGGCCTAAGAAACTCATCTCTGCTTTGGGTTGGCCCCAGTAGGACTGTACTCATATGTGCACATAACGTTCCATCAGTGATCAACCTGATACAAACCATACAGGGCTCTTAATCCAAGAAGTGGTGACTCAGAGATGTAACACTCTGGGCACTTATATTGCCTATGGTTTTGCAAACCCAGTATTACTTAATCTTTTTAGAAGAGTGCGTAGCTGACCTTGAATCCCATTGTGCGTGCCACAAACTATAGCCAAGATATAACTTTTAATACTACTGTCATTTTTGCACTCAAAAGGCTACTGGTTTCCTCCTGGTTTCTCCATAAGCAGGGAAGCTGGGCTGAAAGCACATACTTAGGATATTGCTCTTTGGTATTAAAAAAAAACCAGGTGTATGCTGTATGCATGGAAAATACTCCTTTTCATGTGTTTGTTTATTTAGTCAACCTATATTTATTGAGTACCTAATATGTGCCTGGAACCATGGCATTGTAGGGGAGCAAAATTTGCCACTCCAAAAAGTCTCTTTGGCATGCATATTATTTTGAGCTGAAAACAGTCAAGGCTCAAAAGACTCAGGAAGAACCTTGACCTTCCCTCTAGCTGCCTAAAGAATGTAGATGGAGGACCTGTTGCAGGAAGGGAGCTGTCACCATACATAACTATGGTATGCACCAGGCATGTAGACAGGGTGGAACCTAGCCAAGTCTGTTTGTTAAAATTCCTCTCTGTGTCTCACTGGCCCAGCAAACATTTGTCTACCAAACATTTGCTTTTCCATCTCCATGTCAATTGCCTTCCTCCCCTTTGGTGTCCCAAACCCTTAACCCCAACATTCTCTTTTGCCTTCAGTTGAAGATGGTATTTAAGATGAGGGTTTCGGCCTTTTGGGTGAGTGACTCAGTTTTTCTGGGTCTCTCCCATATATACATGTTATTACACTTTTGTTTAATTTTCTCCTCTTAATTTGTCTCATGTCAAGTTAATTCTTAGACCAGCCAGAAGAACCCAGAAGGGTGGAGGAAAACTTCTTCCTCCCGGACAGCATGCTGTTACCTGATAATCAGGAAGCTAGACCATGTAGGACCTCCCTGTAGCCCATGGATATTCAGAGTGAGATAAGAAGCCATATTCAATTATTTTTACAAAAAAAACCACCTTTTTTATTTTAAAAGCAAAATATAATGATTAAACTATTTTTAAGATAGATACATAGAGCAAATTTAAATCAACTGAAGAAACTTAACAATAGGTTTTATCTGTGTCCAACACATCCTAAGGTGACTCCCAATGAGTCACACCCTTGTAATAACTGACTGTAATAATAACTGTAATAACCCCCTCATTGAGTGAGAGTGGGAACTGTCGCTTGCTTCTAACCAACTGAACATAGCAACTGTGCTGGGATGTTGTAATAGGGAAGAGTTGGATCTGTTTCTTTTACTTTAACCTTTGCTTTTCGTTGCTTTTGTTACTATACTCACTACGTTACTATAGTCACTAAAAGGATGCTATCTATCGCTGTAAGCATACATTATGGCCTGCCTCTGGGAACCCTGCCCCTCTGCCTGAATGCTAAACTAAAGTGCCTTTGTTCAGCTCACAGGGAGACATTCTGACCCTGTCCACATGTGAATGGCTGCAAAAAGAAGAAATTAATACATCCCCTCCCCGATGCTGGCCAAGCCAGGAGATACTTTGCAACACTAATGGCCTTTTTAATTTATTTCCTCACATCCTCCCCCTCTCTGTTCTATAAAAGAAAGTGGCATCCAGACCCCAATAAGATGGTACTCTGGGATATTAGTCTGCCATCTTCTCAGATGCCCGGCTTTCCGAATAAAGTTGCTATTCCTTGCCTCAACACCTTGTCTCCTGATTATTGGCCTGTCGTGCAGCAAGCAGACGGAGTTTGGACTCGGTAACAATGTCACTCTCATGACTACTTCATGTTACATAAGATTCCGTCTCAGCGGACTGGAGAGAGAGACTCTCCCGCTGGCCTTGAAGAAGCAGTCATGTTGTGAACTGCCTATGGAGAGGGCCATGTGGCAGGGAACTGTGGGTGGCCCCTAGGAGCTGAAGGCAGTCTCCAGCTGACAGGCAACAGGAAGCTGAGGGCTTCAGCCCTACAACCACAAAGACCTGAATTCTGCCAACAATACGTGAGCTTGGAAGAGGACTCCAAACTCCAGATGAGATTGCAGTGCTAGCTGATGCCTTGATTGTAGCTTAGTGAGACTCTTAGCAAAGGACCAGCTAAGTAGGACCTGGACTACTGACCCACAGAAATCGTGAGTTAATAAATGTGGGTTAAGTCACTGTGTCCATGGTACTTTGTTATGCAGCAGTAGAAAACTCATACACACTCTAACCTTGGTTTTCTTCTTAAGCTTAAATGAAACTTTTATTTTTCTTTTTTCAACTTTCCTGGAGCCAGTTCTTTCTTGGGGCTTATTCATGAGCTCAGGGACATTGGCCAGTTCAGCATCAAAAACCCTCTTGGCTTCTCATAAGCCCAAGTTTCCTGGTGAATATTCCTATTGCCACAGAAATACTGTCATCAGGGACATTGATGAGGGAAGTGGGAGACATGCTGTCAGTATTCTTCTATGAGAAAGTTCTTTTTTTCTTTCCTACCTTCATGGTCTCTGTTTTTATGGCTCTCTTGGTTTTCTTAGAGGAAATAATGTCTGAAATCACTTATGTTGATGCTAAGTAAATAGGCCTGTGCTATTCATTTTCATAGAAGACTGGAGTTTATCTAACACATTGTTTGACATAGAACAGGCACGTAATAGCCCCAGTGTGTAAGCACAGTTTTCTAAGAGGTAAAACACTGAGAAAAATCAGATTGCTCATAAATTGTGTGCTGAAGTGACAATCTAGCTGAAGGGAAAAATTGCAAAGTATCAAGATTATAATAATGGGAGGGAACATGAGGGGATGTAGTGGTCACTGTTGCTGCCCTGCCCAGATCCTCAGCACTGGCTGGGGCATCATCCTCCAGCTGTTGTGATTATCAGCTGCTAATAGATCACAGCTGCCCCCTTTTAGAATGGGTTTTGGTCAAAAGAAAGCTGACTTATGCAGGAAGTCACACACACACAGCTCACAGCCAAGGACTGTCTGTTGACTGACAAGGATATTAAAAAAAACCAACTCCCTTGCTTCCATATGGGACCACACTGTGGTACTATTCATGTTGCAGAGCTCCTCATTGGATCAGGCTGAGGCTGGTTCTCAGCTGAGACCACATTTAGCTTTTTCCTGCTTTCCAAAGTCAACTCCTCCTAAGAGTGCTCCCTCAGGAAATCACTTGCACAAGAATCACCATTTTGGGCTTCCCTGGTGGCGCAGTGGTTAAGAATTTGCCTGCCAATTCAGGGAACACGGGTTCGATCCCTGGTCCAGGAAGATCCCAGAAGCCGCAAAGCAACTGAGCCCGTGTGCCATAACTACTGCGCCCGTGCTCTAGAGCCTGTGAGCCATAACTACTGTAACCACACGCCACGACTACTGAAGCCCGCGCGCCTAGAGCCCATGCTCCGCAACAAGAGAAGCCACTGCAATGGGAAGCCTGGGCACCACAACGAAGGGTAGCCCCCGCTCGCCGCAACTAGAGAAAGCCTGCGCACAGCAACAAAGACACACCCAGCCTAAATAAATAAATAAATAACTTAAAAAAAAAAAAGAAAGAAAGAAAGAATCACCATCTCAGGTTCTGTTTCCAGGGAACTTAATGTAAGACAGAGAAGCTTCCTGTGTGTTGATAATGTTCTATTTCTTTTTTCTTCTCATTTAACAGCTTTATTGAGATATAATTCATATACCATACAATTCACATATGTCAAGTGTATAATTCAGTGTGTTTTTGTAGCATATTCATGGGTTGTGCAACCATCACCACAATTTCACTTTCAAATATTTTCTTCCCCACTAAAAGAAATCTGGTACCTATTAGCTGTCATTCCCAAACACCCCTCCCCACCCAGCTCTAGGCAACCACTAACCTACTTTGTATCTCTAGGAATTTTCCTATTCTGGACATTTCATATAAATGGAATCACATGGTATGTGATCTTTTGTGACTGGCTTCTTCCATTTAGCATAATGTTGTCAAGATTGTTAAAGCACTTTGTTTCTTTTTATTGCTGAATAATATTCTATTCTATGCATATACCATATTTTATTTGTCCGATCATCAGATAATAGACATTTGGAATGTTTCCACTTATTGATTATTAATAATGCCACTATGAACATTCATGTACAACTTTTTTGTGTGGACATGTGTTTTCACTGGATCAATACCTAGGAACAGAATTGCTGAGCTGTACAGTAACTTATGTTTAACTTTCTGAGGAACTCTCAAACTTTTTTCCAAAGTGGCTACACCATTTTACATTCCCACCAGCAATATATGAAGGTTACAATTTCTCCACATCCTCACCAACACTTGTTAATGTCCACTTTTTTGATTATAGCCATCATAGTGGGAGTGAAGCAGTATTTCATTGTGGTTTTTTGTTTTTTGGGGTGTTTTTGCAGTACACGGGCCTCTCACTGTCGTGGCCTCTCCCGTTGCGGAGCACAGGCTCCGGACGCGCAGGCTCAACGGCCATGGCTCACGGGCCCAGCCGCTCCGCGGCATGTGGGCTCTTCCCAGACCGGGGCACGAACCCGTGTCCCCTGCATCGGCAGGTGTACTCTCAACCGCTGTGCCACCAGGGAAGCCCTTCATTGTGCTTTGATTTGCACTTCCCTAATGACTAATGATGTTGAGTATCTTTTATGTGCTTATTGGCCACTTGTATATCTTCTTTGGAGAAACGTCTACTCAAATCCTTTGCCCATATTTTAATTGTGCTGTCTTTTTATTATTTAGTCATATGCATTCTTTATATATTCTAGATACAAGTTCCTTACCAGATAAATGACTTGCAAATATTTTTATCATTCTGTGGGTTGTCTTTTCACTTTCTTGATGATATTTTTAATGTTCTATTTCTTGACTTGGCTGTGGTTACATGGGTGTATTCACATTGTGACAACTTATGAAAATGTATGCTTTTCTGTTTTTGTTACAACTGAATAACAAATGCTTTTTGGTGTGCTCGGCCCCGGGCGTCCCCGGGAGTCCCGACCAGCAGGACAAATCCTTGTGAGTCCGAGGAGGAACCTGTAGGGGTTGAAAAGAGAAGAAGGGGCAGGAGACGCGAAAGAATGGAGGCAAGACAAAATCCTGATCAAGCCTCAAACTTTTATTGCTGCAGTAGCTGTATTTATACAGTACAGAGAAAGGGGGGCGGGATCCAGAATAAGGGAAGTACTTGGCAAATTATCATTGGTGCTGCGTGCGCGGGCTTTCGTTTTAGGCGCGGGCTTTTATCTCATTAAGCAGGAAGAGAAGCAGGATGTCGGCCATCTTCTAATGGCGAAAACTTCTTGGCTCCCAACATTTTGGTTTCTTATTATCACTGTAAGACTATAATTTATTTCTACTTTGTTTTCTGATGGAGTTCAGAACATGCTACCCCAAAATATGGCACTTTGGCATATTGAATATTTTAAGCTGAGGGAATATGAGAATTGACACGTGTCAGAACTTTCTGACCGTCTCCTGAAGCAGATCATAAAAACCCCACATAAGAGGTGCCCTCCCTATACCCAAAGGAAAGGAGCATCTTTATCTCTGAAGACAAATGGACACAAAGAGTAATCTGAATGAACAGGCCTTGCTAAGTTTTGCCCAGTTTACTACACTTAGCTCATGCTCTTTGTCTTCTCATATCTTTCTATGACTTTCCAGTCTTCATCAAACCTAGCATAAAAATACTCAGGTTTAACCTTCTTTGAGTCTTAATTTCCTTGTGAAGCCTCCGAGGAAAGTTAAAACTTAAATAAATTTATGTTTTTCTCCTGTTTATCTTTGGCAGTCTAATTTCAGACCCAGCGGGGGACCTTAAGAGGGTGGAGGAAAGCTTTTTCCTCCCCATGCATTCCCTTAAGTCATGTCAAAGAGATCAGGCAAAGATCATGGAACGTTTCTGTAGATGAGCTAATCTGTATCCTTCATTCTCAAGGCATGAAATAAGAGAGTAATTAGGGCTTCCCTGGTGGCGCAGTGGTTGAGAGTACGCCTGCCGATGCAGGGGACATGGGTTCGTGCCCAGGTCCGGGAGGATCCCACATGCTGCGGAGCGGCTGGGCTCGTGAGCCATGGCCGCTGAGCCTGCGCGTCCGGAGCCTGTGCTCCACAACGGGAGAGGCCACGACAGTGAGAGGCCCGCGTACCGAAGTGAGTAATTAAGTGGTGGTTTTATTGTCATCACCACATTTTACATTTCAACTTCGCCTGATTTATCCCAAGTCACCTCAGCATATTAACAAAATCCATTCCAATATCACTCTTGTCAACATACATGGGTGACAAAATTCCATAAATCATATGATTTGCAACTTCATATTGCAGGGCAGGAGACAGATTTCTCAGAGACCTTATATTCTCTGTGGTCTTTTATATTACCCAGTCTCTTCTCTTCCTCTGATTTATTTGTTGAACAGCTACTTACTTAGTTTCTGTACGTGCTGAGCACTATGCAAGGCACAAGATATTTGGTGATAAAACAGACACAGCTTCCAGTGTGATGATATTATATGACAAACTGCATATTGAGAGCACTATTTGTAACTGTGGCAAGGGTTAGGAGGAAAATGTACAGGATAATCTGAGAAAGTGGAACAAGAGTCCCAAGTTAGATTTGGGAGCAAGGGAGAGCCTCTGTAAGACTATAACATTTAACCGATGTCAAGGAAGAGATAGAGTTAGGCCAGCAGAAAGTTGAGGATTTGTCAGAAGGAATAAAGAACATGTAAGAAGTCCTTGAGGCAAGAGGATTCTAGAGCATCAGATGGCCTAAAAGATTAGTGTGTCTAGAACTGCACTGTTCAGTATGATAGCCACTAGTCACATGTGGCTACTGGACACTCAAAATGTGGATACAAGAAAAAATTTGAAAGAATGCTTTATTGATATTGATAAATTTGAGTTACTTTTTGCTTTACACAATACTCCTTTTTTACTCCTTTTTTTTTTTTTTTTTTTTTTTACGGTACGCGGGCCTCTCACTGTTGTGGCCTCTCTCGTTGCAGAGCACAGGCTCCGGACGGCAGGCTCAGCAGCCATGGCTCACGCGCCCAGCCGCTCCGCGGCATGTGGGATCTTCCCGGACCGGGGCACGTACCCGTGTCCCCTGCATCGGCAGGCGGACTCTCAACCACTGCGCCATCAGGGAAGCGCCTTTTACTCCTTTTCTTAAAAAATTTATTTATTTTCGGCTGTGTTGGGTCTTCGTTGCTGGGCGCAGGCTTTCTGTAGTTACAGCAAGAGTGGCTACTCTTCGCTGCAGTGCATGGGCTTCTCATTGCGGTGGCTTTTGTTGCGGAGCACAGGCTCTAGGCACTCGGGCTTCAGTAGTTGTAGGCACGTGGGCTTAGTAGTTGTGGCTCGCGGGCTCTAGAGCACAGGCTCAGTAGTTGTGGCACATGGGCTTAGTTGCTCCACGGCATGTGGGATCTTCCCAGACCAGGGCTCGAGCCCATGTCGCCTGCATTGGAAGGCAGATTCTTAGCCACTGTGCCACCAGGGAAGCCCCACAATACTCCTATAAATGAAATGCTAATATACTGAGTTGATACAAGAGTTAGTGAATTCGCTTGACTGGAACAGATGCAGTTTTGAGACTGATATATTTTTTCTCCAAAGTCAAATTAATTCTTCTGAAACAGATAAACCAGTTTTGTCAATGTCCTTGTTGTAATTAAAGGGAAATTAATTTTTTGTTACTTGATTCAGTTGTTGGGAACTTTCACGTATTCTTGGAACAACTTAGATATGTGACTCTCCTTTTCAACAGTAACTTTTATGAATTCTAAATACTGAAGGGACGGATAGCCTGGCAAAGTGGTTTGAAAATTACTTTAAACGGAAAACATCTGGGCAATAGAAGCCACAGAAAATGTTATTTAAACTTAAGCAAAGCCTCGCCCAAATACAGCTGCCAATAACTGCTCCGCCTCCAAGGGAGTTTCCTGATTGGGAAAAGACTGACCCTTAGTACCAGGAAGTGTGAATTCAGCTGTCTGTTATCAACAAAAGCCTAACAGACCCTTCCATACTTTCCCATTGAAGCCCTAAAGGACCACCCCCTTTCGGTAAATTGATTTACAAACCTTTATCTCTGGCTCCTCCCCTCGAATTACTAATTATTGAGCATTAGTAATTTGTAAGTAAATTTTGTAACTTTACTTACAAGCCCATGTAAGTAAAATTTGTTTCTTCTCCTGTTAATCTGTTTATTTGTAGGTCCCCAACCAATTGACCCAAGTTAGAAGAGAGAAACCATTTCCTCCCAACAGTTTTGATAACTGAGGGTGAGCTGGTTGAGAGACTGCAGCTGAGATCTCGTGACCTCTGACCAAGCTGGTTAAGGTAAACTTTTTTTTTTAACCCAAATCCTCTGCTCAGGTCTGGTAAAGTGGGTGCAGCAAGAGCCTCTCCTTGTCTTTTCTATAAGAGATTTTCCAAAATTTACAGAAGGAAGTTTGGGGTTAGAACTAGTTCTTTGCATATTGTGACTCTTGTTATTGAGAGCTGTTGTGTCCTATCTTCAGTAAGATTTCTCTGGCTGCACTTTGGAGAATGGCTTGGAGGAAAGCAAAAATGAGGTACCAGTGAGCATGCCCTCTTTTACAACTCAGGGCAAGTGTGGATGCCCCACATCTCTGAGACATGTTTGGCCCCTGTGGAGAGCACTCTAACTCACCACCGAGGCCTTTGAATCCTCAGACACTTCAGTGATGCCACTTGTGTGCACGTGTTACCACAGTGCACCTCATTGATCTAGTCCAATTGTATTCAAACTTTTGTTTAATACTGGGGCCCAGCAGAACAGCACTGCTTCTGGTTAGAGCTGTTGTAGGAATTCAGAGCCCCAGCCACTCACCCCACCCCCTCCAGTGGAAGCCTTGGGGAAGGTCTTCAGAGCCCAATTTGGAAACCACTACAATATAGTGAATATTTTACATTTAACACGGCCACGACCTGTAGCAGTGGCCTGTACAAAAATTACTGTGGATGACCACAAATATGTAAAAGACAATCTCTAAAATATTTATAGAGGAAAAAGGCAGGTGAGGAATAGGGTTAGTTCAGTAGGAATATCATGGATGCAGGATCCCAGCTCACCCTCCACCTGGGCTGGCTGCAGATCTTTAAGAGCTTCTACTGAACATATCTAGAACAGCAAAATTTACAAACATCTAAAATGTCTAACAATAGGGATTTTAAAATGTCCACTATAAATCTACATATTAACTATATTATTTTTTAAATTTACAATAGAAGGTTAAGTAAAAAGGGCAGATATGCAAATTTCATGTGCATTCTGAAGGATTGTATAAAATATGTCTGTATAAATACAAACAGAGAAAAAGAAAATTCACAAGGTGAACTAGATTGTTTTGTTCCTATGGTGATTTGTGAGGAGTTATTTTTTACTTTTAATAACATTCTCCTTAATATTATATCAGTTTTTAGTTTTAAAAAAGCCTCAAAAATTCTTTTCTGAAAGATAAGCTGTAAAAATAAGAAGATAAAATTTTTAAAAATACACCAGAAGAGCAAAAATGTTTTCTGAAGTGTCAAGGAGAGGAAAAGAATCATACCTCATCATACTATCAGCATCATTAAGCTGGAAAATCAAAAGTTGTTCCCAGGAACAACTGCTGGAGCCATGGGGATCCCAGTTGGAAATTTCATAACTGCTTTCTCAAGCCATTCCAAGAGGAATTATGAGCATAAAAGACAACTTTGCAAGTGATGTGTTCTGTATGTTTCAGAATACCCATAAAGTTAGTTTCTTAAATTACTACAGTTGTATGAGAATTCTCCATACTCAAATATTCATGTTATGTTCTAACACAGCTTTTTTTTTTTAAAACTTCATTTTGAAATATTCTTAATTGGCTTGCTGATTCTCCTGAGTGTCTCCTTTTAGGATTCTATATATTACTTGCTGGGAATCTAGCCAATGTTTAAGAAATTTTAATCTTTTTTTTTGCTAATGTGGTGGAGGAAAAATAATTTTCCCTCCACCCTTCTAGGTTCTTGGCTGAGACCTTCCTGTGATAAAAAGACAGAATAACAAGAGAAAAACAAACAAGTTTAACAACATGTATACCTACAGTATACAGGGGAGAGACCCAGGGAAACTAACTCCCGGAAATGTACCAAGCTGCCACCTTAAGTAACATCTCCAATTAAAGACAAAAGAAGATGTTGGCGGGAGGGGAGGCCAGTTGTGGGAGGTGACCAGGAAAAGCACAGTAAACAAGGATAAGGTTGTTATGCAGATTTAAGTCCTTGTCTTCTCTGTGGTAAACGGTTTCTAGAGATTTAGACCAGTACTTAGAGGGAGACATCCTTACAAATGGAGATTTCCCTTATAAATGGACTTGTCTCTTACGAAAGGGGAACATCTACTCATGTTTCAGAGCTTTTCCTGTGTCTGCTGTTTCTCAAAAATGACCAGCTTAAAATAACCATATGTCAAAGGGCCGTATTTTGGGGTGGTATGTTGCTCCCCTTCACTAATAAGCAATATCCTTAAACTTGAGAGGAAGCTTTAGGAAACTGAGTGGCCCTAGGTTTCCAAACTTAATACAGCCCCCAGATGGGCATTGTTGCACTTAATTTAGGAAGAGGGAGGAGAGAGCCTTGGGGGAGATTTGAAAAATCAAAAAAATTAATGTGACAGTCTCAAATTACTAACACCCTCTGTTTTGAAAGTGAAAAGGCTATTTTTTTTTAAATCAGTGGATCAATGGGTTAACATCTGAACTAATTTGTGGAAAAAAGGAACATTTGCAACCCATCCCCTTTCCACACTGCTCTGTAGCTAAGTTTTTTTGGGTTTGTTTTTACCCCAGAGAAAACTGAAAGACTCTGATCTTTCACCCCTGCTGAATGTGTTTGAGATCTTAATTCAGTTTTTACAACTCACCTAAAGAAGCTTCTGCATTGGAAAAAAAACTTCACAATTAAGAATCTCATAATCAAGTAGACCTCCCTCCATCCCCAAGTAAAAGATGCCATGTTTTACATGAAAGCATTTTACACACAGGCTTTCTGTCTAATTTTTCCCCCATTGTTTATCTCTCCGTCTATCTGTCCATTTATATTCTGGCCCTGAGTCAGGGCATTTATAGACCAGAAATAAGGTCACCATTATCATGGGGAGAGAGAAGTAGAGGAAGAAAAGGAACAGAAGGCAGGCTGGGTTCTTGGGCAAAGAGACAATGGAAGAGAGTAGGTAAGTGGTCTCATGATATAATTTTTAAAATTATTTAATCTTTTCCGGAAGCCTGGAAAAAATTCCTGGGTCTGATAAGTTTTGATTTAGGCCAGTAAAGTCCTGCCCAATAAGATACCATGCCTTCCACTGTCAGATGTCCTTCCTTCCTCTAGTGTGATGGCTAATGGAAAGGAAGATGTCCCTTACGTATTATGAGGCTACTAGGTGAGGTAAGTGTCAGTGTCAGGCTAGAGAAACATGTCCAAAATAGGCTGTCAAAGCCAGGGTACCAAAAGCAAGAGGTCAGGAACCAGGGATGATGAGATTATGAGGAACAACTCCCATCAGGCAAATGAGAAGCATCTAGAAGTCCAGAAAGAGTAGTAGAATGCCATAATTGGGTCCTCCTGTTTGAATGGGTAGAATAGCTCCATTTGATGGGTAAACAGGAAACCAGAAAGGAACCTTGAAAGTCTACATAGATAATTGCACATTGTTTGGGTTTACAAGATGACATAAAAAAACCATGGAACTTAAGGCATTAAGGGTATCAACAACATCAACAGACTTGTCGTGGTCTGAATGCAAGTTGGAAAAGGATTTCCAGACACGAGGCAGAATGTAAAGATAGAATTTATTAGAGGGAAGGGTCGCTGCCAGAACAGAGGGCCGAATTCCTGGTAGTCTGGGAGAGTCGAGCCGGAACATGTGCTATTGATCAGTTTTTATAGCCAGAAAACAAAGGAATGGTCCGAGGTGAAAATTTCGTTTATTGATTGGTTGAGGCACATGCACCTTCTTTCTATAGGGTGGGAGTGGGACAGGGCATATGCCTTTCCTTATTTGGGACAGGTCCTGTTGCCTAGATGGGCCTCGCCCAGGTGTGCTCAGGAATTTTGTAACCATAGCAACATGGTACAAGGGATTAAGAGTCCAGTAGGGGGTATAATGCTGAAACTTTTTCAGGCAGGGTCTTCCTTTGTCCTTGAAGCACCATTGTCCTTGGAGCACCACAAGACTCTCATTCATGAATCATTCTAGGAATATACCCCCTCTCCTCCCCCCAGCCCCAGCAATACCCTTTATTTCCTAGACACAATGATGAGGTAATTTCATGAACATATGAGTAGCTATGTATTGGTGGCTAAACAAACTAGTCTCCTGACTGTGGCTCATAAAAATGTATTTGCTTCAGTTTCAGTTGTCTGAAGACCATTTATGCATTCACATTGGGTATTAGACAAGACTCTTTTTGTTACAAAAAACTAAACTCCAACTCAAACTATCATAAACAAAGAAAGGGATTTATTAACTTACCTAGCTAATAAGGTTCTTAGGACAGTTCACAGAACTGAATGAGGTACAGAGGCCAACAACAAAGTGTGTTGTCAGAGTCAGGGAATGTAAAGCAAGGATTGGTGTAACAGAGAAGAGCTAAATAGGACACCATGTTCGATCTGCTTTGTTGACTTTTAACCTTTGCTTTTCCTTGCTTTTGTTATTATAATCATATGTAATGGCCTGCCTCAGGGAACCCTGCCCCTCTGCCTGAATGTTAAACTAAAGGGCCTTTGTTCAGCTCACAGGGAGACAGTCTGACCCCTCCCACCCGTGGATGTCTCCAAGAAGGAAGAAATTAACACATCCCCTCCCTGAGGCTGGCTATTCCAGGGGATATTTGCAAAATTTAAGGCCTTTTTACTTTACTTCCTCATCTCCTCCCTCTCTCTGTAGTATAAAAGAAACTGGCATCCAAACCCTGATAAGATGGTTTTTCAGAGACACTAGTCTGCCATCTTCTCGGTCTGTTTCTGGGTAAAGACATCTTCCTTTCCTGAACACCTCCTCTCTGAGTCATTGGCCTATGGTGAGGTGAGCAGAGCGAGCTTGGACTTGGTAACATTGGGAGTTACAGAGTCAAAGAACCAGAGATGATAAAATGAGAAGGAAGATATCCCAAGAGGCAAATGGGAAGAGGCTGGAAGAAGTCTAGAGTCAGGGAGTAGAATGAGGAACTCAATGCCCTCTGGTTTTCCATCTATCCCTCATCTCCACTGATCTCTGCTTCTGTTTGTGTACTGGCCTCATTCTCTCCTACTAGAAGCAACCTTGCTGTATATGGTAAGTTAAACACCTTTCAACAGTTTCTGGCATACGTCCCAATACAAAATCCAAGAGAAAGAGTCATCCCCCGTGCACATATGCTTTGAATCTAGAAAATTCTACAGAAAACTCTAATTGGCTTAGCTTGGGTCACATGTCTATCCCCTGGACCAATTATTGTAGCCACTGTGTCAAATGCTCATTGCTGTGGCAAGGGGACAAGAAACCGTGATAAAAAGTCCCACTAGAATACATGGACATGGAGGGGGTGTTAATTCCCCTGAGAGAAAAGAATGCTGACCCAGAGGGGAATATGAGAGGATCACGGGCAGATGAGAACAGTAGCCACCTGAGTCCTTATACATCTTCTATCCTCCATGTTATCAAAGAATGGTTGTTCCTGAGGGCAAGCCACATTCAACTACTGTCAACAGTGATATGAAATCATTTATCTAGTGATGTCATTTATTTACAACACAACCAAACTTCAATTTTTTAAAGAGGAAAGCTGAGGGTATTAGTAAAAATGTAATAAAGCTTAGTATTTTCACACAGGTGTCAGAGCTGCAGTAATGGTGCAGAAGTACAGAACTGCAAATTTTTAACACTGATTGAGACCTTTCTTTCAACCTCTCATGTTGTAGGAGAGAAAGAGAATTCTGTGTCCAGACACTTCCCAAGGCTTGCAAGGAAAAAGGCCAGGATCAGAACACAGATCTGTCATCCAGCCTGGCATTATTTTCACTGGAGAGAGCAGTATCAAAATACAAATAACAGACCATTTCCCACTTTTAAAATGGAAGAATGTAGAATGTTACCCTTTTCCATGAAGAATGCTTATCCATGGAGAATTTTATTTTCTACTCAACATAACTCCTTCAGCATGAAACTGATTTCATATTCCTTCAAAGCTAAGTACACTACTGGAGTTCCTCCCAATCCACAAAATATGCCTCATTAAAAATAAGAGAACTGAACTAAAAAGAATTACTGTCAGAAGACCACAAAAAAAAGTTTTGAAATAAAGAAGATGGCATGATAGATAGAGCTTTATGTGATTTTCAATTAGCTTGAATTATAAAATTTCACAAAAAAATACCAATGTTTTATTTATATTTAAACTTTCTCATGACTTTTTTCATAAGGCAACTACATAGAAAATTTATTCAATAAATCGCACAACTAAGTAATCACACAATCACTAAGTAATCACACAACATTGAAAAAGGAAAATCTAATAAAATATTGCTTTTCTGTGACAAGGACAGAATATGGAAAGCAAAGTATTTGTTTTTCTGAAAACTTGAGTAAGAGTCAAGTTTTAGGTCTATTCATTTTATGTAATTTTTCAACTAAGGCTATTTTTAAAGGGATTTTAAAATATTTCAGACATTGTTTCTGACATAGTGGAATTAGTTCAAAGTTAATAATGGTCCAATTTATACTCACATCAATCACAAGGCCTCTTTAATACGACTCAATGCATACTTTTTTGTTTCCTCTGTGTGAGTTCTTTTAAGGGATAAAAAGATAAGGCACCCACTCACACATCCAATCAACATATATTAAGTGTCATCTCTGTGAGATAGGAATAAAGGGTGAAAAAATGTGTATATGTAAACTACTGTAGAGGAGGAAAAATTATTTTTCCTACTATCCTCCTGGGTTCTCTGGCTGGGACCCTGTAAATTGAACTGACAAAAAGCAGGTTAACAAGAGAAAAGCATACAAATTTGTTGAATGGAAGTTTTACAGGATACGAGAGCCTTCATAAGGAAATGAAGACCAGAAGAAATGGTTAAACTTGAGTGTTTCTATACTAGGTTTGATGAAGAGTGGAAAGTTGTGGGAAAATGTGATGGGACAAATGTATATGACCTAAGGGTAGTCCGCTGGGGGAAACTTAGCAAGGCCTCTTTGTTCAGATTCCTTTTGGTATCCCTCCATCTTCACAGATAAGTTTGCCCCTTTCCTTTATTAGGGGAAACACTGACTGAAACCACCAGCCCTGGCCAGGCACCATAGTAACCACTTGCATGAGTTATCTTAAACAGGAGGTCCTGGTAAGGAATGCAGAACTAACAAGGTACCACCAACCAGAAGAATTCGGAGAAGGTCAAAAGGAGAGAGGAGACGCCAGTCCATCTGTCCTACCAACCTCCCAGAATCCTTCTCGCTGGAATGCATCTTGGCTGAGTGATGCATGTGCCACCAGGAAGGACCCTGAGTCAGAATGACTGGCCAGAGACAACCCGGAAACTAATCTCATCACCATAAATCCCGAGACTGCGAGCCACGTGGCAGAGCAGTCCTCCTGGGTTCTCTTGCCCTCCTGCTCTCCACCCGGGAGCCCCTTCCCAATAAAGTCTCTTGCTTTGTCAGCACGTGTGTCTCCTCGGACAAACAATTCATTTCCGAGTGTTAGACAAGAGCCCACTCTCGGGCCCTGGAAGGGGTCCCCCTTCCTGCAACACCTTCAGGTAATGGGAAGGCACCTCTCACATGAGCGTCTTATGACCTGCCTCAGAGTAGAAGGGGAAGGTAAGAGAGTCCTTCTTGCACCTGCCATTTCTCAGATTCCTTCAGCTTATTAAATATGCCAAGGTGCCATATGTTGTGGTAGTGTTCTGAATCCCATCCTTAATTTTGAAGGACTGATAAATCCCAGGGAGCAGACAAGGGCACAGGAACTTAGTGAAATGCACTTAAGAAGACGAGGAGGCAGAGAAGAGAGACCCTAATTCTGCCTCAGTATGTCAAGGGAAGCCTCCCAAGGTCCGAGACCAGCTGAGCCCCAAACAGGGATTCCTAAAGCAGATATTGTGGTACCCCACCCACACCCATTGGTCGTCATCCTATGCAGCTGGTCTCTCTGTGAAGCACGTGGACTTCCTGCTTCAGGGCCTCCTCTATCCACAAAAGCAAGCTAGGCTCTCACACCAGATAGGTGGGGAAGTTCAAGGGAGTTAGAGCTGTGAGAAGCAGCCCTCAACCAGTGGAGAATGGGAGCTGGTGGATAAATATCCCAACTTCTTCACCCTTGGATGGGGTAATGCTTTAAAAGCCCAAGAGATAGAGCCCAGTTGTGCACAGGAATACTCTGCTCATTAACACATCTCATACTAGGTTCCTTCCATTCCTATCTCATTTCCCTATGCCCCTACTGGTGCTTCCTGGGATTCTCCCAAATAAACCACTTATACTCAAATTCTTGCCTCATAGCCTGCTTCCGGGGAGCCCAACCTAAGAAAATAAACAAAGCAATTGGGAAATCTATTTATGAGCTAAATGGTGGTGGTTTTTTAAGTAGCTAAGTTTTGGGGGTGTTCTGTTATGCAGCAAAACCTAACAGACACAAGTCAAAAAAATAAAAATAACTGAGAAGAAACTATAATAGAGGTAGGAAGAAAATCAAGAGAGCAGTGCTTCTCAAACTTCACCTTGAATAAGAATCACCTAGAGAGGTGGTTAAAACACAGATTGCTGGGCCCCAACACCCAGAGTTTCTGATTCAGTTGATCTGGGTTAAGCTTCAATAATTTTCATTTCTAACAAGTTCCCAAATGATGTTACTGCTGCTGGGCCAGGGACTACATTTTGAGAATCATGGCGGTCAGTTCATAGAAGCCAAAAGAGAAAATATTTCCAGGATAGAGAAGTATATTTTCACTGGTATATTTTCACTGGTTGATATTTATGTTTTGCTTTAGTTTTATTTTATTACTTGGAGAACATTGTGTTTTTTGGCTGTTCCTGATTGACTTTTTTAGTTTGCTGAAGATTTTAAGAACGCTAGGTAAGGTACTGTATATATTTTTATTCTGTTTATTTATTTATTCTTGGCGCCTGGACAGGGACTTGAACCCTGGGCCCTCAGATTAAAAGTCTGATGCTCTCCCAGCTGAGCTACCCAGGCTGTATATATTTTTAAATGCTACTGTTGAGATTAAGGTCATGTTAGAAATTAATAAATGTATACTCAGACTCATGTAAAAATTCTTCTCGTCATTAGTCTAATCTAAGTGGGTTGATTACTTATAAAGATGAATGGGACAAAGGTCTGTCCTTTTGCTTTGAAGACCCCCTATGAAGCCAACTTTTTAAAAATAAATTTATTTATCTGTTTTGGCTGCGTTGGGTCTTCATTGCTGTGCGTGGGGCTTCTCTAGTTGCGGCAAGTGGGGGCTACTCTTTCTTGTGGTGCACGGGCTTCTCATTGTGGTGGCTTCTCTTGTTGTGGAACACGTGCTCTAGGCACGCGGGCTTCAGTAGTTGTGGCACATGGGCTCAGTAGTTGTGGCTCACAGGCTCTAGAGCGCAGGCTCAGTAGTTGTGGTGCATGGGCTTAGTTGCTCCGTGGCATGTGGGATCTTCCCGGACCAGAGCTCGAACCTGTGTCCCCTGCATTGGCAGGCGGATTCTTAACCACTGCACCACCAGGGAAGCCCTGGATATTTTAACAATGTTAATTCTTCCAATCCATAAGCATGGAATATCTTTCCATTTATTTGTGTCTTTTCAGTTTTTTTAAACAAAGTCTTATAGTTTTCAGTGTACAGGTCTTTCACCTCCTTGGTTAAATTTACTCCTAGATATTTTATTCATTTTGATGCAATTATAAATGGGATTGTTTTCTTAATTTCTCCTTCTGATAGTTTGTTGTTAGTGTATAGAAATGTAGCACTTTTTTTGTATATTCATTTTGTACCCTGAAACTTTACCATATTTGTTTATTATTTCTTTTTTTAAAAAAATTTATTTGGCTGTACCAGGTCTTAGTTGTGGCACTCAGGATCTTCTTTGCTGCATGCAGGATCTCTGGTACGGCATGCAGGATCTTCAGTTGCGGCATGCAAACTTTTAGTTGCAGCATGCAAACTCTTAGTTGTGGCATGTGGGATCTTTAGCTGTGGCATGCAAACTCCTAGTTGCAGCATGCGAACTCTTAGTTGCAGACTGTGGGATCTACTTCCCTGACCAGGGATTGAACCTGGGCCCCCTGCATTGGGAGCGCAGAATCTTAGCAACTGGACAACCAAGGAAGTCCCTGTTTATTATTTCTAACAGTTTTTTGGTGGACTCTTTAGGGTTTTCTACATATACAATCATGCCATCCACAAAAGTGATAGTTTTACTTCTTCCTTTTCAATTTGGATGCCTTTTATTTCTTTTTCTTGCCTAATTGCTCTGGGTAGGACTTCCACTACTATGTTAAATAAAGTGGTGAGAGTGGGCATCCTTGCCTTGTTCCTGATCATAGAGGAAATGCTTTCAGCTTTTTACCATTGAGTATGATGTTAGCTGTGGGCTTGTCATAGATGGCCTTCATTACACTGAGGTACATCCTTTTTATACCCATTTTTTGAGAGTTTTTAACATAAATGGGTGTTGAATATTCTCAAATGCTTGCTGCATCTATTGAGATGATCATACGATTTTTATCCTCTGTTTTGTTAATGTAGTGTATCACATTGATTGATTTGAGGGTGTTGAACCATCCTTGCACCCCCAGAATAAATCTCACTTGATCATAATGTATGATCCTTTTAATATATTGTTGTATTCAGTTTGATAATATTTTGTTGAGGAGTTTTGCATATATGTTCATTAGAGATATTAGCCTATAATTTTCTTTTTTTGTGTTGTCCTTGTCTGGTTTTGGTATCAGCGTAATGTTGGCCTTGTGAAATGAGTTAGGAAGTGTTCCCTTCTCTTCAATTTTTGGAAGTGTTTGAGAAGGATAGGTATTAAATCTTTGAATGTTTGGTAGAATTCACCAGTGAAGCTGTGTGGTCCTGGACTTTTGTTTTGGGGAGGTTTTTGATTACTGTTTCAATCTCCTTACTATTAACCAGTCTACTCAGATCAGTCAATTTCTTCATGATTCAGTCTTGGAAAGTTGTATGATTCTAGAATTTATCCATTTCTTCTAGGTTGTCCAATTTGTTGGTATATAGCTGTTCACAGAATTTTCTGATAAGCCTTTGTATTTCTGTGGTATTCATCGTAACTTCTCCTCTTTCATTTCTGATTTTGTTTATCTGAGCATTCTCTCTTTTTTTCTTAGTGAGTCAAGCTAAAGGTTTTTCAATTTTGTTCATCTTTTCAGAGAACCAGCTCTTCATTTCATTGATTTCTCCTACTGTCTTTTTAGTATCTATTTCATTTATTTCCACTCTAATTTTTATTATTTCCTTTCTTTTACTGACTTCAGGCTTTGTTTGTTCTTTTTCTAGTTCCTTTAGGTATAAGGTTAAACTGTTGATTTGAGATTTTTCTTGTTTCTTGAAGTGCGCCTGTATTGCTATAAACTTCCCTCTTACTACTACTTTTGCTGCATCCCATATATTTTGACATGTTGTATTTTCATTTTCACTTGTCTTCAGCTATTTTTTAATTTATACTTAGATTTCTTCATTGACTCAATAATTGTTCAGTAGCACATTGCTTAGTCTCCACATATTTGTGATTTTTCTAGCTTTCTTCTTGTAGTTTATTTCTAGTTTCATACTTCTGTGGTCAGAAAAGATACATGATATGATTTCAATCTTCTTAAATTTATTGAGACTTGTTTTGTGTCTCAACATATGGTCTATCCTTGACAATGTTCCATATATATTTAAAAAGAATGTGTATTCTACTGCTTTTGGATGAAATGTTCTGTATAAATCTATTAAGTGATTCTGATCTAATGTTTTATTTAAGGCCAGTGTTTCCTTGTTGACTTTCTGTCTGGCTAATCTACCCACTGATGTAAGTGGGGTGTTAAAGTTCTCTACTACTGTGCTGCTGCCAACTTTTCTCCCTTAGGTTTGTTAATAGTTGCTTTATATATTTTAGTGCTCCTATGTTAGGTACATATATATTAATAAATGTTATGTCTTCTTGATGGATTGTACCTTTTATCATTATATAATATCCATCTTTTCTGGCTTGATGTCTATTTTGTCTGATATGAGTATGACTACAACCACTTCTTTTGGCTGCCATTTGCTTGCAGTATCATCTTCCATTCCTTTACTTCAAGGCTATATGTGTCTTTAGAGCTGAGATGAATCTCTTGGAGACAGCATATAGTTGGATCTTGTTTTTTAATCCATCCAGACACTCTGTGTCTTTTGATTGGTGAATTCAATCCAGTTATATTTAAGGTGATTATTGATATATGAGGACTTAGTACCACCATTTTATCTTTTGTTTTCTGATTGCTCTATATCCCCGCTGTTGCTTTTTCCTTGTGTTTCTGGCTGCCATTTCAGTTTGGTGGTATTCTATGGTGTCTTTCTCAGTTTCCTCTTTTTTAATGTTTCATGTCACTGCCCTAGATTTTTGTTTTGTGGTTACCATGAGGTCTGTATAAAATCTCGCATAGATAAAATAGTCCCTTTTCTGCTGATAGCATCTTATCTTCATTTGCCTATACAGGTTCCATCCTTCTCCTCTTTCCATTTTATGTTTTCGTTGTCACAAGTTATCCCGTTTCATGTTGTATGTCACCAAACTGAAGTAGCTACAGTTATTTTTAAGGTCCCCCCGCTTCAACCTATTCTGATATATAGTTGCAATTTTCTGATCCTGTCCATCTATTTGTCATCTTACTAAAAGTTTTGTATACTTTTGCCTTTTTGTTTTAGGTAAAAGAGTTCCTTTCAACATTTCCTGTAAGGCAGGTCTAGTGGTGATGAATTCCCCCAGCTTTTGTTTGTCCAGAAAACTTTTATTTCTCCTTCATATATGCAAGATAACTTTGCTGGATAGAGTATTCTTGGTTGACAATTTTTATCTTTTAATATTTTGAGCATGTTACTCCACTCTATCCTGGCCTGTAGAGTTTCTGATGAGAAATCTGCTGATAGCCTAATGGGGGTACCTTTGTAGGTTACAGTCTTTTTTCCTGGCTGCCTTTAAAATTCTTTCTTTATCATTGATTTTTACAGTTTTAATATAATGTGTCTTGGAGAAGGGCTTTTTGCATGGAGAGGTGTTCTACAAGCTTGGATTTGTTTATCCAATTCCTTTCCAGGTTTGGGAAGTTCTCAGCTATTATTTATTTAAATAAGCTCTCTGCTCTCTTGTCCCTCTCTTCTCCTTCTGGGATACCTATTATCCTTATGTTGCCTTTCCTAATAGAGTCAGATAGTTTTTGTAGAGCTTCTTGATTTAAAAAAGTCTTAGGGGGCTTCCCTGGTGGCGCAGTGGTTGAGAGTCCGCCTGCCGATGCAGGGGACACGGGTTCGTGCCCCGGTCCGGGAAGATCCTGCATGCCGCTGAGCCTGCACGTCCGGAGCCTGTGCTCCGCAACGGGAGAGGCCACAGGAGTGAGTGGCCCGCGTACCGCAAAAAAAAAAAAAAAAAAAAGTCTTAGGGTTTCCCTGGTGGCACAGTAGTTGAGAGTCCGCCTGCCGATGCAGGGGACACGGGTTCGTGCCCTGGTCTGGGAAGATCCCACATGCCATGGAGTGGCTAGGCCCGTGAGCCATGGCCGCTGAGCCTGCGCGTCCCGAGCCTGTGCTCCGCAATGGGAGAGGCCACAACAGTGAGAGGCCCGCACACCGCAAAAAAATAAAAAAATAAGTAAATAAATAAAAAAAAGAATTTAAAAGTCTTAGTTCTCTCTCACCTTCCACCTGAGTCATTTCTAAACTTCTATCTTTGAGCTTGCTAATTCTCTCTTCCATATGGTCTGCTCTATATTATATCTATATAATGCATTCTTCACTGCATTTGTTGAGTTCTTTAGCTCCAGAATTTCTGTCTGGTTGTCTTTAGAGTTTCGATCTCTTTGGTAAAGTATTTCTTCTGTTCATTAATTTTACGCTTGAGCAAACTAAATTGCCTTTCTGAGCTTGCTGGTAGCTCGCTAAGTTTCTTCATGACAGCAACTTTGAATTCTCCATGAGTTAGATGACAATCTTCTGTGACTTTAAGTTTGGTTTCTGGAAAACTGTCATTTTCTTTTTGTGAAACCATGTTACTGTGGTTTGTCATGGTGCTTGATGAGTTCTTTCTTTGCTGGCACATTTGAAGTAGTGAACACCTTTCTTATTTAGGCAAAGCTTTGTTTACTTTGATTCTAATAATTCAACAGGTTGGTAATTAGAGGCCTTTCTTTTGTTTTTCAGTAGATGGTGCTATAGCACAAGTTTTTTGGTTTATCTTACCTGAGCCACCTCTGGCTATATTTGAGACTTTGCACTTTTCGCCCTCCACCATCCTCATCATTGTTGCTTATTCCTCCAGGGTCACTGGTACTTTGCTGCTGCTGGTGTCACTGCTGCCACTGGCATCACTGCTGGGGGCACTAGGATGGCAGGCACCTCCACTATTTCTGGGTTTGCCTGGTTCACGGGCCCTACCACTGTTGCTGCCCAGTTCCCTGTGACTTCAGGTGCCACTATGGCCAGGAGGCTGAAGTCATGTGTGCCTCCGTTGCTGCTACCAGGTTCTCTGGAGCTGCAGGCTCAGCCACAATAGCTGGTGGGGAGGGAGGGGGTTGGGAGGGGGCAGCGACAGCAGGATTGCAGGCACTGCCTCCCCTGTTCCCCCAGTTCTATCTCCTCTATGTATTCCAATCCACCCACCTTCAAAGGTAAAGATGTGTGGATCTCTCCAGTGTCCTAGTGTGTTGGGCAAAGGAACCTTTGTTGAGTTATGGATGTTTTACTAGTTGTAGGTTGAAGGGGAGAGACAAAGAGAGCATCTCACACTGCCATGACGCTGACGTCCAAGGTAGACTTTTCTAAATTTTTACACAATTAATAAACTTCACATTAGAAAATACAGTAATATTAGAAATTCATGAGAAGAAAATTACCATAAAAGACTGTTCAGTATGACAAGATGTGCTTAGTGATAAGGAAGAGAATTATTAAGAAGACTACATTATGCTCAATATAGCAAAAAACAAAAAAATCCTCATATTTTAAACTTCCTTCTTTCTCTCATTTCTGAGGAAATAAACCTAATATATTCAGGTACATTTTGTTCCATCAGTGTGCTGAAGATGATAAACTTAACGTTAGAAGTATTTTATAGAAGAAAAGTTTATATATACAATTTTAAAGTAATTCAGTAGATTATTTCCATATAGAATAACTAAAAGTAGAAGAGTAAGTAGAATTTAAACAAAGTAGGACTGATCAAATTTTCCTTTTTTTTTTTTTGAGGGGAAGTGAAATTGAATGTGTAACCTCAGCAGGCCTGGAGCTATGGACATCTTTTTTAAAGAGTATGTGTATATGTCCTGAGAAAAATTTTAAACTCTTAAGTGACTACTTTAAAACAATTACCAAGAGTTGATTTCTCATGCTGTTTCAATTATTATTTTAAATAGACACAAAAGAAAATAGTGCTTTTATAAAAAGCAAGGTGATTTATGCCCAAATTTGTTAAGGAAATACAAGAAGGGGTTCTACTGCCTGTTCTGGCATACACTGACACTGCGACCTAGAATGATCCTCTGAACCTCTCTCTGGGTCTCCATTCCTTCACCTATGAGAGAAAAAGGTTAAATTAAATTAAAATAAAGGTCCCACTTGTTTATTTTTGTTTTTATTTCCATTTCTCTAGGAGGTGGGTCAAAAAGGATCTTGCGGTGATTTATGTCATAGTGTTCTGCCTATGTTTTCCTGTAAGAGTTTGATAGTGTCTGGCCTTACATTTAGGTCTTTAATCCATTTTGAGTTTATTTTTGTGTATGGTGTTAGGGAGTGTTCTAATTTCATACTTTTACATGTACCTGTCCAGTTTTCCCAGCACCACTTATTGAAGAGGCTGTCTTTTCTCCACTGTATATTCTTGCCTCCTTTATCAAAGATAAGGTGACCATATGTGCGTGGGTTTATCTCTGGGCTTTCTATCCTGTTCCATTGATCTGTATTTCTGTTTTTGTACCAGTACCATACTGTCTTGATTACTGTAGCTTTGTAGTATAGTCTGAAGTCAGGGAGCCTGATTCCTCCAGCTCCATTTTTCGTTCTCAAGATTGCTTGGCTCTTCGGGGTCTTTTGTGTTTCCATACAAATTGTGAAATCTTTTGTTCTAGTTCTGTGAAAAATGCCAGTGGTAGTTTGATAGGGATTGCATTGAATCTGTAGATTGCTTTGGGTAGTAGAGTCATTTTCACAATGTTGATTCTTCCAATCCAAGAACACGGTATATCTCTCCATCTATTTGTATCATCTTTAATTTCTTTCATCAGTGTCTTATAATTTTCTGTATACAGGTCTTTTGTCTCCTCAGGTAGGTTTATTCCTAGATATTTTATTCTTTTTGTTGCAGTGGTAAATGGGAGTGTTTTCTTAATTTCACTTCCAGATTTTTCATCACTAGTGTATAAGAATGCCAGAGATTTCTGTGCATTAATTTTGTATCCTGCTACTTTATCAAATTCATTGGTTAGTTCTAGTAGTTTTCTGGTAGCATCTTTAGGATTCTCTATGTATAGTATCATGTCATCTGCAAACAGTGACAGCTTTACTTCTTCTTTTCTGATTTGGATTCCTTTTATTTCAGCTAGGTGGTTTGTGACCACCTAGAGGGGTGGGATAGGGAGGGTGGGAGGGAGGGAGACGCAAGAGGGAAGACATATGGGAACATATGTATATGTATAATTGATTCACTTTGTTATAAAGCAGAAACTAACACACCATTGTAAAGTAATTATACTCCAATAAAGATGTTAAAAAAAATTAAAATAAAGGTCTAAGGACCAACTTTTTCTTTAGATACTTTTATTTCATAAAATAAAAGCCAAGTGGCTTGAGGAAATTTTTACCTTTACTGAAGAATTTATGTATAATAGTACTTAAATTCTTTAATACACAGTTTCATTTAATTCAGTTGGCTCTATGACACACATGGGGTGTGTGTGTGTCTGGATAATTAACCACTTCTAACATCCAGTTGTTCAAGTCAAACCCTTGGAGTCATCCATGACTGGCCCCTCTGTTTTCCTCATCCCCACAATCAATTCTTCAAGTCATGGCAGCTCTACCTTCAAAGCAGATCCCGTGACTGACCACTTCTCACTGCTGCCACTGCCAATAATATTGTCCAAGTCCATCAACTCTGCCCCAACTCCAGAGCCTCCTAACTGGTTTTCCACTTTCTCTTCCTACAGCCCCCTTGTCTGTTCTCCACAGAGTGACCTTTGAGAGCTTTGTAAAACCAAATCAAACCATGTCACTCTCCTACTCATAAGCCTCCAATGGCTTTCCCTGTCATACTCAGAATAAAATTCAAACTCCTTCCCAAGGCTGAACAGTTTTACATAATTTGGCCCATGCCTTTCTCTCTGACTTTCTCTCATTCTGCTCTGCCCACCCCACACCCACCGCTGTCTTCATCCTGGTCTCTGCAAGTGCCAAGCACCATGCCTTCAAAGATGCTGTTCCTGACCATCTTACCAAGAAGAGCCACCCATCTCTTCTTGCCTTTTTTACTTTATAACACTTGTCACTACCTCATCTTATATATTTACGGTTGTTTAACTTCTCATGAATTTCTAATATTACTATATTCTTGATTGTAAAGTTTATTAATTATGTGACAGCTTAGAAAAGTCTACCTATTTACAATGTTTTCTAACATGAATAAAAGTTTAATGGTGCCAGTAAGAGTTTAAAGTAGATAATAGGTCTCAGTTTTCTTTTATCTTCAAAACTGCAGTGGTGGAGACTTCCCTGGTGATGCAGTGGTTGAGAATCCGCCTGCCAATGCAGGGGGACATGGGTTCGAGCCCTGGTTTGGGAAGATCCCACATGCCGTGGAGCAACTAAGCCTGTGCACCACAACTACTGAGCCTGTGAACCACAGCTACTGAAGCCCACGAGCCTGGAGCCCGTGCTCCACAACAAGAGAAGCCAGCACAATGAGAAGCCTGTGCACCGCAACAAAGAGTAGCCCCCGCTTGCCACAACTAGAGAAAGCCCATGCACAGCAACGAAGACCCTACACAGTGAAACATAAAATAATAAATAAATAAATTTTAAAAAACCAAAAAACTGCAGTGGTGGTGGTGAGGTTGGCTTTAAAACCTTCATTGTCTGCCCTCACTAGAATGAGGACATGGACTTCTTCTGCCTTGTTCACTGCTATATCTCCCACTGTTCAATATAAAATGTTCAGCATGGGGCTTCCCTGGTGGTGCAGTGGTTGAGAATCTGCCTGCCGATGCAGGGGACATGGGTTCGTGCCCTGGTCTGGGAAGATCCCACATGCCGCGGAGGGGCTGGGCCCGTGAGCCGTGGCCGCTGAGCCTGCGCGTCCGGAGCCTGTGCTCCGCAACGGGAGAGGCCACAGCAGTGAGAGGCCCACGTACCAAAAAAAAAAAAAAATGTTCAGCATGAAGAGAATGCTTAATAATTATTAGCAGATTTAATTAATTAATAAGTGAATGTGTATATACTCATGCAATGACCCTGGAGCAGATAGAAAACCTGGGTTCACTAATTCTGATCACATCCATTTACCCACGTCCACACATTCCATTTCCTAGTTTTATGTAATGTGAAAATGGCCTCCTTCCAGGTAGAGAAACCATTAAAACACAGTGGCAAGGGCCCTGTCATGAGAAGTATGTACTGGGATCTATGGGAACATACATGGCAGATACATAACCCAGACTGGCGCTGGTGTGGATAGAAAAAGAGACAGGGTCAAAGAATCTTCTGAAGAATCAAGATTGTGAAAATGACTATACTACCCAAAGCAATCTACAGATTCAATACAATCCCTATCAAATTGCCAATGGCATTTTTCACAGAACTAGAACAAAAAATTTTTACAATTTGTATGGAAACACAAAGACCTTGAATAGCAAAAGCAATCTTGAGGCAAAAGAAAAGAAAACCGGAGCTGGAGGAATCAGGCTCCCTGACTTCAGACTATACTACAGGCCTACAGTTATCAAGACAGTATGGTACGGGCACAAAAACAGAAATATAGATCAATGGAACAGGATAAAAAGCCCAGAGGTAAACCCACGCATATACGGTCACCTTATCTTTGATAGAGGCAAGAATATACAACGGAGAAAAGACAGTCTCTTCAATAAGTGGTGTTGGGAAAACTGGACAGCTATATGTAAAAGAATGAAATTAGAATACTCCCTAACATCATACACAAAAATAAACTCAAGGATTAAAGACCTAAATGTAAGGCGAGACACTATAAAACTCTTAGAGGAAAACATAGGCAGAACACTCTTTGACATAAACTGCAGCAAGATCTTTTTTGACCCACCTCCTAGAGAAATGAGAATAAAAACAAGAATAAACAAATGGGACCTAATTAAACTTAAAACTTTTGCACATCAAAGGAAACCATAAACAAGATGAAAAGACAAACCTCAGAATGGAAGAAAATATTTGCAAACGAATCAACAGACAAAGGATTAATCTCCAAAATATACAAACAGCTCATGCAGCTCAATATGAAAAAAACAACCCAATCAAAAAATGGGTGGAAGACCTAAATAGACATTTTTCCAAAGAAGACACACAGATGGCCGACAAACACATGAAAGAAATGCTCAACATCACTAATTATTAGAGAAATGCAAATCAAAACTACAGTGAGGTATCACCTCACACCAGTCAGAATGGCCATCATCACAAAATATACAAACAATAAATGCTGGAGAGGGTGTGGAGAAAAGGGAACCCTTTTGAACTGTTAGTGGGAATGTAAATTGATACAGTCACTATGGAGAACAGTATGGAGATTCCTTAAAAAAACTAACATGTGACCCAACAATCCCACTACTGGGAATATACTCAGAGAAAACCGTAATTCAAAAAGACACATGCACCCCAATGTTGAAAGCAACACTAGGACAAAGGTTCAAAGAAACAACCTAAATGTCCATCAACAGAGGAATAGATAAAGAAGATGTGGTACATATATACAACAGAATATTACTCAGACATAAAAGGAATGAAATTAGGTCATTTGTAGAGACGTGGATGGACCTAGAGACTGTCATACAGAGTGAAGTTAATCAGAAAGAGAAAAACAAATATCATATATTAACACATATAAGTGGAACCTGAAAAAATGGGTATAGACAATTTTATTCACAAAGCAGAAACAGAGACACAGACGTAGAGAACAAACATAAATACCAAGGGGGAAAGGGTGGTGGTGGGATGAATTGGGAGATTGGGATTAACATATATACACTATTGATACTGTGTGTAAAACAGATAACTAATGAGAACCTACTGTATAGCACAGGGAACTCTACTCAATGCTCTGTGGTGACCTAAATGGGAAGGAAATCCAAAAAGATGGGGATATACGTGTACTATAGCTGATTCACTTTGCTGTACAGTAGAAACTAACACAATAGTGTAAAGCACCTAAACTCCAATAAAAATTTTAAGAAAAGATTAACTTAAAAAAAAAAAAGGAATCTTCTGAGAGGAGGTGGTACCTCAGTGAGTCAGGTAAAGTAGGAAACAAATTCTAGTATTTCAGAGAGAAAGCAGAAAAGCTGACAATCAAGTTGGTCAGTTGGGTGGTAATATGTCTCCCAAAACTGAGAGTACAAGAAGAAAAATAGGTTTGAAGGGAAATATGAGGAGTTCAATTTCAGTAATTTTTCCTGCCTTTGCACAATGTACCAGTTCAATGATGTAACTGATCAGCGCTCTAGCCAGTAACAGCTCTGAAGAATGAAACCCAACAAAAATATTTCTTAGTTCTTCATGTGGTAGGCTCATGAGTCATCCATTTGGTAACTTCTGTGGCTTGGCACAATGTCTACTACATAATAATTGTTTAATTTCTTTAATTGGATTATACATTATACTGATTCTTCTGATACATGCATCTTCATAGGCATTTTGGTAGTGTTAATTAATTCCGGGTTGAGAGCTCAGTATCATTTTTATTTCCATCTCTTTAGAGGCCTCTAATAACATTCTGAGTTTCTTTTCTCAACTTTCTTAACATTCTACACATTTTTACTTCCATGTCAACAAGCACCTTCCTTGCATAGCATATGCTCCATAAGTAGATATTTTTATAAGACTATTTATTCTCTTCTGATTCAAACATGTGCCAAATACAAAGATGTGGCTCTAGAACAGGGATCAGTAAACGGTTTTCTGTAAAGGGCCATACAGTCTCTGTCAAAACTACTCAACTCTCATTATAGCACAAAAGCAGCCTCAGATAATACATAAGCATATAAAAATATATGGCTGTGTTTACAGGTTTGATCCCTGGTCTGGGAAGATCTCACATGCCGTGGAGCAACTAAGCCCATTGCCACAACTACTGAGCCTGTGCTCTAGAGCCCATGAGCTACTACTACTGAGCCTGTGTGCCACAACTACTGAAGCCCGCACACCTATAACCCGTGCTCCGCAGCAAGAGAAGCCACCGCAATGAGAAGCCCGCACACCGCAATGAAGACCCAACACAGCCAAAAATAAATAAATAAAATAATTAATTTAAAAAAAGATTGACTGAGATAAAACCTTTTCCAAATTATACTACATTAATTTCTCTTTTATATTTAACAACATCAGATTCAAAGCACACCCTGTGAGAAAAGATAAGGGGATCACTTCTGACACACTGTCAGCATTCTCTAATGTTATTGACAAGTGTTCTTTTAAAAGGTTGCAGCCCAAATAATTCCTTTCATCTTCATTTTCACGGAGAAAGTTAATACCTAATTAAAATGCCAACTCAATTAAAGAGGAAAATCTCAAGTCAGTATTGACACCATTGAAAAAATATAGCTAACCACTCAGACTTGAATGATTTTTATAGTTTTTAAAGAAACCAGAATCTAATATTGTTTGAGATGTTGCCTACCAACCAGGGAGACAGGACTGAGTCACATAGATCTGTCTCTCTCTGTGCTATAAAAAGGAGCTTAATATTCTGGTCAGGAACCACTGAAACATAGTATTGATTTTCCGTGCTCAATTTCTCTCCCAAGCCTTCATCTTTCACTTGAAGATAATTTCATTACTATCAGGAAGTTTGGGCAACATAGAATGTACAGCAGGAAACTAAGTTCTGTAAATGGATTCAACCTCTTACTTCCATTTGCTAGTTTAGCCAGGCTATTTTCCTCAGTTAGAACATGGTGCTTCATCCTCTTCTAGAGCAGTATCCTTTTGAACATGTACAAGAATTTGAAGAATTTAAAATTACCTCTCATAGAAAATAATTAACTGAACGTCCATGGGCAAATTGATGAAATTTCAGATCTTGCTTTCCAGTTTTTTAACAGCCTTCTTTCCATTAAATATTTTATTTGTTGATAACTGAGACTCTTCCCAATTATTGGCAGAAACTAATAGGTTCAATGACAATTAAATCCCCTGGTTTTTTGCATGGTAACAACTCTTGAGCAACCATGCTCTTGATCACATTTCTCTTATTAGAAGAGAAATGAAAAGGTTGAAATTAGATTGGAAATTGTAGGGATGGTCCCAGTAGGATAGTGGGTTTTAGGAAAGAGACAGCAAAAAATCAGAACGGGAAGCAAAAGTTGCCCACTTCCTCCTGGATTTTCAACGTGACTTTATTATTATTATTATTTATTATTATTTTTGTAGTAGAAGATGTGAATTCCCAGGTCATTAGACAAATCCATATTCAAATAAGAATGCAAAAAGTTGAAAAGATTATGAATGATGATTTATAAAATATATTCCTGACTTCTTAAAAAATATGCAGACTCAATAAACATTCACTTATTACTCTCACATAGTGTTGGGAGTGAATATTGATACAGCTTTTTGAGGGGTAGTTGGTCAATAAGAATCAGGAATCTTAAAATTATTCAGGTCTTTTGAGGTAGTAACTAGTCCCACTTCTAGAAATTTCCACTAAGTAATCAGAGACAAAAAAAGATTTCTGTACAACTATGGTCTTCAAAGGGAAAAAATGAAAACAATGAAAATGTCCAGCCAATGGAAATTGTTAGATAACTTACATAGATTTATAGGGAATATTATTCCTTATTTTTTCAACAAATATTTATTAAGCACCTGTTATGTGCCAACCTTTTTTCAGATACTGGGAAAAACAAAAGTGAAGGAGATAAAAAAGATTCCTGCCTTCATGGAACCTACATTGCAAAGGAGAAAAATAGCAAAAGCCAAGTAAATAGGCAAACGAATAAAGATAATTTCACAAAGTGGTAAGTGCTAAGAAGAAAAAACAATGTGATGTGCTGAAGGCATTAGAATGCAAAGAAATGTCTTTTCATAACGTGTTTAGAGGTGAAAGTTAAAATATAAAACATTACAACTCCAACGATATAAAATCATACACTTAAATAGCCTTGAATAAAATTTTTTAATATGCATAAAAATTATCTCTAGGTTGTGGAATTATAGATATTGTTTCAGATAGAATAGGCTGGGTGTTGCTATAGTAACACATAACTTTACTGTTTCAAGGGCTTTAAACAGCAAAGGTTTATTCTTGGTCATGCAGGTTCTGTTGCTGGTTCTAGGTGAGTCTCTTAGATGGTTGTCCTCTGTTCTTTACATGGCCATATCAGCATGGGTTTCCACAATCACTGATGCAGGGGTCAAGAAAGGTGGGGGGCTTCCCTGGTGGTGCAGTGGTTGAGAGTCTGCCTGCCGATGCAGGGGACACGGGTTCGTGCCCCGGTCCGGGAAGATCCCACATGCCGCGGAGCGGCTGGGCCCGTGAGCCATGGCCGCTGAGCCTGCGCGTCTGGAGCCTGTGCTCCGCAACAGGAGAGGCCACAACAGTGAGAGGCCCGCATACCACAAAAAAAAAAAAAGAAAAAAGAAAGGTGGGGATTTGGGCACTGGCAATTAAATGCTTTTTTACCCATCAGTAACACATGAACTTCCACTTGCATTTCATTGGCCAGTGCAAGTTACATGACTGTGCCTAACTTCAAGCAGGTGGGGAAATGCCATCCATCCATGTGCCCGAAAGGAAATGTGAAGCAGTGACTGGTACACAGGGTAATGTGGGCCACAAGTATTTTTCACTTTTTTATTCTTTTCTATATTTTTCATACTGTCTTCAGTATGCTTGCATCTAGTACATAGAGACCACAGATGCTGCTCAACGTCTTACAATGCACAGGACACTGCCGCCTGCCACCCCCCCCCACCCCACCCCGTGCACATGCAAGCACACACACACACACACACACAACAAAGAATTTTTCTGCCCCATATGTCAGTAGTGTTGATGTTAAGAAAGCCTGCTTTAGGTCAGGTCCAGAGCTGTTGCCTGAGGACATCTCTGAGATCCAAAATCATCCCAGAAACTGAAGTTTTCTGCTCACTTGTCTATCAACAACATAGAATGCATTCAGCCTCCTGGATTCTCACTATATTCCTACTAACTTTCTGCAGTGGAGTGGGCTGGCTTTGCCTTCCCTTCCTCCCTCAGCATTAGGGAGTCTACACACATTGATGTCATAACACCTGTCTACATGGAAGCCTGGTGTTGACATGCAGCATTAGTCACTGAATCTCACAGAAGATTATCAGCACCTCCAGCCAAATCTTCCTCTTTGCTCTGATTTAAATAAAGCCTTTCTTTAAGAGCTCTTCTAAAAGCAATCCAATGAGATGCTACAAAGTATGTCAAACTCAATTACTTTCTGCATTCTTGCCTATTATTTGGAAAAAGCAATCCTCCCTAAGCCACAAAGGTCATTCAGAAAACATACCAAGGTGGCCACATTAAAGGAAGTGGAATCTTAATGATGGTCTTGACACCCACAAAGTACTAATGAGAGGTCAGGGTTGGCCTCTTAGTCAAGAGTCTCAAGCGTGCCCAGAATATTAACAGACATTCTTTATCCTGAGGCAAACGGCTCTCTCACAACAACAGAGATGATCCACTAATGTCTGATTCAGATGCTTGTCACAGAATGAATCAGCAAAGCCGTTAATAAGTACTGCAATAGTATACAACACGAACAGTACTGGTTTTCAATGTGTCCTCTGTTTTCATGGAGGCAATTTTCTTCTGACTCAGAAGCAGATATGTGGCCCACTATGGTGATTTTTCTACCTCTCACCAAGTAAAGTTCACTAACCTGGGTAGTCAAGGAGCATTAGGGATGCTGTGGAAGCCACAGGTGAGGAGTAGAGGAAGGGGTCTCGATTGATGGTGCTCTTTCCCTGTGCAGTCCAACTCTCTTACTCAAGACATGGGTGGTAATGCTGAAGACAAGTGCATTCATTTTCCATGATGCATAACAAATCACCACAAACCTAGTGGCTCAGAACAACATACATTTACTATCCCACAGCTTTCATGGGTCCTTAGCTGGGTCCTCTACCATCAAGGTGTTGGTAGGGACAATTGTCTCCTCTGAGACTCAGGGAACTTCTTCCAAGCTCATTCAGGTTATTGGCAGAATTCAGGTCCTTGCGACTGGAGGACTGAGGCTCTCAACTCCTAGAGGCCATCCCTTTTCATAGGTTGTTCACAATATGGTCATTTCCTTCTTCAAGGCTAGCAGGGGAGCGTCACTCCTGCTTCAAGTCTCTCCTTTCAGCAAAGATCTGGATCCTCTTTTATACGGCTCCCCTGGTTAGGTCAAGCCCACCCTGGATGTTTTCCCTTTTGATGAACTCAAAGACAACTGCTTAGGGACTTTCATTATATCTGCAAAATTCATTCACCTTTGCCATATTCTATTGGTTTGAGGCAAGTCACAGGTTTTACCCATACTTAAGAGGAGAGGATTACCCCAAGGTGTGGACTCCAGGAGGTGGAAGCTATGGGAATAATCTTAGAATTCTGCCTGCCACAACAAGCTTGTGAATATTTAAGCTGACAGCACTGACTGGAAAAGAGAGTAAATATGTTGGATGTCAGAGTCCATATTCTATCCAACAGGATGGCAGCTTGGAATAATAAGTCAAAAGTAACAAAAAGAAACTAGAGACCCATACTTGGCTTTTAACATAGGAGAGCTGACTTAAAAGCAGCTCCTGGAGAAAGACATGGGGGTTTTAATTGTTTATAAGCACAATAAGTAATGTTTGTATAATGTAATTTTTAAAAAGCTCAAAATGCAATTTATAGAGCAATAATAAATAAATAGTGTCTAGAGCAAGAAAGAAAACGTAAACAGTGGGCTTGGTACCAACTGCACGTGCCAAACCACATCTGGAATGTGCCCCATCAATGGATCCTCTTGATTCCTTTCCCACCTCCATTAATTATGTGCTTTCTCATTTTTATCTTTACACAACTTCATCTTCTCATTGGTGATCATGCATAGGTTTCTCCCATCACATGCATAAAGGAAAATTCCTCGGCCTCACATTCCACTAAGCTGCTGCCTCTTCCTCCCATCCTCTTTGAAGTCTGACTTTTTGAGAGAGCAGCATGCACTTGTGATCTGCCGTCTATAGCCTTCACTCCTCTGTCAGTCCATCTAGTGGGGCTTCTGCCCCCACCAAGCCACCCAAACTGATCTTTGTAATGTCACTGTGGATAAATGTTCTTTGCAATTTCTCTTACATGACACTGTTGACCACATCCTGCTTTTTGAAATCATCTCTTTCTTTGGTTTCTCTGACATTATACTCTCTTGCCACCTCTCTGACTCCTCTGGCCACTCTTCTAAGCCTCCTTTGTGGTCTCTCTCACATCTGATGCACACTGATGCTCACTGATGCTCCACTAGACTCTGTCTTGGGTCTACTCTATTGTCACTCTACACAGTATCCTTTGTTATATTAGTGACTCCCATTGTTCTAACTGCCATTTATACATTGAGACCTTACTTCCAGTGTAGCTCTCTCTCTTCTGAAATCCATGTCTCTATCTCCAAAGACCAACTGAATGGCTTTATTGGAAAACCCTGGAATCACCTGAGACTCAACGTAGCCAAACTTGAACTCATAATCCCTCACCCTGGCCCACTCCCCCCCCCAAATCCTTTTCCTACAGGTTCCCCATTTCAGAGAATGGTTGGCAGGATGTCCCCACCCTCATCCTTACCAGCTCTCCCCAGTCCATCAGTCTGTAAGTCCTGAAGACATTTGCCAGATCCATATAATTTTCTCCATTCCCATTGATACTACCTTGAATCAAACCATCACCTTCTGCCTGGATTATATCATCAGCATCGTTGTTAACTTCACTAACATTTACTGAATGACTATCATTTATGAGGGGCTGTTCTAGTACTATATATATATATATATATATATATTTATTTATTTATTTATTTATTCATCTATTCCACAAAACAAACCTATGAGAACAGGTACTCTTATTTTTCCCATTTTATACAGGTGGAAATTGGGAAACTAAGGCCCAGAGAGATTAAGAACACTTCACATGTTCACACACCGAGTAAGTGAAAAATCAGGATATGAATCTGCAAGCTTAACCAGTTCACTACATGTAAGGGCTGAATAAATTTTCCTTGAATTAATAAACTAAACTGACTAAGTAAATTCTAGTTGATTAGCTGTAGAAGGGATTTTTGCTGTGGGTGAAAGATTAGACTACAGGAGTATTTCTCAATTGTCTTTGATGAAGTACCTTTTAAAATTTCCTATCAATTGTGGTCTCATATTTTTGTGTAATACAATATTGTGTGCTTCACTTTCACAGCAATATTGAATACAGTAAAAGCTTCTGAACACTTAACTTTCCATTTCTGTACTCAATCGCCATGGTCCAGTAAGAGACTGTGGACTGGCATCAGTCTTTGAACTACACTTTGAGTTCCACTGGACTGAAGGACCCATGGGATCCCTTCCAACACTAAGATTTTGTATTCAATAGCTTTGTAAACAAGACTCCCCTTTGAGAATTTACATTAAGCCAGTGGAAATAATCTCTCTAAACATACCAACTAGCAGAGTGGTATATGCTAAGTGCTGTGGTGAGAAAACCACATACACATCCAAAAAGATGCAGAATACACGTTCCTCAATCTTAGAGAGCATAAATCTAGTAGGGTTGATTTGACTAATACCCCCAAAATGTGGAAGAGAGAAGAGTGTGATTCAGAATATGTCCTTTAAGAATATACAAACAGAAAACCTCATTCAGGTGGCAATTATTAAGGGATATTTCAAATATGGAGTGTTATTCAACAGTTTTTTTAAAACTGAGACTTGTTCATACATACTGAAATTGAAATATATCCAAGAGATTTTTTGAAGTGAAAAAAAGCAGCCAAACGATATTGCCAATTATATATCCAACGAGGAACTTGTATTTGGAATAACAAAGAAGTTTACAACTCATTTATAAAAAGGTAAACAGCCCAATTTTAAAATTGGCAAAGGATCTAGACATTTCTCCAAAGAAGATATAAAAATAATTGATAAGCACATGAAAATACGTTCAACATCATTAGTCACTAGGGAAATGCAAATCCAAATCACAATGAGATTCCACTTAACACCCGATAGGACAGTTATAATCAAAAAGACAGACAATAACAAGTGAAGAAATTGGAACCCTCACATGCTGCTGGTAGGAATATAAAATGGTGCAGCCACTTTAGAAAACAATATGGTAGTTCCTTGAAATGTTAAACACAGAGCTACCACTCCTAGATATATATGCAAGGGAAAGTAAAACATACCTCCACACAAATGTGCATATCAGCAGTATTCATAATTGCTAAAAGGTAGAAACAAAGCTAGTGTCCATGAAACAAACAAATGATGCATAGATAAACAGATGATGGAATATGGATGGCATATCCATATGATGGAATATTGTTCGGTAATAAAAAGAAATGAAGTACGGATACATGCTCCAGAATGGATAAACCTTGCAAATGTTATGCTAAGTAAAAGAAGCCAGACACAAAAGACTACATATCGTATGATTTCATTTATATGAAATGTCCAGAATAAGCAGATCCATATACACAGAAAATAGATTAGTGGTTGTCAGGGGCTGAGAAAGGGAGGAAGGAATGGGGAGTGACTGCTAACGGGCCCTGGGTTTCTTTTTGGGGTAATGAAAATGTTCTAAAATTAGATTGTGGTGGAGGTTGCACTCTGTGAACATGTTAAAAACCACTGAATTGTACATTTTAAATGGATAAAATATATGTATGTGAATTATATCTCAATAAAGCTGTTAAAAATAGTTGCCATTGCCAGTTCCTTGGAGCAATTCAGAGACAGATAAGCAAGAGGGATTATTGATCTGTTAAAATAATTTCTATGTCTTTGTGCATCTCTAAACTTAAAGTCATGACCCACTGCTCACTAAATCAACCAGTATTACAAAAGGTAAAGGGTTAAAAGTGAGAGCAAGTTTATCTGCATGGGCACAGCTTAGTCAAATGTCCCAGGAGAAGAACTGCCCCAGGTTGATGCAAGACAATGTTTTATTAAAACAACTTGCCCTTTAAAATACAAGTTCCTCTCCCGCCTCTTAAAATTAACAGCTATTCAGCTATTTTTATTTCTGAAACCGAAGTGTTCGGCAGTTCCTAATTGTGAGATAGATGAAATATCTCTGGAAAATTTATTGAAAAAGAGCCATTCCCTAAAGTCTTACAACCAGAGCTCCCTCCAGGCAGGCAAGAGGTTGAACAGGCAACATGACCAACACTTGAATGCATGACTTATCCACTCCAGGTCTCTGCACACTCTGGAAACCAAGACATGTTCTGCAATTTTAGTTTGAAATAATTTAAAATTTAGAGAAAAGTTGCAAAAAAAGTAAAAAGAACATCCATGTACCCATTATCCATATCCATATTTACTACTTTTAGTGATTTGTCACATTTGCTTTATCATATTCTCTCTCCCCACCCCCCTCTACATACACACACACACACACACACACTTCTTTTTCTGAACCTCTTGCAGATAGCATGGACATTTACCCCTTATCCTTCAGTGTGGATTTCCTAAATATTCTAACATATTCTCAACATACAATCTTATATAACCACAGTACAGTTGTTGAAATTGGAAAATTTAGCACTGATGCAGTGTTTTTATCTACTCTATAGTCTGTGTTCCAATTTTATTGAGTCTTCCAACAACGTACTTTATAGCATTTTTTTCCTAGTATAGTATCCAGTCCAGGATTACACGTTGCATTTAGCTGGCATGTATACTTAGTCTCCTTCAATCTGGAACAGTTCCTAAGCCTTTTTTTTTTTTTCTTTCATCAATATTTTTATTTCATTCTTTTTTTTGGTTTTTTTTGCGATATGCGGGCCTCTCACTGTTGTGGCCTCTCCCGTTGCGGAGCACAGGCTCCGGACGTGCAGGCTCAGTGGCCATGGCTCACGGGCCCAGCTGCTCCACAGCATATGGGATCTTCCCGGACCGGGACATGAACCCGTGTCCCCTGCATCAGCAGGCGGACTCTCAACCACTGCGCCACCAGGGAAGCCCTCATTCATTATTTTTAAAGAGTATGGGCCAGTTATTGAATATCCCTTGATATGGGTTTATCTAATGATTTCTCATGATTTGATTTAAGTGATACATATCTGGAATACTACATGAGTGATGTGTCTTTCTCAGGTACCATATCTGGAAGTACATCATGCCCATTTAGCCTTATTGGTGGTAATAATTTTGGTCATTTGGTTAAAGTCTGTTTCCTTCGCTAGATTTTCCTTTTGTGACTTTACAAGCAATCAGTGAGGAGCTACTGTGAGACTATGTAAATATCCTATCCCTCATTAAGCTTCCCTTCCTTCTCAATTTTAAAGGGAATTTAAAATAGGCTTCACAATTTAAAAAAAAATAGTCTCAAAACTCTTGACACACATACAGAGATTGTCTTCTCACTACATGTTTGTGGTGAAGTGGTCTTAGATTTTAAACCCGGGGGGCAGGAACTGGTCCATGGAGCTTACTTGGTACAGAATGCAATCGTGATATGGGTTCATGATAACAATGAAAAATTCTTAGCAGCAGTGAGAGATAAGCTTAGATTCGATATCTCAGCTATGATACATCCATTCTAAGGAATGCTATGCAACAGTTTTGAAATTGGAAATAGTTTCATATATACTCAAACTGAAATATATCCAAGAAATTTTTAAGTGAGAAAAGCAGGATATATAAAAGTATGCATAGTATAATCCTATTTATGTTTTTTAAGACTATATTTGTATTTTTACATATGAATATATGTAAATTTAGAGACACTATTCTGGAAGAATACACACCAAACTGTTAACAGTAATTACTTCTCTGGAGGCAAATGGAAGATTGGTGAGGGGGTGGTACTTGGTCTGTGGGGAATAAGACATTCACTTTTTAGTCTAGACACCTCTGTTTTTAGAACAGGAATGCATTTATATTTTATTAAAGTATATATATTTTTAAAACATTTGCTAAAAACACTTTGACATTATTTTCCAGATTTCCTTTTTGACAGTCTGATTACTATTCATGTGAATAAAAGGCCTTACAGATAAATAAAGTCTCCCTTTGCCTCTATCTCACTGATACATATGTGATATGTACATGTTAAATGTATACTGTGATGTGTACAAGTATGCATACATGATGTATATCGTGCTCCCAATAAATTGAAAACTGAGACATAAGTTTCTACCATTTCCCAATAGTCCTAACTTTCACAGTTGGTGGTTATTTAACCTGTCGAGATTTGAGTTAATCATATTGAACTTATTACGCTAGCAAACCAATAGTGTAATTAGTCTCCAAGAACATATAGTGAACAGATCTCAGACATCAGCTCAGGGAAGTAGAGATGTAAGACGGTAAAGAGTTAACACAGTCTCTCTGGGTCTTTTCAATTGTGATTTATGTAGAGTGTCACACAGCACTTTACTTATGGTAGCTGCTATTTTTTTTAACTTGTTATTTATGGAAAAATTTCAAAAAATACAAAAGTAGGCTGTACCTCAATATCGCTATCACCCAGTTTTAATAATTATCAACTCAGTTAATTTTGTTTCATCTCCCCCACCAGCACCACCACCACCACTACTGCTGGGGGGGGACTATTCTCCATGGGTCTCTTCTGTTTCTGCATATCTTGTGAGCAGAGGTGCTGACTGCCTTGTTATGAACTATCTTTTGAAGGATGTTTGTAGTGAACAGTCTTGGACAATAAAGATAGAGTCTCTCTTCAGAGCAGAGGGCAGATTCATTTACTGACTAGTATAACAAAGATAATGTCTCCAGTGTAAGGTCAGGCAGGTTTACTTACTGCCTACTATAGAAGATTCAGGTTCCCTAAGCTCAGGGGTCCCCAGCTGTGAGGCAAACCTAATTGCTTGCACAAGAACCACCTGGGCCACTTCCCATTGGCTTTTTTTTTAAACATTCCTTTTTTGTTGTTGTTTGTTTGTTTTAATTTTATTTATTGATTGACTTTTGGCTGCGTTGGGTCTTCATTGCTGCATGCGAGCAGGGGCTACACTTCGTTGTGTTGCGCGGGCTTCTTATTGTGGTGGCTTCTCTTGTTGCAGAGCATGGGCTCTAGGCACGTGGGTTTCAGTAGCTGCAGCACATGGGCTCAGTAGTTGTGGCTCGCGGGCTCTAGAGCGTAGGCTCAGTAGTTGTGGCACATGGGCTTAGTTGCTCCGCGGCATGTGGGATCTTCTCGGACCACAGCTCGAACCCATGTCCCCTGCATTGGCAGGTGGATTCTTAACCACTGTACCACCAGGGAAGTCCCCATTGGCTTTTTAATAAAGTTCAAGATTTAGGCCCTCAGCATCCTGATAAGCAGAACCATTAAAAAAAAAAAAAAAAGAAAAAAACTTTTCCCAGACCTTTTATTAGTAAACTTGGCCTCTTTTTAAAATAGGGCCAATCATCAAAAAATCTACAAACAATGAATGTTGGAGAGGGTGTGGAGAAAAGGGAACCCACATACACTGTTGGTGGGAATGTAAATTGATACAGCCACTATGGAGAAGAGTATGGAGGCCCCTTAAAAAAACTAAAAATAGAACTACCATACGATCCAGCAACCCCACTACTGGGCATATACCCTTAGAAAACCATAATTCAAAAAGAGTCATGTACCAAAATGTTCATTGCAGCTCTATTTACAATAGCCAGGACATGGAAGCAACCTAAGTGTCCATCGACAGATGAATGGATGAAGAAGACATGGCACATATATACAATGGAATATTACTCAGCAATAAAAAGGAACAAAATTGAGTTATTTGTAGTGAGGTGGATGGACCTAGAGTCTGTCATACAGAGTGAAGTAAGTCAGAAAGAGAAAAACAAATACCATACGCTAACACATATATATGGAAAATATTAAAAAAAAAAAGGTCATGAAGAACTTAGGGGCAAGACAGGAATAAAGACGCAAACCTACTAGAGAATGGACCTGAGGACACGGGGAGGGGGACGGGTAAGCTGGGACAAAGTGAGAGAGTGGTAGTGTATATATGGACATATATACACTACCAAATATAAAATAGATAGCTAGTGGGAAGCAGTCACGTAGCACAAGGAGATCAGCTCGATGCTTTGTGACCAGTTAGAAGGGTGGGATAGGGAGGGTGGGAGGGACGGAGACGCAAGAGGGAAGAGATATGGGGACATATGTATATGTATAACTGATTCACTTTGTTATAAAGCAGAAACTAACACACCATTATAAAGCAGTTTTACTCCAATCAAAATGTTTAAAAAAATAAATAAAGTAAAATAAAATAGGGCCAAAATGAAGTTCTTTAATCTACTGATAAGATTTCAAATCACATGTACTAATCTGACTATATTAGTGACGTGATATTTTATCATGTTTCCATTTTGTAAGCATTAAACATTTATGAGCTCTCCTGATCAAAGTAGAAAATGAATGATAAAGTCATTTGAATAACAGATACACAAAAGGTCATGCACAAAAAAATTAAAAGGCAGGATGTTTAACCAAGGACGGATAAGAAAGGGGCCTGGACCAGAACGAATTGTGTCTGGAAGGTTAGGGGTTATTTACAGCTGTGCTCAGCCAGCAAGAGGAACAAGGCTTGCAGTCTGCACACAAATCATATTCATGTCAGACAGAGAAAGCAGGATGCCCGGGAAGCCTTTTCCTTCTGTTCTCCTGCCAAGTAGAGGGATGTATAGGCTGGCAAACTTGAAGCTGAGTTTAGAACAGATGAGAAGGTGGTCCTAGAACATTTAACTGCTCTAAATAATATCAACCACTTCAGGTTTGACGGATTGCATCTCTAAGTAGGGGGAAGGAATGTCACATTATTTATTGAATATCCACTACGTATCTGACAATTTGCCGGGTGCTTTTTGTACTGTTATCCTAATAAAGATAAGGAAGGTAAAGTTCAGGGAGATTGAACAATCTGAACAAATGAATGACTTTATGTGGACAAGCATTTGTTACAATTTGCTAAGTGCCAAGCACTGTTATATGCATTTCAATACATAGATGAGTGACACAGGACTCCAACCTTCAGGGAGTTCCCCATTTAGTAGGAGATAGAGATATATAAGGACATAATTATAGTGTAATTTCATATGCGGCTGTTGTGACTCAGAATTTTAAAACCAAACTATGTCACTGAGAAAAACTGCATTGCAGTTAAAAAGACAGAACTTTTTTTTTTTACCAATCAAAGGCTGGAGATAACTCATCCTGGTTCCCCAAAACATTGAAATTTAAGGCTTTCTTTTATATTCAAAAAGAAAGTAAGATCCTTCTGAGAACTGCCTTGTGGTCAACAGGGAAGAGGGTCTTTATGACCCTTGAGTAGGCAAGGGGATCTTGGATGTTATGTCATAAACAGGCAAATCCAAAAAGCTACATCGATAGCTATGCGAGTGTAAAGGATCAGAAAGTCAATTATCACTCCTTTTTATAAGTTTTCCTAGCTCATCTCACTCATCCGCTCATTCCAAGGATTGCCAGCAAGTTAATCAACCTATAGTTTGAAGAATCCTCCTCCTTATTGGAAAAGAGAGGGCTTCCCTGGTAGTGCAGTGGTTAAGAATCCGCCTGCCAATGCAGGCGACACGGGTTCGAGCCCTGGTCTGGGAAGATCCCACATGCCGCGGAGCAACTAAGCCCGTGAGCCACAACTACTGAGCCAGCGCTCTAGAGCCCATAAGCCACAACTACTGAGCCCACATGCCACCACTACTGAAGCCCACGCGCTTAGAGCCTGAGCTCCGCAACAAGAGAAGCCACTGCAAGGAGAAGCCCGCACACCTCAACGAAGAGTAGCCCCCGCTCACCGCAACTAGAGAAAGCCCGAACGCAGCAACGAAGACCCAACGCAGCCAAAAATAAATAAATTAAATAAATAAATTTATTTTTTAAAAAAAGAAAGAAAAGAGAAAAACAATTTGCCCAGGTCTCACTGCCCAGAAGCTTTCCTGACATTTCAGATTTCTCCTAGATTCCAGACAATAATTTCATCTACTGGATCTTTTGCTTGGCTTGGTACAAAGAACATAGGTTTTGGGTTCATATGTCAGCTCTGTCACCCTCTCTGAACTACAGTTTCTCCCTAGCATACAGAATTTTAAAAATACAACCTGACATTAAAAAAAAACCCAAAACCTAAATAGGAGACAATGACTTGGCAGAGTAGAGAACTCATTGATCATTAGATAATGGCATCCCATAGTCATTATTTTGAAGAGTGTGAAATTGAATGATGCAAAAAACAATTCAACTCAGAAATAAATACATGCTCCTGTCATAAGAAAGGAGGTGTATTTATGAAAATGTAATTGAGGTGACAGCAAAAGCAAGAAAAAAGACAATTGAAAGCAAAATGATGCAATTATAATCTATAGTCAAGCACACCTCTCTCCCTATATTACTGTGGATAATTTCTGCTGCTACCTTAGATTCTGGCCTTAAAATTGGAAGGCATAGGCATAGGTATTCTCTTCCAGTCTGGACGCTGACCTCAAGTCTCCTCCTACATTCCCCTCTGGAGCAGAAACATGTTAAGTAGGCTCTGATGGGTGAGAGGAGGAAGACATGTCCAGCGGGGCAGGATGGGGGCACTGTGCATCAAGGTTCGCCTGGTGGAGCCTGAGGTGGCCAGAAGCCACCCAGAACTGACCAAGTACCTGGGGTTAGAGAAATACCACAGAGGAGAAGAGGAGCTTCAACTGTGTTCCTAATGACAAAATGTGCATGTTTCAAAGTTTCATCAAGGACTAGTCATGAATTCAGATAAATCCAGCCCAACTAATCTCTAAGGAGACAAGAGCAGCTTCCATGGATTATCTTTTCTCAGTCACCTCTACTCACTCTGGGACTTGAACTGCCTCAGCTTCCCTTGGCATTGAGATTGAGACTTGGGGGACAGTTCAAATAACTTCTCTTCCAACCACTTAACGATTTTTCCGTGTATTTATATGATCACCAAACTCCTGATTTCGGAAATCCCAAATAAGCAACATTTCTTCCCTTACACAAGCTCTTCTTCCTCTCCCCACTCTGTGCTTAGGGAACTCTTCCTCATCACTCACTTCCCTAAACAACTTGCAGCAACTCTCAGTTTTCCTGACACCCACGCTACGTCTATACTCCAAAACCACTATTAAAGTACTTGTATTATGCAATTTTCCACAATGATTCTTTTTTCTCCGTTCTTATTTCTTTCACTAATCTTTAAGCTCCTCAGTCATTAATACGGTTCTATTCCCTCCTGGGGTGCCGTGAGCATACTGTGATGCTTGGCACCAAATAAACAGTCAATGAACGCTTGAGGATTAAAGAATTAAGCATTTAAGAATTTGGGCTTAAACTTTCTTGTCCTTCCTATATGTCCATTCTCTTCATAGTTCAATCATACTAGTATGTTTTATTTTTATACTTCCTGACATTGTGTTATACATTTTGTAATTTTCTTAATTTTTTATTATTTGTGGTAGGCAGCTTCTGATACAGCTCCCAATGATTCCCGCCTCCTGGCATTCATACTCTTGCGCAATCCCTTCCCCTTGAGTGTAGGTTGGACCTAGTAACCAATAGAATATAGTAAAAATGGTGAGATTCATTTCCAAGATTAGGTTACAAAACACTGTGATTGTGTCTTGCTAGCACGCTCTCTCTTGCTGGCACCCTCTCCTGATCCTCTGGCTTGCTCCCCCGGTGAGGCCAACTGCCAGCTGTGAGAGGCTCCATGGATTGGCCCACGTGGCAAGGAACTGAGGGAGGCCTCCTGCCAACAGCTCATGAGGAACTGAGGCCCTAGTCCAACAACTCGTGAGGAACATCCTGCCAACAACCACATGAGTGTGAGCTTGGAAGTGGATCCCGCCCAGTCAGTCTTTGAGACGACTGCCACCTGTGAGAGGGCCTGAAGCAGAGGATGCTACTAAACCTTGTCCAGATTCCTGACCTACAGAACCTGGAAGATCATAAAGGTGTGTTGTAAGCCACTAAGTTTTGGGTAGTTTGTTACATAGCCACAGATAACTAATACCTTATTTATCAGTCAGCTAGGGTTCACAGATGATAAAACCCAACAATAGCAAACTGCACAGTTTGGTTTATTATTAAGCATAATTATTGGTTTGCAATATGTATTTGCAAATTGTTCTTCCAGATTCAAAACTGTGTTTTCCATTCATCAAAATGGCTCATATCCTACTTTATCAAGTCAACTTCACATTGATTTGGGCTTCTGAAAGGCACCAGTTAAAAATCCAGAATATTTGTACACATTCATTCCACAAGCATTTATTGGGTGCATACCATGTGCCCTGAGTTTGGGGCACAATTTCTCCCTAGCATGTATGATTTTCTTTCAGTGTTGTGGTTACACTGTTGAATAAGAATGTTCCTGTCCTCAGAAAACTAGTATCTAGTCAGGCAAAAGACATCTAAACAGATAATTACTTGCTTTTGTTTCAAGTGATAGAAACCATAAAAGAATGTGTGCATTGCAGGCCTATGCCCACTGAGACAAGGCAACTCACCCAATTTGAGGAGTGGAGATGTCCTTCTGGGCTTAGGTAGAGTCTTCAAGGATACATGAGCATCACAGAGATAAAGAGAAACAGGAAGAAGACACCAGGACAAGAGGATGGAATACACTAAATAAATTTCCCAGAACATTACCTTTGGTCAAATAGCACTAAACATACTCTTAATGAGTCAACTATTCTTTACAGGAAATGTGTGGCCCATTATTACTGTTATGGAAAAGCAAAAACAAATGAGAGTAATTCACACAACTGGATCAAGGCAATTAGAAACTAAACTTAGGGTAATTTCCTTAAGTGGTTGTAGCCAGCGCCTTGGTTCATAAAACTGGACTTGTCATCTCTCCTTTATTTATGATTCTGAAATGAATGTTAAACTTCCTGAATGAGAAGACAATCGGAACCTCACAAATTAATGGCCATATAATTTCATTTCTTAAGCACTTAGGCCCCTACTTTTCTCAATTAACTTATTACCACAAAGAAAGCTCAAAGGACAGCACTAAAGGTGCTTTTAAAACTAAACAAACACCAGCTGAGATGAAAGATGAGTAAATAAAACATGCTTCTAGAGCTGGATGTACAATTAATCTTTAACCAGCTATTAAACGGGTTAATCAAGTAAGTATATAATATATTTAAACTCTGGTCTCTCAAGGTTCAATTTCCCTAGCAAAATACCTACCCTTCTTACACTTCTTGAAAAAAACCTTCCCCATCCTCCAAATGAGATACATTTAGACTAAGGAGCCCTTGCTTATTCTCAACATGTTTTTTTACTTTATGGTAATTACATTTTTTATCCAATTAGCAATGAGCAAGATACCTACCTGTGTTTGAGCTGAACTAATTTTATAAGCTTTAAAGGCTGAGCCACTTAAGCATGGTTAGAACCAAGTGAAAGGCATAGCCTCATCTATGATATGCCAGATTACTGCCATACAACTTGGTAGTTAGACATGTTCCCTGGTGGAGGACTGATGGTGATACAGGGCCACACAAAAACCTGAGATTACAAAGAAGAAGCTAGAGATGGAGAGGGACAGGATCTTGTGAATTCCTCTCTCCTTTCTCTCTAGCCAGAAGCAAGGGGAAACTCTGGCAGATTCTGGGAATCATAAGATTGTTTACAGGCCCCAACACACACACACACACACACACACACACACACACACACACAAGCACACCTCTACACACCCCACAGTCTCCAATACCATAGGCCAGTCTTATATATACTCTCCTATGAAAAGAATAATGCTTTTACTGGCAATCTGCTTGCTTGGAGTTCTAAACTCAAAATCCCTTTGGATGAACATAATATTTACTATTTAGGTTCTCTACTATGTGTCTGGCAGCTTTTATATGTTATCTCTTGGGACAACTTCTTGGAGGACCTTCATCCACCATCTAACAAATCTGGCTGCCTGTAGGCACCATGTTGGAGAGACCATATGGTGAGGCCATACAAAGGCAGAGATGCCCAGGGATCCCCACCTTTCCAACCCCCAGCTCTTTGGATTTCCCCAGCACAGGCACCAGACATAAGAGTGAAGGAGCCTCTGAGATGGCCCCAACATCAGCCACTATGACTGAAACCATCAGATAGATCCCAAGAGAAGCTACCTGGCTAAGCCCAGTCAACTGCCACATTGGTAAGCAAAATAAGTGAGTGTTATTTTCTTAAGCCCTGTTTTGCGGTGTCTTGATATCCAGCTACAGAGAGCCAGAACAGTCTTTGAATAAGAAGAACATCTGCCTGGGTCTCGTCATCACACCATTCTTGACGTCATCTCAGATATGAACTGTTCAGCAACCACGACCCATCCTCCACCTCCAGCACTCCCTGAATGGTCCTACTATGGCTGCATATTGAGCCTACCAAGACAAGCTTGACAGGTAAAGAAGGACTGTTCTCAGGTTAAAGATGAATATAGCTACACTCAACTTCCCAGATACATGGGTGCCTGTGTTTATCCAATACAGCATCACATGAGTAATCTAGTCAGCATTTCACCTTGGATTCCAAGACTTTACACCTAGACATGCAGTTACTCAGAAACACTCTTCAGTTATAGCCCTTCCAGTCCTGTGCCCTTAATGGGAACACATACTTCTGAGCCTTTTCAACTGTTTATTACAGCCTACTTGAACTATTGCCAGACTTGAATTGGCAGTGCAATTTGGAAACACATTCTAAAACTATTATCACTTCACCAAAAAAATGGAGAATATTTTATCTTTTAAGAAAACATCCTAAATTAAAAATTAATCAGCTAGCTCAAGGAGGTATATTTTTCAGCTTTAAGAATACGTTCATATATGCTTTGAGTGTTTAAGGCTACATTGTATTCAAGAAGAATTACTTTTGCTTCAAAGAAGAATTTCTGTTATAAGCTACGATATTAAACACACAAGCACATTCACACATACAAGAACATACCTGTGGGCAAAATTTAACAAAAAAGAAAACTTGATTTCCTAAAAGGCAAACAGAAGCTGTGCTAAATTTCCCTCCAGTAGACCACATAAACGAATAACATTAACCAAATTGAAAAAGGGTGGGTTATCAGAGGAGAAATCAAGCTTGATCAGTAAATTTTCCCAGCAGGACCAATGCAATGTGACACAGCAGGAATTTCACAAGCTCAGGGGAGCACTGCAAAGGCACAAAGCTCACTGCTGTGAAGGGCAGGCCATTTCCCTCTACAGGTCTCTGTGAAAGACGGGGAGAGCACCACAGAAAGAAGCACTGTAGTTTAAGAGAAAAGTCTCATTTTTGTGCTTAGTTCTTTTATTTTCCAAAGCATTTTTGAAGTAAATAAATGTGTCTCCTATTGGGAAGCAATCCCAGCCTGCTAATGTCATGTTTATAAAGGCAATCCAGCAAATGGAGAAGAGTAGGCTTTCAAAACAGAAGAGCCTTCTGCTTCGCTGCCTCTGCTACCCCGCTTCTGCTACCCCTAGCTGTGTGAACTCACATAAATTATATAATCTCTCTCATCTTTGATTCTTTTCTGGTAAAATGGGGATTACAATGCACATGATTGTGGTAGGGGTTAAATGAGATCATACTGTAAGTTGCCAGTTCTGTGCCTATAACACATTAGGTATTAAATTATTAATTTATACATTAAGTATTAAGACACTTAATTGGTAATATATTTCTTAGTAAATATTTCATTTCATAGCATTACCTTTATATTATTAACAATAATATGTACTATTTAAAATAATTTTTTAAAACTCTCTGGTCAAAGAGTCAAGAGACCTGGTTCTAATCCAAACCCTACTCTTTATACAATATATGATCTGGCAAAGTTGCTTTCTACTTATTTATTAGGCTCAGTTTCCTTTTGGTTAAAAACAAATAAATAAAGGGTTTGGATTTGCTGATACTGTCTCTCCTGACAGAAAGATAGAAACATTTTAGTAATTTAATGGCTCTAAGTTCATCTGAGTCTAATTTTTCTTTGTCCAAGAAGGTCGCCTTGAGCAACAAAAGCAAACATAAACAAGTGGGACTACATCAAACTAAAAAGCTTCTGCATAATAAAGGAAACTATCAACAAAATGAAAAGGCAACCTACAGAATGGGAGAAAATATTTGCAAACCACACATGTGATAATGGGTTAATATCCAAAATATATAAAGAACTCACACAACTCAATAGCAATAAAGCTAACAATCTGATTTTATAATGGGCAGGGGATCTAAACAGACAGTTTTCCAAAGAAGACATACAGATGGCCAAAAGTACATGAAAAGATGCTCAACATTGCTAATCATCAGGAAAATGCAAGTTAAAACCACAGTGAGATATCACCTCACACCTGTTAAGATGGCTGTTATCAAAAAGACAAGAAATAACAAGTGCTGGCGAGGATGTGGATAAAAGAGAACCCTTGTGCATTGTTGGTGGGGATGTAAATTGGTGCTGCCACTATGGAAAACAGTATGGAGGTTCCTCAAAAAGTTAAAAATAGAACTATCATATGCTCTAGGAATTCCACTGCTGGGTATTCATCCGAAGCAAATGAAAAAGATATATGCACCCCATGTTCACTGCAGCATTATTTACAATAGCCAAGACATCAAACAATCTAAACACCCATCGATGATGAAGGATAAAGAAAATATGGTGTATATATATACAATGGAATATTATTCAGCCATAAAAAGAAGGAAATCTTGCCATTTACAACAACAGAGATGGACCTTGAGGGTATTATGCTAAGTGAAATAAGTCAGACAAAGAAAGGTGAATACCATATGATCTCACTTAAATGAGGAGTTAGGGAAAAAACAAACAAACCCTGAGCTCATAGATACAGAGAACAGATTGGTGGTTGCCAGAGGCTGGGGGATGGGGTGGGTGAAATGGATGAAGGGGATCAAAAGGTACAAATTTCCAGTTATAAAATAAATATCTCGGGCTTCCCTGGTGGCGCAGTGGTTGAGAGTCCGCCTGCCGAGGCAGGGTACGCGGGTTCGTGCCCCTGTCCGGGAGGATCCCACATGCTGCGGAGCGGCTGGGCCCGTGAGCCATGGCCACTGAGCCTGCGCGTCCGGAGCCTGTGCTCCGCAACGGGAGAGGCCACAACAGTGAGAGGCCCGCGTACCGCAAAATAAATAAATAAATATCTCATGAGGATGTAATGTACAGCATGGTGACTACAGTTAATAATATTGTAGTGCATATTTGAAAGTTGCTAAGAGTAAATCTTAAAGGTTCTCATCACAAGAAAAAAAGTTTTAACTATGTATGGTGATGGATGTTAACTAGACATTGTGATCATTTTGCAATATATACAAGTATCAAATCATTATACTGTACACCTGAAACTAATACAGTGTTATATGTCAATTATACCTCAATTTTTAAAAAAAAAAAGTCACCTTGAATAAAGCATTACTTAGTGCTTGTGGCTAAGGCCACCGGTCTAGAGATCAGTGGTGTACTGGAAAATGTTTAACAACTGGCTCTTTGGGTTTAAAAAAAAAAAAGCCTGCTTTATAGTGTTTGCCAATATCCATTGTGTAAACATTCCCACCATGGCCAATTTCAAGCTATCAATAGGACATCACTAAGGTAGAGCTGGAAAGAGACATATACAACTGGCTCTCATAGAGCAGGCTCCAGCACATCACTGTACCAAACCCATTGGATCTCAGTGCTCACCTCTCAGCTCACATTCAGTTCCTGAGCAGTAAGACCATTATGAAGAAAAAAGCTCCAGGTATCAGGATACTTTCTATTTTCAGTTTCAATTTAAGGCAGAGCCCCTATTTATCACACAGAAGTACCACTGAATTCACTGCCATTTTTCTGGGGGAAAAAAAGGTCTTGGAGGTCGTGAAATACTGAAATGCAAACAATCTCATTTTCTTACAATCCATTCTAATTCTTCACTACTTTAAAACCTTCCCTAATCTCAGACTGTAAAAACAACAAATAACTTCTAAAGGTTCTAAGTCAGAAACTTAGTAAAAAAACAAATTTCATCTTTTCTTCAATTCCTTAATGCCCATAAGGATGAAATTTGTCAAATCAACTCTTTCTCTCATCTGAAAAATCAACCATCAACTTAATAATGATGGACTCTGAATATAGTATTCCCAGAGATGCTGAAGTTTAGAGCATCCCAGGATGCAGAGCAGGGCCACAAATGAGAACCAAGCACCAGCATGTTTTAGCACCTGATACATCATCTGTCGATTGCCAAAGCACTAAAACCTTGTAATCCACTCTAGAAGAGGCCCTCAGGACATAACTTGCAGTTTATTTTCTCATAAACCTGACATCTTTGATCATTGGACTTCTCAGACCTCAGAGATTTGAAGTTGAAGAAACTTTCAAGAACCCAGTGTACTATTAAGAGTGATGACAGCTGATACCTGACAGCCCAGCATGCTGCCTTATACTGTGCTTCCAATATTCACCTAAATATTTAGAAAACAAAATTCCTGCTGATTTTCACCCCAGCAAAGCGTTTGAGGTTTCTAAATTATTACCCTGAGTCATCATGGAAAGATCATTCTGATCTCATCCTCTGTGTCAGGGGTCCCCAACCCCTGGAACCGGGCCGCATAGCAGGAGGTGAGCGGTGGGCGAGTGTATTTACAGCTGCCCCCATCGCTCGCATCACCACCTGAGCTCCGCCTCCTGTCAGCATTATGGTGAGGTGTATAATTATTTCATTATATATTACAAGGTAATAATAACAGAAATAAAGTGCACAATAAACGTAATGCGCTTGAATCATCCCCAAACCATCCCCCCAACCCCGATCCATGGAAAAATTGTCTTCCACGAAACCGGTCCCTGGTGCGAAAAAGGTTGGAGACCACTGCTCTGTGTGATGTAAGGAAAATATATGACACATTTTAGAAACATTCTCATCAAAAAGTTTTTCAAAGTGCAATCTTCAATACCTAGAAAATTACCCATATGAAATAATTTATTCCTTGGAGATATGATTGTTGGGAAAATTAATAAAGTAGTCTTGTTCAGGCTTCAGAGACAGAAGCAGGCCTCTGCCTGACCTGTGACCTTGCCTGGACTGCCCTTCGCTTGCTCACCTAACAATTGCCGCTAGCAAGTCAAGCGGCACTTACGATAAGAAAGGGAGTGGGTCTTGGAATTTCTTGAGCCCTGGCGACCTGGCCAGTCCCCTGGGGTCTAGAAAATCTTGTGACTAACGTGGTGAAATTAGCAGCATTGTTACAATTGAACCAGAGCCGTTTTTGCGCAAACTAATATCGGTTTGCGGCCTGGAATTATAGACGGAAGCCCCCAGAACTCCAATCTGAATTCTCACCCGTGGGGTGGACGCACCGCCCAGGACCCTTCCCAACTGGGGCTCCAGATTGCTGTCACTCGGGACCTCCCATCTGCTGTTTTGATCTGGAAGTAGGTGTCAGCCCAATTCAGTGATGCATACCCTGTTATGTTTCTCTAATATTCTTATTCCTTTCCTTCTAATGATTGTATATCAAGATTAAGTTAAGTCACCTTTCATTAAAGAATTGATTAAAGCTGTTTATTTGTGTGAAACAAGTAGTTATTTTGCCAGCGATTCCATTGAACCTTAAAACCGAAAGCAGGATTTCGGCAAAACAATGATATTGCCGTAGCTCTATACTTTAAGGCACTAACATACAGAATGCCTACTGAGTACAAGGCATTTTGGGGATAGACTCATAAACAATATAGGGGATATTGTTGTTGTCGTGCCTCAGATGGCTTTACTCAGTCCAGACATCTATCCCCCAGATGCTGTGAGTGTTGGCTGTTAAAGGCTTGCAGCTGCCTCCTTCTCTAGAAAATTGTCTTTGTATGATTGGAAGCTGTGTTGCTGGGCAGGTAATTCCCTGCAAGAGGCAGTAACAAGGATGCACAAAAGCCCCCCATCCCCGCATTTGCCTAAAAGGTGAACCATCTTTGCAGAACAATTTGTGCTCTAGAGCTCCCCAAATGATCAGGCTGAAATAGTCTTCAGCTGAAATCACATCCTTGCTTGATTCCGCCCTTTGTCCTAGCCCACTACTCCCCATCCTCTTTTCCTGAGAACACTTCCTCATTAGGGCATTTGCAAAAGAATCCAAATCTCAGGGTCTACTTCTGAAGCATCCAACCTAACCCAGACTTACACGCTTTTCTCAAGAATATAAGCCATATACTAAACTCAGCTCAATTATTAATTGAACACTGACTGCCTGTAGAGGATTAAAAATGAAAGAGGATATAGAGGATACGTCCATTCCCAGCTAAGATAGAATGATAGGCACCAGATTTACTTTCTTGCCAAAAGAAAAAATGGTCAAAATGTATGAAAAATGGCTTTCATGATGTCATAATCAGGCAACAAAAGACAATGATCTTAAATAAATGAGATGAACCCTATGATTGCCCCAGCTTACTGCATAGAGAAAGGAACCCAGGACAGTCCTGGCAGACTTCTGTGTTGAGAATATAGAGCTGGGAGGCCAAAGCAGTAAGAGTTATCGGGCAGAATACCAAAGAGGAGAAGGCTACATAGGAAGGAAACTCTGGAGATCTGCTGAGGGTGCCCCTTGAATATTCAACATATGAGTTAGCACATGCACATGAGGAAAGGAACACCAGAGAAGTTTAAAGGGAGAAATCCCTGGAGATCACACAGGGCCAAAAACAGTGCCCATTCCTATCAGGCTGGGTGGAAAACTTAAAATTCATAGGGCATTGGGTAGAATACTAAAAAGGGTTTTACCTCAGTTGTGAGGGAAATACAGCACTAGACTACACAGCACTGATCTCACCTAATGACAATTATAAGCAAGACTCAAAAGTATCAAACTGTTTCTAAGTAACTTAACTGCAACTCAGAAGAAAGCTTAAGAATATTTATAGTAATCTAAAAATATACCTCAGTATACTGTTAGAAAATAGAAAATAAATAGAAAGATGGTAGATATAAACCCAACCATACTTGTAATCACATACATGGTGGAAAGACTCTAAGATGGCCCCCAATTATCCCTGTCTCCTTGTATTCATGCCCTTGTGTAATCCTCTCCTGTGACTTGCTTCTAACCAATAGAATGTAGAATGTCACCTCCGTGACTGCTACATAATACTATAATTTTCATCTTGCAAGCAGACTCTCTCTTATTGACTATTCCCCTTGCTAGCTTTGATTAAGTAAGCTGCCATATGACGAAGTCCACATGGCAAGGAATTGAAGGCAGCCTTCATTTTGACAGCATGCAAGGAACTGAATCCTGCCAACAACCACAGTAGCTTAGAAATAGCTTCTTCCTCGGTCAAGCCTCAGATGAGACCCCAGCCCTGCCTGACATTTTGATTGCAACCTTGTGAGATACCCTGAAGCAGAGGACTCAGCTAGGCTGTGCCTTAATTCCTGGCACACAGAAACAGTGAGATAATAAATGGGTGTTGTTTCAAGCTGCTAAGTTTGTGGTAAGTTTATTCTGCAGCAATAACTCGCTACTAAAACATGAAATGTAAATGGTTTAAACACCCAATTAAAATGGAAATTGTCAGATTGGATTAAAAAAAGCCAAGACCCAACTATATACTACTTTTAAGAGATATACTTTAAATATAAAGGCTCAAGTAGGTTAAAACTAAAAAGATGAGAAAAGATACTATTCTAATCTAAAATAAAGCAGGAGTTGCTACTTTAATATAAGACAAAGTAGATTTCAGAGTAAATAATATTAATAAGAGTAAAGAGGGTCATTTCATAAAGAGTCCAATTCAACAAGAGGACATGACAATCTTAAATTTGTATGTACTTAGTAACAGATTACATGAATTAAAAACTGATAGAAGTATAAGGAGAAATAGACAAATTTATACTTAGAGATTTCCCCACCCTTTTCTAATAATTGAAAGAACAAATAGAAAACAAATAAGGATACAGAAGACTTGAACACCACTATCAACCAAATGCCTAATTAACATTCATGCAACACTTCAAAAATTGCAATATACACATTCTTTTCAAGTGCACAAAGAACATTTACCAAAACAGAGCATATCCTGGTCCATAAAAGAAATCTTTTGTTTCTTTTTCTCCGTGGTATTCTTAAATTAAAAGTGATAAACCCTTAATCTCTACCCTTAACCTCACTGAAATTATGAATGGGATTTCATGAGGAGGAGGATGAACAGGGCAAATCTCTAATACAAAGTATGCCAAATGCTATCTTTGAGAAAGGAATACTTTTAAAAGGGACAGAAAAGGTAAGGGAGGGAAGATACCAGTTCACTTTTTCCAGAGCTCTGAGGGTCAGCTGAGTTAGAAACTTTAAACATGATGTGTTTTAAATGGAACCCCATGGGTCTGGACTAGCATATGCGCATAACAGACTAAGTCTTCTGTTATCAAAAAGGTTGAGGCCTAGCTACTTTTGTCTCAAAGACATTATGTATATTATTGAAATTTGTTTATATCAGATGGTATTTAGATCATCAGTGATAAACAAAAACCTCCAAAAAACCCAATATCTCACTGGGGTAGATATTTCTATGAATATGTTTCACGATAACATTGCTGTGTACATGGGGGAAAATTACTTGGCCTGCAACTTGCTCACCACCATGTGAAATTGATCAATAGTCCAATTCAGCACAGCTACAATATTGAATAAATGATAGCTGTAAAACCTAAGCTCTTAATGGGGAAGTAATTCACACAGAGTTGCACTGATAGTAAACAAATGAGAAACTCCATAAAAAGGGAAGACAATGTTTCTCTGTTGGGTTGCTATAGAACATTCTGTTATGGGCAAAGCATAATTGATTGGGTGGCAGTTCCTGGAACAGGCTATGAGGATTCTAAAAAGCTTCAGGTTATTCAAATTCACTTTAGTGCTCAGTACCATTGGGCACTTTTGTAAAGAAAAGAGAAAGATCTGGGTAACTAAAGTAAGGATTATTTTTTAGAGAGATAAATCTCTTGCAAATTAGTAGAAGCATTCTGGAGGACAATATCTATTCACATGCAAAATGTGTGTACCAGCCCCAAAATATTCACTGCTCAGGTATGTTCACAAAATTGACTCACTCCTCAGATATGCCCCCAAAGATATGTATCATTTAGAGCCCTTTTCTAGCAAGTAACAGAAAATAAGTGCAATCCGGCTTAAACAATAAAGGGGGCTTGTTGGCTCAAAGACTTGCAAAATTCAGGAGTAAGATGGTTAATAGTTTGGGCTATTTTTGGAAGGTGAAGGAAACACCAATAAAAGAATGGAAAGGTGTGACAGGGACAAGAAGGGAGCCGATAGAGGGTACAGTATCAAGCTAATTTCCACTGTGGACAACGAGAGGTGCTTTTTTTTTCTTTAATATTTATTTATTTATTTGGCTGCGCCGGGTCTTTGTTACGGCATGTGGGATCTTCGCTGCAGCATTTGGGATTTTGTTTTTTAGTCGCAGCCTGCAGGATCTAGTTCCCTGACCAGAGATCAAACCCAGGGCCCCTGCATGGAGACCACGGAGTCTTAACCACTGGACCACCAGGGAATCCTGGACAACCAGAGTTTAATTCCACTAGGAAAACCCTGAGAGCCAGTGTAAAACATTTGCCTCAGAGGTAATCCACCCTAGCAGGGAGGGGTATTTATACCATGAGTCACTGGTTGAGAGCTGTCCCTGAGGGACATTCATTCCATCCTGCTAAGTAGACAGCAAAAGGGACTCCAGCGGTAAGAGAAAGCCCTCAGGCAAAGAATTCAGTACTGACAAAAGTCGGACCAGTGTGCACTGAAGTAGTAAAGGCAAGTGGGTATGGGTAGGGAACCAATAGCATCCACCTAAGATGGACTTCAGGGTTGGGTGATCCAGCAGCTCAACAATATCATGAGATTCTCTCCTTTCCACTCAAATTTCCAGGGTTAATTTAGCTAACCAATGTTTTCCATAGTGGTCATTAAATGATTATCAGTCCCAACTGGGGCTACAGATATTGTAGGATATAGAAAGCACTCTGGTGTCCATGTTCCAAGCAACAATGCTTATGTTTAGCCTAATTAGACTAAATTAAGGCAAAGGCACACTTCTGATTTTGTTACATGGCTTAAATCAATCAGAATCAATCCCTGGAGATAAAGATGGGCTGTCTTCCTCAGATAGAAAAGCTGGGTACCGTGGAGAAGGGAGAAGTTGGGAGTGGATGCTGGGTAGTTCAACCACAAATTTATAGTGATATGTGTGTAAAGATGTTAATTGCCACCTTTTTTGCAATAGCAAAAACCTAGGAGTAGCTGAAGTGTGTGTGTCAATAGGGGACTTACATTTAAACAAATTATGGTACATTCTTAGTTTGGAAACTTTGCAGTAGTAGATCTTTATACTCTGACATAGATGGGTCTCCAAGATTTATCATTAAGCAATAAAGGCATATGCAAATCAGTGTGTAAAGTAAATCGTTTTTGTAAATTAAAAAGCAGATAGATGAATAGAAAATTGGTTATGTGGGACTTCCCTGGTGGTCCAGTGGGTAAGACTCCATGCTCCCAATGCAAGGGGCCCAGGTTCAATCCCTGGTCAGGGAACTAGATCCCGCATGTGAGCCGCAACTGAGAGTTCGCATGCTGCGAAGATCCTGCGTGCTGCAACTAAGACCCAGCGCAGCCTAAATAACTAAATATTTTTTTAAAAAAGAGAAAAGAAAATTGCTTACGTTAAAGCCTGAACAGCCAAAGACCACCAAGGATAAGCTGGTAGTATGACAAGGTCAGATTTATTGTCTTGATGCAGTGAGGGAAGGCCCTCCAGGAGAACGGTGGACACATCTTTTATAAGGTTTGGGTCCTTGCTAAAGGATTCTGAGGAGAGTTTAAGGGGGTGGCAATCAGTTCTGGGTTGGTTGCTTTCCCAAGGCAGCATTAGGAGATTGAGTGCTGCCTTGAGATGATGGGACTTTGGCAAGATTGGGTCTCTTGATAACAGATGAGTATAGCAAAGTAGGGCTTTGGGGCAGTCATCAGTAAGAAAGCAGGAGCCACTCAAAAAGGAGGCCATTATAGCATCTTACAGCTGCTGCACAATCACGGGAGAAAGAATGTTTTCTGTTAACTTTGCATCTGATTTTATCTGTGTCTAGCCCCCTGGCTTTAATGATGGAAGGGACTCTTTCTTTCTTTTTCAGTCTGAGCTGATTTGCACTCCATCAGGCCCAAATAGGTTTTTACTCTTTTTTAAGCAATACTAAGAAACTGTTAACCGTGGTCACCTTTGGAAAAGTGGATTGGGTTAGAAAGGTGAGCAGGAAAAGATGCCTGAACTATTCATTTGCATATTTCTGTTTTAGTTAGATTTTCTAAACATGACAGTATATTAATTTTGTTACATTTTAAATGTTAACATGGATTCTCTGAGCAGTGAGAATATGACCCTTTTTGTTTGGTTGTTCTCTTCTTTTTATTTATCTGTATTTTGTCAAGAACGAATTTTATTTTTAAAATAATAATAGACATTCTTTGCCTCCCCAAAAGTCAACAGTCTGACTGTCACCACGGTCCAAACCTGGAGCCCAAAAATGAGCTTTGCCACCCCATCCTCCTTGCCTTCTAACGTGCTGCTGCTTCCGTCTCTTGGGTCGTTCTTTTTACACCCAATCTTTATACCACCAGCCCTGCCCTTAACAAAGGGTAGCAAATTTGGAGTGAGACCAATCAGACAATGTACTTATCACCTCACAGGGTGCCCATGTACTGCACTGAAAGGAGAGAGCACAGTTCTAAACATAAACCTCAGCAATAAGATCCTGCCTCTCTTCTCCCCCTAACTCAGCCTTCTCCAAAGACCACACACCTGTCAGTGCTCTTCCTGCCAGAGACAAATACTCATCTTGTAATATAGCAAAAGAAATGTAGTTGAGGAGCAGGTTTGCTCATTTTATAATACACTGTGAGTTGACTAATAGGATAGATAATTCAAGGGAGAAACCAAAGGATATAATGATATTTGTACTTCATGGCTGAAAGTTTAATAAAGTGCCTCCCCCAAGTGCTTCTCCCATTAGCAAAGGGATTTTTTATTTTATAAGATTGGCTGAGAATGTTATAATTTGGAGGACTTGCCACAGAAGTATGCTGCTTGTAGACATATGTCTAGGATAAAGAACCAACAGTATGACCAAATAGAATAACTCCCTTTTTGAGCCATTATAACAAAACCAATGACAAATATCAGGAGCCTTCCATGGGCGCGTACTCTGAGTAGTTTTATGACATTCCTACCAGGCCATTATTTTTGAAGAGATGATTCAGAAAAGTTGCTAGTGATACACAAGTAGTATTATCTATTTTAAAACTGCATGATTATTTCCAGGACCAAGATAACCATTGTTTACAAACAAAGAAAAATCTACTATAATATGGAGTCTCTGAAATCAAATTTCAACTATTTTGTGAACAGTTGAGAAATAATTACTTCAGTTATTTTCTAGTCTTTGCTGTTAACAAGGACCCAAATTATCAGCACCTCTTACAATGCCTGATCTTTTAGGACAGTGTAATGATATTCTAAAGACAGTAAAGCATACATAGGTTGTCACGCTGCCAACTCTTAGCTACAAATCTGTTAAATGAAAAATCTTTGTAGAATTAATCAAAAAAGTTCAAGTCATTAAAAGGAAACAAAACAAAGTTTTATTTTCCAATGTACCATTTTCAACAAACAGGTCAAATATTTTGAAAGATAATCTGAACAACTGAAAATCATTTCCATGGAAATGGTTCCTTACATAGGAATCTGTTTCTTCTTTGGTTAATGGGGATATTATCTCAATGAAATATTTTAATGGTGCTCAAATAAGGACAAAAAATAGATAATGCACTGTTGCATGGTCATTTTTCAACCATGCACTGGTGAGTTATTAACAGAAAGACTTATTTTCAAATGTTTACTGACATAATTGGGTTGAAAACTACAATGAAAGAGTAGAAGGAATTACTGCTGTCAGAAGACCTGAGCTAATCCCAGACCATCATTTTCTAACTGTGTAAGTAGGCCTGTCATTCACTGTATCTGTGCCTTCTCTTGAAAACAGAGATATATTTCTATCCTGGCTTTATCTAAGATGGAAAGCCTAAGTCAAAGAAGAAGAGCAACCTACTTTTGATCCAGATACATGGCTGTGGTGGTATTAAAATATGTCCACAAATCATTTGATACTCCTTCCTTCAAAGAGTAGAATCTAATTCTTCTCCCCTTAAATGTGGGCTGTATTTAGTGACTTGCTTCCAGTGAACAGAATGGTAGAAGTGACAGTCTATGACATCGGAGATTAGGATATAAAAGGCATTGTGACTTCCTCCTTGCTCTTTTCCTTTGATCACGCACTTTAGGGGAAGAAAGCAGCCATGTTGTGTAGATATTCAAGCAGGCCCATGAAGAGGCCCATATGGCAAGAAACTGCGACTTCTCACCAATAATGCCAAGGAACTCAGGCCTCCTTCCTATAGTCATTTCATGACTTTGGAAGTGGAGCCTCCTGCCCCAGTCAAGCCTTCAGATGACTGCAGCCCCATGTCTTAGCTGCAACCTGAGCCAAATCCATCCAGCTAAACCATTCCTGAATTTCTGACGCACAGAAACTGTGTAATGATAACTGTTTGTTGTTTTGGGCCAATAAATTTTGGGATAATTGTTAGTAGATAACTAATACTATGACCTACTAGGAAAAATACATCTATAAAGACAAGTACAATATGATTCTCTTTTGACATGGAAAGTTTGCAAATAAATTTAAAAAGAAATGAGAGCTTTGATTTAGAAGCTTTACAATCAAATTCTTGTAAAGCTTCCACATATTCTGGGTTATAATGCAGTTAGAAGAAACTGCAATATTCCGTCAGTCACAATGAAGATTCTGTAGCCCACAGAAGGCCCTGTGAGGGATGATAAAGCAGCTCTCCAGGTGGAGACTGGCCACACACATGGGAACACTTCACAAGCATCCTTAAAACATGGGCTCTATATTCATCATTTCAGATTTAAAGAAAACCTTAAGCAAGCCTACAGTTACTAAAAATCTCTATTACAAATATCCTGTCTCCTCCACTAAACGCATGTTTACCACAATGATTTAAGAGAACCAAAGCAGCAAAAGAATGGAGTTAAAACTATAGCAACAATCTTCAAACTGGGGTTATACAGAGACTTTCCAAGGGGTACATGGACATAAATAGTTTTGAGGAAAACAATTTCAAGTCACCTTCCATATATAAGCAATCCCTCCTGTAAGAGATCTGCCTGAGGGATGCATTATATCTGTTCTTCTTTCCTACTTCTCTTTTCACAAGCATCCTTTTCCATGTTTCAAAGGAAGGCATATTTCTTCGAATTCCCAAATCTTATTATTACGCATTGTCCCAGAGCGTGAAAACTTCAGGGGCACCAAGCAAAGGAATAGTTTAAAATATTAGTGTTCGCAAACTTCATCTATTCAGATCACCATAAACTCATAAGAGGACATCTCTCTTTCTTATCTTGTGTGTATATATATATCTTGTATAAATTTTTATTAAATGAGAAGGATGGTCTAAGACTCATGTTCGGATATTCTGTATTGAAAAATATTGTAGCATGGGGGAGGGGTTGTGGGATTGATAACAAAGAATTTTCATTTAGCAAGCTCACCTCTCAATTCTGTCAACTATTGTAAAATAACACATTGCTCCTGAAGATAATTCCTGTAAGTCTGCTGCCAACAAAGATATGAAACCACTGTCTTATGATATCATTTATTTACAAAAGATCCAGCCTCAAAAAAAGTCTGATTTGTTAAATGTTGAAAGCTAAGGGTATCATCAGGGAAAAGCTACTATCATTAAAGCTGGTTTTGGAAACCTTATGAATCTGAGAGCACAGTTCATTCTTTACACAAAAATTTATTGAGTAGCTCCTATTTACCAGGCACCGTTTTAGATTCTCAGATGCAACGGGACATAAAATGAACAAAAATCTAGGCTCACATAGCACTTACAGAAAAGAGAGACAAACAATAAACAAAATAAGTAAATGGTATAGTACATTAGAAAGTCGTAAGTATACAGAGAACAAGGAAAAAGGAATGAAGGGCAGGGAGTGCCAGGAGGCACTGGGGATTTTAAGTTAGGTGGGCAGAGACAGCTCCTTTTAGAAGATGACATTTGCACAAAGATTTGAAGGAGATGAGGGAGCAAGACTTGTGGATATTTGGTGGGGGAGGTGCTGAGCAGATGGGGGAAAGCATGTGGAAAGAATCTGGGGCAAAGTATGCTTGGCTTGCTCAAGGAACAGCAAGAAGGCCAGTGAAGAGAGAAGTAACGGAGAGGGAGAGTATAAGAATGAGAAGTGATAAAGGTAATGTAGTGCTAGACCATGTGGAACCTTACAGGCTACTGCAAGGATTTGACTTTTACTCTGGATGAGGGTTTTGTGGAGTGACATGATCTGACTCATGTTAAGTGGCACACTAGCTGCAGTATTGTGAATAGACTAGAGGGAGCAAGGGCAGAAGCAAAAATATTCAGCAAGGCAGTTACTGCAATAATCCTGAAAGTGATACTGCAGTAATCCAGAAAGAGACCATGGATGCTTGGTCCAAGATGGTAACCAAGGAGGTGATAAGAAGAACTGAGATTCTGGATATATTTCGAAGGTAAAGTCAATAGAATTTTTTGATAGATTGGATGTAGGGTGTGAAACAGAATAGCCCTATATCTATTAGAAAAATTAAATTCATAGTTTAAAAATTTTCTAGAAAGTAAATTCCAGACTCAGATGGTTTCACTTGTAAATTCTATCACATGTTTATGGAAGAAATCATACCAATCTTACCAAAACTCTTTCAGAAAATAGAGGATGAGAGAAAACTGCTCAATTCATTTTGTGTGGTCAGCATCACCCTAATTCTAAAACCTGATAAAGGCAGTTCAAAAAAGAAATTTATAGACCAATAACATTCATGAACATAGATGCAAAAAAATCCTTAACAAAGTACTAGCAAATGGAACCCAACAATATATCAAAAGGATAATACATGATGACCAAGTAGGGTTTATCTCAGGAATACAAAGTTGTTTAACATTTAAAGATCAATCAAGGTAAGATCAATCAAGGTAATTAACCATATTAACAGCATAAAGCAGAAAAACTATGTGATAATTTGAATAGATGCAGAAAAAAATTCAACACCCACTCATCACATAAACTCTTAGCAAACCAGGAATAAAAGGGAATGTATTCAACCTGATAAAGGACATCTTTTAAAAACCTGAAGATAGGGCTTCCCTGGTGGCACAGTGGTTGAGAGTCCGCCTGCCGACGCAGGGGACACAGGTTCGTGCCCTGGTCCAGGAAGGTCCCACATGCCTTGCGGAGAGGCCACAATGGTGAGAGGCCCGTGTACGGAAAAAAAAAAAAAACCTGAAAGTCTGAATTTTTTTGCTCACGACTGTGAAAAGGCAAGGTTGCCCACTGTCATCACTGCTATTCAATATGCCAATTCAATAAGGCAGAAAGTTAAAAGAAATAAAAGGCAGAAAGATTGGAAAGGAAAAAGTAAAACTGTCTATATTTGCTGATGACATGACTATATACAAAAGCCTAAAGAATCACAAAATAAATGCTAGAACTAATAAGTAAATTTAGCAAAGTCACAGAATACAATGTTAAGTTAAAAAATCAAGCAGTGTCACAAACAATTGGAAAATGAAATTTTAAAGATTCCATCTATAGTATTAAAAATCACAGAATAGGGCTTCCCTGGTGGTGCAGTGGTTGAGAATCCGCCTGCCGATGCAGGGGACACGGGTTCGTGCCCCGGTCCGGGAAGATCCCACGTGCCGCGGAGCGGCTGGGCCCGTGAGCCATGGCCACTGAGCCTGCGGCGTCCGGAGCCTGTGCTCCGCAACGGGAGAGGCCACAACAGTGAGAAGCCCGCGTACCACAAAAAAAAAAAAAAAAAAGAAAAAAAAAAAAAAAAAGAATTTAAACTACCTAACTTCATGAAATTATCATGACAGAGATAATTATGCTAAAATTATCAAGACAGTGTAGTAGTGGCATAATGATTGACAAAAAGATCAATGGAACTGAATATAGCCCAGAAATTGACCCCCAATTACATGGTCCTCTGATTCTTATAATGGCACCAAAGGAATCCAAAAAGAAAAGAATAGTCTTTTCAACAAATGCTGCTGCAATAATTAGATATTTATATTAAAGGGAAAAAAATAACATCAGCTTCCACCTCGTACCATATACAAAAATTAATTTGAGATATATCCTAGACCAAAACATAAAAGCTAAAGCCCTAAAGCTTCAGAAACCATATATCTGACAAAGGACTGGTATCCAGAATATATAAAGAATGCCTAAAAATTAATAATAAAAAACAAAAATATCTTTAAATGGGCAAAATATTTAAATAGGCACTTCATAAAAGAACATGTGCTAATGGCTGAAATGCACATGAAAAATTACTTGACATCATTAGTTATTATGGAAATGCAAATTAAAAACACAATGAAATACTACACATACACCAGTATGGCTAAAATTAAAAAGACTGACAGCACCAAATGTTGGCAAGGATTTGGGACAATCAGAACTCTCATACATTGTTTTTATGACTGTAAAAGTGTTCAGCCCATTTGGCAAAAGGTCTGGCAGTTTCTGGCAAAACTAAACATAACACCTATCCTATGATCAAGTAATTCCTCCTAGGTATTACCTAAGAGAAATGAAAATATATGTCCACAAAACGACTTGTACACAAATGTTCATCGCAGCTTTCTTTTTAATAGTCAAAACCAGAAACAGCCCAGGTGTCTATCAATAAAAGAATGGATAAGCAAACTATGATATAGTCAGATAATGAAATACAACTCAGCAACAGAGGGACTGAGCTACCAATACACACTAAAATATTTATTACTCTCAAAAACATTATGCTAAGTGAAAGAAGCCATCCACAAAAGGATACAAATTGTATGATTCCATTCATGTAAAGTTCTAGAACAGGCAAATCTGATCTATAGTGGAAAATAATTAGGATAGTGGTTTCCTGGTGGGAAAGAGAGTGTGAAGGGGGGGATCAATGTTTGCCTGGGAAAGGGCATGGAGGAACTATCTGGAGTGATGGCAATGTTCTATATCTTGATGGGGGTTTGTATTCATCAAAACTCAGTGGACGTATGCTTAAGATTTGTGTATTTCATTGAATGTAAATTTTACATCAAAAGAAAAACTTTAGACAAATACTGAACTCTAATTGGTCATATGAATGCTGAAGTATACAGAGTGAATGTATAGATGTCTTCAATTTACTTTGAAAGGCATCAAAAAATAAGATGAGTTGATATAGGTGATAAAACGAGTATAGGCAAATATAAATGGTGGGATCTAGGTAATGGTATATAAATATTCACCATAAAATTCTTTTGATTTTGTGGTATGTTTGAAATTTTCCACAATAAAACAATTTTTTAAGGTAAAACTATATAGCAATGTTGATACCCTTTCAAGATAATTAAAATGTTTTTTCCATAAAAGTACAATACTTGTACATTGATCTGGAGCTCAGTGTAAAATAATCAGTAGTGGGGTGATTCATCAGGCACTCATTAATTCATTCAAACAATTAATAGTTATTTACTCAGCATCTACTATGTGACAGGCACTTGAAAGAAAGTGAAAATGCCGAACAGTCTACTCAATAAATAATTATCTACTTTTGCCCACAGCAACCCACTTGGAAAGGAATGCTTTGGGGAAATGAGGCATGACAAGCAAGCCTGTCATTCACAGCTATTTTTTAAAAAATAGGGCTTCCCTGGTGGCGCAGTGGTTGAGAGTCCGCCTGCCGATGCAGGGGACACGGGTTTGTGCCCCGGTCTGGGAGGATCCCACGTGCCGTGGAGCGGCTGGTCCCATGAGCCATGGCCGCTGGGCCTGCGCGTCCGGAGCCTGTGCTCCGCAACGGGAGGGGCCACAACAGTGAGAGGCCAGCATACCGCAAAAAAAAAAAAAAATAAATAAATTTATTTATTTATTTGGCTGCATTGGGTCTTCGTTGCTGCACGCAGGCTTTTCTCTAGTTGCGGCCAGTGGGGGCTACTCTTTGTTGTGGTGCGTGGGCTTCTCATTGCGGTGGCTTCTCTTGTTGCACAGCACAGGCTCTAGGCGCGTGCGCTTCAGTAGTTGTGGCACGTGGGCTCAGCAGTTGTGGCTCGTGGGCTCTAGAGCGCAGGCTCAGTAGTTGCGGCACAGGAGCTTAGTTGCGCTGTGGCATGTGGGATCTTCCCGGACTAGGGCTCGAACCCGTGTCCCCTGCATTGGCAGGCAGATTCTTAACCACTGTGCCACCAGGGAAGCCCCCACAGCTATTTTTTAATGTTATAGTTTACCCATTAAAGAAGTCATTTTCAATATGGAAAATCAATACTGTTAGATAGGAAATAATTGCACAAATACTGGTGTCAATTTTAAATTGTTTCTTAAACATATTTTCAACCTTGGAAGCAGAAAAATTGAGATGTAAGGAAAGAGAAGGCCTCACTAATCACATTACGTGTGATTTTTAAACCGTTGGTATTAAGCTGACAGATCGAGAGAGCTTCTAAATGTCATTTCCTCACAAGAAGCTATTATGCACAGGGCTTGAACAGGGCTGGAGGACCTAGCAACAGAAGCAGGGAAAGGTTTCCAAGGTGAGAGGGCTGCTTGTTTCAGAGCTAAACCTTAAAATTGCCATGCCTCGAGGTCTTGACCAGGAAAATGAATGGCCAGCCAGTGCATCAGCCTAATAACAGGCCTTATTTCCCTAGATGACACTGGATTTATTAGATACATATTCTTTTTTTTTTTTTTTTTTTGCGGTATGCGGGCCTCTTACTGTTGTGGCTTCTCCCGTTGCGGAGCACAGGCTCCGGACGCGCAGGCTTAGCGGCCATGGCTCACGGGCCCAGCCGCTCCGCGGCATGTGGGATCTTCCCGGACCGGGGCACAAACCCGTGTCCCCTGCATCGGCAGGCGGACTCTCAACCACTGCGCCACCAGGGAAGCCCTAGATACATATTCTTAAATACATTATTTTCCAGTGTAATTCAAGTTACATCTTGAGGCAGAGCACAAACACTGATGAATGCTTTTGTATGTAAATATATCCTGGTCTATGAATCCATTGCTTCTCTCGGACACCAAGACACAGGTTTTAGGCTGGGATTCAGAAATAATTCCAGTTATATACTGTTCTAATTCACATTCCAGCACTAAATGTAGACTCTGAGTAACTTAGATGTTAGGAAGCATGGTTGAAGGGCGAGACAGAGGCTGAGAATTTGCCAACGAGATAATTTAACAGCCTTGCTTGACACTCACTCTCAAGCAGAATGCTTGAAATGTAGTTAGGCTCCAAGACTCAGTTTCCCCTTTTTGTTCTTGGGGATTATCCTACTCCCTGTTTTGTCCAAATTAGCCATCAGAGCTTCCGTTATTTGAAAGCCTGGCTAAAACATCTCCTTTTCCTTCAAGGGCTTGGAGAAGGAGTATCTTGATTTTACCTTCTTTGTCTTTCCTTTAATCTTCTCTCTCTTTGCCAAGTATTAGGGTAGCCTTGAAAGAAGAAAAAGTCACAAAAAGAGCTATTTTATAGCTAGAAATGGAACTGGGGAGAGATGCTTGTCGGCATCATTGGCTTCAGAGGTGGGGTGAGTAACATTTGTGGATTCTCTAAATTCGAATTTAGAGTATTTTCATCACATAGATGGTGAAGGCACCTCTTCCTTGTCTCCCTGCTGCTTCTGCGAAACCCTGCCCAGTGTGTACAGCATGAGCCCAGAAATCAGCTTCTCTCTCTCTCAATTCACCAAAATGCCCTCCACAAGACAAAGAGAATAATAATTAAAGTACACTATAGACAGCTCTTGTGCCCTGATAAAATATAACACACATACACACACACACACACACACACACACACACAGAGATACGAACGCTTTTCTTATGTTTGTCCCAAGGGCTTCACCACATCACTGGCTCTAGCGTGTGAGCAGAGACCATAAATAAGGAGATGTTGTTACATGACACAAAAGCAAAAATCAGGTACAGAACTTAAAACTTCCTTTTATTTTAATCTGGTTCTTAAATCTCTATCTGGCCTGGTAGCTCACAGAGTCTTGAGACTTGGTGTCTCAAGTCACAGGACAATAGGACATAGAACAAAGTCATAGAACCAATGCCCTTCATCCCTACCAGTCCCCACCCTACAATTCACATCCTAACACTGACCCAGGCAACAGGTCCTGATTTTATCCACTGCTCTTATTTCTCCAGATGGCTCTCTTTATTCCTTTAACAGAAAAAGTCTCTCCTATTCATTCTTGCCTCAAAGCATCTGTGGACTAAATTCATTAGCTTTCCCCTAGATCTTAATTCAGCTACTGAGACAATCCGAACCTCTTTATATTTCTATTAGTCTTTGCTTACTCCACTGTCTGTGTTTTCCCAATTTTTATGTATCTCATTTGTATTCTTTCTGTAGCACCTCAAAAAGCCACACCAAGGATTTACTTTGGAAATCTATGGGTTTTTCTCAGCCACTGCTCAGCAGAAAAAAACCACAATCAAATTCTTCCCTCACTATTGGTTAAAAATTCAAGAGATAACATTTGCTTTTACAAACAATATTTTCACCTCAAAATTGCTGCTGTAATAAAGATTTGGGGGGTTTTAAGTGACCGAAATTCAGTTCAAATTTACTTAAGTGCAAGAAGGGGGAATTAGGGGGCTTATTTTATTGACAAATCTGAGTCATCTGGCAGGAGTCCAGAAAAGAGCCTCGTTCCATTTCCTGGCCCTTTCTTCTTCTGTGTTGGTTTTATTTTCTGACAGTTCTCTCCAAGTGGTGACAAAGATGACTGCCAACAGGTCTAGATCAAATCCTTCCTGCTTAGCCCTACCATCAGAAAGAGATTCACATTTCCAACAGCCCAGCCAAAGTCCCAAGGAAGGTAATGGAGATCAGCAGGCAAAGGCTGTCTGTGATCTCCACGCCCTGGACAATAGCCCATCCCTCTGGATTTCCTCACTGGGTCCCAGCAAAGCAGCTGAGCTTTGGGTCAGAGGGAGAAGAACACTGTTGCTAAAAGGATAGCAAATTCAAAGACATCAGCTCTGATTTCCTGTGGGACACACTTTATCCCACCAGCCTGCTTTTAGGAAGGTACGAGAAGATTCTGCTGCTTCGGCAATTGGCAGGTCCCAATTCAGGAGTCTAAGGATGAACTCCTTTCACACACTGGTGAGACCTGGGGGACAACTGAGACACAAAATGTGCAAAAAACCATAACCTTCTGAAAACAATACCCTCTCCTTTGTTCTCTAACCCAGAGGAGTAGGTAGCCATGAAGATTTCAGACAAAATTAAAATGGCCATGTGCAGGCCTCTAGGAACTTGCAGTTCTCCCAGGTTAAGAGAAAGGGACCCATACAAGATTATCTGGAGTGAGGTTTGGTGATGGTGGCAGCTACTGATTTACTTCAAATCACTTTAAAGATTATATTAAAAAGACTCCAGCAACATTCGTACCTTCAGTTTTGAAGTTCTAAATCTCGATTTTGTGATTTTCATTTAAACACAGGACGATGGTGATTTTAAAATAATTATCCCTTAAGTTTTATTAAAATAATGCAGCTATAAGTAAAAAGCATTACTTCCAAGACCTCAATTTGAAATGAAATGCAGACTTTCTAGATTTTAATGCATCATAGGCCACCAATTTCATAAAATTGCATCCACTTTTCAAAGCTTATATCACCCCATGGAAGCAGCCCCTCGGAAAGAGATGAGGTATTTGATTCTCTAATGTCTCCATTTAGCCAATTATAGGCAGGTTTTCATATATCATTCCCTTAAAAATATTATAAAAGCACTTTCTACTCTGGTTCTAGTATGGTTGGAAAATGTTAAAGGCATTAATTTCATTGAACTACAGGAAAATTTCAGATTAGAAGATGATGAGAAGATTTTTTTTAAATGAAGCAGTTTTCTTGTGCTTAATGTGGCCTCAGTCACATTGAAACAGCTAAAAGTTTGACAAAAGAGACAACCTTTTCTTTAGGAAAAGCTCCATATAAAATGAAGATAATTATTGTAGGGATGGAAGATAGTTTTCACTTTAAATGAGACATACATATACTTATCAAGTTATATACAGAGATATTCATTCCAGAGTGACCATTAAATCCTCAATATTTCTATACACTGAGTGGACAAACCTCTAAATTTCACCAGTTTTCATAGCTTTCAAGAGCTTCAGGCTTAATAAATCTTGAAAAGGTAGGAATTAAGGAAAAGTCAAAATGCTGATTTAAATAAGAAATGTCATTATGGAAGATAGAGAAAATGAAAATAGTAATACAATTCCAAATTCTTTTATTTCTTAAAAATGTTGCTTCTCTCCTTTCTAAACCCTAGTTTGAGATCTATATCTGAGAATGTGATCACCAGTCTCCAATATGATCCCTTAGTAATCCCCATCTCCTGGTTCATGCCCTTGTATAGTCCCCTCCCACACTGAATAGGGCTGACTGTATAATCAATAAGATATTACAGAAATGATGGAGTATGACATTGAAAGTCTGGGTCATAAAGACATTGTGGAGTCTGTCTTGCTCTCTCTTGGATCACTAACTCTGGGGGTAAGCCAGCTTCCATGCCATCATGACACTCAAGCAGCAACTGGAGAGGCCCAAGTGACAAGGAACTGAGGCCTCCTGCCAATAGCCAGATGGGTGGGCCATCTTGGAAGTGAATCCTCCAGCCACTGCAGTCCCAGCTGACATCTTGACTGAAACCTTATGAGAGGCCCTGAGCCAGAACTACACAGTTAAGATGCTCTCAAATTCTCAACCCACAGTAACCATGAGATAATAAATGTTTGTTGTTTTAAGCCACTAGGTTTTAGAGTAATTTATTATGCATAATAGAAAACTAATACAGAGAATTTCAATATAATTTAGGTCTATAAATATCATAGAAATCTTTTGTTAAAATCAACTGATAAATTGTTAACTTGATGGACGATGTTCTTTCTGTCCAAGGGTCTTTGATGGTTGTCACATAGGTCTGGGACTTGTGACAGTCCTTTTAATAATAATCACAAACTCAGGGACTTCCCTGGTGGCGTAGTAGTTAAGAATCTACCTGCCAATGCAGGGGACACAGGTTCGAGCCCTGGCCCGGGAAGATCCCACATTCCGCGGAGCAACTAAGCCCGTGTGCCATAACTATGGAGCCTGCACTCTAGAGCCTGCATGCCACAACTACTGAGCCCGCATGCCACAACTACTGAAGCCCGTGCGCCTAGAGCCCACACTCCGCAACAAGAGAAGCCACCACAATGAGAAGTCTGAGCACCGCAACAAAGAGTAGCCCCTGCTCACCGCAACTAGAGAAAGCCCACGCACAGCAACAAAGACCCAACGCAGCCAAAACTAAATAAATAAATTGAATCAATGTAATTATTAATAATAATAATCACAAACTCAAAAAAAATTAAGGTTATTTTATAATCCTTCACAGAACATTCAAATTATTTTATACCACAAATAACATGTTAGAGGGACATTTCCAGACAGTTAGGCTAAGCATTCCTAATTCTAGAAGATAATACTGAAAAGGTTTATTTTCTGTTTGTGCAAGAAATACCATTTTCTGAAAATTGTCTGGAAAAGACTTAAAGTACTTGGTGGTGGTGGCAGCAGCATTGTCACTAAAGATCTAGTGTTTGGAAATGTCCAACTTTTTTCATTTTCTCTGATTATCATGAATTCAATCAGAAGAGCCTCAGTAAAACAGTTAAATCCAAGCATAGACTTTCAAACCCCTAAGATAATCATGGCTCTGTAGCAAATAAGAAAGATAAATATAAAACATAGTCTCAATGAATAGGTGAAGCAGAGGGGATTTTTAAGGAAGTGAAATTATTCCATGTGATACTCTAATGGTGGATGCTTGTCACTATACATTTGTTAAAACCCAAAGAACGTACAACATCAAGAATGACACCTAATGCAAACTATGGACTTCAGGTGATAATGATGTGTTAACGTTGGTTCAACTATTGTAACAAATGTACCACTCCGTTGGGGGATGCTGACGGTGCGAGAGGCTGTGGGAATACAGGGAGGGTGTAAATGGGAACTTCTCTGTACTTGATGCTCAGTTTTCCTGTGAACCTACAACTGAACCTACAAGTGCTCTAAAAATGAAGTCTGTTAATAAAAGGAGAAAAACAGTTTCTGTCCTCCAGGAACTTTCATTATTTATTTAACAAATAGTCACTTGGCTTTTCTTTTCTATCCTTTTACATTCCACCCTTCTGTGTCTTTATGCTTTATATGTGTCTCTTATAAACAGCACATAGTTTGGATTTGGGGTTTTATCTAATCTAAGAAGCTCTGTCCTTAATGAGGAATGTTAAACCATTTATACTTATTGTTACTACAGTTATATGTGGATTTCTTTTCATTATTTTGAGTGTTCTAGCTACTTAAATTTTTTTTTGTTTCTTTTTTCCTTTTTCTATTTTCCATTTATTTAAAAGGTAAACATCTTATTTCAATTATTTTAGTAGAAAGATTTAATATACCTACTTGACTTTAATACTTTGAGTGTAATCACATGTTTAGACTCCTCCTGACAATCCAAAGTACTCAGAATACTTTAACACCATAGATACAACCCGATGTTCCATGATAGGTCATATAATATTTAATTCCACTTTATTTATACTTTATACCACTTTATACCCCCCTCCATTGTCATAATTGCTCTTATTATTATGGGGTTATTTTTAGACAGTCATTGGGTATTTAAAATTACCAACCTGTTTGCCAATTTCTTAGTTCAACATGACTTCCTAGATACTGATTCTTCTTTCTAGGTTTGATTTCCTTCCCACAGAAGTAGATCTTTTAACATTAAGGGTTTGTGAATGGTCAACTCTCTCAGACTTTATTGGGAAAAATCTTTATTTCACCTTTAGTCTCAATAGATAGTAGTATGATTTTTTAAATGTTCCTGCTAGTCATTTGATTGTTCCTCCTTTGTCTACATTATCTGACTCTTAATTCCCTCTCATCCTTTAAATTTTCTCCTTCCAAATCTCACATTAGCATATGTTGAGCTCTCTTATTCTACCCTTCACTTTCCTTTAACCTGTATTTCACAATTTCTCTTCTTTTTATCTCTGTGAGCTAAACTCTGGGGAAATATTTAAATCTATATTTCAATTCCCTAACTATTCCTTTAGTTATGTCTTATCAATGGCTCAACTTGGTTCAGCTATGAATAGCATTTATATAGTGAAATTATTGAGCTAACTAAAATTATAATGAAATTATACTGGGAAAATGAGTGTATAGGAAATGTTCATGAGTGTGGTGGGGTGAAGAGATCTGAAAGAGGTAATTCTTGATTTAGGATAATGAAAAATAATTAGATGATTCCTACAAGTTAAAAAAAATTAAAAGTAGTAATATAAGCATGTTATTTAAAGCTATAGAGATAAACACCCCCCCCAAAAAAATTAAGAAGTTGAAAATGTTGCCTCTAAAGAAGGAAAAAGGGTGAAGTAGAGGCTGGGAACTGATATTTAGTCATAATAAGTCTTGGGAAGTATTTGACTCTTTAAATTACACACAGGAATAACCGATAAGGAAAACTAAAATTTTTTTAAAGTGGCTGAATGGAAATGAAACTGTTGAGAAGAGTTGTGCATATTTAAAAATCAAGTAAGAGGAATGAATAGGTGGAGCACAGGGTATTTTTAGGGCGGTGAAACTATTCTGTATGATAGTATAATGGTAGATACATGTCATTACACATTTGTCCAAATCCATAGAATATACGACACCAAGAGTGAACCCTAATGTAAACTATGGACTTTGGGTGATTGTGATGTGTCAGTGTAAGTTCATCAATTGTAATAAATGTACCACTCTGCTGGAGGTGTTGATAATGGGGGAGGCTGTGCATGTTGTAGGGGAGGAGCAGGGGCTATATGGGAAATCTCCATATCCTCCTCTCAATTTTGCTGTGAACCTAAGACTGCTGTAAAAAATAAAGTCTATTTTTTTAAAAAAATCAAATAATTAGCATGTTACCCCAGTTGCAATTTGAAAGTATAATATTAAGGTAAAATGACATCCTCTTGGTACTTGCAGTCAATTCTAAATTTTTGCTATGAATCTTTTACCACTAATTTGCCATGTTGAAGTTTGTAAAAAGAAACCCCTAACCTACATTTGTTTCTATATCCCATGCTGTAATTTTAACGTTTGCAAAATATAGAAGCACCAGTGGGAAAACTTGTGTTAATAAAATGTCTTAACATTTTTAACTGCTGTAAGATATTAAGACATTTAGAAAAATAACACTTTTCAACAACTGGTACAGCGGTAAATACTTAATTTTACTGGTGACCCAACAAATTTGGAGGTACTTGTCCACCACTAAATTGCTCTGTCTACCTGCCTGGTTAAGAAGACAACTTTCTGGGCTTCCCTAGTGGCGCAGTGGTTGAGTCCGCCTGCCGATGCAGGGGACTCGGGTTCGTGCCCCGGTCCGGGAGGATCCCACGTGCCGCGGGGCGGCTGGGCCCGTGAGCCATGGCCGCTGAGCCTGCGCGTCCAGAGCCTGTGCTCCGCAACGGGAGAGGCCACAGCGGTGAGAGGCCCGCGTACCGCAAAAAAAAGACAACTTTCTGTCCAAAGTGGCAGAAATTGCTCATAGAGAAACAAGAAGGTGGTGAATTCTGATAAAGTACCTGTCACGGTGTTTCTAGTGACTCAGTAGAGATTTGCTAATAGAAAACTGGCTCAGTTATAAGATGAATAAGTTCTGGAGATCTAATATACACCTTGGTGGCTGTAGTTAACAATACTGTATTACATACTTGAAATTTACTAAGAGAGTAGATCTTAAATATTCTCTTTCTCTCTCTCTCACACACACACAAAATGGTAACTATGTGAGGTGATGTTAACTAACCTCATTTCATAACATATACATATATCAAATCATCATGTAGTACAATGTAAACTTACAGAGTTATTTGTCAATTATATCACAATAAAGCTGGAAAAAATAAAACACAAATTTGACCCCCAAAAAAGAAGGAAAAAATTCTATTTCCTGGGAAAAAAGAGAAGAAGAAGTGAAAGGATTCAAACCAGCACCGTCCAAAGGAATATAACATGAGCCATTCGTGTAATTTTAATTTCTCCAGCAGACACATTAAAAAGTAACAAGAAGCAGGTGAATATTTTATTTAATCCAATACATCTAAATATTATAATTTCAACAAGTAATCAATACAAAAATATTAATGCGAGATTTTATATCCCTTTTTTGTACTAATTCTTCAAAATCTGGTGTATACATTTACAGCACATCTCAGTTTGCACTAGCCACATTTCAAGTGCTCAAAAGCCACACATGCTAGCATCTACTATCTCTGATAGCATAGGTATAAACTACCACCTTTTATGTCCAAGCAAGACTCAAAATTGCAGAAAGAGAATTTACTACAAAAAATGGCAGAAAAGCAGGAAAATCTGATCAGAGGTGCCTAGGTTAGCATTTCAGACAAGAGGGCTTCCCTTTCTATGTCCAAAGTCCCCTTGATCAGGATTGATCTAGAGCAGGGTCAGCAAACTTTTTCTATAAAGGGCCAGATAGTAAATATTTTAGGCTTTGCAGGCCACACAGTCTCTGTTGCAACTACTCCATTCTGCTGTTGCAACATGAAAGCAGCCACAGACAACACATTAAACAAATGGGCATGGTTGTATTCCAACAAAGCTTTACTTATGGGCACTGAAATTTGAATTTCATATCATTTTCACATGTCATGTCATTTTTTCCAAACATTTAAAAATACAAAAAACATTCTTAGCTTGTGAGCCCTACCAAAAAAGGTGATGGGCCAGATGTGGCCCACTGGCTGTAGTTTGCCAACCCCCTGACCTGGAGGACAGAGATTAAGAAAAGGGAGTGCTAAGAGGTTGTTTTAATTACAGACATTTGTTGAAGAATGAAAACTAGAGCTTTGGAAGCTAGAGACAGAGAATGTGAAAAGAATAACAAGACTCAGTGTCCAAACATCTCTGTTTTGACATGTCTAGGTTCTTGTACCCTAGTCACATTGATTCCTCTCTGGTCCTCAGCTTCTTCTTGCCAGCTAGATGATTAATTACCATGGCAACCCCAATGAGTCCAACAATAGCTCATATACTCGTGCTGCATTAAATCAAAATTGGTAATATTTTGAACAGAGTCTGGGCGAATTTACTATTTAAAATACAAGAGGAATGGCTTTGTTGAGAAATAAATAGGATTGCAGAGAGATATAAATAGCTTTACACTGGTATACTAATTTGGAAACAACTCTTACTATAAATAAGTCAATTATCATGCATTACAATAAAAACCGATTATATGTGACAGCCCTGGAGCCTAATTCTAATTATTATTTACATTTTAAAGAAATAATAGATGCATATCTTGAAATATTCAAATTTTCAGACTCTCCACTATAATTAGCCAAAATATGTGTAGTTGTCCAGTATTTCACATTATTTCTTATTTTGTCTTATTTTACAAATCTTCCATTAAATAAATCTCAAGAAGGCAAACTCAGCCAAACCTTTAACCTAATGTAAAATAACTGCTCGGACATAAAACGTTAGTTTTCCTTAATGAATTAGATTTCAGAATTAAAGTGTAAATGGAAAGACAATTTGTTGATCCTATTTTCCTATTAATAATAATATGAGGACTTTTTCCGTCATGACCTACCCCAAGAATTTCAACCGCAAAAAAAAAAAGAAAGAGGCTTCCCTGGTGGCGCAGTGGTTGAGAGTCCGCCTGCCGATGCAGGGGACACAGGTTCGTGCCCCGGTCCGGGAAGATCCCACATGCCGCGGAGCGGCTGGGCCCGTGAGCCATGGCCGCTGAGCCTGCGCGTCCGGAGCCTGTGCTCCGCAACGAGAGAGGCCACAACAGTGAGAGGTCCGCGTACCGCAAAACAAAAACAAAAACAAAAACAAAAACAAAGAAAGAAAGAAAGAACGCAGCAACAAAATTAGCTATAAGTTGCAACTTGAAAGCGATGGTATGGATTGGCCTCCCCCAAACTATTCTTACCTCCATCCCTTTTCCTTTGACTTTCTCTATCATGAAGACTAAAAAGCTAACGTTTATTTAACTTCCAGTGTTAGAGTTTGCCATGTCACATGGTTCTAGCCACAAGAGAAAGGCTAAAGAAATCCCTGGGCAGAGTTACTTTACCTGAATAAAACTAGGAGAAGCCCTTTGTTCTTCCCTCTTTTCCCTGCCTGGAACAGAGAAGTAACGCCTGGCGGCACAGCAGCCATCTTGCAACTCTGGTGACAAAGCCACTTGCTAAGAGTGGGAAAAGAGAAAGCTAGAAAGAGCCTGGATCACTAGACACCATCCTTGAGCCCTGGATAATAATCTGGAAAGTCCTCCTCGGTACTTCTTAATTTGTGAGGATAATAAAATTCTTTCTTACTTACACAGTCACTATTTGCTAGGTTTTCTGGGGGGTTTTGGTTTTAGTTTTTGCAGGTAATTGTATTTGTAACTGATAAACAAGTAAAACAAGGCAGAATTACTTGCCATCTATTATACACCAGTGGTTCTCAAACTACAGCACAGATCAGAGTCACCTGGAAGACTTATTAAAATTCAGATTGCTAGGCTCTAGCCCCAGAGTTTCTGATACAGTAGGTCTTGGACGGCTAACAGGAAACTGCATTTCGAACAAGTACCCAGGTAATGCAGCTCTGGCTGCATCAGGGGCCACACTTTGAGAACCACTGGATTACACAATAGCATTTCATAACATAACATAACACACAACATAGTATAGCACAGCATACCACAGCACACCATAGCACAGGACTGCATAATATAACATAATATATATAACATAACATCCAAGTTCCTATTTCCCCGTTGCTTTGTTTTTGTCTTTGTTTTTTAAACATCTTTATTGGAGTATAATTGCTTTACAATGGTGTGTTAGTTTCTGCTTTATAACAAAGTGAATCAGCTATACATATACATATGTCCCCGTATCTCCTCCCTCTTGCATCTCCCTCCCACCCTCCCTATCCTACCCCACTAGGTGGTCACAAAGCACCATTGCTTTGCTTTTTAAAAAATAAATTTCTGCCTGATCTCCAGGCCAAATACTCCTTAGTAATCTTAACTCCAAGTGTAAAATAAGTCACAAAAAGATCAGCAGATATTATAGTTCTGCTCCTGCCTGAAGCTAGAATATAGGGAAAGAGCCGTCTAGTACTTGCCAGGCTAGACTATTTGCTATGTCATTTCCTGGCACATAATTATGCTGCTTGCTGACAACTATTCTACCTTCCGTCCTTCCGTAAATTGTAAATGACAGTTTGGAAGCTGTTGGCTGAAAATTCTGAGAAAGAAACATTTACATGGAGCGGCAAGGATAAAATCATGGTCAATTTAGAGTGGTTGCTGATAAGCTAGACCTGAGAAACATTGTTAAATTAGCACACTGCAAAAGAAATGACATTTCCTGTCCCTTCCTCTTCCCCACTTCCACTCCTACTACCTGGAGTCTCAAAGCATGTGATCCACTCAACAATTCAAATTTCATTGGAATGAGTTAGAAAGACTAGTGCTTGGAAGACTTTTGCTACCTGCTAGAATAACACACAGTTGAATTTTACACTTAGGGTGAAAAGAAAAGTTTCTATCATGCCCATACGTTGCCCTATACTCACAGCCTGCCCCCCTCCCCATTATGACATGCTTCAAAAGCCCTCAGGAAGAGTCATCCTTTGAAGACTTCCCTAGTGGCACAGTGGTTAAGAATCCTCCTGCCAATGCAGGGGACACGGGTTCAAACCCTGGTCCAGGAGGATCCCACATGTGGAGCAACTAAGCCCGTGCGTCACAACTACTGAGCGCACGTGCCACAACTACTGAAGCCTGTGTGCCTAGAGCCCACGCTCTGCAACAAAGAGAAGCCATCGCAATGAGAAGCCCACGGACTGCAACGAAGAGTAGTCCCCTCTCTCCGCAACTAGAGAAAGCCTGCACACAGCAACAAAGACCCAACGCAGCTAAAAATAAATAAATAAATTTGTTTAAAAAAAAAAATCATCCTTTGAGAAAAGCAATTCAGCCATTTTCCAGGTCAAATATATGGTCTACTTTAGCTCCGCTCCCAGGAACTGGTCAAAATAATCCTTCTGCCCTAGTAGCTACATGTTTTAAGCCATGCTTTGTTAATCAACTAGGGGAGATGGATGAGTCTAATTCACCCGTCACTCATCCACTCCCTGTTGTGTCCAGGATCTTAGTGAGTGGGACAAAATAATTAGTGTGACTTAAATAACCAAGCCTGGCCAGGCTTCACAGAAATTCAGAATTCGGGGATCAGAAAAGCTCATTAGTCCTCCTCGAAATGACATTTAACACCTTGACCTTCTTTTACCACTGCCCCACCCGCTGAGCTAACAACTCATAGGTTCCTGGAATATACTTCTATGATCACTTACATTCCTTAAAACACTTGCAGACCTTAGCACCAGGGATTTCTGGTTTTAAACCCTCTCCAGTACCTATTTTAGTCTTCCAACAAGTTTTGATTCTTTGCCATTTCCCATGAGAAGCCTGAGAATAAGAAACAGAGTATAGAGCCATCTCTCACTGTTCCTTCTTGATCTAACTTAGCTTTTCAAGTGTAGCCAAAGCTACGCTCGTAAGCTTCCCTTTAAAACAACTCCAGCCGCAGATGTTTGAGAGTATACTTTATATAAGGTATTGTGCTGAAGGCACAAATTATAAGAAGCCAAGTGTTCAACGGGAGGCACAAAGCATCCGTGTAAAGTGACTATAGAGGAAAGTCATCCTCAAATGCGGGCAAAGTGGACAGGGCCTCACAGTGGACATGAACTTTCAGGAAAGATAGAACATAACTACACAGAGAAACTTCTGAGAGATGGGATTCCAAGGAAGGGGAACATCTGGAGTCAGGAAACAGTGAGGTATGGTGGAAAGAACATGGGTTTGAGGGTCAGGCAAATCTGGGTTTGAAGCCACTGCCTAGATGTGTGAGTTGAGTGAGTTACTTCAATGCTCTGATGACTCAATTTCCTTACGTGTGAAGTAGGAGTAATAATACTTCTCTTGAAGGATTGTCCTAAAACTACTAAAATTTTTTAAAAGGATGTAAAATTTCAACATACAGATCAATCAATAGAGCTATTATAGCAAAATCCCAAGTGTGGGCTTAAACATGAGGTATACCAGGTAGGACAAGTTTGGTTGGGGTGAGTGCTTTCCAGAAGGGGCTTAGACATTAAAAGGAAAAACTGAATCAGTAAATTAAATGCAGATTTCAGCAGGCCTTGAATTGCCAGGCTAAAGAGTTTGAACTTGATTCTGGAGACAATATGAATACGAAATCTATCAAGAATTTTTTAGGAAGGGAAGTGACATGTTCAAACCAGTTTGTCCAAGTAATTAAGACTCTTCTTGTACTGACTGGAACTGAGGAGATTAGATGTTATTCTCAGGTGGGTTAATTTCCCATTCATGCCAAACTAGTGTTCTACTCCAGCCGAGTATCTGGGTCATTGCAGCTCTAGTAGTCAGGCTAAGCTAAGTAACAAATTAACTCCCAATCTCAGTGGCCTGACCCAACAAAGATATATTTTTTCTCAAACTTCAAATCCAGCACTGGTTCATGGGGCTCTGCTCCATATAGTAACTCAGGAATCCAAGCTGATGGAGGTGCCACCATCTTGTCACACAATGATCTCAACACAAGATTTCTAGGGCCACTGCAACAGGAGAAGAAAGAGTTGAGAGGTGATACAGAGACCTTATGGCCCGGCCTGGAAGTGGTACACTTCACTGCTGCCCACATTCTATTGGTCATAACTCAATCTCAACCTAACTGCACAGGTGGCAGGGAAATGTAGAGGAACACATGCAATGTTAGGCAAGCAGCTCACTGCCACCAGGGAGCCACCCCTTCCTTTTATACTCCTCCCTTTATGCCCTTCCCTTATGCAGCTGCAGGCCCACCACCCTAAGGGCTCCTCAGAGGCTGTAGCACGTGAGGTCTTCCCTCTAAGTTCTCTTTAAGTCATTAAGTCGAGCTACATTCCACAGTGCAGTTCAATGAAGACAGAATATTGGCCTTGTCCACTGAGCTACTGAGGGTACAAAATAGGCAGATCCGGAAAACTTGATAGACAAAGTTATTTCAGATGTGTCTGCTCTTCAGAGCTTACAAAGTATGCATAAGAGCTGAGTAAACTGGAAAGCCAATGATGTAGTTTAAAAAAAAATTCACCGGAAGGATTCCAATGTCTTTAGTGAGGTGATAAAGTACAGATGTTCAGTGTGCCAAGAACACAAAGAAATTATATATGTACAATGGAACAACACACCAAAGGTGAGTGACTATACATGAGTCATTCCAACTAATCCATAAATAAAAACATATGCCAATACATTACTCCTTGCAGAACAACTGGATATGTCATGTGTTAAAAAAAATTCTTAGGTGAAAGTTTGAGAAGTGATGAAAGTTGGATCTTTAATACTATTACTAAGAATGACTCTCTTCATAAGAATGTTTACTAAGTGCTAAAAATCTTCGAGTTGCTTTGCATGAATTAATTCATTTAATCTTCACAACAACCTATGTGTCGATGTTATCACCATTTTGCAGATGAGGGAAGTGAGATTCAACTGTTTAATAACTCATCCAAGGCCTCCTAACTAGTAAGTGGAAGATCTAAGATTCAAACCTAAGCAATCTTTCTAGAGAAATTGAACTTCATTATTGTGCTTGGCCTCCTATATAAATGTACCATATCTGGGATTCTGCAGACCTACTGAAACCTTCTGAGGCGCCTCTCAAAACCTCAAGGTGCACCCGAAGCCCTAGTGTGTTGTGAAGTTCATTCCGGTGCCACCATGCTCCCCAGCATCTGGCCAAGAAACACAGTCTTTGATATCACCTTTCACAAAGCTACTCATATGGCTATTTGGCCTCTAACTGATTCAGACTTCGGGAGAGATTGGAAGAGGTCTCTCTAAGAAGAACCAGATTACCCTGCTAACCTTGGACAAACAGCAATAAAAATGAAAATACTATCACAGACACCGTGAATCAAAAGACTTGTATTCTAGTCCTGATTCTACACTTTCCTAGCTGTGTAAAACAAAGTCACAAATATTTATGGAGCATTGCTCTGGCTATCCACTTCTTAATAACAAACCACCCCAAAATTTAGTGGCTTAAAAGAACAACCATTTTTTATATCTCATGATTTTATGAGTCAGGAATTTGGGCAGGGCTCAGCTGAATGATTTCTCTGCTCCTCATGTTATAAACTGAGATTACTCAGTGGTATTCAGCTGGTGGATGGACTGGCCTGGAGGGTCCAAGGTGGCTTCTTTCACATGTCTGGCAGTGATAGCTACAACACTAGGCTCACCTGAGACTGTTGACTAGAGTTCCTGAACGTGGCCCCTCCAACATGGTGGCTTCAGGATAGTCAGAATTCTTATAAGTTGACTGGTTTCCCTCAAGGTAAGCATTCCAAGAGACTTAGAAAGATACAAGGTGTATTATTTCCTAGCCTCGGAGCTTCAGAACATCACTTCTACCACAATTTATTGATTAAGAAAGTCACTAAGTCTAGTTCTAAATCAAGGGGAGAAGAAATGGATTCCACCTCTCAGTGGGAGGAGTCACAAAGAAAGAAGCCATTTTGAATCTACTGCAAGCACCTACCCTGTGCCAAGCGCCGTACTAGTCATACATACATACATACATACATACGTAGACATACAAGGCCCCTGTTCTCCTGGGGTATATGTATGCTTTTCAATATAAAATGAAACATTTTTATTATGAGATTGTATATTTTCTTTGATTGTTCATTTAAGATAGGGCTCCTCTTGATCCCCCAGGAGGATAAACTGGTCCTATAAATATTAGTAAAGCCAAATAGTAAATATTTTGGCTTTGCAAGTCATACAGTCTCTGTTGCAACTACTCAACTCTACTGTTTATAGCCCCAAAGCAGCAATAGACCACATGTAAATAAGTGGGCATGACTGTGTTCCAATAAAACTTTATTTACAAAACCAGGCATTGGTCTTGATTTGGCTTGCAGAACATAGATTACCAACCCCTGGCCTAGCAGATAATAGGTGCTCAAATAAGTACTGGCTGGATGGACAAATTTTAAAGCCTGGAATCTGAAGAAGTTATTTTAAAAAATACTTGTATGAGTTTTCATTACTTCAAATACTCATCTGTTCCTTTTCACACAGGTTTCGAGAAGCCCAAACTGCCATTCGGGTCAGCCCCACAGGACCTCATGGACATCAAGGGTCTAGGCATAAAGGGATCAGGTCATATGACCCATAATCTAAGCCTGGATTAGGAAAAGCAGCAAAAAACTTCCAAGTGGATAGATCAGATATGGGAGATCAGGAATTCAGGTTAAGAACTCAGGAACAAAGGGACAGTGTGTCTGTTTTAGTGATTGATTTTATATACCATGTTTCATCAACTCTAAAATGGCATTTATGGGTTGCGGGGGGAATGCTGCCAATTAAATAATGAAACACCCTAGCCTATAAGATGCACCCCAGTTTCAGAGGTGTTAACAACTGGGAAAAAAATGAATGTCGGAGAACCAATGAAATATAAATCTTCTCATGCATTCGTCCAGGAAACAAATGAAAGCAAAGTGTCATTTATAGTACCTGTAAGTCCATAGCACTTTCCATAAATATTTCTGTGCAATCCTTACATCCACTTAGAGTGGTTCATTATCCTCTTTGCTTTCTACATTCCTGCCTCCCTAGACCACACTTGGTTTTTTGGATAGGCCATTCTTTTCCCACCCCAGGTACCTTGCAAATACTATTGCTTCTCCCTGGACCCTCATCCCTTTCCTATAGTTCATCCCTAAACACCTTCAGGCATCAACCCTGTGGTTTCTGACTAAAGAAAACATTTTCTGGGCTTCCCTGGTGGCGCAGTGGTTGAGAGTCCACCTGCCGATGCAAGGGACACGGGTTCGTGCCCCGGTCCGGGAAGATCCCACATGCCACGGAGCGTCTAGGCCTGTGAGCCATGGCCGCTGAGCCTGCGCGTCCGGAGCCTGTGCTCCGCAACTGGAGAGGCCACAACAGTGAGAGGCCCACGTACCGCAAAAAAAAAAAAAAAAAAAAAAGAAAGAAAACATTTTCCAAGCACAATGCTCACATTGCTATAGTTCAGCAAATCTAAGATGTCCTTTACTCTAAGACACACAACTATTTTCTATACCACTAAGAAAGAAAAACACAACAATTAAATCATGACCTACTATCAGGCATAATAAACACCTCAGTTTCACAGTTGTTTAAATGTGTGTGTGGCGGGGCGGGGGGATGTGTGCTTTGGAAATGATGAAATCTGTAGTTCAGTACAAGTCAGTGATCTTCAGAAAGACTTGATAGCTGAGCTAAAAGGTGGTGTCGCCTTCCATACTGTTTGCCTTTCAATACAAGGGATGAGATGAAGGAAATTTCACTTACGAAAATTCCTAGGGAAGCTGCAAATGGTGGGAAGAAAGCCCCAGTTGAGAACCACTGCTTTAAATGATGGGTCCAAAGGACACCAATGGTTGTGGGGAGATCAGTTAGGAGGTGGTTACAGAAATCCAGGGAAGAGAGAATTGTGACATGGACTAGAGTGTGGTTTAGAGCGAGAAGAAGAGCCATAGTTGCTAACTTTCCTTGCAACAACCTATCTGGTAGGTACTATTAGCACCATTTTACAGATGAGGAAACTAAGGAACAGAGAGTTTAAGAAACCTGTCCCCAGTGGGAGAACCAGGACTCAAACACAGGCAGTTGGGATATATTTTAGAGCCAGAATCAACAGGACTTAGTGATGACATTAGGTGGGAGAAGGAAAAGGGGAATAACAAGGTTACTCCAGTTTGGGACCTAAGTAATGGTGGACGGAAGTGACATTTACTGAGTAAAGAATACTATACGAGGAACAGATTGTGAGGGGAGAAGAGAGGGAGTCAAAAATTCCATTTTGGACAGTGTTACATTTGAGGTGCCTGTGAGACATTCAAGTGGACGGATCAAATAAGCAGTTGGAGTGGCTTAGAATTATTCTGGATAAAATTCTACAGTTGTTCCCATTTAAAGTTTTAGTTCCAGTTGTGGATAAGATCATTAACACAGAGTGGAGAATGAGAAGGAAAGCTGTGTAACTTTCCAACTGCTTTTTCTGCTCCCTTTTGCTTTCTTCTCCTCTCCTGAAAAATTTTCTGGCTGACTGGCCACTCTTTTAAGGAGATGTAAAGGCCAAGTTTGGCCTTTCGTCTATTCCATGTTGTTCCATTATTCAACACATCACCATTATTTGGCATCTTCTTTCCAGGAGACCTGTAGCTCAAAGAGGTCTACAGTCCAGGCCATAAACAGCTCTCAAAATCTCAGATTGGCTAAGAAGAGGCAGCATAATTAGTAAGAGTTCCATCTCTGAAGTCAGAATACAAGGGTTTGAATCCCAGCTCCATAATGTATCAGCACGTGAACTTGGGGAAGTTACTTAAGCTCTCAAAACCTTACTTTCTTCATCTGTAAAATGGGCTTGATAATAGCTCCTGAGCTCGTTGGCTTATTTTGAGAGAAGCACATAGCAGGGTGCCTTGCCCATAGTAACTGGTAAATAAATATTAGCTGCTCTTATTAATTCAGATGAACCATAAGTAAATGGGCCATGTTGCTTGTAAAATTTCTTTTAAGCAAATTCAATTCTAAACACTGACATAAAAAAGAGAATGACAGTCTCTCGGCAAAATTAGGTAGAGAAACACTAAAAGGAGGTGAATTTCTGCAGCGTGAGAAGTAAGATTGTGGTTACTTATGTGGTAGGATACTGTCAGGCGCCCTGAAAGAGCTCTATGGCCCATCCTCACACTTCATATCTCCTGGTGCATGGGACAAAGCCTTCCATTCCTGTGTTCAGGCATTTGGGGAGGAGTAGGCAGTTAATGTGATCTCAGATGAGTATAGCAAAAGAAAAGAACTAGGAAGCAAACCCCAGAGAGCAAATCTCCACTCCTTCTCAGATCTACAGACAAGGAATGATTTCCCTATTTTGGACAATAAATGGACTCTTTTGGGCTGAGATGATCACAAAGATACATGCCTGGACATTAAGGTTGGGCCGCAGAGACCCTCATTCTCACTGGGCATCAGAACCACCAAGCAAGATTCTGAATGATACCTATTTCCTCCCGGCTCCAGGAAATATCAAACGGCGAAAGCTCTGCCAGAGTTCTCCACCTCAACACTAAGACCCAGCTCCACTCAAAGACCAGCAAGTGACAGTGCTGGACACCCTACGCCAAACAACTAGCAAAAGAGGAACACAGGGGCGTCCCTGGTGGCGCAGTGGTTGAGAGTGCGCCCGCTGATGTAGGGGACACAGGTTCGTGCCCCAGTCCAGGAAGATCCCACATGCCGCGGAGCAGCTGGGCCCATGAGCCATGGCCACTGAGCCTGCGCATCCAGAGCCTGTGCTCCACAACGGGAGAGGCCACAACAGTGAGAGGCCCGTGTGCTGCAAAAAAAAAAAAAAAAAATTTCGATCCGTGATCAGTTGAATCTGTGGATGCAGAACCTGCAGATATGGAGGGCCAACTTTATAGCAGAATGGGCAAATAAAATGTAGTAGATTCATGCCATGGAATACTACACAGCAATGGAAAAGAGCAAACATCTAATACACACAACAGCATGGATGAATCTCACTCATAATGAAATAAGTGAAAGAAGCCAGATACAAGAGTATCTACTATATGATTCTATTTACATTAAATTCAAAAACAGGCAGGACTCATCTATGGTGATGGAGGACAGAAGAGTGGTAACCCTCGGAGCGGGGCGCTGAACGAGAGGTGTTCTTCTGAGGTGTTGGGAATGATCTATATATCTTGACCTGAGTAATGATAACACAAGTGGATGCATATATAAAATTCATTATGTTGTACACTTAAGATTTTTGCTCTGTGTGTCCATTTACTTGTTTGTTTTAAACTTCAATTACAAATATTAAAAAGTCCCCCAAGCGATTCTGAGATGTGGCCAGAACTAAGAACCACTGCCATCAGGTTACCATGTCTGCCAAAGTATCATTCTACCCACACCCAGCTTTGTCCTTAGGTAGCAGATTTCGCCATGTCATTCTTTGCTCTCATAAAAACACTTATGACACTTCTGAGTGGCTAACAGAGAAAGCACTAAGTGCATCATTTAAAATTCCTAACGAGGCTGTTATCTTCATTAATTCAACTTTTCTGCACTTTGCAATTTCTAAGAGTCGGGAATTCTCTTGTCAGTCCTTCAACTCTGTAGGTCCAAATGTCCAGAAAGAAATCTATGGCATAACAGCTGACCTCTTAACATTCCCCTGGTTTAGAACTTTCTCTTCTGCACTGCAAGTCCATGCAAAAAATTACAGAATAGTAGAACTATGTAGGAACCTGAGAAATAATCTACTCTGAGGCCCAGACAGGAGAAGTGATTGGTTACCCAACAAATCAGTAATCTGACTCTCATACACTGACACTCTGACACTTTGCCATTAACATGCATTTTTGAATAAGAAATGCTGTCCCCTCAGCCACCTGGTGAAACACTGGTAGTGATAGCAGAGGCCTTGGGAGATTTGGTTGTTGCTCACTTAATGTGTTTTTAACCCAGACATTAGCTAAAAATGCACCTTTTATTTTTAGCATTACTCTTGGCCTGTGGAAATGCAACCAATAATCTTGGAGCCCCCGTGTGCCCTTGGTCACTCATCTGAAGGCACCAGAGTATCCCACACTAGCTCAATCTGCAGTGAAGAGAGTGAAAGAAGGGGGAAGTGTTACAGTGCAAAAGACACTAATCAGATATAGAGTTCCATTCCAAATTTGCCTCCTACCTGACCTTAAGCAAATCAAGAAAACTCCAAGAACCTCAGCTTGTTTATCTATAAAATGGGAAAATGAGCTATGGTTCAAATATTTCACTGACTTATTGTAAGTTTCAAATGAGACAAGGTTTATGAAACTACCACAAGCCTCTACCCAAACACACAAGGCTTCCTCCTTTTTTTTTTTTCTTCATGATACTAAATATATCTGTGAAGTCAAAGGAGGAGAACAAAGCTGGAAATGTGCAGATGGATGGTTTCTCTGCTAAAATATTTTCCAGCAAAAGACATCTTGTTAACAAGCTACTCTGTATACTGTAACATGTATTTCACAATTTACCTACCTTCTGCAGGCTGTCAAAATAATTGGCCTATAATATTTCTAAAATATAGTCAGCCATCTCTGGATTTATTATGTGTATATCCATTTGCATAATGATGGCTGAATTTACACATTGTGCATCTTTCCAGACTTTAGGCTTCTATTACTCTTTCTTTTAAAATCACAAGTCTTGATATGGAATGTAAGAGTGTCTGAGCATGGTTACCATTTTCTTCAGCATAAAAATAAGTGATGGAAGCAGTGCTCCACTGTTAGCCTGGAGATGAGACAGTAGTTACCACTGATAACAAACTTGGAATTTCTCTTGCATTGGCCAGAGAAGAGATGGTTCCAGATTTGCTACTCAATTCTGTCAAGGCAGCAACCCCGACCTCAGTAAGCTGGCAGAATACTTGAGGCAGAAGGATTGCTGCCCGCTACCATTTTATCTGCTATCAGGAAAAGATCTTATTACCCCAATCCAAGGTAAGTGGAAACAGAGAGGCGATGGCCCCAGCAGATAGCGATCAATGGCTGGTACTGCTGACTGGCTATCCCGAAGCCGTCCCCAGCCCCATTCTCCCTTGCTGCCTTACACTACAGAGAGTGGAAAGTCAAATGCCTTCCCATATTCCCTTGCAGCTTTGGGTTGCTGTATGACCCAGCTCTGGCCCGTGAGCTACAACTGAGTTTTTCAGCTTTTTGTGTCCATAGGGTATATCTCACTAGGAATATATAGTCAAATTACTGTGGTTTAACGTCATGTGAAATATTTCTTCCCTCTGTACTTTTGCCGCTAACTTACTGTACCTTTAGATTTGTTGGTTTCATTTTGTTTTTGATTTTTAGGAAATGCTTTTAAATTTAATTTTGTTTAGAGTTATGTAAAGTGTTTACATGATTGCAAAGTCAAATCTGCAAAACGTATTAAATCAGAAAGCCCAATTCCTATCCCTATCTCTTCTACTTGGTTTCTTCCTTACTCCTACACGTGACTACTTTAAAGATTTTGGCTTACTTTTCCACTGGTGTTTTGTTTTTAATTTTTAAATAATTCTAGATTTACAGAAAGTTGCCAAGATAACAGACAGTCCTCATATACCTTTCATCCAGCTCCCCTAAGAAATTAACATTGGTACAATACTATTATCTAAACCATAGACTTTCTTCAGATTTCATTGTATTGTTGCTGTCCCACTAATGTCCTTTTTCTGGGCCAGGATCCTCCTTTACATTTGGTTGTTATGACTCTTTAGTCTTCTCCAGCCTGAGATGGTTTGCCAATCTTTCTTTGTCTTTCATGATTTTGACACCTTTGGAAAGGACTGGCCAGTTATATTATGTAATGTTCCTTAATTTGAGTTTGAATGATGGCTCTTCGTGGTTAAATTCAGGTTATGCATTTTTGGCAAGAAAATCATAGACATGATGCTATACCCTTCTCAGTGCATCATATCAGGAGGCACATGATGTCAATTAACCCCATTACCAATGAGGTTAACTTGGTTAAGGTAGTATCTGCCATGTTTCTCCACTGCAAAGCTACTATTTTTCCCTTTGTAATTACTAAATATTTGGGGGAGATACATTGAAACTATGCAAATATCTTATTTCTGCTCAAACTTTCATCCACTAATTTTAACATCCATTAATAATTCTTGCCTAAAACAATTATTTGCGTAGCTTTTGCCAAATGGTGATTTTCTATTTACATCATTCTTTCTATATTTATTTACTTATTTTAATTAATTAATTTATTTATTTTTGGCTGTGTTGGGTCTTCATTGCTGTGTGCCGGCTTTCTCTAGTTGTGGGGAGCAGGGGCTACTCTTCATTGTGGTGCGTGGGCTCTAGGCGTGCGGGCTTCAGTAGTTGTGGCACTCAGGCTCAGTAGTTGTGGCACACGGGCTTAGTTGCTCTGCGGCACGTGGGATCTTCTTGGACCAGGGCTCGAACCCGTGTTCCCTGCGTTAGCAGGCGGATTCTTAACCACTGCACCACCAGGGAAGTCCCTATATTTATTATTGAACTTCTACCGAAAACAGAACTTTTCTGCCTCTTTCATTTATTTTTTTACCCAATTATTTATTTATATCAGTATGAATTCATGGATATTTATCTTATTCTATAGGTTATAATCCATTACTATCATTATTGTTTAATTGCTCATATTTTCCCAGATTTGGCCATGGAGAGTTCCTTCAAGTTGACTCTCCTGTCCTTTCAACACATCCCCATGATTTTTCAGCACTTTTATTTTCTGACACCACAAGATGTTTCAGCTCTTCCTGTATCTTCCCTGCCCTAGTCCTGGAGTCAGACATATCTCTAAGGAATCTTGGTTCCTTTTATTGGAGAATAGATTTGGGCACTATGTGTGCTTCTTGCTACTGGGGTGTCACTGAACGTCATCAAAATTAAATTATTTTGCTTTGCAAAAGATACTGTTAAAATGAAAAGCCACAGATTGGAAGAAAATATTTCTAGAACAGATAACTATCTGATAAAGGACTTGTCCCAGAGTATTAAAAAAAAAAAAAACCCTCAAAACTCAATAGCAAGAAAACAAACAACTCAATTAAAAACGTGCCAAGAATTTGAACAGACACTTCACCAAAGAAGACACGTGGGTGGCAAATAAACATATGAAGAGATGCTCAACATTGTTAGTCATTTGAATATGTGAATTAAACCATAATGAGAAACTACTATATACCTATCAGAATGGTCAAAATTGAAAAAAACAACTCAAATATCTTCCATTGGAGAATATAGAAACAAACTGGTACACATATATAATGAAATCTACTTAGCAATAAAATGGAACAAACTACTGATACAGGCAACAACACAGATGAATCTCAAATGCACTGTGCCAGATGAAAGAAGCCAGACCAAAGGCTACATCCTATATGATTCCATTTATGTGACATCCTGGGAAAGGTACAGAGACTAGAACAGTGTTTATCAGAGGCTGGAGTTAGGGGAGAGGATAATTACAAAGGCGCACCAGGAAATTTTGGGGGGTAATGGAAATATTCTATATCTTGTTTGTCATGATAGTTACAAAACAGATATGTCACAGTGGGTACATGAATTTGTCAAATTTCTTAGACCTGTATACCAAAAAGAATGAATTTTCCTATATATAATTTATTCCTCAATTTTAAAAAAAAAGCAGGGAGGGATGCAGACAGGAAATTCAAATCAGATCTCTAAAACTCCAGATTATCTATGTCTCGTCAAATGCTGCCCACCACACTTAACAGGGTGCCATTTAAATTTTCTATAACTTTCTGTGCTTCTGTGATCAGAGGCCCGGAAATAGCCATGAAGCATCATGTGAATAAAGTACCTTGTACATTTGGAATAGGGTTTTACAAGAAAAGATGAGAAAAGCGGCTCTTCTTCTATGCTGATAAAAGGTGTAAGAAGTAAACCATGTTAAGAGGCTTAAAGACCTGAGCTCTGGAAATCTTAATTTAAGAGGCACAGGTGGGGCTTCCCTGGTGGCGCAGTGGTTGAGAGTCCGCCTGCCAATGCAGGGGACACGGGTTCGTGCCCATGTCCGGGAAGATCCCACATGCCGCAGAGCGGCTGGGCCCGTGAGCCATGGCCGCTGAGTCTGCGCATCCGGAGCCTGTGCTCCGCAAAGGGAGAGGCCTGCGTACCGCAAAAAAAGAGTAAAAATAAAATTAAAAAAAGAGGTGCAGATGGGCCAAAATCTTTTTGAATAAAAGGCAGAAAATCTTCCCCAGCTTTGTCCAGGCCGGTGAGTCATTTTGGGTGAACCTGTTCAGAACAACAATTCTGCAAGGCAACAGGCATTGCTCATGACAGAGGCGGGGAAGAGGTGCTCGCCCACTCTGAAGAAGAGCTGTCTCCCCTGTCCCCTCTAAACCTGAAGTCAGGTATGTTCTTGTCTTAACGCCCTCCTCCCAATCAAGCCCACATCTTTTTCATCCAGTACAAATCCCTTAAAGTCCTTACTGTGCTAATGAGGCCAGGAGTCTACAAACTGTGGCCCACGAGCCAAGTCCAGCCAGCTATATGTTTTTGTACGAACTTTGAGCAAAGAGTAGGTTTTTACAATTTTTTAATGGCTGAAAAAAAATCAAAAGAAGAATAATACTTCATGAAGTGTGAAAACTAAAAGGAATTTGAATTTAATTAATAAAGTTTTAGTGGAACACAGCCATGCCTGTTTGTTTCTGCATTGCTTATGTCTACTTGAGCTTCACAACAGCTGAGCTGAGAAGCTGCTAAAAAGACCATGTGACTCACAAAGCCTAAAATATTTACTATCTGGCTCTTTACAGAAAAAGTTTGCTGACCCTTAATTTAGGCATGTTCATTCTGTTGGCTCTAAGTTGATGTCTAGGCTATAAATTTATAAAAAGACAAAGCCCAGAAGCATCCTTTACACAGTAGATCACGTCTCTGTGACATCATAACAAATTGTGTTCTTGTATAATACCTTTTGCTGCTGCTAAGCAGGATAAAGAAATGTAGAATTGCAGGAGGAAAAGAAATAATTTGAGAAACACATGGATTCTTTGTTTCTAAAACTACTTAAGTACCCCATAGTTGTACGCACTCCTACAGGAAATTTGTAGAGTTCAAAATAATAACTATTCATTAAGTACTGGTTCACAATATCCAGTCACTCAACTCAAAGAACATTTTACCAATCTCTCAACTCTACAAGCTACATTGTCTTTCCAACAAAAGTGTAACAATCCTATCCAGAGCTGTGAGGGCAAGTTATACTGATTCTGGGCATTTGCCTCCTCACCTGTTTATATTCTAGCACTGCCCATATTTTCTTTTGACATTAATCAGAATATGAGGCCAAATGATATAGCAAAAAGAGTGCTGGACCCAGAATAGGATTTAGAGTCTAAAAATGTGCATTTACATCTTGGTTATACCATTTACACTGGATGAATTTTGTAACATCTTGTAGCCCTGATGTCCTTATCTATAAAGTGTGAATAAAAATTACACTTCACAGGACTTCTAAGTAGTAATAATTATGTGCAAGCATCATGCTTACGTTATGATGATGATGATGATGATGATATGTTCATTCTGTCTTCTGGTCCCCTTCCCTTTCTGCTCCCTCAACCTCACTAAAATTACTTGTCTGATATTGGGAAAGCCATTCTGTTAAGTAAGAGAGTTCCTCAGCCAGTGTGGCCAGCAAATCATTAAAAAAGAAAAAAATCAGTTGTTTAAACATTTTGATTAATTGTTCCTATAAACTCACTTAACTAAAGTTTGGCCCTTAAGCAGACAGAGACTAAACAGTTTAATATTGCTTTTATTCTGTGCTTAAGAAAATAGTCTTGTTTTCAATTAGCAGGATCAAAGATATCTCACTAATAGGAGATGATGATCAATTAATTACGAGCTACACTGCTGTAAAGAGAAAATGCTCACTTTTCTTGCGCAGTCATTATCCCTCAAAAACACTGGGGTGTATCATCAAATACAGAAATGATGATCAGATCTTATGAGTTCTGAAGTAACTATTTAAAATGTTATTAACCGTTTCCATGGAAAACATACCTATTAAGGGCCATAAAGGGACAAAAACAATTGGCTCTAGAAGTCGTTGTGAATAGTGTCAACTCCTACTTACATGGGCGAGGCACTGGGAATTTAATAGCACTGAATTGGGGGTCAGGGGCCTGAGTTCTCGTCCCAAATCTAACGCTAACCAGTGAAATGGGCAAGTGTTGCTTTATGAGCCAGGTTTTGAGTTCACAAATGTTCTCTCTCCATTCACATGTAACTCAGTGAGTGTGCCTCTTGAGTGTTCTTGGCTCAAATCAGGAGGATGTTCCTTCTAATAAAGCAGTGATTGAAAGGTTCAAAATTCTAACAGACATTGGTTATAAGGGTTGTTGGGTTTTTTTTAAACAATTTCTTTTATGCTATTGAAGATTGTATGCAATAAGAATCTGATACCACTCACCGAGTCTCTTGGCCATCTGCTTGTGAGGTTTCTTTGCTTTAATTGTCTCCTATGACCCAGCAGTAAAGACCCCATCCCAAACAAGGTCAGGTCCCCTTGGATGAGTCTTGGCCCCAGACAAAGAGATCTGCTTTGCTCTTTAATACCTAAAATGATTAAGAATAATGACCTGAGAAAAAGAAAAAAGCAACCTCTGATATCCAAAACTAATCTGATGTTCACAACTAGACCTCAATATTTTTACAAGCTCGTTTGAGATTCACAGCCAGGACATTCTTGTTCTCCTGCAGAACATAAAATCACAGAATATCAGCCTCAAACAAGGTTACTCTGAGATCATGATAAAATGAAATGAAACAAGACCACTTCATAATTTTAAGCACAAACAAAAACAAGGTCACTGTGACACCCACAGAATACCCAATCATAGCACTATCCTCACTTTCTGACAGCAACCCATCTAGACCAAACTCCTGCTTCCTTAGATTCTCCCCTCACTCACACCACTGGAACCCAAATCTTATAATATGTTCTAACACCCTCTTACTGAGGGACCCCATGATTCCCTACAATGAGTAATAAACCCAACTTATTTAATCAAGTGTGCTTACAGTGGTCTTTGACTAAAAGGCATTGACACATCCAAATATATCTTTTCCTCTCTCACCTGGGACACCTAGAGCCAGGCTGATAGAAATACTATAAAGGCACAAGCACACCAAAAAAAACCTCACCACACACAGCAAGCTATAAAGACTTGGCAGAACAACTTTGCACTCCAGTTCCTGTCCCTTTTGTATCTTTTCTTTATCTCTTGGAAATGAAATCTCCCAAGCTTCATCTACAAAAAGAAGAAATTGGACTAGAAGGGTATTTCCCAAACTATGTTCCTTGGGAAACCAGTGTCCTTCAAATGCTGACAGATGTTTTCAGAAAGGATTCTGTGGGAAAACGTGCTTGAGAAACTCTACAATCTAGAGTAAGTCCCCTTTCATAGTTCTAGTTCCCATTCTACAAGCTACTTTGAGAGTCATTTTAACCTCCCTTTACTTAAATCTCAGTTCCTTACCTGCAAAATGGTTGTTGTAATATGCCCTGCCTATTCCCCAGTGTTTGGAAGCAAATTAAAAATGTAACAGAAAAGCCTAGTCCAGAAATCAGGCCAAGAGGATGTGTCTGTGAATTAGAGCGAGCACAGTGAGGAAGGGGAGGCTGGGTATTCCAGGGCTATGTCTGCATGACAAATCAACCAAAAACTTGCATATATTTATTATGTTCACAGATTCTCTAGGTCAGGAATTTGAACACTGCATTATAGGGATCGCTTGTCTCTGCTCTACAATGTCTGGGACCTCGGCTGGGAAGTTTTGACAATGGCTGGTGGCCACAGTCACCTTGAAGGCTTCCTCATTCACCTGTCTGGTGGTTGAGGCCAGCTATTGGCTGAAACACTTATATATGGCTTCTCCATGTGGTCTCTCCATGTGAGCTAGTTAGAGCTTCCTAACAGCATGATGGCTGGGCTCTAACAGAGCAAGAGGGATGTGCATGGCATGTTTATGACCTATCCCAGAAGTCACACAGTGTCACTTTTGCCACATTTTAATGGTCAAGGCAGTCACAAAGCTTCACCCAGATCAAGGGGAAGGGACATAGACCCTACCACCCAATATCAAGAGTGTCAAGGTCACACTGAAGAAGAGCATGTGGGATGGGAGACATTTTTGTGACCATCTTCAGAAAATACAGCCTCTTACTCTGGGGCAGATGCAAAGTCAATGAAAAAAATACAGATTCTTGAAGTCTGGCTGGAGGAAGAACAAGAGGAAGAAATCAAGGATTTTCCCAGATTTCAAGTCTAGGTGGAAAAAGAATAACCACAAAAGGGAAGGCTTGAGTCAGAGTCAGTTTGGGGAGAAAGACAGCTCAAAAGATGTTCCCAGTAGTTCTGCTTTTTGAGTTTGGAGAAGATATGAGCATGTTTACTGGCAGAGATAATGGAGCCAAGAGGAAGACTAAAGATAGAAAATGGGGGAGAGAAAATTAATAGGACAAGATTCTGGAGGAGACAGATGTGACTAAATACTCAGATGGAGGTTTAACTTCACATGGAGAAATGCTATTTCTCTGAGGAAATAGGGGGAGAGGATGGGGGAAATAGAACAGAATTCTGAGACATTTTGAAGTGCAGAGAAGGGAAAATGGCAGATCTCAAACTGAATAGCCTATCTTCTCAGGGAAGTAAGAGATAAGAAAATCTGTTGAAATTAACATGAGATGTCTTAAAGTCCATAAGGAATAGAAATGACTAGGCAAGAAACTGAATAGGATATCTGTAGGATATGACTCAAGTAGTTCTTATTTTTGAAAAAAGTTGAAAGAATGTTAAAATGATAATTATTGACACTGGGTGATGGAATATGGGAATTTATTATACTGTTCTCACTAAGTATGTGTGTGATTGAAATTTTCATAACAAAATGTTTAAAATTTTTAAAAAGCTTTTGAATAATACACTTATCTGGTTTGTTTGTTTTTTTAAAGAAACTTATAACATTGCATTTTTATTTGTGGGTTGTCAATAAAAATGTTTCCCTTAGGTCAATGGCTCTCAATGGTGAAAGGATTTTCTATTTGTCTCATACTTATTACTGCCCTAGATAAAAGTTCAATCAATTCACATGTACCTGTAAAACCCTCTGCCTATTATTTTTTAAATGCCTGCCGTATACTTGAGGCAAGTTCTGAGATGATTTCGTTTATTTCCCCTAAAAGCACATTATTGCTTTTTGTTGAACTAAACAAGTCTTTTATTTCTTTACTATCGTTGTTATTATTATTATTACTTAAGACAAGTTGGTTGCAGGTTGGGTTTTTTTTTTTAAAGGAATTTTTTCTTTTTGTTTTTTAATTTATTTTTGGCTGCATTGGGTCTTTGTTGCTGCGCGTGGCCTTTCTCTAGTTGCGGTGAGCGTGGGCTTCTCACTGCAGTGGCTTCTCTCATCGTGGAGCACGGGCTCTAGGCGTGTGGGGCTTCAGTAGTTGTGGCATGCAGGCTCACTAGTTGTGGCACACGGGCTTAGTTGTTCCACGGCACGTGGGATCTTCCCAGACCAGGGCTCAAACCCGTGTCCCCTGCACTGGCAGGCGGATTCTTAACCACTGCACCACCAGGTAAGCCCCACAGGTTGGGTTCTATTCTGTCCTTTTCACAGCAATACGCACGTGAAGAATATCACAGGGTTTCCAGTCTTGTTAGATTTCTTCTTGGCATTGGGAAAACATTGAGCTGGCAAAATAAATAGCTCAAATCTCAGAAACATGTTAGAGTGATATGGAATCCTGTATGCTTCATAGCGCTAATCAACAACCATTTATATTCTTGGGGATTGAAGGAAACATATTAAGAAAGGATATCCTTGCCTTGTACAAAACTGTCACAGTCAGCTAGCAAGAAATATTAAAGACTGAAGAAATATCCATGAAGCAGCCACTTGGTTTTCTGAATCATGTCAATGATACCCAGAATTCATCAAGTTCATGGTTCCACATCTTGGATTGTGAAAAGTAACTCGGAAGTGTGCGTGATTTTGACCTTTAATCAAGATCTCTTTTTCTGCATTATATTAGGAATAATGAATTGTCATAAATATCATGTGGCTCAAACCAATATTCTGGGAAAATGGCTGGTGGGTTTTAGAAATTAGATGGCAAGCAACTCAAAATCAGTTACTGCAAGTATCTTAAAAGGAGAGTAGCCTAGCTTTCCAGCTTTAGATCTTACCAAACCATCCACATGTTGACCAGGCTCCTGTTCAGGTAAGAAGCACTAGAATGAAGGACATATTTACATAATATGGTAGATGAAAAATCTGAACAGGATAGAGGGAGAGGGAGAGAAGACCTGGGAGATTAATGAAAGGGAAGACTCAAAAGCATGAACTCAAGGTCTGAGGGGTGGAAGACATCATGCATCCCTTGATGAGGGGTCAAATTATTTCTTTCATATCAGGACAGCAATGCGAAGACAGAAAATAGGAAAATTTTCAGTCAAATGTATTTTACTGGGCAAAATGCATTTACTGTAGCCAACTTCAGTCTCAATGACGTTTCATGGCAATTTGAGGATTACAAAGGAAAAATTACTGACATCAAATGACAGCACCCACTGACACTATTCCTCCCTTGATTGACATTAATCACAAGTTGCTGTCTATAAAGGAATTTTTATTTAATGGAGAAAGAAGCATATGCCACTTTATCTTAGCATCTTACTAAACAGTAGTTCTGGGATTCATGTGCATGGACTACAGACTATGTCTAGAGCTCTGCTCCTGATTTTGATGTTGGAAAAATTGTGAAGAAGTATAATACATGACAAACTAGGGGAGAGAAAAAGACGGAGAGTGAGGCTGGAGTGGGACTGGTGGCGATTCTTTCTCTAAATCCCCTCACTTCCTTAGTGGATATAAAATATGAGCCAGATATACACAGACACTCTTAGTGGCCAGAGAAGAATCATCCCATCCTTTCCTTTTTGGCTTTAATGAGTTCCCAAAGATCTAATCAAAGGGTTGGTGTTGGATGGACCTAGCGGAGATGCCACTCATGGTTCGGCCCTTGTCCAATCATCCCAGGAAAAAGCCTTGTCCATGGATAGGCACAGCCATACCACGCAGCCCCTGTACTCTCCAACCCTGTGTGACACAGACCCATGGCCCCAGTAATGGAGGCAGGGGCCCACCTTGATCCAGCTCCAAGCCCTGACACAGACTAACTCTTGTGCTAAAAGAGGGAGGAGTAAGTGCAGACATTAGCTCAGCAAAATTGATTCCAGGCATTGAACATGAAGCAAATGTTGAAAGGAAAATATAATTTTTGTGTCCAGGTTTCCCTAACTGTGGTAGGCTGAACAATGCCCTTCCCCAAAGATGTCCATGACCTAATATCGAGAACCTGTGAATGTTGTTACCTCATGTAGCAAAAGAGATTTTGTAGATGTCATTAAGTTAAGGATCTTGAGATGGGGAGATTATCCTGGATTATCTAGGTGTGCCCAATGTATTCACAAGGGTGCTTATAAAAGGGACACAAGAGGAGTCAGAGAAGGAGATGTGATAGCACAAGCAGAGGAACAGAGAGAGAAAGATTCAAAGATGCTACACTGTTGGCTTTGAAGACAGAGGAAGAAGGCATGAGCCAAGGAATGCAGGTGGCCTTTAGAAGCCAGAAAAGGCAAGGAAACAGATTCTGTGCTAGAACATTCAGAAGGAATGCAGTCCTGAAAACCCACTGCAGACTTCTGACCTCCAGAACTATAAGATAATAAATTTGTGGTGTTTTAAGTCACTGAGTTTGGGGTCATTTGCTTCAGCAGCACTTGGAAACGAATATGCCAAGAGCCCATACAGACAAGATGAGATCGGTTCACTCCTGGCCCCTAAATTACAACCATTTAAGTCCTATCTCACTTGTCAGGAGAAGTCCAGCCTTTCTTTGACTGCTCTCCACAAATAAAAGGGAAAGTTTACTCCTTCCAGGAAGTTGCCTTGGTTGTTTCCAGCTGACTCAGTCCCCTCCTGCTTTGAAACCACTCCTTCCCTCCACCCATGGGGCCACTGATGACCCTGCTGCTGGTCACCGTCCACCCCCAGGATTCACTTCCCTTGCATTCCTGCATCACTCCTTTGTATTGCTTCACCCAAAGCATGATCCTGATCAGCTTCCCTAATTTCCGAAGTGAAATGCAAATGCAAGGGTGAAGCTTGTTGTAATAAGAAAAAATAATAAGTAATGATAAAACTACTAGTTGAGGAAGTTACAACACAGAAGTAACCATCTTAGGTTGGATTCCTTAGAACTGGAACCTGAGATGAGAATTCTTAGGCATGTGATTTCTTCTGGGAGAGAGCAGAGGAATGAGGGAAACAGGATGAGCCAGGGAAAGGAGTGAAGTTACCATGGGATCTTACTGGGAATTCAGCTTCAACCTGATCCCACAGGGAATTCTGGCGTACAAACCGCACCAGAGGATAGTACCACCTCGAAGGCAAAGGGGCCAGCCTTCTGTACCCTGTGTCAGTCCGTCGTTGGCCATAGCCACTTGGGGAATGGGGTAGCATAACCTCCCAGATGAGGAGACTCCCATTCTGCTCAGAAGAATTCTCCAGATAAAGAGGTAGGGATGAATAGGCAAACCTATAGTTGCTGAGGGATGCCATCAGGGGTCCTTAAAAGGGATGTGCGTGGGCACCACTGCATCCATGACAACAACCTATAACATAGCTCACAACTAGTCCTGGAAGAGCACCTCTGCCCTGCCCTGGCCTCACCACTGTTCGAAATAGTTAACTTTACTCTTCATTTTTCCACCTCCTTTTCACTCCACCAACAGAAACGTCCTTGAGCTGTCTCTTCTCCCTGGAGGAGAGGTCCCAGAGACATTTCTTTCTCCCTTAAACACATCACCCAATCCTGTTTCAGTTTCAGGATTTTCCAAAATGATTGACAGCCCTCACTCCCTAATCATGGTCTTAGGACTCCAAGAAGACACTGGAACACAAAGGCCCAACATTAGTACATTTGTCCTAGTTTGAGTAACATGTGTGTACGGCACCGACAGTCCAATCTACGTTGAGCCAAAGTGATTAGCTCATCATTTCCCTTTCACAGCCATTCAGTCCTCCTTGGGGAGGTAAAGATTAACCCTCCACTTTATTCCTGCCATGCACAAACACTCCATAAGAACAAGCAATAACATGCAGGCACTGAAATCTATAAACCCCTTCCTAGGGAAGAACATATCACCAAAAAGTGTTATTCATACTGCAGGTGGCAACACATTAGTGGTCTTGAGAAAAAATTAATGAAAAAAGGCAGACTAGAAAAGATTAAAATTCATTTCAAATAACAAATGTACATGCTGTTTCATGGAGCAAGACTTTGTTTCAGTTATATTTATTCATATATGTATATTCAAACATTTGTATGTCTGGGTCATGATGTATTTCTTATTATAGGTAGGAGTCAAAAAAAAAGTTGGGAAAAAAACTCACCAATGTAAACACTTTTCACTACACAGATAACTTCTCTCATTTTCATCCTGAACAGATTGGTTCCTTGATGTCACTGGAGACTTAGAAATCTTCATTTATTGTTGTGTGTCTTTGCTTCATGTCTACAAAAGAGAAAAATCCATCTGGCTATTTGCTTTCCCCCAAACAAGAGAATTGTCAGCTCCATTCCATATCCCAAAGGTGAACTGAACTCTACTTCTCTACAAAGCCTGCTTTAAACTTTGAAATTATAACATTATGGATTGAAGTAGGTAGAATTATGTCCCCTAAAAAGATATGCTCAAGTCCTAACTCCCAGTACCTGTGAATGTGACCTTATTTGGAAATAGGGTCTTGGCAGATGTAATCAAATTAAAATGAGGTCATACTAGGTTAGGGTGGGTCCTAATCCAGTGGCTGGTATCCTTGTAAGAAGAGGGAAATTTGGACACAGAGACACACAGGGAGAATGCCACGTGACAAGAGGCAGATATTGGAGTGATGTGTCCACAAGCCAAAGAATGCCCAGGATTGCCAGAAACCACCAGAAGCTAGGCAGTGGCAGAGAAAGATTGTTCCCAAGAGCCTTGAGAGAAAGAATGGCCCTGCTGATACCTTGATTTTGGATTTCTTGCCCCCAGAAATGTAAGAGAAAACATTTCTTTTGTCTTAAGTCTCTGGTAGTTTGTTTCGGCAGTCTTAGGAAACTAATACATGGGTTTTCCTATTTCTACACTCACCACTGAATTTTCAAAGATCTTAGCAAATATTTACATGTACCTGCTTGAATATTCATAAAACATCTCTGAAAAGATAACCAAGAAACTGACAACACTAGTTGCCTTTGGGAAAGGGAAGTGGGTAGCAGCAGAATAAGGGAAGGAGGTTTTTTACTATAATACCCTTTTGAATTTTAAACCATGTGATGTATTATCTATTTTTAAAACAAATAAAATAAAAATTTTGAAAATTTATGGCTCAAACAACCTACTTAGCAATCTTCCCCACCTCCCCAGAGATCACTGCTGATGGAAGCCTGTCCCATTTTTTTCAAACAAAGATGTAAAGTCCTAAAAAGAAGGATCACCCTCTTTCACAGAGAACACCTGGTTCACAGTTATTTCCCTTTTGTACCAAAAACCCAGGAAGGCTAACTGTCTAGTCTTATTCAGAGATATCTTTAGTCATCTGCCTCTCTTTCCAAGCTATTTGCTTAAGGATAAAAAGGTACAACACTGGCAGCTGAAACAATGTTCCTATCCATGATATCCTTAATTACTGACTTAAATGAAGAGCCATTGTCAGATTTCCTCATTAAAAGACATATTTTATAAGCAGGTAACTCACACGAATGATTTAAGAAGGACAGGTTCATCAGACAGTTTGAGGTTGAATCTAACAAAGTATGCAAAGTTAATTATATAATTTGAAGTGTTGGACAAAATGGGTCCAAGGGTCTTTCAACATCAAAGCCTCCAGTGGAGAAGGATGCAGTGTAACTGGGGCCTTCAGCTAAACTCTCCCGTAAGACAACTCTGTACAATACTGGTGATCAATGCATATTTCATGAATTGAATAAAATTAAAAGCATAAAATGAAGAGCTAGAAGAGACTCTAGAATTCTTAGGCATGTTTCCCCAGCAATGCTCTGAAAATGGGCACCAGGCTGTCTGGGCTGGAATACTGACTTCACTTTAGCCAGGCTTTTTCTATGCCTCAGTTTTCTCATCTGAAAAATACAGTGGATATACTTTCTGCCTCTTAGCGTTGTTGAGTAGGTGAAGTATATGCAGTAGATGTACTTCGTACCTTGACCAGATTCCCTTTACAAGGCCAGAGCACCCATCCCCTAGCAGGGGAGAATGTGGATACCCCAGCTGCCTCCGTCTCTGCAGAACTGCCCCGGACTGATGGTAGCCATGCCCCCCAGTAAGTTACCCCACCCCATGGCCCACAGACAAAGACTGACTGATATGCGGGTACAAAAGAGACCCCTCCTCTCAAGGCAGGGATAACTCCAAGGTGTGGTTTGTATTTCAGAGCCTCTCTTTAAGGAAGCAAGACCGCGCGTGTCCTCGCTCACCTTCCCCCACCCCTTTCCTTTCCTGCTTCCCTCCCTCCCTCCCAGGTTCTTCCTGAAGAGCACTCCCCGCAATGCGCCCGACTTCCTGCTTCAGGCTCTGCTTCTAGGGAACCCTACCTAAGAGAGGAGGTAGAGAGCTTCAAAGTTAAGTGTATAAACATTCAATCCAGTTTCATCGTTATTGCTTAATCATTCAAATTTAGAGCAAGCACAAAAGCAAAGGACCTTTGACATAATCCACCCCCGAAGGCTTACAGAGGAAAGTGGTGATACAAAATCTGAAAAGACAGAAAATTACTTGGGTGAGTCTATTCCCAAACTAAGACTGAGGAGACAAACCAGGAGCCAGAAAGACATAGACTGGCCCTGTTTAGATTTCTTTTAAAAACTAGACCCTGTGGTGAAGGCCTAAAATTAATATTATGCGCTGCCTTGAGATCTGGTGAAATCAGCAGGGTCTCAAATAGCCTAATTGCAAGTGCCTCTCCCTACTCTGCCACAAAGATCCTCCAGCCAAACAACTCTCCTTATCACAGAAACCAAGAACAGTTCCCTGCAGCCCTCAGAACTATTCAAACAAGCCAATCACATCCTCCTACAGAAGCCAGGGTACACCTCACCCTCTTGATACCATGAAGCCTGCCTCTCACAGTCCCTGGTTGTTCGCTCTGCTTCTGAGTATAACTCCCATGTAGCCCTACGTGGCACGTGGGATCCTCCTGCCCCAGACTGTGAGTATGTGTGACTAATAAACCATTGTCCATCTCATCTCTCCAGTGGTGGATGCTGTGTGTTCAGCCATCTCTATAACTCCATGGTGGGAAGCCATTCATCACCAGTGGGGTAAAGAGAAGGCAATGAAAACAGACCCTTATTAACAGGGCTTTTAAGACTTCTTAGTTTTTTAACTTCTCCATTCTTTTGTTAAACTTGTCAATTTTCACATATGAAATTGAGAAAAGCCAAGTGTGTGTGTACGTACGTATATGTCAAAGAAACAAGATTAGGTTGGAAGAAGCTGGAAAATTGTCTTTCTCTGTAGCAAACACAGGAAAGAGGCTGTGTGTGTGGATAAGAGGCAGGGGTGGATGAGGCAGAGCTCGCCTGGGCCAGAGGGAGAGAGGAAGAAACGAACAACTTGCCGAGACAAAGCTGTGTTCTAGGTAGAATCCTGGCCGCTCCCCATTAGACCAAGGTGCTTCCCATTAGAACAGAAACCAAAAATCAGTGGGAACGGATCAGAGCTCAAAAGTAAAGGAAGTAAAGGTGCTTGGGCAGAAACGAAAAATGAATGAAGAACAGGTGAAATACACATTATTCGTCAAGAACTCCTGACACTGTGGTTCTTATTAATGCAGAATGTGAGGGATGAGGTTTGGTTTCTCTCACTAGTTTTAGCTAAGGTCATCAAAAATTTTGGCTGCCTTTTAAGTACACAGTACCTTGACCTTGATACTCAGCCTAGTTATGAGATCACTGGGGACAAGTTGAAGGAGGTGCCCATTTCTAGAGCCTTACAGGAGAAACCTTTCTGCTAATCCCCAAATCACATCCCTGTGGACTTTTCATTCAATTCAACTCATGATTTAGGCACTAAGCACCTACACTATACAATACCTAATGTACCGTGTTTTTCCATATGTGCACCTATGATAGGAGAGAATCTGCCCTTTTAACAAGCCCAAAGGTGAGTCTTACGTGTCCTAAAATTTGAAAAGTAATACTTGAAAATATGCAAAGGAGAAAAAGGCAGGTGAAGCACTGACATTAAAATACAAGAATGTTCTTTGGAAAAAATGGGTCAGAGGCATTTCTCCAGAGAAGACGTACAGATGGCCAACAGGTACATGAAAAAAATACTCAAAATCACTACCAGTCAAAATCACCTTATACCAGTCAGAATGGCCATCATAAAAAAGTCTACAAATGGGGAGTTTCCTGGCAGTCCAATGGTTAGAACTTGGCGCTTTCACTACCGTGGCTCAGGTTCAACACCTGGTCAGGGAACTAAGATCCCATAAGTTATGCGGCACAGCCAAAAAAAAACAAGTCTACAAATAACAAATGCTGGAGAGGGTGTGGAGAAAAGGGAACCCTCCCACACTCTTGGTGGCAATGTAAATTGGTGCAGTCACTATAGAGAACAGTATGGAGGTTCCCTAGAAAACTAAAATTAGGGTTACCATATGATCCAACCACCCCACTCTTGGGCATATATCTGGAAAAGATGAAGACTCTAATTCGAAAAGATACACGCCCCCCAGTGTTCATAGCAGCACTATTTACAATAGCCAAGACATGGAAACAACCTAAATGGCCACTGACAGATGAATGGATAAAGATGTGGTGTGTGTATATATATATATATATATATATATATATATATATATATATATACACACACAATGGAATACTACTCAGCCATAAAAAGGAATGAAATAATGCCACTTGCAGCAACATGGATGGACCTAGAGATTATCATACTAAGTGAAGTAAGTCAGACAAAGAAAGGTAAATATCATATGATATCACTTATATGTGGAATCTAAAAAATGATACAAATGAACTTATTTACAAAACAAAAATAGACTCACAGACATAGAAAACAAACTTAAGGTTACCAAAGGGGAAAGGTGGAGGGAGGGATAAGTTAGGAGTCAGTGATTAACAGATACACACTACTGTATATAAAATAGATAAACAATAAGGACTTACTGTATAGCACAGGGAACTGTATTCGATACCTTGTAATACCCTACAACAGGAAAGAATCTGAAAAAGAATATACATATGTGTGTGTGTGTCTGTGTGTGTGTGTGTGTGTATATTATATATACACATATATGTGTGTATATATATATATATATATACACACATATATGTGTATATATAACTGAATCATTTTGCTGTACACCTGAAACTAATGCAGCATTGTAAATCAAGTATACTTCAATTTAAAAAAATGGGTCAGAAGGAGTTAGTCTTTAAAAAAACAAGATAAAATAAAATGAAATAAAATAAAACAAAATAAAATACAAGATCACATAGATTGAGTCACACTATTAATGGACCAACAGGAAGGACAGAAGCTGTTGAAAAGAGGATGAAGGTAACTGTTCAGCCTCCTGAAAGATAGGGAAGTTAACCTGGGCTTTGAAGGTGAGTAGGATTTAAATTGACATAGAGGGCTTCCCTGGTGGTGCAGGGGTTGAGGGTCCGCCTGCCGATGCAGGGGACAAGGGTTCATACCCCGGTCCGGGAAGATCCCACATGCCGCGGAGTGGCTGGGCCTGTGAGCCATGGACGCTGAGCCTGCGCGTCCGGAGCCTGTGCTCTGCCACGGGAGAGGCCACAACAGTGAGAGGCCCGCGTACCGCAAAAAAAAAAAAATAAATTGACATAGAAAGCATTCCACACACCCACACAATAATGGAAGTAAGCATTCAATGCAGCTAGTATTCATTAATTGCTAAAAAAAAAAAAAATGGCAAACGTCTCAACAAGTACACGGTGGTTGCCATTTTTAAATTTTTTTTTATTTTTTATTTTTATTTACTTTGCGGTATGTGGGCTTCTCACTGTTGTGGCCTCTCCCGTTGCGGAGCACAGGCTCCGGACGCGCAGGCTCAGCAGCCATGGCTCACGAGCCCAGCCACTCCGCGGCACGTGGGATCTTCCCGGACCGGGGTACGAACTCGTGTCCCCTGCATCGGCAGGCGGACTCTCAACCACTGCGCCACCAGGGAAGCCCTGGTTGCCATTTTTATTTGGCTGACTCCCTATTTGAGGGAAACAAGTGACAAAAAAACCTATTTAAATACTTAAATCATAAAAACCACAACTAAGTGGTACCGCACTAATTCTTTATTCATGTGAGATTTGACCGTGTAGCTCAGGCAGTGCCACCAAGGACCTGGTTTCTCACTATGTAGTTTCTTCTCACCCTTCCATGCTGTTGGCACCATCCTCAGGGCTTTCATGCTGATCCCTTGGCTTGCCCCTCACTGCAGCAAAATGGCAGCTCAAGTCCAAACCTCACATCCTTACATCAGCTCTTCAGGACAAGAGATGGTCTCCTTCTATAGCCTCTGCCTATCTTTCAGCCCCATCCTGAATCATTTTCTCACTTGCTCTCTGCACCCCAGCTCCATTGGCCTATTGCAAGCTCATCAAATATGCTATTCTTACTTCTATCACAGCACGTGGGCTTCCATGGTGCATTCTTCCTCCTCTTCACCTAGTTCACACACACTCAAATTTCATCTCCCAGCATAAACTTCATGACAAGGTCAGCCGCTGCTATATGCTCTCAATACATAGTGTAGTTCTCCTTCGTGGCAACATATACATATAACCATTTGATTAGTGTTTGTCTTTTCTACAAGAAAGAAACCATGTCTGGTTTGGTTTATCACTGTATCCTCAGCATCAAGCCAGTGTCTGGACAGTGGGCACTTAATACGTATTTGTTGATTGGATAGTTGGATGGATGGATGGATGGATGGATGGATGGACTTAGCTTCTAAACACGGCCATGTAACTAATTAGCTACATAACCTTCAGCTTTTTTGAGATTCAGTTCTCTCAACTGTGAAATGAAAAGGTTGGACTAGTTGACCTCTAAGACCCTTTCTGAATTTAAAGTGCTGAATTCATAAAGTGTTACTGGCCAGAGAATTTCTTTAACTGCAAGTATGGTGGAAACAAACTAAAAAATGGTGTTTTGGGTTACTCTGCTATCCTTTTACAAATGTCATTTTTAATCTAATTCTGACTTTGTGTGGGTCTCATGCAGTAGTTAGCAATCTGGAGAAACTGATATCCTACAACTGTTACTGAGCAGCTGGAACTGCCAAATAGCTAATACAAGTTAGAAAAATATATATTGACAGTCTAGGCAGATGTTAAATTAAATGTTATTGAGAACATTTTACACATGTTCCTTTCCCTACCCTATCCCCCCATATTTGCAATATTCAAAGTAAAGGGTGGGGCTTCCCTGGTGGCGCAGTGGTTGAGAGTCCGCCTGCCGATGCAGGGGACACGGGCTCGTGCCCCGGTCCGGGAAGATCCCACATGCCACAGAGCGGCTGGGCCCGTGAGCCATGGCCGCTGAGCCTGCGCGTCCGGAGCCTGTGCTCTGCAACGGGAGAGGCCACAACAGTGAGAGGCCCGTGTACCGGAAAAAAAAAACAACAACAACAAAAAACAAAGTAAAGGGTGGATTCGGTTTGATGCACTGCTAAAAATAAAATTTCCATCTTTGAGTGATGTTTAGTACAGAGCACTATTATCATATTGAAATAGATCTTGAATTTACAAAATAGCCTTGCTGTATCCAAATTCATAGAAATTTGATTAGATCCTAAATATATTTTCATTCAGGGTCCAATTCATATCCATCGATTTCTGCATCTTAAAAGAAAATATAATTCATCTTTTCACTTGACATGCCTATGAAGCACAAGATAACATTTCCTACCTGCTCCCCCATTCAACATCTGGATCTGAACTATAATTTGCCTATAAATGAGAAATGAGAATTTTGATCAGGCAGCTTTGCAATCTGTTCAAAAGAGTCTGGGAATACTTGATTGCATAACAAACCTCCAAGTAAATCAAGTGGTGTTAAGACAGTTTAACTACTATACAATATTTTATTATATTCTATCTCCCCTTAAAAATTTATACTTTCTAATGAAGTGATGCAGCCAGAGTATCGATAAAGAGAGAGCACTATGTGGAAAGGTCCTTGTGAAAAGAAACTCCCCTGTTGAGGAAACCAAGGCGCCGTTGTTCCTCTTCTAAGTGGCTGGGGCAGGAACTAGCTAACTGTTCCCCAAACCCATTTCCGTATCCTCCTTGGCTCCCAGGTAGACTGCATTTCCCAGCCTCTCACGTGACAGATTCCTGGCCAATGGAATGTAGGCAGGAAGTTATACACCCCACTTTTGGGCCTGGCTTATAAAATCCTCCCTTGTAATCCTCCACCCTCTTACATCCCACGTATGAAAGATGGCAGAGCTAGGTATGCCTTGTTTTGTGAACACTGTGTAGGGCAGAGCCTCTCTCCACTGTCTCATACTCTCAACCAAATTATGAGCTAGCAGAAGAGAGACTACATTATAGTATCTGTCATTCTTCTCAGTATCTTAGGCTTCTGAGCACAGCACACTACCAGAAGCCTCCATTAAAAATTTGCTATAGGTGATTATTCCTTTTCCCCCATTTTTTCTTCATTTTAAAGACAGAAAAGTAAAGAAGAGGGGAGATCCTGACATTCCATGACTTTTTTGCCCAAGAACCATCTATCCTTGCATAAATTGGGCCCATAAAATACATTGGCTGCAAGAATGGAGAAAACGTTTAGCTTTTTCAAATGAGTGTATTAGTCCACGTTCTCATAGAAGCATATGCCAAGATAAGATTAAACATACAAGGATTTTACTAAGAGAAATGTCCATGTAAGAAAATGCAGAGTGAGCCAGGAAAGCTAGAGGGTCATGAGACCACGACGCGAGGCTGACCCAGAGCGAAGAAGTGAGGGGGAGAAGGCTGGGCAGAAGTGTGCTGCCATGTAGTCTAAGGAAGGTTTGGCAAGGCCATCAGGGAGTCCTCAAGCCAAAGCTGGCCATTGGAGGAATCCCATGTCCGTCCAGAAAAAAACCTGCCTTGGTACTTCTGCCACACATCATTGGCTGGGAGCACCCCTTGGGAGGCAAGGCCTTGGTTCAAACTTGGGGATGGATTTCAGAACCCAGCAGCTGGGGCCATCAGTCAGTTATACTCCCCACAGTTCTTCAAAGCACATTCTCATCGCTTCTACAGAGTGTTCTTTTAAAGATAACATGAGCTTATCCATCTTATCTGTATATCTTTTTGTTTTAATAGATTTTAGCCACTATGAAAACATAAAGGATCAGGACCAGAAAAAAACTAGTCTCCATGATGGGCCTTGTCATAAATTTTGTTTTTATCAGTCACCATCAGTCAATCACATAATGCTCCCCCATTGAATAGAGGCTCATTAACCAAGTTAGGATTTATATTCAGCTGCTAGTTATGGGGACTGGAGATTAAAAAAATGGTTTAACCAAGACAGAGGTTTATTTCCCTCTTATATAAAATAAGTCTGTAGTTAAGCAGTGCAGTGATAGTATTGGGCTGGCCACAAAGTTCGTTTGGGTTTTTCTGTACATCTTATGGAAAAACCTGAAAGAACTTTTTGGCCAACCCAATATAATAGCTCTAAAGTATCATCCTGGACCCAGTCACCTACTATATTTCTATTCCTTCATTCTTAGAGTATGATTACCATCCTCAGGTCACTTCATGTTCCAGAATGGATTCTGGGAATCCAATCATCATGTTTGTATTCCAGTTAGGATGGAGGGGAAGAAGTGAAAACAGAAAGAGACATACACGCTAGCTACGTGCCCCTTTAAAAAACAAACAAAAGTAACTATTCCTGGGAAGTACCACTGTATGCAGACAATTTCAAGATACAACTCATGGGCGACACTTTGCTACACAGGAGGCTGAGGAATTCATTCTTTAAGCTGTGCAGAAAAATTCACCAACTCTTTTCATAGAAGAAGGGGTATGAATACTGGGCAGGTATTCTTTTTCCCAGCCATTTCTCGGGTTTGGTTCTGAGAAGAAAGTTTTAATGTAAAAAGCCTGGTGAGGTTTTTCCTCTGCTACTAGATGAATCTATTATATTAATGACAGCCACTGATCCAGTTCAATTGCCTTCCATAAATTTGCACATATTGTTTATTGGTTGCCTTGTCCATATAACCTGTTCATTCTGTACTTTCTTTCCTCTCTGAGGAGAAGTAAATTTTCTTTTTTTCCTTTTTTTTCCATTATATTAGAGGCCTTCTAGGCTATCTGCCCACCCCACCAGCTTCCCTCTCTGAGAACTGCTCTCCCAGACAAGAGTGCTTCCTGAGTCGTATTTCTAACTACCTAATGCATCCCTGACCCTTGAATATTGGGTCAGGGATAGAAACTAAACCAAGCTGAACAGACCCATTTCTCTCTTCTGAGAACTGGGATCTGGAATCAAGATCACACCTGTCTCCACTGGACATCTGAATAATGGAGATGTAAATTTATTTTATTAATTAATTTATTTATAAATTTATTCATTTATTTATTTATTTTTGGCTGTGTTGGGTCTTCGTTGCTGTGCGCGGGCTTTCTCTAGTTGCGGCGAGCAGGGTCTACTCTTTGTTGCGGTGCGCGGGCTTCTCCTTGCAGTGGCTTCTCTTGTTGCGGAGCATGGGCTCTAGGTGCATGGGCTTCAGTAGTTGTGGCTCATGGGCTCTAGAGTGCAGGCTCAGTAGTTGTGGTGCACTGGCTTAGTTGCTCCACGGCCCGTGGGATCTTCCCGGACCAGGGCTCGAATCCATGTCCCCTGCATTGGCAGGCAGATTCTTAACCACTGCACCACCAGGGAAATCCCAAGGAGATATAAATTTAGAAATGATAGGGACAGACATCTTCTGCCATGTTCATGGAACAGTCAAGAGAGCCAGTTTGCTGACAGAGGAGAGTAAAGCAGAGATGGCACAGCTCTTACTTTGCTGTAGTTATGTGGATCAATCCCTTCCACAGATATTTTCCCAAATATTACATCCAAGTAGATGAACTGGAAGGACCATAAATAGCTGGTAGCTAGTGTCAGGTGCATTCCAAACTACCTCTATTATTAGGATCTAACCGATATAACCCCAGCCTTTTCTTCTATGGTCCTTCCAATGTGGTACACTGGAACCAGCGTGAGATTTGTTGATTTTTTAATGTGTTCCCTGATTCCTATTCCTATCCTTAGTGTATATTTCTTTGAGTAGCTATCTGTTACTTCCTATCAGTAGACTCGTCCTGCCTGCCGTATGTTATCATAGCTACTAGGGATAAAGATAGTGATAAGGGTTGGGCTTGTTGGATTCAATTTGAGAAACTGAGTTCATTTGGCGTTCTACGCTATGCTAGGTCTGGAGAACAAACAGATAAATAAGACATGGACCCTGCCCAGCAATTTATAAGTTGCTATCATAAGTGACTCTCAACCAAGTTCTGGTACTGTATTTGCATGTCAACTCATATCTAGGAAAAGGAGTTAAGATCTCTCAACTGGAAGATGTCCAATAGCTTAGAGGCAGAAAGGGATGATGACTCTACTGATTTCTTGGAAAAACGAAATCCTTTCAAAAGTTTTTCTTTTTCCCCTCTCTGAGCTGATTTTTACCTACACCCCTCTGTTTGTTTGCACTTGGTGTACAGATAGCTCCACTGAGACGGGGATCAAAAAGAATGCCAAAGCACTTTTTTGATCAAAATGCTATGATACTAGAAATCAACTATAAGAAAAAAACTGCAAAAAACCCAAACATGTGGAGGGTAAATAATATGCTTCTAAGCAACCAATGGCTAACTGAAAAAATCAAAGAGGAGGAGGAGAATAAGATTCCACAAGCCTTGTGGCCAAAAAAAAAGAGTAATCATGAGGGGAGGAGAATACAAATGCAGGGTTTTAAAAATTTATTTGAAATTAAGAGATAAGCAACTTAAAACAATCATACACACGCATGCGCGCACACACACACACACACACACACACACATATAGACTGCTATACAAAAACCTCATGGTAACTGCAAACCAAAAATCTGTAATAGAGATACACACAAAAACAGAAAAAGGAATCCAAACATAGCGCTAAAGATAGTCATCAAATCACAAGAGAAGAGAGCAAAAGAAGAAGAAAGGGGAAAAAAAGACCTATAAAAACAAATCCAAAACAATTAACAAAATGGCAGTAAGAACATATAAATCAATAATTACCTTAAATATAAATGGACTAAATTATCCAACCAAAAGACACAGAGTGGCTGAATGGATACAAAAACATGACTCGTATGTATGCTGCCAACAAGAGACTCACTTCACATCTAGAGACACACACAGACTAAAAGTTAGAATGTAAAAAGGTATTCCATGCAAGTGGAAATCAAAAGAAAGTCAGTGTAGCAATAAGTATATCAGACAAAATAGACTTTAAAATAAAGGCTGTTATGAAAAAGGACACTATGTAATGATCAAGGAATCAATCCAAGAAGATCTAACAATTGTAAATATATATGCACCCAACATAGAAGCACCCAAATATATGAAGCAAATATTCACAGACATAAAAGAAGTCGACAGTAACACAATGACAGTAGGGGACTTTAACACCCCACTCACATCAATGGACAGATCAGCCAGACAGAAAATCAATAAGGAAACTGGCCTTAAATGACATGTTAGACCAGACAAACTTAATTGATATATAGAGCATTCCATCCAAAAGCAGCAGAATACACTCTTTTCAAGTGCACACAGAACATGCTCCAGGATGTTCACATCCTGGATGTCCAGGACCTAGGTCACATGCTAGGTCACAAAACAAGCCTTAGTAAATTTAAGAAAATTGAAATCATGTCAAGCATCTTTTCTGACCAAAATGCTATGAGACTAGAAATCAACTACAAGAAAAGAACTGCAAAAAACACAAACACATGGAGGCTAAACAATATGCTACTAAACAACCAATGGCTAACAAGAAATCAAAGAGGAAATAAATACCTAGAGACAAATGACAATGAAAACACAATGATCCAAAACCAAAGGGACACAGCAAAAGTAGTTCTAAGAGGAAAGTTTATAGCAATACAACCTTACCTCAGGAAACAAGTAAAATCTCAAATAAACAAGCTAATCTTACACTTAAAGCAACTAGAGAAAGAATAACAAACAAAACCCAAAGTTAGTAGAAGGAAAGAAATCATAAACATCAGAACAGAAATAAATGAAATAGAGACTAAAAAATAATAGAAAAGATCAATGAAACTAAAAGATGGTTCTCTGAAAAGACAAACAAAATTGACAGACCTTTAGCCAGACTCATCAAGAAAAAATGGGAGAGGGCCCATATCAATAAAATCAAAATGAAAAAGGAGAAGTTACAATCAACACCATAGAAATGCAAAGGATCATAAGAGACTACTATGAACAACTATATGCTAATAAAATGGAAAACCTAGAAGAAATGGACAAACTCTTAGAAAGGTACACTATCCCAAGACTGAACCAGGAAGGAATAAAAATATGAACAGACCAATTACCAGTAATGAGACTGAATCAGTAATTTAAAAACTCCCAGAAAACAGAAGTCTAGGACCAGATGGCTTCACAGGTGAATTCTACCAAACATTTAGAGAAGAGTTAAGACCCATCAATCTCAAACTATTCCAAAAAACTGCAAAGGAAGGAACACTTCCCAACTCATTCTATGAGGCCAGCATCACCCTGATACCAAAACCAGACAAAGATAGCACACAAAAAAGAAAATCACAGGCCAATATCACTGATGAACATGGACACAAAAATCCTCAATAAAATATTAGTAAACCAAATCCAACAATACATTAAAAGGATCATACACCATGATGAAGTAGGATTTATCCCAGGGATGCAAGGGGTTTTTAATATCTGCAAATTAATCAACGTGATATACCACATTAACAAATTGAAGAATAAAAAACATATGATCATCTTGACAGATGCAGAAAAAGCTTTTGACAAAATTCAACATCCATTTATGATAAAAACTCTCCAGAAAGTGGACATAAAGGGAACATACCTCAACATAATGAAGGCCATATATGACAAACCCACTGCTAACATCATACTCAATGGTGAAAACCTGAAAGCATTCCACTTAAGACCAGGAACAAGACAAAAGTACCCACTCTCACCACTTTTACTCAACATAGTTTTGGAAGTCCTAGCCACAGCAATCAGAGAAGAAAGAGAAATAAAAGGAATCCAAATTGGAAAGAAAGAAGTAAAACTGCCGTTGTTAGCAGATGACATGATACTATAAATAGAAAATCCTAAAGATGCTACCAGAAAACTACTAGAGCTCATCAGTTAATTTGGTAAAGTTGCAAGATACAAAATTAACATACAGAAATCTGTTGCATTTCTATACCCTAACAATGAAATATCAGAAAGAGAAATTAAGGAAACAATCACATTTACCATCAGATCAAAAAGAATAAAATACCTAGGAATAAACCTACCTAAAGAGGCAAAAGACCTGTACTCTGAAAACTATAAGACACTGATGAAAGAAATTGAACTCTACACAGATGGAAAGATACTGTGTTCTTGGGTTGGAAGAATCAATATTGTTAAAATGACCATACTACCCAAGGCAATCTACAGATGCAATGCAATCCCTTTCAAAGTACCAATGGCATTTTTCACAGAATTAGAACAAAAAACTTTACAATTTGTATGGAAACACAAAAGACTCCAAATAGCCAAAGCAATCTTGAGAAAGAAAAACAGAGCTAAAGGAATGAGGCTCCCTGACTTCAGAATATACTACAAAGCTACAGTCATCAAAACAGTATGCTACTGGCACAGAAACAGAAATATAGATCAATGGAACAGGATAGAAAGTCCAGAGATAAAGCCTCACACCTATGGTCAACTAATCTATGACAAAGGAGGCAAGAATATACAATGGAGAAAAGATAGTCTCTTCAATAAGTGGTGCTGGGAAAACTGGACAGCCACACATAAAAGAATGAAATTAGAACATTCTCTACCACCATATGCAAAAATAAACTCAAAATGGATTAAAGAAAAAAAATGGATTAAAGACCTAAATGTAAGGCCGGACACTATAAAACTCTCAGAGGAAAACATAGGCAGAACGCTCTTTGACATAAATCACAGCAAGATCTTTTTTGATCCACCTCCTAGAGTAATGACAATAAAAACAAAAATAAACAAATGGGATCTAAATAAACTAAAAGCTTTTGCACAGCAAAGGACACCATAATCAAACAAAAAGACAACCTACAGAATGGGAGAAAATATTTGCAAATGATGTGACCAACAAGGGATTAATTTCCAAAATATACAAACAGCTCATGCAGCTCAATATCAAAAATAATAGTAATAATAATAATAAACCCAATCAAAAAATGGGCAGAAGTTCTAAATAGACATTTCTCCAAAGAAGACATACAGATGGCCAACAGGCACATGAAAAGATGCTCAACATCACTAATTATTAGAGAAGTGCAAACTGAAACTATCGATACAATGAGGTACCACCTCACACCAGTCAGAATGGCCATCATCAAAAAGTCTACAAATAATAAATGCTGGAGAGGGTGTGGAGCAAAGGGAACCCTCCTACACTGTTGGTGGGAATGTAAATTTGTGCAGCCACTATGGAGAACAGTATGGAGATTCCTCAAAAAACTAAAAATAGAGTTATCATATGGGCAATCCCACTCTTGGGCATATATCCATAAAAGATGAAAACTCTAATTTGAAAAGATATATGCACCCCAATGTTCATAGCAGCACTATTTACAATAGCCAAGATATGGAAACAACCTAAATGTCTATCAACAGATGAATGGATAAAGAAAACAAAAGAAAAAATCTACAGGTAACTACTTTTAGGTGGCTTTCAAATGAAAAAGCTCAGAATTATGCCAGGTTATGAAAGTTTATAAAAATTTTAATGCAAATACAAGGAAACAGCAATACTTTTTCTTAGTCTTCCCTTTTCACTCTGGCCCACCTTGCTGTTAAAAAAAAAAAATTGAGTTTCCTACCTTTTGGAACTTTTTATCAGCAGGAGGTGAGAAATCATATAAATTGCTGGAAACAAATGGTAACAGTCAGTCATTTCTTTTATAATAGACCATTAGATTGGTGTATTTGCATGTATCATCAAATTCTCTAATGGAATGACAATGCTAGAGAGATAGTCTAATACAATTAGAATGTAGGCTTCTGGGATAAAATTACTACATGTTTTCCTTGGAGGAGGAAAAAATGTATATCCTCTACCATGAAAATACCAGTGAGAAAAAAGAAGCTATTCTGAATGATTTTGTCCAATATAACATTTTTCTATCATAACAAAATTCTTATGAATTTCACATTAGCCAGTGATTTGAAGGCAGGCATCTTCCAGAGTGAATTTTTTTAAAATGTAGGGCTTCCCTGGTGGCGCAGTGGTTGCGAGTCCGCCTGCCAATGCAGGGGACACGGGTTCGTGCCACGGTCCGGGAAGATCCCACATGCCGCGGAGCGGCTGGGCCCATGAGCCATGGCTGCTGAGCCTGCGCCTCCGGAGCCTGTGCTCCGCAACGGGAGAGGCCACAACAGTGAGAGGCCCGAGTACTGCCAAAAAAAAAAAGGAGAACACACAGGATAATCAAGATCAGGAGCATCATCTTTTATTCTTTGATGCAAAAAGCAGATGCTTTATGAATACAATTATCAGTGAAGGCCAATGTTATGTCTCTAACAAGGAACTGGAGGAGCATTCACCTGAGCAATGCTTCTTTGTGGCAAATGAGAGCTGGAACTACATACAAACTCCCAAGTGGGACAGAACCAGAGGCATGCCCTTGTTCAGAGTTGCACATAAGTCCATCCCAGCCTAGAGGTTGGTTTTCAAGAGTTTCTGGCACCAGATTTAATTTTCACACCTCCTTTTCTTATCAGTACTTGGAAGTACTGGTCAAACACACCCTATCCCCAATGGAAGGCTTCCCTGGTGAACACTGCTCCCTTCTACTCCCTCAAACGACAGAACGATCCCATCACTCCTTGCACTGTTGTCACAGCTCCCATGGCACCCTGACTCACTCCAGAGAAATTATAAAACCATATGGAAATCAAACCCAATATAATTCTGCATCTGGAAGAGTTTGGGGAATACCTTCCCAAGCCTGTAGTTTTATACTAATTTTTTAAGTGAACCTAAGCATTTTGGAGACTTTATTTTTTAAATACAACATTAAATTAACATATTAAATGTTATGCATATATTCTATAGAAAGGTGGGAATAGTAAAAAGAGGAGAGAGAGCTAGAATTAAAAACCAGTGGCTTGGACTTCCCTGGTGGCACAGTGGTTAAGAATCCACCTGCCAATGCAGGGGACATGGGTTTGAGCCCTGGTCTGGGAAGATCCCACATGCCGCAGAGCAACTAAGCCCATGTGCCACAACTACTGAGCCTGTGCGCTACAGCCCGCAAGCCACAACTACTGAGCCCACGTGCCACAACTATTGCAGCCTGCGCACCTAGAGCCCAAGCTCCGCAACAAGAGAAGCCACCACAATGAGAAGCCCACACACCACAACGAAAAGTAGCCCCCGCTTGCTGCAACTGGAGAAAGCTCGCGCGCAGCAATGAAGACGCAACTCAGCCAAAAGTAAATAAATAAATAAATTTATAAAAAAGAAAACATTAAGCTAAGTGAAAAAAGCCTGTCACAAAAACACAAACAAATAAACAAAAAAAAAACAGTGCCTTTAACATGTATTTTAACAACATGAATAATTTAAATCTGCCTCCTGGCATCAGAAAAGACATTCTGAAATATTTTCCAGAGATGAATTTTGGTTTTTTGAAATTTAGTGATAGGATGGGCTTTAGCTATACTCAAATGGATTATTATAAATGAAGTATGGTTAACATAGGGGATGCTAGAACCCCAGAGGAAAGAAAATATTCAAGAGAAATATGCATTTTATTACAATTCAGAAGCTTAAAAAAACAATTTTTTTGTTATACTTAAAACGCCTATGGTGTACTGTATTACAAATGAGGAAATAGAGTATGAAATTAAGTGAATTGCTGAGTGGTCAACCAGTTTAAGTACATCAAATGGCATATTCACTAAACTGGTTATATCATGTTACTTATTTTAGACAGACCCATCATGGGATACATACACTGAAAACAACCCTGAAGAGTGTAAGGCTATTGATATGTTGATGAATGCTTTCTGCAGATATTCTCCCAAATGGTATATCCGAGTAAAGGACCGTAGATAGTTGGTGGACCCAGTGTCAGGTGCTTTCCTAACTACCCTTTTATTATTATAACCTGACAGATACAATCTCAAACATTTCCCCCTCTGGTCCTTCCATATGGCATATAGAAATCAGCATGCAATTTGGTGATTTTTTTTTTTTATCCCCATCCCCACCCCCAGCCCCAGTGCATATTCCCAAGTGTTTGTTTCCTTGTTCATTTATGCATGTTTGCCAATCTGTGAGCAACCTGAGATCGGTAGTTCATCTCAGTCAGCATCCTCACTGCCAGAGACATGATAAGCTTCTAGCAAATGTTTGATGACAGCAAAATTATGAATCAGTCACTTATCAGTGGTGGGATCTTGGGCAGTAAATGGAAATCTCTGAGGCTCAAGTCTCCTCATCTAAAAAAGTGGGGATTAATAATAATACTTGCTTACATTAGAGTTATTTTAAGAAACAAATGAAAAAAAAAAAAAAAAAAAAGAAACAAATGAGATTGTTAGACTATTTGGCTTTTATTGCATTGTCATCATCATTATTTTTGCCATTATTATTCTCATGATGAATTTTCAACCTTTATCCAAGAAGAGAGATTGACTCAGTCCTCTCAAAGTATATGACTAAATTTGAACTTGAAAGATGGAGCCTGACTCATGAGAAGAGGATAATAATGGGCACTATGTTTTCATTGGAAAATCTGAGTTAGCAGCAAGAATCCTGTTTGTTAAAATTCAGATGCAGATAAATAATGAGTAAGGTTCAGGAATAATTGCAGAGTATCCATGGTTACAGAAAATGCTGTCAACACCCATTGTTCTATATATACCTTGGGAGACATGTCACCACATTTCTATAAATAGAGTAGAAATTGATTCATTTCAACCTTGATCATGTGCAAGGCTCCAATCTTCTCAGGAATAAAGGAACTAGACTTGATGTAATGGGGGAATATGTAGTTTAATGGGTGTAATGGGCCATATGTCTGAGGAAGGTCAACAGAGCAAAGAAGAAAGAAAGTTTATGAGAGCAAATGGGGCTTCTGAGTCTCCAGCAGGCGACTCCTTGGGGGAAGAATGACCCTGAGAACCTGAACAACCTCAAGCTACTTAAGAGTTTCTCCTGACCACTCATTCAGTTTTAAATACAAAACAAAAAGACGACTGGAAGATTTCTAATTAAACATGACAGGAAAAATGATCTTTTAGAAAGGCCATAAGGCCAGAAAGAATGAAAGAGTGGATGACAGCAAATGAGAGATGGCCGTAAAATTTTAAAAGCTGGAAAGCAGATGGCTAAGTGGTAAACGACTTAGCATAAATCTAAAATTCGAGTATCTATAAGGATTCAGGGTCAGATAGCAGTATCAACAGAAAAGCCAATTTGAGCTGCAGAATCCCAGGAATGCTTAGAAATTGGCAGCACCAAGTACTTCTGAAGGTTGAGTGGCAAAAGGCTAAAACACAACCATAGCCGAGGGCACGAGTACTGAACTAAAAACAGAGGAATTAGTGGTATCCTCCCAAACCTGCCTCCTATTTGGCTCTGAGAACACCATCAGCTGCTCACTTCCTTCCCAGATAAAGAGAATGATCCCTGAGAAATACTAACATGTTTAGCATTTGGTTAGTTACAGATGCTAACATTTGGGGGTCTCCTATGAAACATTCAGGCCTCCTCTTTGTCAAGCCCCACCAATGTACAGTTTCCACTAAACTAAGCTTTTTAGTGTTTTACTCTTAGACAGACTACCAAGAATTCCTATTTAAAGAAATTTTCTAACATGACAGACAATGAATATATGGAAAAAAGGAAACCAGAGAAAACAGAAACAATGCAGAGAGCAGAAGAAAACTAAACCTCACTATAAGTAGTATCTTCAAATGATAAAAGACTGCATCATCCAAGAAACAAGAACAACATACTATACAGTAAAGAAGCAATCCAAGAAGAAATAAAGAGCTCTTGAAAATTAAAATATAACAGAAAATAAATCAACAGAGGAGTGACAAGAGAAAGTTGAAGAGGGACTTCCCTGGTGGCGCAGTGGTTAAGAAGCCGCCTGCCAATGCAGGGCACACGGGTTTGAGCCCTGGTCCAGGAAGATCCCACATGCCGCAGAGCAACTAAGCCCATGTGCCACAACTACTGAGCCTACGTTCTAGAGCCTGCAAGCCACAACTACTGAGCCCGTGTGGCACAACTACTGCAGCCTGCGTGCCTAGAGCCTGTGCTCTGCAACAAAGAGAAGCCACTGCAATGAGAAGCTCGCACAATACAACAAAGAGCAGCCCCCGCTCACCGCAAATAGAGAAAGCCCGCGCACAGCAATGAAGAGCCAACGCAGCCAATAAATAAATAAATAAAAAGATGAAGAAATTTTATAGAAAGTTGAATGGACAGAAAAAGAAAGAAATGGAACATACCAGAAAAAGGATAAGAAAATCAGAGGATCAATCAAGGAGGTCCAAGATTGAATTATAAGAGTTCTAGAAAGAAAGACAAGAAAATGGAGAGGAGAAAAAAAAATCAAAAAAATAATTAAAATTTCCCAGAACAGAATAAGGGGCCAAGCTAGCACCACGCCCTTGCTAAGGTATTATCGTAAAATTTCAGATCACTGGGTATATGAGGAAGATTCTAAAATCTTCCAGAGAGCAAAAATAGCTCAGAGATAAAAGCTAAAGAAGTAGACTAGCTAGAAGAAAATGGAGCAATGCTATTTAAATTCTTTTAAAAAATAGTTTCTATATAGAACTCTAAACACAATCATATTATCAATATGTTTTGAGAGTAGTTTAAAAATATTTTCAGGGGCTTCCCTGGTGGCGCAGTGGTTGAGAGTACGCCTGCCGATGCACAGGACACGGGCTCGCGCCCAGATCCGGGAAGATCCCACGTGCCGCGGAGTGGCTGGGCCCGTGAGCCATGGCCGCTGAGCCTGCGCGTCCGGAGCCTGTGCTCCGCAATGGGAGAAGCAACGGCAGTGAGAGGCCCGCGTACCGCAAAAAACAAACAAACAAACCAAAAAAATATATATATTTTTTCAGACATGTAATGTCTCAAAAACATGCAAGGTCTAAAAAACCTCAGGAAGCTACTGGAGTGCTGTGATCTTGTGATTTATAATAAGAAATATATATTTGCTCTTCCTCCAGGTCCTGTCACAGAGCTCCTAAAACCCTTGGAATTTCCTGTGTTGAGAGGGATAAAGGTGTCTTTTGTTATGTTAATGAGGAGACTTTTGCCAGTGGAGCCAACCTTGTGATTAGAGGGTTGCAACTTTCAGCCCCACACCACCCCACCCCACCCCACCCCCACCTCTGGGAGGGGTGAAGGGCTGGAGCTTGAACTCAATCACCAGAGGCCAATGATTTAATCAGTCATGCCTAATGGAGCCTCCATAACAACCTAAAAGGACAGGGTTCAGAGAGCTTCTGGGTTGGTGAGCACGTGGAGAATGGGGAGAGAGAGCGAGCTCAAAGAGCATGGAAGTTCAGAGAGCATGGAACTTCCACACACCCCCTTTCCCCATGCCTTGCCCTCTACATCTCTTTCATCTGGTTGTTCCTAAATTAGATCCTTTTATAATAAACCTGTACTCTAGTAAGTAAACTGTTTCTCTAAGTTCTGTGAGCCACTCTGGCAAGTTAATCGAATACAAGTAGGGGGTCATTGGAATCAACAATCTCCTAGAGTCGGTAGGTCAGAAGCCCAGGTGATACCTGGACTTGCGATTGGCCTCTGAAGTGTGGGGTGGCGGGGTGCGGGGGGACACCAGTCTTGTAGGACTGAACCCTTAACCTGTGGGATCTGATGGTATTTCTGGGTAGATAGTGTCAAAATTGAGTTGAATTGTAGGACACCCAGCTGGTACTGGAGAACTGCTTGGTGCTGTGGAACCACAACCCCCAACCCCACCCACTACCACTACCATTGGAATTCGTACCTGAATCATTAGATGTGCTCCACCAAAATGAGGTAGTAAACTAAGACAGAAGATAAAGGATCAAGTAAAGGAATCAAAGAGAGGAGAGATGATAATTCTCTTTCACCAGGATGAGGGTGAAGGGAACCACACAGCTAAGAAGTGAACCCAGAGAACCACTGATTCACATTGGAGAAAGTGGATGGAGGGCTCCAATAAGGATAACTCCAAACACAAAATGAAGCAGTAGATTACCACCAATGTTTGATGTACTCAAAGGGGAATGATGCTTCTGGAAGAGTGTTTGGGGATGAATTAGAGAAAGGTATTTAGAAAAAAATATAGGCCCAAAATGATACAATTATTGGGACTTCCCTGGTGGCGCAGTGGTTAAGAATCTACCTGCCAGTGCAGAGGACACAGGTTCAGTCCCTGGTCCGGGAAGATCCCACATGCAGCGGAGCAACTAAGCCCATGTGCCACAACTACTGAGCCCTTGCGCCACAACTACTGAAGCCCATGCGCTTAAAGCTTGTGCTCTGCAACAAGAGAAGCAGCACGATAGGAAGCACACGTACTACAAGGAAGAGTGGCCCCCACTCACTGCAACTAGAGAAAGCCCGTGTGCAGCAGTGAAGACCCAACACAGCCCAAAATAAGTAAATAAAATAAATTTACGGAAAAAAAAGATACAATTATTAGCTCCAGAGAAAACAAGTTTTCCAAGAAAAGAAACGTAATTATTGTATACTACCTTTACAATGTATACTATTTATGCATAATAGTTACAAAATCACAACATGAATACTGAATTCTGATCTAATTTTTTAAAATTTGGTATAACCGTACTGTAGGATGGGATAGGGTAAGCATGTGTGTTCTGGAACTCAGTGTGACATAGGAAGGGGAGGTAAGAGAGTTAAATCCTCAGCCTCAGTAGTAAGAAATCAATTAATAACATTGAATTAGAAAAAATTAGAAATATCAGTGTTGGGCTTCCCTGGTGGCGCAGTGGTTAAGAATCCGCCTGCCAGTGCAGGGGACACAGGTTCGAGCCCTGGTCCGGGAAGGTCCCACATGCCACGGAGCAACTAAGCCCGTGCGCCACAACTACTGGAAGCACCACAATGAAGAGTAGCCCCCGCTCGCCGCAACTAGAGAAGGCCTGCCTGCAGCAACAAAGACCCAACGCAGCCAAAAATAAATAAAAATAAAATTAAAAAAAAAAAAGAAATATCAGTGTTGATTTAAAATAAGGAGATAAATTCCAGAAAAAAATAGTTAATGCAATCAAAAGTAGTTGACTCTTAAAAGTGGGTAACAGGGATGCAAAAAGGTGGGAAAAGAGATTGTTCATTCTTTGAAAACCTTGTAGAACCATATGAATTTGTAGAATCATGTAATAAAAATGAATTTTTTAAAAAAATTACTGCTGTATATCTTTTATTTCCCCCTCAGATCTACTCTTTGTCCTGCTCCTTTCATTGAGTATTCTGGGAATTTGACTCATGTGGACCACACTAACACTCTTAGTTGAATTGGCTATACAGCAGAGGTTGGAGTGAGAGAGAAAGACATATTTTCACAACTCCAGTTGGGTGGTCCATAAAGCTCTCTCTCCTCTTGCCCTCCAGACCTAATGGCGATAATAATTCTAATGATCTATCCTCAGGTACTGCACTCTCCCTTACGATTTCCCTCCATTCTACCCACATCTTTAGAAATAGTCTCTTCATTAGAATTCTCTTTAAATTACATCATTTGAATGTGTCATGTACTTCCTCCCAGGACCCTGACTAACACAGAGCTTTAGCTACATCTGCATCTAGATTGACTAGAAAATAGATGATAATATTTTCTTAACTTTTAATAACAATAATAATTTATTATAATAATAACAATGTAAATAACACATACACACCTTCCTTCATTATAAATCTCTGGAATCATGGGGTTTTTTTAGGGTAGTTACAGGTTCACAGCAAATTTGAGAAGGAACAGAGATTTCCCATATTCCCCTGCCTTCCACACATGCACAGCCTCCCCCATTTTCAACACCCCCACCCGAGTTCATCACATGTACATTTGTGACAAGTGATGAACCTATGTTGACATATCATAATCACCCAAAGTCCACAGTTTACATTACGGTTCACTCTTGGTGTTGTATATTCTTTGGGTTTGGACAAATGTATAATGACATGTACTCATCATTATGGTATCATACTGAGTATTTTCACTGCCCTAAAAATCCTGTGCTCTGCCTATTCATCCCTCCCTTACCCTGCCACCAACACCTGGCAGCCACTGATCTTTTTACTGTCTCCATAGTTTTGCCTTTTCAAGAATGTCACATAATTGGAATCATATAGTGTATAGTTTGTGTTGTTTCGAGGTCTTTTGTTCTAGTTACATACTCATAGAAAAATTAGAAAATAAAAAAGTTAATCATCATAATTCCACAAGCCTGAGTCAATCGATATTGATATTTTGGTGTGGAAACCTAGAGCAAAGTAATAATTAGGCACTCCTTCAAATGGATATTCTTTAGTGATGTTCAGTGTTTATATAGAGAGCCAGTGTAGGGGAATGGCAGAGCATTAGGATGCTTGCTAGTTCCAGCCTCTCTTAATATTCCCAGTAATGCAAGTCCAGTCCCCAAATTCTACACTTCACTCAGCTCTACTCTGAGTTCACCACCTTCACCTCCAAGCAGCTTTGCAAAGTGTTCCTTCCGATCATGCACAGTGCTGTGTGTAAGAGAAGTTCTGTCAGTATTCCATCTTGGCAACATTTCCGACGATGTTTTAGTGCTCCAATGATCTTTTACCCACCCCGCTTCTTAGCCATTGGTACCCTGGGATAATGTCCATGCCTTTTTTTCCACTTTGGCACCAAACTAAGCATGGTAGCATGAGATCATTTCAACATTGTCAGCAGCAGTGAAGGCAAACTAAAACACGATCTCCACTTTTCCAGCTAAAATGTCAGCTTATCTTGTTTTACAGTCACCTCCACAAAAGTTTCTCTGTGAAGGGTTCACAAAGAGATATTAATTTTGATCCACAGCTGATGTAAGGGGGAAAAATCACTGTTTATATATAAATACTTTTAACTTGGATGGGTGGGATGGACTATAGATTAATGAAGCTCATCAACAGAACGCCCTCAGTCATCTCCCTGTGATGGGGGAGAAAACTTGTGTAATCGAGGAGTCAAACTCACTGCTGCTTAACTTTATACTGTTATTGCTAAAAGCACAGGAGCAATGGTGACATCTTGTGTCAGGTTAAAAACTAACAGGATCTTAATTCCTTGTGGTGTCTACTGGGAGTACTTCAGAAGAGTCCCGACTAACACTCATGTGTACCTTGCTCGTTTTAGCTGCTGACCAAATAATAAAACAGGGGCATTGGTTTTTCAGGTGCAGAGATTACATCTTCAGGAATGATGGGGAAAACTCCACTTGGCATTTGACTGATCTAACTGCCACCTTAAGAACAGAGCAACCAGGAGTGCCAGTCTAGTTCTTCAACTCAGCCCTTACACGTTGCCAGGATATCCTTGTAAAACACATGGGCTCTGGGCCCATCCACCATCATTCGGAAGCAGCCAGAGGAGAGCTGTGGAGCTCTGTAATGATTGCAATTAGTTATCTGACTGCTTCGAGCATTTTCTTCATTTCTTTGGCAAGCCTTTGAATGTCACATGACATGACTGGAACCTCTGGAGCCCAGTAGATGCCATATCAAACACTGCTGGCAGCTGATGCCTGGGAAGCCAAAGCTTTTTGTTTCGTGTGCTCTTTATGAGAGCAGTGGTTCTTAACCGTGGCCATACAAAATCACCTGGGGAGCTTATACAAATATCAATACCTGGATCCATTCCAGACCAATGAAATTAGAATTTCTGGGAGTTGAAGGCAGACATTTTTGAAAAGCCCCCAAGGTGATATTAGCATGCAGCTCTCACCTGGCTCTCCTGCCCTGTTAAACCAGCCACCACACTGTGAAGAAGCCCATGTCACATGGAGAGGCCATGTGCATCCTTGTATTTAAAGATCTAGGCCTTAGTGTAAATCTCTGATTATTTTTTCTTAAAAAACAGAAGACAACAACAAAAACTTCTTAGAATTACTGAGTCAGAGATCATCCTTTAAAATACATATACTGATTACAAATCATTTAATTTTTAAATTTTCATAATTAAAATAATTTATTTATTTTGAAAAATTTGTTGTCAAATAACTTTCCAGGAAGGTAGGTCTTTCCTCAGAATAGTCCTCTGTTCTTGCCATCTTCAATCCCTCTCCTCCCATTCTCCCTTAAATTCACATCAGTTATGCCTTTGACCCCATCACTCCACTGAAGCTGCTCTCCATAGTTCCAAGTTCACTAGTGATCTTCACATTGTTGAATTTATGGCTAAGTCTTCTCTTACTCTGACCTAGAAGCAACGTTTTGCACAGTGTATAATCCCTTCCTGATACACACTTCTTCACTTGGTCGCCAGGACCCACCCTCTTTTGGTTTTCTCATCTCACTGGTTGGATCTTCTCAGTCTCTTCGCTGGGTTTTTCTTCTTTCCCTGTAATGCTCCAGGGCCCAATCCTGGCTCCTTTTTTTCTTTATCTGCCACTCCCTGTATGATCTCAGCCTGTCTCAAGGCTTTAAATTCTACAAAATGCCTTTAACTCCTCCAAATATATCTCCAGCCCATACTTCTATCCAAACTCCAAGCATCTACATCTGACTGTGTACATCTCAAACTCAACATTTCCAAATCTTTTCCCCCCAAACCTTCTCTACCAGCAGCCTTCCCATCACAGGTAATGGCAGTACATGTTTCAACTGCTCAGGCAAAAAATCTTGACACATTCTCAAGTCCCCTCATTTTCTGTCATTCCATATCCAATTCCTCAAGAAATCCTGATGGCTTTACCTTAAAAATATATCCACCATCTGATCTCCTCTTAACACCTCACTGGTACCACCCTGGTCCAAGCACCTGGCCTTTTGCCTGGCTAACTATAATACCCTCCAACAGGTTTCCCTGCCTAAACTTGTCCCTGCCACACACACACTCTAGCAGTCAGAGGGATGGGAACTTCTGTAACATGTGAGGGGGAGCAGAATACATGACCACCAAATATGCCTCTTTGGCAGGTGAATTATTTTGTTGCAATTGATGGGATATAAGCCTCAATTGCCCAACTTGCTGTTGGGTCTCATATCTTTGGGGGTCCCACACATATGAAATTAAAATGTTTTCCTGTTAATTTGTCTTATGTCAATTAAATTGTTACGCCAGCCAAAGAACCTAGAAGGGAAGAAGGGAGAATTTTTCCACCCCTACACATGTCAGACCATGTTGCTTTCTCTGCTCAAAATTCTCCAGTGACTCCCCTTTTCCTCCCACATCCACTGTCCCTTTTCCTGCTCCACATTTTTTTCTGTTGCTAGTGTCACTTCCTAACATACTGTTTGGTTTGTCTACTTATTCTCTCTTTTGTTTATTGCCTGTCTCTCCCCACTAGCATATAAACTCCATTGGGGCAGGATCTCTGTTTTCGTCACTCATATATCCCAAGCATCTAGAAGACTACCTGGAACAATGAAGGCATTCACTGCATGTCTGTTGAATAAACAAATGAATGAATGAAGGCTATTACTCTTTATCTTGAGACCGCTGTGATCTATATGGGCATGTAGACAAGGTTTGTCTACCTGGCCCTCCGCTTCTTCATGCAAGGTGTATCATCCTCTAGTTTCTCTTCAGTTGTTCAGATACCCTCCACTCAGGACTCCTTTCTCTCACAGAGGTCTAGACTCCAAGATTAGGCCTTGTTCTTCTCCTGCCCCCATTCTGTCAGTCTCCTTCCTTCCATCTATGAATATTAGCAAGTAGTCAGCAGTCAAGCTTCCAATTCAAGTCATTCCAGTTAAACTAATTCATGAAGGTCTTTGTGCTTTCTTGTTCCCTTCTCCAAGTCCCCTCTCTGAGAGCCCAGGCTGAGGATGAGCCTAAACGTTAGCTAAATTCGCTAAATTCGCTGTATCCTTTAGTTCTTTAACATTATAATATGTTACTCCCTAGAATATTTGTATTTCAAAGATAAACACTCCAAGAGGGCAATGCTTACTTGTTGAGTAACTCATACGGTATCCTAAGCCTCCATTATTCAAGATTTGGAACATGAAAAAAAATGATTTTTGCAATAAGAAAAGACAAAGAGAGGTAGGTAGTCCTTTTGAGACAGGAGGGAGGGGGACAGGGCACAACCTTTGAAAAGAATGACATAGCCGTTGAGGATATGACAAAAACTGGTTAGAACCAATTAGGCCCAAGCTGGAGGAAGATTCGACTTCCTGTACACTTTGAGCCTCATCATATGCTCATTGGAATACATTAGCATATGCTAAATGACACACCCGCAGGTGTCACGACAGTTCCAAGGCTGACTATAAAGGGCAAGAAAGTGGGTGGTGGCCCAATCCCTGGAAATCCCCACCCCTTCTCTGAAATAGTTGGAATAATCTTCCCACTCGTTAGCCTATGAAATTACCCAGCCCATAAAAACTAACCACCTGTAAAACCGATAGCTAGTGGGAAGCAGCCGCATAGCACAGGGAGATCAGCTTTGTGACCACCTAGAGGGGTGGGATAGGGAAGGTGGGAGGGAGACACAAGAGGGAAGAGATAGGGGAATATATGTATATGTATAGCTGATTCACTTGGTTATAAAGCAGGAACTAACACACCACTGTAAAGCAATTATACTCCAATAAAGATGTTTAAAAAAAAACCCAAAAAACTAACCACCACACACCTCTGGTGCTCTCACCTTCTGCGACTGATTGCATTCTGTCTATGGAATGTGTATCTCCCAGGGCCTCTCACCTTCTGAGATGGCCCTCACTCTGTCTATGGAGTGTGTATCTCCCTAAATAAACTGGCTTTCCCATTTAGTTCTTGGGGCAGAGCCCCCTTATCTGCCCACTTGTATCCCTCACAAGCGTTCTATATTAATAAATCTACTTCTTGCCTATCACTTTGCCTCTTGCTGAATTCCTTCTGTGCTGAGACATAAAGAACCAGAGCTTCAGTAAGTCCTGACACCGGGGGAGTGATTTTAATTTAAAGACAGTGGGTTCAAGTTCCAATCTGAATTTTGGCTGGGTTGGAATCCCAGCCCGTGGGTTTAAGTTCCAATCCAAGTTTTGGCTGGGTTCGGGACCCATCTGAGGTGCGATTGGGTTCGAGTCCCAATCTGAGACCAGGTGTGCGGTTTCACTTTCATTTATTGATTCATTCATCAAATATTGATTAGCAACTATTATGTACAGTCACTGTGCTAGGCACTGGGGACAGAGTGGAGAACAAGACAGACCAGGTCACACTCCCTTTGGAGCTCCAGTCCAATATCTGGATTTAAATGCTTTATGCAATGGCTTTAACATTAATTAACTAATTAACATTAATTCACATTAAATAACTTAAATTTTTCTTCAGCGGAAAATGCATAATCTCCTTAATTATTAGAAACCACCGTGATGGGTTTTTGCTTCTTTGCCAGTCAAACAAAGCACAAAGGAATCTTATGCTACTAATGAACGGACTGTTAAAATAACCCACGAGATAGGTTTGGGAAGAAAAAGCTGATATCCTAAGCAAAGACAAAACATTATATTACCATCAAGTCAACAAAGGACCTCGCTATTCCTCTGTTCTGAGCCAGAACCATCCACAAAAGGATTAGAAATGGCACAAACCCAAGCTGACCTCTTTCTATTCCATCTGTGTCATTTTTTTAGGCTAAGATCACAAGTCCCATTGGTCAGGCTGTGAGCCTCCTCTGTTCTTTGTTTTATAATGTGATGATTGGGCCTTTCACATGTCTTACCTAACATAATCAGTGAGCCATCATGTGAGGAAAGCATTACGATCTCCACCTGGGGATTGGGAGAATAAAGTAATTAGCACAAGACTACCCCTGCTACAAGTGCTGATGCCAGTATTTTAAAACCCAAATCTGTCTGCCTCTTGAGCTTATTTTATTTTCACTGTGACAAAATGTCTCGGATCATAAGTTTTGTGAAATTGAAATAAATATCTTTCTAGTTCTGGTGTCAGAATGGAAGGGACTCTTCTCTGTTCAGACAAGAACCAAGAGGGGACTTAACTGGTTCTTGAAGTTAACAGCAGTGGAAATAAGCATCAGTGACAACAGAGCATGGGCAAATCATTTATATTTTTTCCTGCATCTAATTTTCTTTAGGTGATAAATGGGAATAATAAAATAGAAAAAGCTCGAAGGAACACTATACAAATCAATCTAGTGTTTATGACAATTTGACAAAAGAACACTAAAAATTCTTATTATTTCTCATCTATGTTAACAAGACTATTATTAAAAAAGAAAACACCTGGAAACAATAAACAACCAAAATGTTCATAGATAGTACTATGGATAAATGAACTGTGGTATGCTCACCAAATGGAATATAGGAACAGTAGTAAAAATGAATGAACTTCAGCTACAGACAACAACATGGATGAAATGATGAATGTTAAAAACTTGAGAGAAAAAACACTACATATGTTATGTTATGATGCCATTTTGATACAGCTCAAAAACAAGCAAAACTAAACAAATTGTTTAGGAATGCATCTATATATGGTAAAAGTGTTTTGTTTTTAATGAATGGGAATGCAAAATTCAGAAGAGCAGTTATTTTTGCAGGAGAAGTAGAAATCAATGGAGGAGAGCCCAGATATTAATGTTCTAGGCCCTGTGTGTCTATATTTTAATATTTTTCACAACTTACATATATATTATATATTACATTTATTATTTTGCATACATAAAATATTATGTAATACAAATTTAAGTTAAAAATATATTTTCTGTCATAATGTTGTGAAACTAATTTTTTTTTAATTTTTAAAAAAATTTATTTTATTTTTGGCTGTGTTGGGTCTTCGTTGCTGCGCACGGGCTTTTCTCTGGTTGCAGGGAGCGGGGGCTACTCTTCTTTGTGGTGTGCGGGCTTCTCATTGCGGTGGCGTCTCTTGCTGCAGAGCACAGGCTCTAGGCACACAGGCTTCAGTAGTTGTGGCAAACGGGCTCAGTAGCTGTGGCTCGCGGGTTCTAGAGTGCAGGCTCAGTAGTTGTGGCGCACAGGCTTAGTTGCTCTGCGGCATGTGGGATCTTCCCGGACCAGGGCTCGAACCCATGTCCCCTGCTGATTCTTAACCACTGCGCCACCAGGGAAGCCCTGAAATTAATTCTTAAAAGATCTTAAGACCAATCTAGTTTCCTTGAAAAGTTAAAAATTTGTAAAAATTGAGAACTAGGGATCAAGTGAAGTCTGAATTCTGGTGCAAAGGACTCACAATGCATTTCTCCAGCTAGCCTTTGGAGAAGCCCTTATCAGCTGATACAGCAGTTTCCTGAAACATAGGACCATCCTTCCAACCCAACTCCAAACATCTTAGAATTACTGAACTGGCTCATGTTAGCCAGCCAGCTCCCTTCCACCAGATAAGACCATTTGACATATTATGTAAACACTTTTAGAGTTTATCTTATTCACCACAACAACTCTTCAGTCTGACACACTGGGCAGTCATTTTTTCAAAGACTGGGAAAATAATGACTGTTATCAGCAACTTCCCATCATTCTTTGTGTCCTTGATGCTACAAGGAAAGAGTTCATGAGAGAACTCAGAAGTGCTGGAAAAGCCTTTTGGGGCCTGGATTTATAAGGTGGTTTTCCTTCTGAGTATAATTCCCTGCACTTTTTGGTCTGTTTCTAAGGAGAAATAAAATGACTTGGCTTTTAACCCCTCTTATCCTCATCTCTGTCTTACAGGACATGGAAAAGGGGAGAGGAGTGGTGGGGGTGGGGGCGCGGGGTGGAGGAAGGAGAAGTGGAGAGGGAGGAAGGGAAGGAAGAGGAGAGCATGCGACAGGGGAGGGGACGTGGGGAGGAGAGAGGGAGGGGAGGGAGAGAGGAGAAAGTGACTTAGTCTGAGAAACCACATCTCCACATGCTATGCTAGATTATTTCCACATGGGTCATCTCATTTACTTCTCCTGACAACCTCGTAAGGTAAGTCAGGAAACTTGAAACTTAGTAAAGATAGAAGCCTTAAAGTGACAAAGCCAATAAGTGATGGGATTTAACTCCAGATCTTTCTGACTCTGAAGCCAAACTCCTTCTAAGTGCTCACCTGTGGGAATTGGAATTTCAGAACAAGGTAAAGCACCAGGGGGCAGAGGCCTGGAGCACAGCAATAAGATGGGAACCCCAAATATGTGCACATCAAAAATTTCGTCTCACTAAAAAGAAGAATATTTGATCATTCTTGGACTAGTTTTGCTAGCAATTTCATTGAACACAAGGTAGACAAAAAAATGGGACAGACAATTCTTAACAGCTGAGAACTGGTTAAACAGAAGTGTGAAGAACCTTTGAAGAAAGAGATAGCATTATCTAAAAATCCAAAAGGCGAGGAAGGTAAAACTGGATGTAGACTTTAAAGAAACACATTTCTACTGATTCGCAGAAAAGACAGAATCACAGAAGAGATAGTATCAGGGGACTCAAATTCAAGCTAGAAGCTCTAAAAATAGAGTTCTGTATATGTAATAAGAATACTGTAATACCACAAGTCTGAAGTAAAGAAAGAATTAAAGAAACAAATTTTGCTATGAGCTCAGATGTTTAAAAGGTTAAGAAATGGTCACACAACCTCTTCCAATTCACTGTGACTCCAGCGAGGATTTCAGGCATCGAGAACAAAGTGAAGGTAGCACAGTCCTTGCAGTCTAAGTTCCAAATTGGAGGGCTGAAGGGCTCTCCTGGTTCTCTCTTGTGCTCCCTGCCACAGTGCCTCAGTCATAGTTTGAGAGATCCCCATGGCAGTTATGAAAAGGTCCAGCAGAAAGAAATGAGCGACGGCAGCTCAGTGGTCACTGGTGTCTAGGTCTTAAGTCAAAAGGGAAAAGGGAGTTCTTGACTTTTCTACATGATCCAACGCAGGTAAGCAGTTAGGGATGCAGAATATGCTAGGGAAAGGACTATGCTTTTACCATCCAGGGTCCTGCTACGAAACAAACGGCAGGGGAGCAGAACAGGCTACCCCACAATGTGCCACTTTGGCGTGTGAACTGTTTTGAGCTGGAGGCAATCAAGACCCAGTAGATTCAAGAAAAACTTTTACCTCTCCCTTAACTACCTAAAAGAATTTAAATAGGGGGCCTGGCCCAGAAAGAGAGCTACTACCAGAGATAACTTTTTATCTGAATGACCTATCTGTATGGCAGAGCAAACATCTGCCCTTCTTATCCTGTGAATTACACCCCTCCCCTTTTATCAACGTTTTTTTTTTTTTTTTTTGCCACACCTCGTAGCTTGCGGGATCTTAGTTCCCAGATCAGGGATTGAACACGGGTCCTCCACAATGAAAGCACAGAGTCCTAACCACTGGACTGCCAGGGAATTCCCGGCCCCCCTCCCCTTTGAAGCCTCAGGCTCCTATCCCATTCCTTAGCTTGGGATGGGCTATAGGCCTCAATTGCCTGACTTACCCTTGGGTCTCATTTTTTATATGGTGCTCCCTTTACGTACAAAATTAAATTTGTTTTTCTCCTGTTAATCTGTCATATGTCAATTTGATTCTTAGACCAGCCAAAGAACCTAGAAGGGAAGAAAGGAAAATTTTTCCATCCCTACAGCCATGGGGTAAGTGAGAGGGTTTAATGAAGAACTCTCCACGGCAAGGTTAAGGTAAACCAAAAAGAAATGGTGCAGTGTCATGGTGTGAGCAACTCCCTGAAAACTGAGCTCTGGGAGAAGGGTGCCCAGGCACAAAAGCCATCATCAATGCAAGAAGGTAGCTAATGACAATCCATAAGGAGGGAAGGCGTGAGTCAGAATATATCACCCATCTCTCTCTACTACCCTCCTCCAATGTCCTGCTTGTGCTTGCCATTGCCAGAGGGTAAATGCCCAGTGATGAGGGCCACATAGCAAGGCAAAGAAGCATGGGGAGTAAACCCAGAGGGGCAAACAGAGTAGCCAACGCAATCATTCAAAAATTATGAGTATATGCAAAGATTTAGCTACAAGGAAATTCATCACAGCGTTTGTAAAAGCAAAAATATGGAAATGACCTAAATATTACATAGAGAAAATAATTGTTACCCACATGAGGGCAGAGACAATCTTGCCTATTTTTGTATATAAACTGCAGCAATTGGAATAATGCCTTGCATAGAAAATATTCCTTAAACATTAAAAATGCTAGTGTGGGGATATATTTATGGACATGGAAAGATGTTCATAATTCAATATTAAAAAACAGGTTACAAAATAATGTGGTAATGATCCCATTTTGTTTGATAGCTAGCTACACAGATAGATACGGGATGCAGGTTTGGAAAAACATACAAGGAGATGGTTATAATAATTAACGATGTTCTGAGGGAGATTGTGTTTTGTTTTGTTTGATTTGTTTTTATGCTTCATTTTCTGATATTCCTGTAATGAATACAAATTGCTTTTATAATAAGAAAATACAGCTTTTTTCAGTTTTATTTATAAAACAGTGTTCATTTTCCTGGTGTTTTCCTTTCTCTTCCCTGTGTCATCTCTTGCTCCATAACCTTGAGAGTGGCAGCAGATGGCTGGGCAGGCATGTAGATCGAGGGGAAGGGAGGGAATCCCACCATATGGGAGTCATGACTCACAGCTTTCCCAGCTTGCGGAGCACCGAGGACCAAAATACAGAAGAGTGGTAGGGGCCTAGGAAAACCTCCTGTTCCCAAGGCTTAAACCCTAGGAAGCCGAGAATTATAGTACATGCTGAAGATGACTAAAAAGTATTTTTAAGCTGCATTGGAAGCAAGACGAACAAGCTGGGAAGAGCATCACTGCTAAGGAAAGATGTCACATTACCAGAGAGCAGGGAGAGGAAGCAGTCAACTCCAATTTTGCTTTCATGTCAACCATAAATAAGGCTTTTTCTCCTTTTCTCTTTCTTGGCCATCGTCATCATCACCGTCACCATCAACACCCCCATTATTCTTGTAACCTCCTCCAAAATCACTACCATTATCATCGCCCCCATTCCAGATAGTAAACTTCTTAAGAGCAGTAAAATATGCCTTATGCTTATATATACACTGGAACATTTAGCACGTGATTCTACATAGGATAAACACAAATTGAATTGACAAGGATGAGGGCACTCTTATCAAGTAAGCAGAAAACGTGACACTGGTAGGAAGACTTGATATACTGCATGAAAATCTTATAAACTTTAGTGAGCCAGTATCGCAAAGGGCCAGAACTTTTTAATCATGTACGCTCCCCCCAGTATATTTACATGTGTTTAGTTATAAATTTTATACATGGTCTACCTTATTAAATATTTACATATAAAATAAAAAATTTAATGAAACCGGTAATATTTGTTTTCCACATCCCAGTGGATCATTTTGGGGTTTACACACCCCGCATGGGAGACCACTGTCTTAGACAACAGAATCAGAATCAAAAGTTTCTGAAGCAAATCTATGATGGTGGCTGTAACCAATAACAGGAGATTAAATATAGATGAAGGTCAAATGTTGCATTTGAATTCCCAAATTGAGCCCAAGTTGAGGAATTTAATATGCAAGGACACTCTTGTAATACTAGGACATCACCACCAGACGACTTCTAGGTCTAGTAATTGAAGATGGGTGGACTGAGCAATAAGCAGCATTTAAAGAAAAGCCAACCTTGACAATTAATCAAATGCACCAGATGGTGCCCCACTCTTGCTACTATCACTATTTAACACTGCTGTATTAGATTAGTGTGTTTTCTTTCTAGGGGTACAAAATAAGGTTTCAGAGGATAGGAGCAATATGTGCCTGCTTCCATCACTTTTGGAAACTGCTTTGATACCAAGGCAACCAGAAATTCTCATTTACCTGGGAGAGCCCTGCTTTTCATCCCTTTGGGACCAGCATCCCAGCTCTGGGTTGCTGGTTATTAACTGCAGCAGGAGGAGGCATCCTTACGAGTTCATCAGCGAGCGTGGTTTCCTTGAACGACTCCACCCAAATCTGAACGCTTATGTCATAACTTCAGGTCAAGTTATAGAAACTCTGTAGAAACTGCCACCCCCCAAAAGTGGGGTTGGGGCAACCAGAGTGTGTTCTGGGTAGAATAACCTTTGGGGCACAGTGGCTTTGTAGAAGGTTATGGTAGGACAGAGTAGAGAGAACAAAGGCTTTGGAGTCAGACAGATCTGGGATGGAATCCATCCACACTGCCTGTGTGACAATGGGCAATCTACTGAACTTCTCTGTCACAAAAGGCAGTTAGTAAAATGCCGTAAGATTTTCTAGGCTTATTGTGGGCGCTGGAAAGAATATTTATAGAGCATCAGGCACAGGATCCAAGCTCTCCATTCATTCAGCCATGCCTGTGGATGTGAATACTTGAGGCACTTATTTAAAATACAGATATTTCTCCCCTAGAGTTTCAGATGTCACAAGCCCAGAGTGAACAAAGGATAAACCAGGGTGAATATTCCATAATTCCCTGCCTCTAGAGGAAACTTTATGTTTTAAGAAGTCCCCCTCATCCCCCAGGTGATTATTATTGTCAAACAAGCTTAGGAATCCCCTCACCAACAGTTATTTACCATTGTTGTGCCCACTGCTGTGTCACTGCTATTTTGTTCCTTCCTGCCACGCCGCAGCACTACTCCAGTGTGCCGCCGTTATGGACTCTGCCTACTTTCTTCCACCAAGGAAAATTCCCTGCATTTTCTACTCCACTTCCCTCCTCCCGCCCTCACTCCTCAGTCAACCTACTCTCTGCCATCTGTCGAGTTGGAAAGGTGTGAGTGGATGGATTCACGTGAAGGCTTTGAACTGAAAATGACTGACTTAGTTACGCAGGCCAGGGAGTTTTTCATAATAAGTGGCTTAAACTCGAGAGATTCATCCTAAACAATAGCAGTACTGGCCCGGTGGCAGACGTTTTGAGAAGAAGGATCTCTCAATTCCTGCCATGGCCTACTTGCTGATTCATCTGCATGTATGTAAGAACCACTGGAGAGCTCGTTAAAATGCAGATTCTGTTATCAGATACTGGATCTAAGGTGGGGCCCCAGACTTTGCATTTCTAACAAGCTCCTGGGTAAGCCGTTGCTGGTGGTCTAAGGACACTCTGAATGTCAAGGGGTGGGTAATGGTGAAGAAAAGACCTACATCCCCAAAGGCTTGGAAATATACCAACACCTAGAGACTAATGTGATCATGAACGTCTAGAGTCTCTTAACTTATGTAAGCACCAAGAGATAGGCCTGTTACCCGTACACACACACAACCCACAAACAACAAGTCAGAACTTTTCAACACCTTCAACAACTTAAAAATCATTACTTTCCACGAGGGAACATTTCCGCAGAGAAATGACAACTAAGAGCTCCAAAGTTTATCGTAAAAGCATTTTATGCAGTTATTTTCAAATTTACATCTCAACATTCATAAAAGGTAAGTAGAGGTAAATGTGCTTGTTTTACACATGACAGACAATACAAGAACACCAAGATAACTGTTGAAAGAGCCAGCCCTCCTGGAACAAAGAAATTTCCATTCACCTGTGTAGCACAGTCAGCTCCACAAACGTAAGTAAAAGGTTTTGAACATGTTCAGCTGGCTTCTGCTGTTAACTTCCTGGAGGAAGTTAAAGCACAATGTGAAACAATAAAATACTGAATGTGAGAGCTGGGGACAACGGAACACAGTCCTGGTGTTCTGGAATTTGAGCAGTAACCCATTTGTAAACTTGGAAGGTTTCTGCAAAGCGGCCACAGGCTGATCTAAAAGGTCACACGGTGCAAACTCCTTAACTGCAATCGGTCTTTGAGAAGACAAGCTCCACCTTGGGTGTGTGAGAGTGATGCTTCTAAGGACACTGACATCCATGGTTACAAACATATCATTTGACTCTAAAGCTCCATACATTATCTTTTTTAAAAATTAATTAATTAATTGATTGATTTTTGGCTGCGTTGTGTCTCGCTGCTGCACGCGGGCTTTCTCTAGTTGCGGCGAGCAGGGGCTACTCTTCGTTGCGGTGCGCGGGCTTCTCGTTGTGGAGCACGGGTTCTAGGCGCACGGGCTTCAGTAGTTGTGGCGTGTGGGCTCAGTAGTTGTGGCTCACGGGCTCTAGAGCGCAGGCTCAGTAGTTGTAGCGCATGCGCTTAGTTGCTCCTTGGCATGTGGGATCTTCCTGGACCAGGGCTCAAACCCATGTCCCCTGCATTGGCAGACAGATTCTTAACCACTGCGCCACCAGGGAAGTCCCCACACATTATCTTGAAAAGCCAGCTTTGGCACTTGCACAGATCCAAAGCCTCTTCCTAGGGCAGCTGGAACTTTCTAGATCAACATGACAATGTTGGTTTACAACCTGTTTAAAACGGCCACCACTTACAAGAGGACCCCGGCTATGCCCCTGATCTGGAGCCCATATTGCCCCTTCCCCAGAAAGCTTTCCTCCTCTCCCCGGAAACCTGGATTTTTAGCCTGCAGCTGCTGAGCTACCAGGCGGAGAAAAACAACATCAAGCAATGTCAGGCAGAAATTTTCACTGTGTCTGCAGTTCTGGTGGTACTGGTGGGAAGATAATACTATGTCAACCTTACACAGGGATAATCTTCTTTGTATGCTCCCACTCATTAGATTTTAACCTCTAGTGACTTTCTGAACTAGAAAAGACAAAGAAGGAGTAGCCTCTTTGTTGTTTAGGTTGGGACAAAATGGGATAATTGTGTAGTTTACCTCTGGTACTAAATGCATCCCTCAGATTTATTTTTCTTTTGTGTTTTAGTTTTTGGTTGACCTATAACACACATACAGATAAGTGCACAAATCATTATGTATGAACAGCTCAGCAAGTATTCACAAGCTGATCACATCCTTTGAATCAGCACCCAAACAGGAACTGGAGCACTGGAGCAACCCAGAAGTCCCCTTTGTGCCCTCTTTCGGTCACTATATCCTCCCCCTCCCCAGGAATGGCTATCCTGACTTTTAATACTCTATAGTTTGGTGTATTTTCGAACTTTAAATAAAATTCTAAAAACCGACTTATTTTTGAAACATGAAATTAGAAGGTAATAATATTAATACCAAATTTGTTTAAGTTGGTTGTTTTCATGGTAATTTGAGAGTCCGAAAATTAAAGTGTCTCCTTTAGTCCAATCCAATTGCTATGGACTGGACTGTATCCCCCCAAATTCATATGTTGAAGTCCTAACAACCAAACTGACTGTATTTATACATAGGGCTTTTAGAAGATAATTACGGTTAAATGAGGTCATAAGGGTAGAGCTCTGTATAGGACTGTGGCCTTATAAGAAGGGGAAGATCTCTTTCCCTTTCCCCTGTTAGAATACAGCAAGAAAACTACAAAAGGCTACCATCAACAAGCCAGGAAGAGAGGGCTCACAAGGATCCGAATCACCCGGCACCTTGATCTTGGACTTCCCACCCTCCAGAACTGTGAGAAATTAATTATTATTGTTTAAGCCACCCAGTCTGTGACGTTTTGTTATGGCAGTCTGACCTAATACATCCATTTTCCTAAAAATGTATTTCACTTTTTTGAGTAGTAAGTTTATCACTGAAGACCAGCCTCTACATTTCAAATTAATGCATTTGTTTTCTTTTTTTTAGTTTTAAGAGAAGTTGGCACACAAAATTAAATTGCTACTGCCCAGTAAGAAAACAAGTTTATTAGATAAACATAAGGAGATCTATACGCTAAGTGCTGGGGTGCAAAGACAAAAAGGCAAGATCTCTCTCGTCTAGGAAATTCACACTTTACTTGGGAAGGTCAATCATTCCAAGCCAACGGCAGATATTAATGGCATCGCCGACATAGGTTTAGGTGCCCTGACTTTGAAGTAATGTAATAAAACCCTGTCCTTGCCACCACCTTTGAAATCAGGGTGGTAGCTGCAGTGCCTCACACTAAAAGTAGACATCCAACACATGTTGTTGATTAAAGAGGTGGCTGGAGGACTCTGAAGTGTAGCTGGAGCAAGAGAGGTGCCAAGAGGTGGCTCTCTTTAATTAACACTCTGTTGGGAAGAATCAGGCTCCCGGTGGAATCACCCATAGTACCCAAAGGGAGTGCAGTGATCCTATTTGCAAGCCAGTGTGACGAGAAGTGTTTCCACTGAGTCATATTTTCAAAAGCCATCGTTTTCCCCTCCTGTAAACAAATGCCAATTAATGTGTAGGATGCGACTTTCTTAGAGTCGAATAAAGGTAACACAGCAACCAGGTGGTATGCAATGTGCCACTTGTGCTTTTTATTTACAAACCTATTGCATGCCACTTGTGTCGTCAAAGAAACAAGAAATAATTAGAAAGGTAGACTAATAGGGAAAATAAGATGTTTGTGATATCTGGGTCCTCCTCATAGCTCAAAAGGCACTGTTTGTTATACTGCATCCAAATATAAAACAAATGATCTGTCTCCAACATAAACTATTTAGACTGAACACCAGCCAAATGAAAGCAGCTGCCACTAGATTAAAAAGTCATTTTCTCAGCCAACTCAGATTAAAAAAAAATATTTTATGAACATATTTTTCAACTCAAGCAGATTTTTATTATTCTGTGTTTCAGCTGCACATAAAAATACAAACAGCATCTCCTGGCATGACCATTTGTCAGAAATTTAATTTCAGATAAACAGATGGTGCTAAACTAAAAATATTAGTAGGGTATCATCTGTAAAATTCAAATCATTTTAGTATGTGTTGTCTGTAGTATTTTTTTTAAAAAAGAAGTTTCTTTTTCTAAATTGATCACACCAAAATACAGCTCATATTCATTTTCAAGGATCTTGAACAAGGGTCTCTTATGTCCCCATCTCTAGGGGCTCTTGACAAGAAATAAACTTAGAAATACACTGTTCCTTCTTCACTTCACGGCCTGGAGATAAATCTGGATAAAAATTTAAAGGCTATAAATTGAAGTTAGAATTCTCTTTACTGGTTGATTTACTTGCTATTCAAGGCTTGGGCACATTTTGTGCAGCTGGGGGTCCAAGTTCTACACGACCAATGTCAGTGAAATGAAAGGAAACAGATAAAGGAGAAAAGGACTGGCACAGCAAACAGCTGAAAGACGACTTTCCCAACTTCCATTAGTTATTAAAACAAAAAATTAAAACAGTCCCTCCAACGGCTCAGTGAAAGTTCTACCCCAGGACCAATAGGCACAGTAACTCTGGGGACCAACCAAAGCTCTCACTGATTCGAAGCACAGATTGGATTAGAGTGCATTTCATTATGTACAGTCTTACTGCACAGCATATATCAGGTCGAACCGCATGAAATTGCCAATATTCAACCAGTTTTGACCAACATATATTTCAACCTAATATGGAGACTGCTTCCAAAGACCACTTCATTTCTAACCCTACCCATAGTACAAATCAAGAACATTATTCAATATGTACCAAATCGTATAGGAGGTGCTTGGCCATTTTTGGCTGCTTCCTTGTCCTTAGAAACCAATTCTTTTCCTCACTGGTCTAATCTTATCTAATTCTCTAACACAACAGAGCTTTTTCACCAAGGCTGTGGACACCTTTGGAGTTTGTGCATAGGCTTCAGGGTGTCAGTGAAAACTTAGATATCGTATACATAATTGCGTGTGCATTTTGGAGTCGGGACTGGGCAAGAGAAGTGAGTCCACAATATTTACCAGCTTTAAGAGAAATGAGTGGGTCAAAATTGTTAGGTAGCTGCTCAAAAATCCTGCCTTGTCCCTGAAAACTCTAGCTTATGTTGATCTCACTCTGGAAGCAGTTCTGAAAGACTTAATGTACTTAAACATAAATTGGCTCACATGCTACTTGCTGGTTTGAAAAATAAATGTCTTCTCTTACAGATCAGATAGAAAGTTCCAAGAGGCATAGTTCTTTTATGCCTCTTGTATCTCCCCTTAGTTTCTAGCACAAGGGTTTAATCTTACAGGTTAATTAAGGTTTTTTGTTAACAAGTAACATGTATCATTGCTCCTTAAAATTATTAAAAAATTGAGTTTTCTAGTGAAAATTCATCTACCAACACATACTTCTACATTTCTATAGCAGTGAAGTACTAATATAAATAAATTGCTAGCTCCTGACAGGGGAAAAACAGTATTAAATAGTCACTGTGACTCTTTTCTACTCCAATGCTGTATTGAAGTGATGGGAACTAGGTTGTGTTGCAAATAAGTCGTTTAGTCGTTGTTTTTGTTGTTGTTGTCCTTTAAAAAAAAAGGATAACATACTTCACAGTCAGCGAGTGACAGTGAAAACAGCACATACTTTGGAACCAGGCAGCTTTGAGTTGGAACTTCACAATGTCATTTTTGAAGGTGTGACCTTCGACAAGTTAACTTCTGAGTCTTCACTTCCTCTTTTACAAAAAAAAAGTCTGGGGTGGGTGAGGGGATTATAATTCTGTTACTGAGTAGCTGTGTGAGTGTATGATTAAGTGAGGTAGCTTTTTAAAGATGAAGTGAATATACATAATGTTGCTGGCACTGGGCACTCCCCGGATGTGTGGGACTGATGACCTAGGACTCTAGGAGGCTGTGGACAGGATGTTCTTCTGGCGCTGCACCTACCCCAGATGTAACCGCATAGGCTCCAGGCAGCACCTGCCCAGGGCAAAAGAGGAAGCCGAGGTTGCCCGTCATAGCCACCCATCACACCTAACCCATAAGAGCTCAACGGCGGAGTCCCGTGAATAGGGCCGGGAGCAACACTGAACAGACAGGTGTGCAAAACCGAGAAAAAGAGAACCACAGCCTGACATTTGTAGGGCTATGGGCTATGGTGTTCAACTCCTAAAATGCTCTTCTCAAAAGAGTGTTTCACTCAAATTTTCCCCCTTGCAATTGGTCTGACAATGTAGAAAATATATTGAGCTTTTTTTTTTTTTTAAAGATACTTCCTTATATCTCTATTTCTTCATCTGCAAAAGGAAGGGGTGGGGCAAGTGAACTCTAACATTCATTCCAAGTTTGAAAAATTATGTGATTCCTCCCTCCAAAGGCCCAGCTGAAGTCTCGGCTCCTCCTGAAGGGTTCTGCTCTGAAAATCCTGCCAGCACTAACCTCTCTCCCTTAGCTTTTACTGTCTCTACCATTCATTAAAGCAAACAATCTATCACAAGCTACTTCATATTTTAAAAGATTATATTACCTATATAATGTACACAGAATAATAAAACAAATATCTATGTATCCACTGCTCAATCTAAGAAATAATGTTATCAATGTTTTCAAGGCCCCATCTGCATCCCTTTCACTCTCAGCAGTAACCACTACCTTGAATTTTGTTAATTACGTATCCCCTTTTTACTACTCCCTTGCTTTTCTTAATATTACAACATATATATCTATCCCTAAAGAATATTTGTTTAGAGTTGCTTGCTTCTGAATGTCATATCTGTGTTTTCATACTTTATATTCTATATTCTGTGACTTCTTTTACTCACTAGTATATTTGTGAGACAGCCATGTTGATGGGTGAAATTGTAGTTCAACCATGATCACTGCTCTACCATCTTCTATTCTGTGAATATATTACCATTTACTTATTCATTATTCTGTCAGTGGACTATTGGGTTGTTTTCAGTTTGCTGCTGTTTTGAATAATGCTGCGGTGGCCATTTTTTTCATGTTTCTTGGTGCACACAGACCAGGGTTTCTTTAGAGTATAGCAATAAGGCCATGGGGTAGGTGTATCTTCTCTTTTCTAGATGATGCCAAACTGTTTTCCAAAGGGGTTTACCAAGTCACATCCTCACCAGTAGCCTATCAGTTCTCCTTGCTGCATGTCTTCCACACTGGGTATTGTGAGAGCAAAAAAATTATTTTCTCTGCTTACAGTGGGCAAAGAGACCATTCTCCCACCCACCCCTTTTCTTAGAGTACTTCGGAAAACTTAGGGACACAGTGAATCTGAGCCCTTACTCTAACCTTTCTAACAGAGATAAATCTCTCTAGGGATTAATCCGAGTCTCCAGGTTTTTTTGTTTTTGTTTTTGTTTTTTTGCGGTATGTGGGCCTCTCACTGTTGTGGCCTCTCCCATTGCGGAGCACAGGCTCTGGATGCGCAGGCTCAGCGGCTGTGACTCACGGGCCCAGCCGCTCCGCGGCATGTGGGATCCTCCCGGACCGGGGCACGAACCCGTGTCCCCTGCATCGGCAGGTGGACTCTCAACTACTGCGCCACCAGGGAAGCCCCGAGTCTCCAGTTTTTACAACAGAGTTATCTCCAAGGCCAGGACCAAACAGTCTCTAGATGTGTAAATAGGTGTACCTCCGGAATTAGCTAAGGGCTCTCTTGAGGGGTGGGTAGGAGACTTTCAGAAGGCACAGTCCTTTGTCTCTCTTGGAGATAAGAGAAGTCATTGTTCTTTCTTCTGATATGCTCTATAAATTACATGAGATTTTGTCCTAACTCGTCATCTCTTGCCTGGACCACCTGTGTCATGTGTTTTCTCTCTTCTATACTGGTACGGAGGGGGTCTTGCTGGCAGGATTGTTTTGTTTCTCCAACATATTATTCTTCCATCCATTATTAAAATAATTTTAAAATTTTTGGAATAAATTTAGATTTGCAGAAAAATTATAAAGATAGCATAGAGAGTTCCCATGCACCCCTGATTTCCACTCATTGGAAATTTTTATTTAGTTTAATATCTAGTATCTTGTATTGCTTGCATATCATGTATATTATATATATATTATATATTTGCTTATATGTATTTTTGTCTCTATAAGGGTCTGGGCAAGGTGTTGCTCTATGTTTCAGTACTTACTATAAGACCTTAGCTATGAGAAGAAAGGCCCTAGCTGAATTTGAAGGCAGAGGTGGGAGAGGGCCAAACTGTTCCCCTAAGAAAATGAAAGGAACTTCCAATATTTGTCTCCTGAGAGGAACAAAGCAGAGAAGGGGAAGAAGAGGAGAGCTTAACAAGGACACAAGCTGATACAGAGCTGCAGAGGGGGCCAAGGAATTGTTTTAATAGGATATCGAATGTTAATTTTAAGTTGTGTCCACTGTAAAACAGGGATGCACAAAATACACATTTCAGCCACATGCCCAATGGCCCGAGCAAGGCCAGAAACAAATATTCTATCCTAGAATGAACTTCCATACATAAAATTTTATTTTAAAATATTACAGGGCTTCCCTGGTGGCGCAGTGGTTGAGAGTCCGCCTGCCGATGCAGGGGACACGGGTTCGTGCCCCGGTCCGGGAAGATCCCACATGCCGCGGAGCGGCTGGGCCCGTGAGCCATGGCCGCTGAGCCTGCGCGTCCGGAGCCTGTGCTCCGCAACGGGAGAGGCCACAACAGTGAGAGGCTCGCATACCGCAAAAAAAAAAAAAAAAAAAAAATTACAATTTTATTATTAGAAGCTATCATAGTCATTTTTTAAAGTGTGAGGGTTTACTGTAGCTACAGAAACATCTGGGCTCAGACAGCTGCTGGCCTGCTCTTTCAACCACTGCACCACCGTCTGTAATTTTGTACCAAATGGATATTCACTTTCAAGTAAAGTCAGAACGGGCACACCGTGTTTTTGGCCAGCACCGCCAGCATGGAGTTCTGCCCCTGGTGATGCTGTCACCGATTTAATTAAGTTTCTTTCCTAATAGTAACTGACCAAGGTAAAAATTTACCTCCTGAAGTCCAAGGTTAGGTCGATGGTGATAGTGCAATTTCACTGAAGCAGGGTCACCAACCGAGCTTTGTGCACAGTTTAAATAAGATAAGTTCTGAATATTTTCAGGAGCAGCCTTAAGATTGTTTTTCTTGCTCTGGTTTTTTATTCCTAATATGTGTACAGCACTTAAAATGCTTCACATGCTCACAGGAGATAAATTTGTCCTCAAACCTTGGACGTGGAAATGTGGCATTGGAGCAAATAATTGGCTTTCAAGATGACAAAACTATCTCTGAATCTCCACCTGCATCTCAGCTTTCATTGAATTCACACCAATTTCAGCATCTTCACTGGAGAAAAATGATGGAGGTATCTCTCCGTCAGGTCATGGAGAAAATACTTGCAGCTTCAAGGCACATCAGTCTAGTTAACTGCTTCAGTAGCTTTCAGCAAATAACTACCTTCTCTGCAAATAACCATTGGCTGCTAATAAGCCCTGCTATGTTGGTATCGTTACCTGCAAAATACAGAATTAAGGTTCCTTTGTCCAAGTAACATTTTTTAAAAATTCGTTAATGCTGCTTTTATATCTTGTTTGGCTTGCAGTTTGGAAAGCACCTTGCACACTGTTAGGGGAGGAGTTCTTATTTATTAAAAGCAACAATGAGTTAAATTAATACTTCCTCAACTTTAGTGATGCCCAAGGATTCTGATTTGGTAATTTGGGGTAGGACCCAAGAATTCACATTTCTAATGAGTTCCCAGGAGATGCAGTTGCTGGTGAGGGGCCCACACTTGGAACAGCTCTGAGTTAAATCATGACCTTGTCCCCACCCACTGTCTTCAGCTGGGGGTCTGGTTTGCTGCAGGGGTGTCCGTCTGCTTTTCTTATTTTGCCAGTTTCTAAGCTTCTTTCCAAAGAAACCATTCAGTCCTCTATTTTTTTTTAACAGCTTCATTGAGATATAATTCACATACCATATAATTCATCCACTTAAAGTGTACAATCCAACGGTTTGTACTTAAACCACTTAAAGTGTACAATCCAAAGTTATGCAACCATCACCATAATTTTAGAATATCTGCATCACCTCCAAAAGAAACTCTATATTCTTTAACTCTCACCTCCAACTCCCCCCAGCCCATGGCAACCACTAATCTACCTAATGTCTCTATGAATGTGCCCATTCTAGCCATGCCACAGAAACAGAGCCATACAGTCACCCTCTGTACTTAAGTGTTTTCTTGTCAGCAACACAGCAATATTTGTCACGACTAAACATGATTAGAAAAACAACTCCGTTGGGCACCATTCTTTAAGAGATGGGGCCCTGGGGACTTCCCTGGTGGTCCAGTGGTTAAGACTCCATGCTTTCAATGCAGGGGGCCAAGGTTCGATCCCCGGTCAGGGAACTAGATCCTACATGCCACAACTAAGACCCGGCACAGCCAAATAAATAAATAAATATTTTTTTAAAAAAGAGAGAGAGATGAGGCCCTTGCGGATGACGTTTCTTCCTGAACGGTTATTTGGATTTTGAAGGTTTACTGCTGTGGTGGGATCTACTTATCTTACGTGGCCACCACCCCACCTCCTGAGAACGACTCATTCTTTTGGAGGATTCATCTTCACTGCTCCAACTGTGTGGTTTTAATGCCACTGCTAGTCATAATACCCTCCTCCCAGCTCCCATCACCCCACCTCCTTAACCCATGTTATGGACTGAATTGAAAGTCTGTGTCCGCCCAAAATTCATATGTTGAAACACTATCCCCCAATGTGAGGGCATTAGGAGGCAGGGGCTTTCAGAGGTGATTAAGCCATGAGGTGAAGCCCTCATGAATGGGATTAGTGCTCTCATAATAGACGAGAGAGCTTGCTTCCTCTCTCTGCTCTGCACTACGTAAGGACACAGCAAGAAGGTGGCCATCTGTAAAGCAGAAAGAAGGCTCTCACCAGAACCCGACCATGATGGCAGCCCAATCTCAGACCTCCCAGCCTTTAGAACTGTGAGAAATAAATGTTGCTTGAGCCACCCAGTATATAATATTGTTATAACTGCTTGAGCTAAGACAACTCAATTCATAGGAGAGGGTACATGACCCAAGCTTGCTCTGTCAGAGGCCTTCCCTGGACATTTTCAAATCAATCCTAAGGGAAGGGAACTGTGCTGGGAGGATATGAGCCCTTGGGCTGCCATCAACCAGTTTCAACATCCTGGTTGAGATGGGGAGGGAGTCAGAATCTTGAGGAGAGGGGGATCCAATCTTGTCCCAGAGGTTCCCAGCGCCACCGTGGTTCTTCTTGCTTCCCTAAGACTTGGTTTGTTCGTTCAGCCTCTATTCTAGAAGTATGGAATGGACCCCAGTCAGGCCTGAAGGCTCAGACCTAGAAACTTGTGGTAAATTCACCTTTAATGTCACCAGTCTCATGGCAAACGAGGGATGTACCTACTTCTTATATCTTCTATCCTCTTATATCTCTGTGTCTACTTCTTATATTTGGTGAGCAGGCAAGCAGGTACCCAGGCTCTCTCCAGTATGATTGAAAGGGACTAAGAGAGTAAAAAGACCCCAAGAGAAGAGAAGAGCAAAGTTCTCACTCTGTGCTCACTGTCCTTAAAGGGATCTTGGAGGAATCAGGATGCGAGCTGCGTCGTCTCCTGCTTTGTGAGGCTGTTGGGTGCAGCTCAGTTTCTGTATCTTTTGACATCAGAGGAAACATATTCCCTTAACTGTGTCTATGGGCATCTTTCCACCAATCACATCACTGTCCCACTGAGACTCACTGTGCAATTAATTATCCCAAGATCCTTCCAATAAATCCCTTTTAATCTAAAGTTCTTTTTGTTTGCTTTACCACCTGTTTTGAAAAGTTGCAACTATACAACTACTGACGCTAAGAAATTTAGTCATCACCCTGCTTATCTAAAGATAAGGCATTCATTATACTTTTGTGTAAAACGTGACTGTATGTAACTGTCAAGCTGAACACCAGGTACCGGCTACCAACCCCAGAGGAGGACTCCAAATGCTTCTGCCTCTTGCATGTTGGGGTTGGGGTCGCCAAGTGAAACACAACACAGTCAAGCCCCAGATGGAATGGTGCTTTACCTACGTAGAGAGGGGACAGAGCAAGATCAGCTTCGATGTGGGTGTTGGTCCCTCGTGGCCAGCAGGTCCCCAGGGCGGCCAACACGGTGCAACTGGCCTATGCACACCCCTCTTATGCTGCAAGAGAAGGACTCTGACCCTTCCCTGTGGAGCCTGAAATATTGAAAGCTGGGTGCGTGCCTGTGGGCCGTTGACAGGCACACGTAAGCAGAATGAAGGAACACTCAGTGAGCATGAAACGGGGAAAGATATTCCACACAATGCAGAAAGCCCAACACAGGCTGTGTGTGCTCTTTACCTCTTGGTGAGGAAGTGTTCCAGGCCCAAGGCCCTTTCTTATCTGGCTGAGCAGAGGGTCAAAAGATTGCCTCTTGACCCTGTCTTTCCCAACAACAACCATGTCCACTTGGAAACTGGCTTGCAAGGTATAGACACCCCAACTCAAATAGAATTGGTACACAGAACTGATAAAGTCCACTAGTAAGAGTCCCAGCTCCATTTATTTGTGACTCTTTCCTCTGCCTTCCTACACAATACTGTCACCATTTTAGGGCTGGCATTCTTTATGGAAGCAAAATGGGTGCACACTTTGTCTCTCCTGACATTAAACTCTTCTCTACTTGGACAAACTCAGCAAAAAGGGGAAGGGATTAAGGCTGCCACTTGTGAGAAACAATCTCAAAGTCTGCCATGTTGATCTGCGCTCTGTTTTGACTTAGATAATGGTTGAATTTCAACTGTACCAAGTATTGTCAATGAATGAACACAGCCCTGCCCCAAAGAAACTCAGTCTTCTAGTCAACACACAGATAGTTACTCTGAATATAATACTGAATGCTAATTTAAAGGTAACCCAGGAAACCCAGAAGAGGGTACTTAGCCTAACCTAGAGTGCTGTAAAGGCTCCCTAGTAAATATTTTACCTGCACTTTGAAGGTATTTCCACTTGGGACTTTAACTCCATGCAGACATTCCATGAGGGTAAGGCCTGACCCCACAGTATCCACTTATCCTGGCAGGGACTAGCTCTCATGCCATCCTAAATCTGTTCCAGAAGAAGCCTTTGCATAATTGTATTTTAACTGGTTAGGGGTTTCTTGTTTCCATTTTCAGCCAGTTGTTTGTTCTCTTCTTATATTCTCTTTCTTTAACTTCTGACAGTGTAACAATCCTATCCTGCCCTCCTCCATTTGTTCTAACAGCTCTCCACCCTCTCCACCTACATGTGAAAACTTAATTTTCATTTTCCAATGTATGGAGACACAGAAGTACTTTTCAGAGCAAGTCTGACAATACTGGGAAGGTGAGAACTGACATTTATTAAGCACCAACTATGTGCCAGAAACAAGAGTAGGCTTTTTTACACCCATTTAATTCTCAGAGAAGTCTGTGAGACAGATATAGTATCCCTGTTTTACAAATGAGGAAACCGAGGCCCAGAGTAGATATGTTACTCATAGAATGTTATACAGCTGCTTAGTGGAGTGGCCGAAATCTCTACTCAAGGCTATCTGATTCCAAAGTTTTTCCAAAGCTACGTTCTCTTCATTACCCAGTGATTTCAATTTTGGCTGCAAGAAAAATCATCTGGAGAGTTAACACACACACGCGCGCACGCGCACACACACACGCGCGCACCCCAAGACCTTAGACCCACTCCTAGAGATTCTTATTTTAAATGAGGGGGGGCTCAGTATTTTCCTTCAAAGTTTCTTGGATGATTCTAATGAAAACCCAAGCTTAGAACAAATTGTACTAGAACGTACTGCCTCCCAAACCATATCAATAAATTTCATGAAACCTAGCAGAGGCTGGACAGCACTTCAATCTCAACAACTAAAAATAGCTAATAGTGGCACCAATACACAGCATTAAAGGAAACTCAGGGTAATCTCACCTAGGATGCTTCACCCATGCGAAGTGCTTATGATAGGCCTGGGACCAAGATAGACAGCACAAATCAGATCCCGGAAGCCTGCTCTTGACTTTGCTTCTGAGACTCTGTATGATGGTTGTGTTCTCAGTACACACTGCAAATGCCCTGCCCCATGTGCCCTTGGCTGGGCCTGGGTTCACCTGCAGCTGCTGGGAAAGACAGCCCTGTACCTGCTGACAGCTCCGTACCTCCAGCAGCCACCCGTCTCTCTCCACCTCTGACCCAAGGCTTCACTAGCACCTTCAGAGCTGGCTCAGCTGTGCAGGGCATCTAGGAAGTGTCACGGATTTATCATCCCCAGGGAGCAGCCCTTAACCAATGAGGGACAGAAGCCTGTGGCTAAATACCTCTGCTTCCCATCCTCAGTGGGACGATTCAGAGGATGCTCAGTTCCCTTGAGCTTCATGTGCACACAGTTATAATTACTCACAACTCACCCTTTTTGCTGACTTCTCCCTCGCCTGCCTAAAGGTCCCCCACTCCCTCACTTTATGCTTCCTGGGATCACCCCCCTAGCTTACTCCCTGTACCCGAATCCTAGTCTCAGGATCTGCTTTGGGAGAATCAGACTAGAATAACCTCCAGGCGCTTCATTTTAGCCTCAGATATAAATAAGCATTAGGCCGACAATGATACTAACTTATATATGAATATTACTCTATAGCTTACAAAGAGCTTTCACAAACACTCTCATTTTGATCACTAAAGGAGAACATTTCCTAACACCATCACAAGGGGGGTTGGAGATAGATACAATTCTCTTTCATTTCTGGAGAGAAAAGTACGCCATCATCATAATAAAGACAGGCATAGATTAATTTTTCCCTGTATGCATGCACTCTGCTGATTCTGACTCTGCTAGTGGGTTCTTCATAAGAAAAATGGCCAATTCAAGCAAATATTAGAAATAATTCTATTGTTTTATACAGCGGATGCTCAAGCAATTAGTGCAACAACGTTAGCGTGTTTTTTTTAACTTTTATTGTGAATAGTCATTCATGCTTCATTATGTAAAATTATATGTTAAAAATGTGTGTTGTGGAAACATTTTTCACTGGGATAAATACAATTTAACATGGGTCACAGACTAGGGATAACGGAGAAGTTCAACATTTTTTCTGTCTTCCTGTAAGTTAAATAAAAATGAGACAGAAAGGGGGAGATCATTGGGATTGCACCACAAAATGTAATACACCTTTGCCATTTCTTTGCAACATACAAAGGATTCTGCTGGGTATTAGAGCTTACAGCAGTCTTAGCTATAGAAAACTTTAAATAAAATTGACTGGCTCAAGGAAAGGATATTATTATTTTGAGAATAAGAATGAGCAAAAATGCACAGCTCTCTCTCTGAGTCTAAATCCTTAATGAAATGGATAATCCTGCAGTAGAAGAATTCAATTTAAGCTATTATTGTCCCATCTGTGCTGAGTCAGGGCTGGCTACCTTGTACTTTTCTTCACAGAAAGTAGGTCTCCTTTTCAGTAGAACTGCAATCTTTTTCTCTACAATTTGGACCTTTTTACTGCTGGTTGGATTTCTATTATTAGTATTTTAAGGAATTTTAAAGCATTTCCTTAAAAACAAGATTAGAGGTTTTAAGTTTATATGAGAGGTACCACATAAACCATGTAGGTAAGGTTCTTTTAGTTTTATATTTACCTTTACTTTTAGGTTTATATTTACTTTTCAAGAAAATCTAGAAGATTGCTTAAAATGTCTAAGCTCTAACATCCACAACTGAAGCCTTGAACTTACAGAGGTTTTTTTTCTTAATCCATTGGACCCCAAAGAGAAGCTGGATTTGCTAGTGACTGCATATTTGACCTCCTCAGTATAGTCATAGTTCCCCAAATACATAACAATTCCTGTTTTAGCCACCAATCCCTACTGGAACATTCCGTGTCAAAATGGGGAAACCAGTGGGTTGGGCTCAGTCTGTAGTCTAACATTTTTATTTTTGATAATAATAGTAGGGACATGTTCACATATTAATTAAGACAGTAGTAGTGTTCCTGATCATGGCGCTAATTATTACTGCATGCTTAGGATAGACTGCAAAATAGTAAAATGTAAAAAGTACATATATTCATCCGTTTTCCTGTGCTAAATTAATATGACATTTATCTTGGGGAAGTGGGAAGATGTAATGCTCTTTTGTTTTTGTTTTTTTTTTTTTGGCTGTGCTGTGAAGCATGTGGGATCCCCCGACCAGGGATTGAACCCATGCCCCCTGCATTGGAAGTGCGAAGTCTTAACCACTGGACTACCAGGGAAGTGCCTGTAATGATCTTTTCAACATTTTTGGGGGGGACTTTTCCTCTTTACCATTGGCTTTTGGATTGTAAATGGAAATCAGTTTTCTGGAAAAACTCGAAATGCATTCACATCTTCTTTGAGGCAGATTTTTATCTCAGAGGTGATTATTTATTAGCAGCATTCCAAAAATGCTATCTATTGGGAATGACTGCCCTCATATGCACTTATTTTTATAACTTACCAAACACTAACATGCTAGTCTGCAAGTGATTTCAAGAGAAAAAAAAATGTGTTTGAAATGGATTGTACTGAAATTAATAGAGACTGCAATTTTGGTGTTTCCTATCTGAGGACTGAGACTCAGTTTAGTTGTTTTAGAATCATCAAACGGCCCCACACTGACTTGCATTTTATGAGTGTTGCTCATGAGGATGTCATCTTATCCAGATGAGGCATTTATATTTTACTCTGGGTTTTGGAACAATTCCTGCTTTTCTCTTTGCTAGGGTAGACATATTTTTGATACATGAATTTGTGAGTCCGAAAAGTTTTGAGTAATCAGTTAACTTAAGTTTAAACACTACCACATAACACAGAATACTTGTTTGTGTTTTCAAACAGCAAATATTACTTTAAAATCATGTCTGCTGTAACTTTCAGATGAGTTTTCTTTCAGCACTAGGAAACTATAATATTCTCGGATGTTTTATTTATCAGCTCCCTTTCTCCTACTGCTGTTTGCATGTTGAAGGAACAGTGCAAGACAAAAGATTTAAGTTTAAATCTGGTGAATGTTATAAATGGTGGTGACTGGAACTGGATCGGGGCATGGATATTCCTATGTCACTTCATGTGGTTTTTTCTGCGTCTGGCTAAGAGTTAGGTCCTTTGATATCAGCTAAAACTGTCAAAATTAAGTCAGTTGTGAAAAGTCAAGCCTTACGAGGCATTCTTTATCTGAAAATCTGTAAGTATTATGCCCAGGTCCCCAGGAGAAAATCTGGTGAACAAGACTTTGCAAGAGTAGATTCGAATTCTCTAATGCATGTTTCCCAGTTGGAAACAAATCACTTTTATTACCTTTTTCTTATTTTTCATCTGCAATTTGTGGACTCATAAATATTATACGCAGTTGAAAATTGAATGGAATTCTATGATTTACTTTTTCATAAATTTTTAAGAAAGTAATTGGCTTGTTCTTTGGTTCTCTCATGATATTGAAGATGAAAAATATTATATAAGCATTTTGATGGATTTTGAGGTTTTAAAAAATTAATGGTGTGGAAGTTGACTCTGGAATAATAGGGTTTCTGATTTGGTGTCTAAATTGTACTTTTTCTACCCCCACTCCCACCCTCATGTACTCACTCCGTTCCTTTTTTTTTTTTTTTTTAATTTTTGGGGTATAATTGCTTTACAATGGTGTGTTAGTTTCTGCTTTATAACAAAGTGAATCAGTTATACATATACATATGTTCCCATATCTCTTCCCTCTTGCATCTCCCTCCCTCCCACCCTCCCTATCCCACCCCTCCAGGCGGTCACAAAGCACCGAGCTGATCTCCCTGTGCTATGTGGCTGCTTCCCACTAGCTATCTGCCTCACTCCGTTCCTTAACTGCATTATGTATGGCACCTGGAGGGGAAGGTGCTCAGTGAAAGCTGCTCCTAACAGAGGAGGAGAGAGATCAGTATATCAAGCAAAATATTTGGTAACCAGTGGTTTTTGAGTTTGCCGATTCAAATAGAAGGAGATGTATTATTGAAATTTTAACATTGATCTGTTATGGGATGTTGGAAATACATCCAGGCAATTTTAGTGCATTCCTTAGTAGGCTACCTGGGTAGCCTCTGGTTTCTTGTTAAGAGCACTAGTAGCTATTTTCATGTTGATTTTCCTTAAGCAGGCATTCTTTCTAGCTTTTGTTACTCTTTGAAGGAAAAACTAAATCCTTAAAAGTAATCCCGGGTTAAAAATATATATATATATATTAATGTGTTAACCAGCCTAGAAAATCTCTGGGTTTTTTCCACAGGTGACCCATCTGACTCACTGATGTTACTCACACAAAAAAAAAAAAAAATCACAAATATTATCTGGTTAGGTTTTAACTCATCTTTCTGGTTTGCTTCAATCTTTTAAAACCCTGATTCTAAATTTGGTATCCCTTCCACTTGGGTGTCATCTGAAAATTTGATCAGTTTGCCATCTCAAGAGAGACGGATGGTCTGCTGGACGGGCCTGGGCCTTCCCTCAGGGAGCCTAGCGACAGGCTGTCTCACAGGAAGGACCTCAAGGTATTCAGCTGAGAAAGATTTATGGTGTGCAAATTCCAGGTGCCTCACGTCCTAGATAAGGATGAGCCTCATGAGCCTCGCTTCAGCAAGGCCATTCCACTGACCATTAATCCAAGTTCTCCTAATTCCTGATGATGTGCTCCCGATCCAGTGCCTCTTGCCCTTCCCAACTTCTCTAGAGGCACAGTGGAGCAGAGTCCTCCTGGAGCCAACCCTTGGTGCTTCCAACTGTACCCTGCCCCCAACACTTCCCATGGAAAGAGCAGCTGCTGTGGAAAACAGTTCAGTAGTTCCTCAAAAGGGTAAGGACAGAATTACCATATGGCCCAGCAATTCCACTCCTAGGTATACACCCAAAAGAATTAAGAACAGGTCTTCAAACAAAAATTATCCACAAATGTTCAGAGTAGTACTATTCACAATAGCCCAATGGTGGAAACAACCCTAATTTCCATCAACTGATGAATGGGTGAAAAAAATCTGGTATATCCATAAAATGAAACATTAGGCAGCTATAAAAAGGAATGAAGAACGTTACTGGTGGTCCAGTGGTTAACACTCCACACTTCCACTGCAGGGGGCACGGGTTCGAGCCGTGGTTGGGGAACTAAGATCCTGCATGCCGCATGGTGCAGCCAAAAAGTAGGAAAAAAAGAAAAAAAAAGGAATGAAGTACTGATACAGGCCACAACATGGATGAACTTTGAAAACATTATGCTAGGTAAAAGAAGGCAGACAAAAAAGGCTGCATATTATATGATTCCATTTATACAAAACAACCAGAATAAGCAAATCCACAGACACAGAAAGCAGATTAGTGATTGCCCAGGAATGGGGGTAGGGTAAAATGGAGAATGAGAATGGGGGTTTCCTTTTGGGGTGATGAAAAAGTTATGGAACTAGATAGTGGTGATAGTTGCACAAGACTGTGAATGTACTTAATACCCCTGAATTGTATACTTCAAAATGATTAAAATAGTAAATTTTATATGATGTGTATTTTACCACAATAAAATAATAATAAAAAAGAACAAAGTGTATTTTACCACGACAATAAAAAATAATAATAATAAAAAAGAACAAAGCCATCTAACAGGGTGACCATTCAGAGCATGTCCGTCCATCTTGTGTATGAGGGTACAAGACCTTGCCAAATACTTTGCAGAAATCTCTGTACACTATTTGTACCACACTACTTTGATCAACCGGCCTAATATCATTCGTGAAGGTACGAGTAAAAGGAAATCTGATAACTTATGTGATATTCTTTGTGACCCCCACTATCCTAGCTCCTACAGCTCACTAAGTTCCTGTGTGGGTGCTTACAAATCATTCTTTGACTACTGTAATCACCCGGGAGTAACATCAAGTACACTAGGCTGTTATTTCTGGCACTGTCTCCTTTTTCAGAATTAGGACACCCCCCCCACTACGCCCCTCCATTCCTCTGGTTTTTCTCCTCCTTCCCAACCACAGGCATTCAGGGTCTCATTTGTAAGTTTTCTCTGATGGTTTATCACATTCACCTGGGGCCAAATTCTAGCACTTACAGCCAATCCACGCTGTACCTTGTGTGGTGGTGGTGGTGGTGGTGGTCTTCTTGTTTTTATCTCACCTCTCACTACTCTCCTCTTCACTCACTTTACTCCAGTCACACTAGTCTCCTTCCAATTCCTTACATCAGATATGGCACACTTCCTCATGCCAAGCTCTAAGATTTGGCACTCTCTGCTCTCTCTGCCTGGAAAGCTTATGCCCCAGGTTCCACTGGCTCATTCCCTCACTTTCTTCAACTCTGTGCTCAAATATCACTTTGTCAGAAAGGCCTCCCCTGACCAGTCTATCTGAAATAGCGACCCCCAAGACCCCTCTCTGCCATTTTTCTCTCTCACTGTTTACCACCTTCTGACCTATTTGTTTATCTGCTTATTGTGTGTCTCCCACTGTCACTCTCTTCCCCCACCTCGCCACCTGACAGATTTATGTGTTTATATTTGGGCTGTCTGCCTCTCCTGCGATATCATGGGGGCTCAGTATTATTTATTTAATAAATCAAGATTGGCCTTCAACTCTCCCCTGACCTGTTCAGTCCATCAACCAGGAGTTATTGAGCAATCTTAATAAGCCAGGCACTGTGTTAAGTCTCTGAGCTATGTAAAATGAAAAGACATGGTTCCTGCTTGTAAGTGGCCTCCGGACTAGTCAGAGTAGGTCATAGGAGAGGCCACGATCTAGGGAATGTCAAGGAGTCCTCACTGAAGAGGTGAAAAAGGCTGAGGTTTTCTGAAGGCCAAGGAAGGTTTCTACAGGTGTTCGAAGTCATCATTGAGGTGGGACAGAACATAGCTCATTCAAAGAACTTGAATATTCTGAGGCTGGAGCCCCAGAGGCAGGGGAGACAAGGGTAGCACTTATCATCACCTGATTATTTGTTTATTGTTCATCTGCCCCCACTCTCTTCCCCTTAGTTCTTGGGCTTATCACCTCCTGAGCAAGCCCCAAGGGCCTGACCTGAAAGGCCCCTGCACACAGTTTGACACCTGCAGGTGATGGAGCATGTGGTCAAGAAGACAGAAAGGGGAAAGGAGGCCTGGAGCCCAGCAGCTATGCTGTTTGTACAAAGCCCTCATTATTCCTGCTTGCAGACGGCTGTAGCACTTAAGAAAGCTGCCAAGTCAGATTAAACTCAATCAAGAATGTAGAATACGGGTCTTAGGTTCAACAGACAGCACTACTGGTGAGGGAGTCACTGCTATACAAAAGCCTCCGTGTTTCAGTGTAGGCTGGAGCAGGGCAGTGTTCAGGGAAAGGCTGGGTAACCAACCCAGCAGGTAATTGAGCCTGTTCTTTTCTCTGTTCTACTAATGATTCATTAAGCAGAGCGTACTGCTCACTATGATCCAGACTCATGACTTCAAATCAAACAGAGGAGGCCAATTTTTCTGCAAAGTACAGGAAGGAAACAATCAGTGCCCTGGGCTTGGTTAGGGCAGGCTACAGAGGCAGGAACCCTGCAACTGCTTTGCTGTGGGCAAGGCATTTTGGGAAACCTATAGCTTCTTCCTACAGAATGGGTTTTGGAAAAAGTTGAGGCTAATAATAAAGACATGCCTTGGACTTGGTTACCATCACACAAATTTTCACAAACCTATAAATAATTAGGAAGTTAGGACATTTTAGCTATAGTTAAATGATTATGTTAGGGAAAGAAACTGGCACTAAAATTTTTAAAATAGAAACATTATAGTGTTAAGAAATTAAATTTGATCATTACTTTAAGGGAAGCTGAGGATTATCGGAAAATTACTGTGTGATGAATTCATAATAATATTCACATTCCATGGTATACCTACTATGAACTAAGCATTGTGATAGGTTATTAGCATACTTTATTTCATCTTCAAAATAACTTCCTGAAATATACATATATTAATAACCTCATTTAAGAGATGAGGAAACTACCGTTCTGAAAGATTAAGCAAGCTGACTATGGTACCGAGAAAAGCCAGGATTTAAAGGCTGAGTCTGTCTGGCTTGGAAGGGCAAGTTTTATGGTTTGTATGTTGCCCTGAAAAGCTCTTCCAGCTTTTGTGGCAAACATCAAGTACCTTCCAAATCAAAGTCCTATTGGAGAGAGACTAGGATAAGAATTAGGAAAGTATTTTTACTTAATGTGAATTTGCAATGATGGAAATCATAGTAGGGAGGTGCAGTTTCCTTAGCAGTAAAAACACATGATTCTTCGCTCTTAAATTAGGAGATATCCACAAGCAAAAAGAAAGCACTTGAAGGAGAGAAATCACCTCAATTCAAGGCTAAATCATGAATATAAATGAGATATAAAATAAGAAAGCATCTTCATGAGAAACACAGAGAAGCTTCAAGAAAAGACCCTCTTCGTTGAGTCCCTGTGTGTTGGGCATTATGGGGTAGATCCAAAGCAAATTCCAGACACTGGCCTTCTAGCCCATTTGTGCCTGACAATTCTAGACTTCTGACATATAAATCAGGAAACATTTCATTTCTGTTTAAGATGGAGAGAAACAACACCAATACGCATACCCACAAATCCCAGAACAACAGCTGCCCTTGAAATGGGGTTTTCTGGATCCCCAAATTGAAAAAAGCCTTAAGGTTCTGAGTGTCCAGCCCTTCACATAGCAAAGGAGTCCTCACTGCCATGTCATTTGCTTGAACATCTCCAACAACTGGGCGCTCACCTACTTTGATTCGACTCCTAATTATTAGTAGTTACTTTTTTATATTTTATCTGAAATCTACCACCCCAGTAACTTTCATCCGTTGATGCTCATTTTCCTCTTGGAACGAAACAGAATTCTGTCTTATGTCCCATCTCTTTCGATGCTGTAAGAGAGCCATCCTTTTGCCCCTAAATATTTTACTCCCAAGCTAACCATCCTCACTCATTTCAGCTGTTGCTCATATGCCATGATTTATAGCACTCTATGATATGACTCCTATGAAGGAGTTGAAGTTGGTCTATGTCCCTGATGAAATATTTCCCAGAATTGAACGTAATAAATCAAAGTATAGTAAGATTGATTATCAAAAGCAAAGAACAGTCAGAATACTATGGATATATTTCTAATTAAACAGCCCAAGATTCCTTTGGGTTCTTTTTTCTTCTTTTGTTTTACAGCCTTATCATGCTCTTGGCTGTTATTGCCTTCAGGCTACTAACATCCCCAAGTCTTCTCTTCTACATGCTGCTATTTAGCAAGTACTCCTTATATCCTTAACTTTGGTTCCAAGGATAGAACACTAAAACTTGTCCTATTTAAATTTCATTTTAACAGAGATGACCACTTCTGCATTTATTTGCATATTTATCTTGCCTTTTTGCAAAAGATACTAGCTGATACATCATCCCTGGGCCAATGCCAGTTTGGAATCTGCTTTGTCATCTGATTTATTCACACTCCCTCCCAGACTCTTGTTCTCTATACACTGATACCCAGGTCCACTTAGCCCATATCCAGGTTACTTAAAAAGGACCATGCTAGGAAAGCAACCCTGGTTGAAACAGATCTTCAACAAAATTTGCCAGATTTGACAGAGATCCATTAATCAGCATTCTTAGGATAGAATGATTATGCTGCTAAATTATCCTATCACCCATCCAGTTTCTCCATCTTCTCAGCAAGGATGTCATGAAAGTGTTTGAAAAATGCCTTGCAGAAGCACAGAAATGCTATGTCTGCAGGATTCCTTTGATCTACTAGCCTAATAAACATATAACAAAAGAAACCAAAGCCTGTCTGTCAGGCTGTCTCTTCTCAGTGAATTCGTGCTGGCTTCTTTAAGGATCACCTCCTCTCTCTCTGGGAGTTCACACACCACCCATTTGATACTGTTAATAGAGAATCAATATTGAAATCCCCGTTAACATTTGCATCATCTACCTTCTCCCCATTTTTGAAAACCAAGACATTTGCCCAACTCCTGTCTTCAGGAAGCACTTCTATTTCTAATCTATGGGAAAAATAGATTACAAATGATATTTTAAGGATCTCTTTAAAAAATTGTTTTCATATTCTCAGATATGATTTGTCCCAACCTGAAGACTTGCATTCTTTTAGCTTACATCCTTGGAATGGGAGTGATGGTGGTAGGGGGAGAGAACAGTTTCCCTGAAGAATGGGGGTACTGTTTTTAGAAGGAGTGAGGGATGCTGAGCAAACAAAAGAGATTCCACTGCAGCAGTGAACCTTCAAATTCAAATATACTTCAGCAAGCCTTGGTTCTCTCTAGCTGGCCTTTCTTGCATTAGTGTTACAGCTCTGTGCTGTTCTTGTGGTTTGAGTCTTTGATTGCTACCTCCCTCTTCCCAGGTTTTTATGTGTCCTTTGCATTCTGAGCTCCTTAGAGAGACTTAGCCTCTCTCACCAGCACATTTAGTCTCTTAGATTACTTCCTCCACTATTATTAATAAGAGGCTCTAGTCCCTTCATACAGACAACAGTCCCTTCTGCTTATTTGTAATTGACATTTCCTGGAAGTTGATGCATTTATTCGGTTTTATTGCTTTTAGTAGGCCCTGATCCCATTTTCGCAGTTTCTGTTACTAACATAGTTGAAAAAAAATTAGCCAAAGACCAGAGAAGATAAAGCCGTCGAGGGCTTCTGAGGTTAATAGGCTAGAAAATAAATTATTCCATTATCAGGATGAAAACTGAATCCTCACATTAACCTTCCTAATTGCTGGCTTACCTTGTTTACATACTTTCTAAGTGAACAGGAACAAAGCCACTTGCTGCTCTTCTCATTAACACTAATGATCAATAAGTAGAAAAAAATTTTTTTGCTGATTCTTATATTTTGTTCAACATTATGTAGGCTTAATTTAGAGCTTATTAGGGCATTGCCAGTTTTGCTCATTATCTCCTCTATAAGATGAATATGTTTCTTAGGCAAGTAGTTAACATGAAGCAACAATGACTGACTCAGTTTTTGTCATTAAGCAAGGCTTTCAGTTATGTTTACTGCTGGGGGTGGGGAGGGAAGAAGCAAGCATGAGCATTTAATATTGACTTATTTTAGATACTCCCAAGAAAAGGACAAGACGTACTTTACAACAATTTTGGCACTGAATGTCAATGACCAGAGCTGACTTGGTGTACAAGGGAAGTGTTTGCCTTGCATCCTCCCCTAAACTCTTTTGAGGTTCTTTCCAGCCATTAAAATAGTGCTCCGAAATGAAATTCCGATGCCTGCTACAACATGGATGACGAACCTTGAAAGCACTATGCTAAGTGAAGGAAGCCATATACAAAGGACCACCTATGATATGCTTCCATTTATACGGAATGGCCAGAATAGGTAAATCTATAGACAGAAAGCAGATCAGTGGGGGAATTCCCTGGTGGTCCAGTGGTTAGGACTCGGCGCTTTCCCTGCCGTGGCCCAGGTTCAGTCCCTGGTCTGGGAACTAAGATCCCTCAAGCTTTACCCTGCGGCCAAAGAACACCCCCCCAAAAACAAAAAACCAAACAAAAAAAGAAAGCGTATCAGTGGCTGCCAGGGGCTGGGGGCTGGGGGGAGTGTTCGGGAGATTGGAAGTGATGACTAAGGTGTGTGGGGTTTCTTTTTGGAGTGAGGGAAGTGTTCTGAAATTGACTGCGGTGATGGTTGCACAACTCTGTGAATACACTAAAAGCCACTGAACCGCACACTATAAATGGGTGAACTGTGTGGCATGTGAGTTACATCTCAATAAACCTTTTTTTTTTAATCACACCCTACTCCTCCTGCTGCCATTATATACCACTCCCTCTTTCTTTGGAGTCTTTAGCAACTGAGTCACTGTCACCTTTTCCATCAGGTCCTGCTACCATCCCGAATGACTCTGACATCCACATAGATGACCCACTACTCAACACCCAAGCAAGTCCCCTCCTGGGTCTTCTCTGCTCCAGTGACCTTCCCCTCCTTTCTACTAGGCCATCACTCCGCCCTTATTTGTTGCGTTCCCCACCCAACCTCCCACTTCCCCACCTCTGAAACAATGCCATCACAGGTCCCTCTCAGAACACGACTCCCAACACTTCCAGCTGGCTCTAATTCTAATCTGGCCCTGGTGGGCGTAGGGTTCTCCTCTTCCTCGACCTCATCACTTTGCCTCCTTCTGCTCTATCATATCAGCATCCACCACCTCCCTCCTGTCCTGAAACTCCCCGCTTTCACCACCACGGCTCTCCTTGTCTGGCTTGAATTCCACTACTTTGGTGTCTCATCCTTCTATCTCAGCCGTCTGGCAAATCTCAACCCTCCACCAATGCACCTAATTCCAGAACGACCCAGCCACATTTCTAGTCTCCACTGTACACTCAGTGCCCTCAGTGATCCGTTCCTATTGCGCCAGAAGCCTCTCTCCAGTTCTCCAAGGTTTCTAGGAGAAACCTGCTTCATGTTTCTCAACCCATCACCACCTCCCTCTTCACCCCCAGCAGATAATCTTCCCTCTGCCTCTATGTCAGAGAGGAAGAAGCTGCTTCCCTAGCACCAAACTATGTGCTTGTCTACATCCTTTCTTCCTCCCCCACCATTCACTGGTCTGAGCAAAATGGAAGAAATGCCCCTTTTCTTATTTAGCCTCTAGTGTGTCTGGCTTACATCACCTCCTCACTACTCAGTGTCCTTGTAGGACTGAGTATTTAACTCCTTTCCCCCATATCTTCAACCTCTTCCTCTCTATTGACTCCTAGCTTGTCTCTCCCTCCTTAAGCAACAGCAGCACCTCCAACTTGATGCCACACCCCCCTCTCCAGCTCTCTCTCTTTCCGCCTCTTTAAATACAAACCTCGGGACTCCCCTGCCAATGCAGGGGACACGGGTTCGAGCCCTGGTCTGGGAAGATCCCACGTGCGGCGGAGCAACTAAGCCTGTGCGCCACAACTACTGAGCCTGCGCTCTAGAGCCCGTGAGCCACAACTACTGAGCCCGCAAGCCACAACTACTGAAGCCCGCGCGCCTAGAGCGCATGCTCCGCAACAAGAGAAGCCACCGCAATGAGAAGCCCGTGCACCGCGACAAAGAGTAGCCCCCGCTCGCTGCAACGAGAGAAAGCCCACGTGCAGCAACAAAGACCCAATGCAGCCAAAAATAAATAAATAAATAAGTAAATTTAGTAAAAATATATAAATACATTCCAACCTGCTGCAGTGTTCCTCCCAGAAAACAAAAAACTACATTCCATAGCCAGGCTTCTGGTTGTGATGTAGATTCCAACAATTAGGTGTACCTACGCGAGATTTGGAAGGGGGAAGTGATAGATCATGAAGAGGGGGCCTCACCTCTCCTATTTCTGCTGATGAGCATGGTTATGGAAGCATCTGGCTTTCAGTGGCAGTTGTAGAGGGAGTCCAATGTCCAGCCTCTAGCCACATGAGTGAAAAGGAGCACCCATGGCATCCACTTTGCTGGCAGCAGATTCCTGATTTCTTGATCACAGCAGAGGAGGTATAGGCTTGAAGCCAGCAGTTAATGAAGACAGCTTCTTAGCATTCCAGCTCACTGATCATGGCAGACACAGTGGCTCCCTGGCAGTCAAGTTCTGCAGTGTTATTCTGGAAGGTTTTCCTGGAAACTCAGCCTAGATTTTGCTCTTCCAATCACATTTAGACTGATTCATATTAGTTAGAAGGGTTTATTTTATCTTCAACTAAACTCGGACTACAGTATATCCTACAGTATATCCTGCAGTTAACCACATTTCACCCTGAGTGATTTTTCTGAAACTCTAAAACTCAAATCCAATAATGGCGCTGCCTTTGCTTAAAATCCTTCAGTGTCTCCCAATATCTTTATATAAAGCCCAAATGTTTTAATCTTGTTAAAAAGTCCTGTATAACCTGGTCCTCTTATTCTCTGCAGACTTATCTTTACCCAGGTACTCTCTGACCACACTGACCTTCTATTCAGGTCCTTAAGAGAGTCACACACTCATCTCTTTATCTTTGTACACGCTACTCTCCCTGTGTGGAACACTCTTGCCCAACTCACTTGTTTTGTTTTGTTTTTCAATTTTGGCCTAAAGTCTGTTTCCTCCAGGAACCCTTCTCAGACTCTACCACCTATCACGATCACCGAAACTCTGGATTAGGCCCTCTCCTATATGGTCCCTTAGCACCCTGGCCTTCCCCCTTTTGAAACACTTACATTACTGTATTGGGATTGCCAGTTGTAAACTGTGCCCTCCTGCCCTAATACCATATGCACCTGGCAGAAGGTTCCATGTCTAAGTTGTTCTCTATTTTATCCCCAGTACCCAATGAGTACCTGGCCCAGACATAGGCATACAAATTGAAGTAATAAAGAAACTGAAACATTCTAAGCAGAGGGTCTAATCTCTATTGGATTTATGTTTCAGAAAAAACACTCAGGTGGCCACATGCAGAAGGAATTGTAGTAATGGGATCAGATGGAGGGGAGGGGCTGAGACAGAAAGTCCAGTTTGTTGGTCTGACCTAGGGCAGTATTAGTGGGGATGGAAAGGAGGAGATTACTTCGTATGCTATGGTAGGGGGAGGGGAGCAGAAAACCTGCTAACACTCAAGAAGCAAGGAGACAGGGGCTTATTAATTTTTCTTTTGGTGTCAAAGTAATTAACATTTCAAAGTAACATTTTCTGAGCGTCTACTCTATGCCAAGTATTGGATTAGATTCTGTGATAGAAGGATTAGTAAAATACTATCCCAATCCTGGAGATCACAAGGGTTTCAGTCCACTAGTGGAGACACAAATACTTTAGTACCAGGCTGAGAGATAAGAGAAAGAAATGAAGAATTTATGTTTTGAGGGGCTGTGGGTGTGTGGTTTTTCAGTTTATTTGTTTGTTTTTGTCTAAAGATAATGGGCTAGTAGTTTATGGGCAACAGACAGTGGACTATGGTGGGAAAACACTGGCTGGAGACAGAACACAGGGCTCTTAGTTCCTCATCTACCACTAATGAAGTAGTATGATATTGAGCAATTTGTTTACTTCTCTGGGGCTTAATTTCCTTATTTGTAAAATGAAGTTTTTGAGTGAAATCACTTTTAAACATCTATTATTTTATGTATTTGTTATATTTAAAATGTGTGCATTATTTCTAAAAGTTTTTCAAATCATTCAATTAAAATGTCTGTGTATTCTAAAGAGTGCTTTAGGATAAATGTTTTAACTTTGTCCTATACTATTTAGAAGACAAGGATATAATCTGATCATAAATCAACTGTCATCTTTGGTTTCTTGGTTCTAAGAAACTGACAACATCATGCACTTTTGACAATTAGGGATAGTTAGCCAGAATATGCACCCCCGGAACCCCCATTTCCTTGGCTCTTTCATCCACGTGATTTTTAAAATTTTGCATTATCTACTGCCTGGTACAAATGCTATGTTTTGCCACAGGAATGTAAAGCTAATGAAAAATCTCAAATCAGTCTTTCCTGCCCCTTTGATAGATGAGTAGTTTTAAATTCTGGACTCAGACCGTATGAGGATTCTCTTTAAATTTCAACAGAAAGGAGACACATGGAGGAGCACAAAAAGCAGGTTTAGAATCGAGACAAAGAGCTAGCCACTTGAAAATGCACTGCTCTACCCATCACTATGGCTCCTTCTCTTCGTAAGGAAGTGTGTAACAGCTTGCAAGGATGGCCAGTAACACTAGCAGTTTTAACAGATGAACCCGGAAAAATGACTGGCTTAATACAAAGTTACTTCTCATTCACTTAAAGTAAAATTGGTGGTAGGAATGATGATGGTGGTAGTGGTATGTGCGTCTGCTCCACGCAGTCATTCAGGAAGCCAAGCTGACAGACTCAGCCATCCTCAAAACCCTACTTCCAAGGACACCTCGAAGTGTCAACATCCAGACAGCAAAAGCAGTGTTGAGGAGGGAGGTAGGGAAGAGGCTTTCCTGTGGAGGGTTTTCTGGGCCCAGACTGACAGCACTTCCATCCACACTTCATAGCCTGATCTCAGCTCCATGGGCACACCTAACTGCACGGGTGGCTGAGGAACAGGGTCTAGCCGCATGTCATGGAAGAGAAAGGGCAGATTTTGATTACTACGTAGTGGTTTCTGCCTTATCCAGGGATATGGATTCTGTCTACCTGGTCCCTCTCAACTCTCTCCTTTCCACCTCATGTCTATAATCGCTAACAAAGTATTCAGAGGTGATTCCTACTTGGCATAAGTAGTTGGAAAAAATTTTAGAGTAGTGATATTCATCACATAAGCATCTGACTTTTATGGTGCAAACTTCAAGTTTCTCTACGTACTTTAATCTCTAACTTAGACTACTACAGTACATTAGTTTGTACAGGGCATACCATGATCAGAAGCCACTATGGGTTGTGCATATAGACTGAACTTCAGGTTCATATAACTGAGACTATTACTCTCCCAATGGTATCAGACTTAATGAGGTCAGCAATAAAAAAATTCAGATCTCAAGTTTCCTTTAGATCATTTGTCTGGGAAAATTATATCACAATTACTGGCTTTGAGAACTTTCCTGTTATATGTCATAGCTTTTTTTGGTATAGAGCAGTGGTTCTCAAAGTGTGGTCTCAAGACCAGCAGCATCAGCACCACCTGGGAACTTCTTAGAAATACAACTCTCACCACAAAACTCCTAGAAGAAAACATGGGCAAAACATTCTCTGACATAAACCATAGCAATGTTTTTTTAGGTCAGTCTCCCGATGGAAAAGAAATAAGAGCAAAAATAAACAAATGGGGCCTAATTAAACTTAGAAGCTTTTGCACAGTAAAGGAAACCATCAACAAAATGAAAAGAAAACCTATGGAAATGAAGAAAATATTTGCAAAAGATGTGACAAACAAGAGATTAATTTCCAAAATATACAAACAGCTCATATAGCTCAATATCAAAAAAAAACAAACAACCCAATAAAAAAATGGGCAGAAGACCTAAATAAACATTTCTCCAAAGAAGCCATACAGATGGACAACAGGCACATGAAAAGATGCTCAACATCGCTAATTATTAGAGAAATGCAAATCAAAACTACAATGAGCTACCACCTCACACTGGTCAGAATGGCCATCATTAAAAAGTCTACAAATGACAAATGCTGGAGAAGGTGTGCAGAAAAGGGAACCCTCTTAATGTAAGTTGGTGCAGCCACTATGGAGAACAGTATGGAGGTTCCTTAAAAAACTAAAAATAGAGCTACCATATGATCAGCAATCCCACTCCTGGGCATATATCCAGAAAAGACAAAAACTCTAATTTGAAAAGATACATGCACCCTTATGTTCATAGCAGCACTATTAACAATAGCCAAGACACGGAAATAACCTGTGTCCGTTGATAGACAAATGGATAAAGAAGATGTGGTGTATATGTATATAAATACACATACACATACACACACACACACACACACACACACACACACTAGAATATTACTCAGCCATAAGAAAGAATGAAATAATGCCATTTGCAGCAACATGGATGGACCTAGAGATTATCATGCTAAGTGAAGTAAGTCAGACAGAGAAACACAAATATCATATATCATATATATGTGGAATCCAGAAAAATGATACAAATGAACTTATTTACAAAACAGAAACAGGCTCACAGGTATAGAAAACAAACTTATGGTTACCAAAGGGGAAAAGTGGGGGAAGGGATAAATTAGGAACTCGGGATTAACAGACAGGCACTACTATGTATAAAACAGATAAACAATACCTACAATGGAAAAGAATCTGAAAAAGAATGTATATATTCTGAATCACTTTGTTGTATACCAGAAACGAACACAACATTGTAAAACAACTATATTTCAATTAAAAAAAAGAAGAAAAAAGAAATGCAATTATCAGGCCTCATGTCAGATGTGCTAAATCAGAAACTCTGGTGGTGGGGCCCAGCCATCTTGTGTTTTCACAAGTCCCCTAAAGAATATCCTAGAACCACTAGTCTAGTTGAGTTAGGTTACTGCTGAAACATCTCATTTTAAGGACCAGGTCAAAAGATAATTATTTGAAACTGTTTTGTTGAAAACAGAGCAAATCTTTCTCTAATACTGCTGTGAATTAAGAGTATTGTGGAAAACTGACAGAATGAAAAGACTGCTAAGAGCCCTGGGAGGTCATTAGGGCAAATAGTTTCCAAAGATGTCAGTCACAGACATCTAAGGTTTTATGAAGCATCTCTAGGGGTTTCCTAAAAGAAAATGTATTCATATGTTTGGTGACTGCTCCCCTGACCATCCAGAGTTTGTTGCCAAAAGACATGGAATTTTGTGTCAGGAGAAATAGTTTTGGAGCTTTAGGACAGAGTCAACATCTTACTCATCTTTGTATCACCATTACCTACCACAGTGCCCAGCAGAGAGCAAACACATAATAAACATTTATGTTAATAAATGAATGAATTGGGACTTCCCTGGTGGCGCAGTGGTTAAGAATCCGCCTGCCAATGCAGGGGACACGGATTTGAGTCCTGGTCCAGGAAGATTCCACATGCTGCAGAGCAACTAAGCCCGTGCGCCACAACTACTGAGCCTGCGCTCTAGACCCTGAGGCCACAACTACTGAAGCCCATGTGCCCACAGCCCGCGCTCCACAATGAGAGAAGCCACCGCAATGAGAAGCCCACACACCGCAACAAAGAGGAGCCCCCGCTCGCCCCAACTAGAGAAAGCCCACGTGCAGCAACAAAGACCCAAAACAGCCCAAAAAAAGTGAATGAATGAATGGATGGAATAGTCATCTCATGGATCCCAGTTTTAAATAACTTCCACTAATATTCCAGAATCACTTTGAAAAAAAATCCCGTTTGGATAGTTTATTCTAGTCACTTTGAAGAATACTGACTGCTTCATGTATGTGGCCAGTCTTTTCAGCAGTTAAGGATTTTACCTATCAAACATTAAGAATGCCTCCAACTCCAACCCCTCTGAGAGAAAAACAAACATATGAAGATAAGTGCTTGTTCCATTTCTTGAAATGTCTATAAAATGTCTCCATTGCTGCATGCTAACCTTTTCAGTGACTAACTCAGGGTTTCTCAACCTCGGCACTATTGACATTTTGGGCTGGATAATTCTCTGTCATGGAAGCTATTCTGTACATTGCAGCCCCATCACCAACTCTTCCCCCACCCCCGCCCCCCTGCCCCACTGTGACAACCCAAATGTCTCCAGACACTGCCAAGTGTTCCCTGGTGGGGGATAAAATTGCCCAGCTTGAGAATCACTGCTTTAACCCAATATTAAAAGGAGAAGAGTCATTCTCCTGCATTTTATTCAAAGCTATGGAAACAGGCGTCAAGAAAGAACGTATGTTCCACATTTCCCTTTAGCTCATTGTTGAGGACTTCAGCAGTGACAGCTCTATCTATTTGAAATGATTTGGTTCACAAATCCTCATTATTTTAGGCCAGTTTTCTCCTTGGAACAACTTTATCTTAGAAGATGCAAATTCACAAACTCTGAGCATCTTTTTTACACTTACTGTGATCTTCTACAATGATTCAGCACTGAATTTCATTACAAGACATTTTTATTTAATAAATTTTATATAATATATAGACTGGCTAAAGGAACACTGTACAAATCCTTAATACAGTGTTAGCACTAACAGAAGAATTTTTATCTACTTCATTACAATATTTTAAAAAATTATCTAAGTAAAACCTACAGTAAAATAAAATGTAATAATAACCTTTATTACATCCTACCTCAAGATTCTGTCTCTGGAAAGAAAGTCTTCATTGCATCTGGAATTTACTTCTTGGTATTGAAAGAATATGCTAATAATTCTATTTCTTGATTCATGTTGGATCGTATCTATTTTCTTCCTGTTACCGCATGAGGATTTAGCATTATTTCAACATCCCCTCACGTCTGTCCTCCATATTCTCAAGATAAATATACTACAATTTTTTCTTAAATCGTCAGTGTTTAATCATGAGCCAACAGTGTACCCTGACATCCTCGTTGACATCCTCACGCTACTGTCCCCTCCCTTATTGTCCATGTGGGTCTATACTTGAAACATTCCTCTTCTTTTTTTTCATTTAATGGCATTTTGAGAGGGAGAGGAGATAAAAGCATATAGCCATCACACATTTAACAGGAAACTAAAATTATTTTTGAAAACTTATAAAAGACTACATATAAAGTCTCAAAATGTTACTGTTAAAAGGTAGAATCTCTACTTTACCCTCACCTCTTGCATTTAGCACAAATAAAAGCTAGGCATTTTTTTCGTTGTTTAAGAAACAAGTGATGTTAAATAGACTTACTCTGATCATTTTGTAATATATATAAATATCGAACCATTATGTTGTACACCTGAAACTAGTGTTATATGTCAATTATATCTCTATAAAAACATAAATAAAAGCAAAGGCAGGTTACCAGAAAGACTTCAATTCTTCCCCTTCTGTACACTTGGGACACACTTACCATTCCTATTTCATGATAAATCTGTTCTTCTCTCTTCTGACCTTGCCGAATTTTCCTTTATCTACCTGGGACATTGAAACCTGGGAAACATCTGGCAGCCGTGCACCATGAAACGACGTGTTCTTGTTCCATGAGAAATGGTACTGTAATAAATGTTTCCTGTATCAAAAAAAAAAGTATAAATCTGATTTTTAGTTTTTCATAAAAAATAATTTTTGCACCATCAATCAATAACAACCAAGAAATCAGGACCACCCAGATAACAAAAGCAAAGGACTAAAAAAAGAGACCCTATTAACATGACAGATGAAGAAGATACCAGGTGAGAAGAATCAGCTATATAACCAAGCCCACAATTTGGAAATTGTGGGAATCAAAGTCAAACAGTTAATTACCAACAAAGACAATAACAGTGCTTCTTTTGTCTTTCACGGTGAATGCACAATAAGCTCTTAATACTAAGACTGGGAAATAAACCATCTATAATCTACTGAAAAAGACCATCTGCTTCTATAAATTTTGTTCTTATACACTTGCCAAAAGAAGAGAACATATTAACAAAATAATGGGCCCTGCACTGTTAATTGCTAGGTTGTTTGCAGTTGTGCTGTTGCTATTAGAATTTAATAAGCCATTCCTTCTGCTAAATTAATAAGCAGCCAAGATTATGTAATAGCTGCTTTCAGCTGCTAATTATTTTTCCCATAATTCCCTTCCCTCCCTCCCCCCAACCTCCACCTTTTCTTGGCTAGGAATACCAGAGACTGCCAATATGTCATCAGCAAGTCTCCTGTCCTCGTTTTCAGAACCACAGACCAACATCAGGAGCATAACCAATGAGCTTAAACTTGGAGGTAGTTATCTCAGGAACCTTGAGGACATGAGTTTTGTACAGAAAAAGAGAAAAGCAGCATTTGGATTCAGAGGGCGAGTTTTCATTACATCGTATTAGATCTATCTTTGACTGGCTAATGGCATCTGTTTTGTGTAGTAAGGGAGAAATGGGGCATTAACATGTGCCTCTGGGGCAGGATTGGTCCCGTTGCTGAAATTTGGGCAGGGGGCCTAAAGACCTACAGAAAGCCAGCTCTGTGCTTTGTGTTGACCACTTCTTTAATACTACAGTATACGTTTAGCATACACGTTGGTAGGAAATTTTCCAAGCAGCATAGCAGCGTTTAAAAGGGAAGGTATTCCAGAAAAAAAAAAAAAAAGGAAAGAATTGTATATTTTTATTTTGCCAAAGAAGGGCATTAAAAAATGCCCCCAAATTCCTATTATATACTATCTTACTTTTATAGACATTTTAACACACACAAAAAGAACACAATCTCTAATAAAGGATTCCTTTAGCTTGATTAAATTTAGCTTCCTGAAAAACTTAGCATCTCTTTTTCCCTTTGGGCCGTTAAAAAATTCGGGAGACTATGTTTGGGAACCTCTGCAAAAAGGGCATAGCTTAACAAAAGCAATTTTCTAGCTTTCTTTGTAAGAACCGAGGTGACTGGGGTAATGAATAGCAGTCGACATGAGAAACCCGTGGCTGTTCAAGCAAGGTCACTTAATCCCGTGCGGCTCCCCTTTCCTCATCTGTAAAAGATGAGTCGGACTGGATGATTCATCCATTCTTTCATTCAAAAAAATATGTACATCCATTATGTGCCAGACACAATGCTCAGCACTACGGTTCTTAACAAATCTACAATTTTATAATCCTTATCAGTCAGCTCACATTTATTAGTGGTGTTATATACTAGGCAGTGAACTAGGTTGGGATGCAAAATGAAGAAAATTCAAGATGTGCTAATGGGCATATGGATGAAGGAGGGATTCCTTCTTACAGGGTTTGAGGGTGAGGCTTCATAGGAGCTGTGACATTTGAGAGCAAGGGCATGCCAGGCAGAGCAAGTCGTCGACAAGACTAACTGGAACCCAGGCGGATGTGGGGGAGGAGAGGGGAGACTCCGTGTGAAAGAAGCGAGATCTTGAAATGAGGTGCTGTCTAGGCTTTTCAGTTGAGAACGGACAGTAACTCCTCAGGTCCGCAGCACTGAGGACGGACGAGGCAAGCCCCGGGAAGAGACACTTGCACAGCTTGGGGCGAAAAGGTGTCTAGGGCTGTAGCAGTGCGATGGGAAGCAGGGGTCGGATTCCGGACGGTTTTGAGGCAAAGTAATTGTAAAGAGCACTCTAAACGCGTGCACGAGCTCCAAGAAAGAGCTGACTTGTTTTCCTCAGAGTTGCAGCACCCCCTCTCTCCCCTCACCAACATCACCAGGCATTACACCGCCCCGTCCCACCCTCTTGGGGCACGGAAAGTTATCCGAGCTCGAATGTGGTTCTTGGCAGTACAGCTCTTCCCTGCCCCGCATAGCAGGGTCAACAAAGGGCACCGCGAAACACTACCTTCTCACCACAAAACAGCCGAGACAGCTGCGCGCGCGTCCCGGTGGCACACTCAGGAGTGCGCAGGCGCGCCGGCCCCGGCAGCGGCCGCTTCCGGGTCACGTGGCCTGGCTTCCGGTTCGGACCCCCCCCCCCCCCCTTGGTAAAGACGCGGCCAATCGGCTTCCTCGGACTGGGCGGTCACCTGAGCTGTCTCCGGTGCCGTTGGCAACAGCCGAGCTGCGTCCCGCGCACCGCCCATCCCGCCCCTCTGCTCGCCTCAGCCCTGGCTCCTCCCTCGTCCGGCCCCCGGGGCGGGGTCTGTCGGCTCGCCCTCCCCTAGCCGCCTAAGCCTTCACTCCGCGAACCGGGTCCTCTCCCCACAGCAACACGGCTTCTCTTCCTCAGCTCAGCGACAGGGGCTTCCCCTCAGCCGCCGCCGCCGCCGGCCGAGCCCCGCCGCGCCTGCGGCCCGCGGCCGCCGTAAGTCCCGGGAGGCGATCGGGGGCGCCGGGGACGGGGAGCGGGGAGGGAGGGTCGGGCGAGCCCCCCGCTGCCCCACGAGCGCCCCGACGACCCCACCCTGCGTCCGCCCGCCCGGCCCGCCACTGGGGCACCGCGCCTCGAAACTCACTTCTCTTCGCGTCCGCGCCCCTCTCCACTCGGCGCTGCGCCCCAGGATGCGGGGGCCAGTCTCGGACGCTGCGGCGGCCCCGCGGCACCTGTGGTTCGGAAATCGCCTCAAGTTTTGCGGGGCATTTGCGGGCGGGGTCGGCGGCCGGGGTCGGCGGCGACCAAGGACCCTTGGCGCCCCTTGCGCGGCGGCGGTTGCCATTGTCTGCCCCGCTCCTTGCCTGTCACCTCGCCCGGGCTCGATCGGTCAGTGATGGAGTGCGGCCCCCCGTGGGGCGGCGGGCAGGCATCGGAGACGGCCGGACCGAGGAACGCTGGCCCCGAGCCCGTTCCGCGGCCGAGCCCATTGTTTTTAATACCAATCTCCAGGAATTGAGGTGCTCTGTGATTTGTGGCAAAATCAGAGCGTTGGTTTTTAACTAGAGGAAAGGAATACTTGTGCCTTGCGACCGGGCACCGTCCCATGTTAACATATAATTTATTTTCAAGAGAGTGAATTATCTATTCGTCACAAAAAGTGGTGGTGGGGGAGATGGGGGAGCCTGCTATAGACTCCCTTGAGTCCTTGAGTTCCGAAAGCAAACCCCCAGCCCTCCTGGTCATCGAGATCCTGGAATACGGGTCTGTTCTTTTCCAAGTTCTGCTAACGGGTTTGCATGAAACGTTGTCCAGTTGATGCTTTACTTGCTGTCCCCTTCTAATGCCGCTATCTTAACAGGACTTCTATGTGAGGCACTTTGACATCAATAAACGAATATTGTTCGTTTACTTCGTGCCAGGCATCCCTTTTAAGTGAGGTGTTTTCAGCCAATTTTAACTTTAATAAAGTTAAATTGTTGCATCGTAAATTTCTAAATATCTTGATGCCCGTTTGGATTATTACAAAAAGCGGCAATGATTTCTTAGCGAAATTTAGGGCCCATTTTATTCAAATTGATTGTATAAATTCCCCCACCCCATGTTCATGGTGTGGTGAATATTAAGAGTCAGACTGAATCTTACTTGCAGTAACTAGTACTGGAACATAGAATAGTTAAAAGAAAAAATATATATATATCTGAATTCTACCTTTAAATTACCTTTGTAGAAACAGTGCTTATCTGTTTGCAGTTGAGAAGACCAGTTGAATTATTATACAAGAAGGTTTCCTTAAAAACTGAACATGTAGACTAATCATCATTTGCAGATTCCAAATAAATATATACAAAATAGTTTGTGTAAAATACACTAGAATTCAGCATCCGCTCCATCTGTAGATGCTATGTTTTTTATCGTTTTAAAATGAAGTATTTCGTGTAATGTGTGTAGCTCTTATTTTGGCTTTTTAAAGATTTTACTGTCTTAGGTAAAATTATATTAACTCACTTTATTGTGTGTATATTTATGGTGGGATTTTTAAAATGAGATGAGAAGAGATAACTTAAATCAGGCTTTTATTAAGAAAAATGCATTTATGGGATTTTTTTTGGTTTATATTTTTTGTTTTGCTTAAAATATGTAAGCGTAAACTGAAGAGAGCATTCTAAGTTATAGCAGTCTGTCTACAAGTAATTCGGTCTGGAACTAGGACGGCTTGCTCTGTTTAGGGTGAAAAATAGTAGATCTGTTTCTTTCAAATGCATCTAAACCAGTTGATGTCAACATTTCTCTTTTGATGCATATACATGCATTCCTATAGCACAGGTACACAATAGTTTCTTAAATTGCAAGAATTATATTTTTCATCAGAATTGTCACTTCGCCTGTTTTTGTCCTCCCGTCCCGCCCCCCCAAACTTACGTGGAACCGGGTGGGGTGGGAGGATTTGCATCTGGTGGGAAGATCTTTCTATAAGAATTTCCTGCTATTTTAACTGGCATAGAAATATTGATGGCTACTCATCATTTGTTAGCTAAACGCCCTATCCCCCAAAGCTTCTCTGTGCAGCATGTCATCTTAACCTTAACTTTATTGAATCAAAGTATTGTCCGTAATCTTGGTTCTGTTTATCTTAACAGATGCAGTTTATGTTGCTTTTTAGTCGTCAGGGAAAGCTTCGACTGCAGAAATGGTACGTCCCATTATCAGACAAAGAGAAGAAAAAGATCACAAGAGAACTTGTTCAAACCGTTTTAGCACGGAAACCTAAAATGTGCAGCTTTCTTGAGTGGCGAGATCTGAAGATTGTTTACAAAAGGTATATTTTGATTTATCAGGAAGGTGAAATAGAATCAAATGTTAGATCATTTATAATGTGGAAATTGCAGACTTTTGAGGGATGACATTTATAAATAATGATTAATAAAGATATAGATGAAATAGTCTTAAGGTAAAGCTTTGTATTTTTAAGATAACTGCTGTTTTGATTTATTACCCAGGCTAAAATGTTAAAATTATGGAAATCTTTTTACGTGAAATTATGTGACTGAAGGCCTAAATGATAATTCATGCTTAATCATCTTTTTAGGAAATTTGAAAGAATTCATTTCTTTGCAGGGGAAAATAAGATCAGTATTTTAAATTGTGTGAGTAATTCTCTGAATTTAGATAAGCATTTACCCTCCACCACCACCTTCTCCCCACAAATCTGTAAAGTAATGACTGATATTTGACATGCCTTTTAATCTGACTTTTAGGATCTCTTACTCACTTATAAACACCTTGGATACATAGACCATTTTAGTCACAGATGTAAAAACTGGATATATACAGGATTTGTTCGTTAGGGCTTATTAATTTGAAGTAGACTTGCTGCTGTGGTGGAGGTGTGATTATATCTGGTAGATAGATAATTTTGCCAAGAACAGACTTTTAAAATTTTGATGTTGCAAAATGACTCATAGGTTGGCCTTGAACACTAAGCTTTTTAAAAAATGCTGTACATCTTTATTAATATCTGAAACTTTTTATACCTTAAAATAAACTTCTCAAGATTGTTCTCATAAGGTTAAAAGAAATATAATTACTTTGTTTCTTCCCCATTTCTGTTCCCTTACAAATAATTTACTGAATTTAAGATAAGAACATTCATGCATATAAAAATTCTTTCCTGAGGGGGATGTGCAGGGAACTGACTGTATGGGCTTCGAGGAGGGTCAAAGAGAAGCCTGGGTTTCCTCTCAGTTTTCCTTTATTCCACTACAATATGAGTGGGGTTTGTAGGGGAGATGGTAGAGAAAGTCATGAAGGTTATAGGACATCTAGAACTTTAAAAATACCATAGACTTCTCTTTAGCATAGAATGAATATTAGTCATCTTTGGGTGATTTTGTATCCAGTGTTTGGTTTAGTATTTGTTGAGAAAAATCATAACATTTTAGAGCTGGGAGATGTTTTAGAGTAATCTAGTCAAGTGATTTTTTTTTTTTTTTAAAAAAAAGCTTTTTGCCCCAAGGATAAAACTTTAAATGAAACAAGTGGAAGTGGAGGTGCTCGTGTGAAATCAGGACTGTGTCTCAACTCATTTGGCTTCCACCCTCTCTGTAGATGGTTCCTGAGTTTGAAAACCACTACTGTTGATCAAACTTCAGCTTTATAAAAAATGAGAATTTGGGAGAAGTGACTTGTCCAAGGTCAGTTGCTAGTGACTGCCATAGTGGCCAGAACTCAAATCTTAAGCCTGGAGGCAAAGGTTTTAAACTGGGATGAATAGAAAATTTGCATTTCTTTAAAGATCCTGTAGTTGGACAATGGGTGCGGGGAGGGCTGAGACTGGCACCTGAGGGATCTGTTAGGGGACTGCCTCATCCAGCAGTCCTGAAGGAAGACCTCTGCTGTGGGCTCAGCAGGTGGAAGAGCTGTTCCGAGGTAAGTTTGGTAAGACTTGGTCACCGCTAGAAGCAGGGAGGGCAGTGAAAGAAGAGGAGGAGTGGTGTTATTCCACATTTCTGGTTCAGTTGATGGGGTAAATGGTGAAGTAGAAGGTTGACTTTGAGGGGCCCGTGTGACTTCCATTTGGAGATGCCTAGTTTTCTCAGGGTGGGCATAGGCATGGAAGTCTGGGGGAAAATTAGGCATAAAGCGTTAAATCACCAGCATTCAAACAGCAGGCAAAGGATAAGTATAAGGTCAGTCACATTGGGGAAGGGGAGAGAGTTTCAAAAATAAGGCCACCAGTGCCAAAGGTCGCATAAAGGTCAACTAAAGTGAAGAATATTAGATTTTCCAGTGAGCATTTCACAAAATGCCCTTCATCAGAACATTTTCAGTGGAATAGTAGACAGAACTCTCAAAGAAATGGGGCAAAGTGTGAAGAGGTGGAGACAATAAAACAACAGGTGTAGAGTATTTGGGGGAGCTTTGCTATGAAGGACAGAAGAGGTGATAACCACCTGTAGACAGGGGTGGGGGACAGGGTTAAAAAATGGCATAAGAGACTTAAGCTTATTTCTAGATAGGGGAAGGAGTCCCCCGTGTGGAGGAGGAAAATACAAGCAAGGGAATCAGTCCCAGGAATCAAGATTCCTGTACCTGAAGGAGATGGCCTGTCAAAAGAAAAGAAGGCACTACTTGGTGCTCTGTGCACAGCATTCAGCCCATCCATGTTGGGCCACCGCTTTTTCCATTAAAGGCTGTAAAGGGTAATCTCACCTGACTCTGATATTTACATCAAGCGCCTATAAATAAAGGTGCACTAAAAAAAACCCCAGCTTTACTGACATGAAATTCACATATAAAAGTTAGAATTTATCATCAGTTTTCCTCTGCATTTCCCCATTTCATACTGAAAACTCATCTAGAGTACTTAAGGACATATTTTTTTGTAGCTATGAACAGGTGTTTTTTTTTTTAAGAAGATGTTGGGGGTAGGAGTTTATTAACTTTTACTTTATTTATTTATTTTTGCTGTGTTGGGTCCCCGTTTCTGCGCGAGGGCTTTCTCTAGTTGAGGCGAGCGGGGGCCACTCTTCATCGCAGTGCGCGGGCCTCTCACTATCGCGGCCTCTCCCGTTGCGGAGCGCAGGCTCCAGATGCGCAGGCTCAGTAGTTGTGGCCCGCAGGCCCAGCTGCTCTGTGGCATGTGGGATCCTCCCAGACCAGGGCTCGAACCCCCGTCCCCTGCATTAGCAGGCAGACTCCCAACCACTGCGCCACCAGGGAAGCCCCAGGTGATTTTTTTTTCCCTAGACCAGCTGGAAGAGGAGACCTTTTAAGCAAAGGAATTACCACTTAGCTGCTGAGAAATTCTGAACTAGCACTTTCACTGTCCATACCACCAAGTGATCTTTATGTCTGCCTTCCTCAAGTTACCTCATCCACATTCTTCATCCCTGAGCCTTTCTTTACAGTTGCCCCTCTTGGGGAGGGAGAGGTGAGAGGGGAGTAAGGTTAATATAGCTGAAAAATTAGACTGAAAGTCTGGGGACTTGAGTTCTTTTCCTTTGGCCATTAGCTAGTTTTGTGACTTTGAACAAGTCATTTTGCCTTTGTTTCCTCATCTCTAAAATAAACGCTCTTGAAGATCCCGTGAACACAGAAGACACCGTATGCGTTTTTTATTCCTATTTTGTGCAGCATGTTATGGATTAAAGTCTTAATATTAATTAAAAAATACACATCTACCAATTACGAGCTTCAGAATTTGTTGAAGAGTACTGTATTGATTTTCTTTACTAACAAAAGAATTTTTAATGACATAGCAGTAGAATATTGAGAACGGTTTGGTTACAGTCACCCACAGTCAGCTGATATTTAGCTGACTGGGGAGAAGTCATGTGTTGTGAATATAAGAATAGGCACCTTCAGATGTTCTCTGAGTGCCAGTAATTAGAGTAAGCTGTAATCTACTCTGCTAAAAATAACCAAACATACCTTTCTTCTTACTAGTCTATTATTAATTTTACTTCAGATTTAGACTTACAAATATATACTAAGAGAACAAAATGAGCTCATTATTGAATTTTTTAAAACCACTTGCTTCTGAAAATAGGGAGTATACTCAGGTTCTCCTGGTAATCTTTTACTCAATCAGGATAACAATTTTTATTTCTCTCTTCAAAGCATGTAAAATATTGCTTTGAATATGTTTTAATTTTTGCCAGTTGTAGGATTACTTTATTTAGCACAGTTCTGGGCCATAGTTTTTAATATACAACTCAGGCTCTGGAGTCAAATCACTGTTCTGGGAAGATTACTCAATTAAGTCTGAGTCTCCTGTAAATGCAAATAATAACGGTATCTCTCTGGAAGGGTTTTTTTGAGGATTAAAATGGTAAATTATGCCAAGGCCTTAGGTAACATTTAGTGCCTTACTCAGAGTGAGGACTCAGTAAATGTTACCTGTTATTATGCTTCTGTTTCTTTCTTCCTTAAGCCTTCTGGAAAGAGGTGCCTTCTTATAATCCTGATAACTGGATGCTCACCTACAGTGAAGAATTCATTTAATTTGATATTAAAGTAATATTTCCGAATGACTCGTATAATCTAGGACCTTTGACTAGTGTTTAAATGCTGTTTACTTATAATATAATGTATAATGCTGTTTACTGTGGATAAGGAGCGAGGATGGTGTAAGCATTAGATTGCTTAACAGTAGCACTGAAGAAATCTTGAAATTTAAAAAACAAATGAAATTTACCTGACGTTGCCTATTAGTAAATTCTTTCTAATGGAATTATTTAGCACTCTGTTCATAGCAGCTAGTTATGTCTGGTTTTTATCTACCATTTTTAATGTCAGCCCCTTTAATCTTTAGTTTTCTTAATTCAGAGAATCTTATGTGTCAATTGTATCAGTTTTCCCAAATTTAAGACTATTTGAGGAGCATGGGTTAGGGAGGATGGAAGGTTGGAATATCCCATTGACTTTTAAAGCAATAAACGAAACATAGGATAGTGCTGGGAAAGATAGGAAGCGCTTTGTTAGTAAGGTTGGAGGTGGTGCCTGTTATGTCCTTCATGATAATAAATGAACGTGTGTGAATGCCTTCTCTCTAAGGCTGCAGGGGACCCTTTTTTTTTTTTTTTTTTTTTTCCTGTACGCGGGCCTCTCACTGTCGTGGCCTCTCCTGTTGCGGAGCACAGGCTCCGGACGCGCAGGCTCAGCGGCCACGGCTCACGGGCATAGCCGGTCCGCAGCGTGTGGGATCCTCCCGGACGGGGGCACGAACCCGTGTTCCCTGCATCGGCAGGCGGACTCTCAACCACTGCACCACCAGGGAAGCCCCGAACCACCATTTAAAATAACTTAGTGAAGGACTTACCTGGTGGCGCAGTGGTTAAGAATCCGCCTGCCCAATGGAGGAGACACGGGTTCAAGCCCTGGTCCGGGAAGATCCCATATGCCACGGAGCAACTAAGCCCGTGTGCCACAACTACAGAGCCTGCGCTCTGGAGCCCGCGAGCCACAACTACTGAGCCCGCGTGCTGCAACTACTGAAGCCCGTGCGCCTACAACCCGTGCTCCGCAACAAGAGAAACCACTGCAATGAGAAGCCCGCGCACGGCAACGAAGAGTAGCCCCCCCTCCCCGCTCACCCCAACTAGAGAAAGCCCACGCACAGCAACGAAGACCCAACACAGCCAAAATAAATTAATAAAGAAATAAATTTATTTTTTAAAATAAAATAACTTAGTGAATGTAGAAATCAGGTAGAATGGACGTGGCAAAAAGTGTATGTGTATGACAAGGGAGTCAGTGTGGTAGAGTGGAAAAGGCCTGGAGTTAAGGTATGAAGATCAGATTTCTTGTCACGGTACAACCACTTGGCAGGCCCTTGTACTCTTGGGCCTCTTTTTTTTCCTTCCGTAATCAAGGATGATGCTGCTTACTGTTGGAAAAATCAAATAAGAGGAAATGTTTTTAATAATATTGAAATTAATAGTGTTATGAAAATACTCATACTGAAGTTATTCTCATACTGAAGAGCAGGAATTCCTTGAATTTCAAAACTGAGATTGTGTGTATGTGTTTGTATGTTATTTTACATTGATGCTATGAGCAGTAATTTCCCATTGTGTTTTCTAAAAATCACTTAAATGCTCCTCTGTGAAAATTACAATGGCAACTGAGACTTGTTTAGAATGTCTTAGGTTTTCATTTTGTTTCTTTTCAAAAGCCTTAAATACATTTAAACCATTTGAAAATACTCTTTTAACCCTCCTCAAAGGACTTGGTTAGGTCATCCTTCCTTATGTATGCCTCAAGGTTGTGTTAATAACTTTTGGCTTCCTTGGATCAAGTATAACCTAGTCCCATGTGCTAGAATCCTAGTTTGGAGAATATGAGTTTTCCAACCTTATTATACCTTCTTCAAGGGTAAATAACCTGAGCTTTAATTTAACAGGGTAGAACTTGGAAAATTTGAGGACATGTCTCAGTTTCCCCGTTCTCTTTATCTGACTTCTATGATTACTTGTAACTGTTGTTTTTTTCTTGAGGTTTATTCCATAATCCTATAAAACTCCTTTAAAAATAATTCTGTGCTGTTAGAAGTCAAGATAGTAGTTACCTTTGGGGGTGGGAGGCTGTGACCAGGAGAGATTAGGAGAGGGGCTTCAGGGGTTCAGTAATAATTCTGTTTCTTGGTGCAGGTGCTGGTACACAAGTATGTTCACTTCGAAACTCATCAGGCTGTACATTTATGACTTGTGTTCTGCTCTGTGTGTATATTACACTTCAGTAAAATGTTCCAGAACGTTGACTTAACGTTGACGGCATCTTCAATAAGTCCTTCAGTTGGAGAGTTTATTTTCTTCCCTGTTTACTCGTGGTTTGAAATAGTCACACAGTGCACTTTGTTTTAAGTAAACTTGAGAACAACCTGGGTCAGTTGTGTTTTAGAATATTCTAGGAAGAAGAGCAAAATAAGTAACTTTCTTTTTTTTTTTTGCTTGCCTGTACTTTTCAAAATTTCTTTTTTGTACATTTATTACTTTTATAGTCTAGGAGAAAAATAATCTGTTGTAAAGAGGAAATAAACTGTATAAGCATGACATATTTCACAATAGGATATGAAAATGTATTTTAGAAAACATGATTATAGGGTAAATTTTTTTCTACATCTGTTTTTTGTTACAGATATGCCAGCCTGTATTTTTGCTGTGCTATTGAGGATCAGGACAATGAACTAATTACCCTGGAAATAATTCATCGTTATGTGGAATTACTTGACAAGTATTTTGGCAGTGTGAGTAGTATTTTGTTTTAGGAAATTGAATGCCATAGTGCTTTTTTTTTTACCTTTTCTGTAACAAGTTTATTATTTGATTATCTTGGGGATTCTGACTATTTGACAGTAACTGTGGGAGAGGGAAGGAATGACTATTTCTTGTCAGTGTGCCTAGTGAGTTAACTGCCAGAATTGCTTGACCCCACAGACCTACTCATTTAATTATGCTGGTGAGAACAAGGTTTAAAATAGTGAAATAGAAAGGGGTCCAACTGCAAAGATTAATATACTGGAAGTGCTTAGTATAGAATTTAGATTTGGTTAGCAGTTACAATCATATTACCCAGAAATATGTATTTCAAAAGATCAGTCTTTATGAGTAGAAAATTATTAAGTTGCCCATGTTAGGAGCTTGCAAAGTCTGGTCTTCCTTAGCTTGTAGGCATTAAGATTGATTCCCTCTGGTCAGATTTTACTGACTACCTGATAGTAGGTAAGTAGGTAAGTATCTTTTACTTTATTCGGTTTTATTTATTTATTTATTTATTTATTTTTGCTTTTCAGGTGTGTGAACTTGATATCATCTTTAATTTTGAGAAGGCTTATTTTATTTTGGATGAATTTCTTTTGGGAGGAGAAGTTCAGGAAACATCCAAGAAAAATGTCCTTAAAGCAATTGAGCAGGCTGATCTACTACAGGAGGTAAGCTACTCAGAGTTCTCTTGACTGGACACTAGCATGTTTTGCTCTTGCTAGGGAAGTCTCAGTCATCTTCCCTCATTCTTACAGTTTCAGAAATTACTCTGAAGCATGCTTGGCATATAGTGTCCATGTGCAGTTTATTGATTGGAATATGTGTCAGCCACATCGACTCAGTTATCTGTGGATGGATTGTTTACTTTGGAGATGATCTGGAGATGGCCCATTTTGGGACCCCAAAACACCAGAGTCCAAACATTTAGAGGATGGACTACGTTAATATGGGAAAAGTAACAGTAATTTGAGAACTCTCTGTCCATTGTTCTGAATTACTTAAGATAACCCCTTTGCTCACTAGTGTGTACAGTGAGGAGTTGACTGTGAGATTATGGCATTTTCATTCCAAGTTGGTTCATATTTTCACCTCATGTCCATTAAGTGCAAATGTAGCCAAGCAAATGATAGTGTTATAATTATACTTTTTGTAGAATCCTCTAGTTTTGTGTTAGCAAAACTAACTAAAAAGTATTTCTACTTCTCTATGCTTTTCTTAAATAACCATGTTCTGTTAAACAGCTACATTCTTGTCTTGCCTTGATATCACAAGAACCATTGATAAAACCCCTTTCCCTTTCTAACTTCCACAGTTGTCTTGGGTTAATTGTATATTTGATACTTCTGTACCTTCAATTTCTGAAGTTAAAAATTTCGTAGATAAGGCTACCTTTTCCTAAAAACTTAATGATACATTAATTCAGGTACCTAGTTGAATTATGCTTTAGTCATAATTGTGGTTTTATTCAAATAGAAAGTTTATAGCATGAGGAGACGGAGCTAGTCAATATAAAACAATTAATTTTTTCATTATGGTAATTGTCTTTTTTATTATTAAAGGAGGCTTTAAATCAGAGTAAATCTTTTTCTTCATTATAACTTTTTTTTTTTTTTTTTTTTTGCGGTACACGGGCCTCTCACTGTTGTGGCCTCACCCGTTGCGGAGCACAGGCTCCGGACGCGCAGGCTCAGCGGCCATGGCTCACAGGCCCAGCCGCTCCGCGGCATGTGGGATCTTCCCGGACCGGGGCACGAACCCGTGTCCCCTGCGTTGGCAGGTGGACTCTCAACCACTGCGCCACCAGGGAAGCCCCCATTATAACTTCTTAACTGTTGGCCTCAGTCAGGAGAGTGGGGAGCTCTCGGTAAACCCTCTGCATCAGTCACTGACTATGTCAGTTGTGGGAATTGTTTGAAGTTGGGATGACATCATCTGGAACATTCATAAGTTAAATATGAGACAATGCTTTGTACACTTAATTATCTTGAGTTACCAAAACAGGGGTTAAGGTGCCTACACAAGTGAAGTCTTTTGTTGACAGCCCTAATGGCATCTGCTGTTCAGTAGTGAAATGAGCACAGCCCTTTTTCCATGTGTGTATGGTTTGCCACAGTTGTTTATTAATTGATTGTATACATGTCATTCGAAGATTTTCTTTTTAAATGTCAGATGTGCCGACTACAAGTTCATATTCTACTGTTGTAAAATTGCTTTAAAGTTAGCACCTCCTTATTTTGCTGTTCACTAACCAGACTTTTCTAAAAATTAGGTCAAGACCAGGTTCAGAAACTGGGAATTTTTCTTTTTTTTTTTTTTTGGCCGTGCCGTGCAGCATGTGGGATCTTAGTTCCCTGACCAGGGATCAAACCCATGTCCCCTGCATTGAAAGCGCAGAGTCTTAACCCCTGGATTGCCAGTGCAGTCTGGGAGTTTTTCATATTTGTTCCTTCCCTTGATCACTTTTATATTTCATTATTATGGAACTATATTCGGTTCTATCAGATCCTGGTCCAAGTACTTTGTCATTTCCTGATTAATTACGTATGCCTTGAAACATTTCTAAAGTTGTTGAAGTTCAGCTTTTAATTTTAATATTTTTTTCTGGAGAGTAATGTTTAGGGCATTGACGTCTCTTGTGTCTGGATTGTTTTTTAAACCCTATTGGGAAATCGCTATACACTTTACAATATGACAAATATGCTAAGTTTACTTTATAGCATGTATTGAGTAATATACTAGAGGATCCAGAAGTTATTACAGGTACATGTTTGTTTGTAAATGTGTACATGTGTGTGTATCTCCCCTATAAAAGTATTTTAATAAGAAGTAATGTCTCTTTTTTTGAAGTAGTATTTTTATATCTCTAATTGGGAAAAGTAGGAATGGAGAAGCATAGGATGTCCTTAGTTCCATGTAAAATTCTCCTTACTCCATCTCACTCTAGTTTAAAAAAAAAAAAACCTGACTACTGTTAATTACAGTTCCTTGTCTTTAGAAGAGAGCTTTGGCCCTATTTCTCATCTGTGACTACATTGTTTTGTACATAAACCAAATTGATACTATATTAAGACATTTTCTATTCAATGGTCCAGGTGAACCATCTTTCTTAATTTAGCCATTCAGGTCTTGAGGAGGCAGAACGTGGCTGGTCCATTCTGAATTTAGAGTGAGGTTAAGGCCTTTATGAAACCAAGCTAAAGTCTGTATGGGGCAGTTAAGCTTCATTCAGGTTATTCTGTTCAGGTTAACTTGTTTATTCAGGTTATTCACCAACGTACTGTCATAAGAAATCCAGGATGATAAGATGTTTGTTTCCTACAATAGAGTCATTTATATGTTGATACATGATACAAGTTTACATCTCTGGGAGAGTATTTGAATATTATGTTCATAAAATAGGTGATAGAATAAGATGAGAAAAAGCATTCTACAAACTGCTGAAAAAGATTTGTCTGGGCACCATGATAGCAAAAAAGAACTATGATGATAGCTAATGCTTATTGAGCAGTTAGATGTGAGGCATCCTATGCTAATCATCAGGATTTCCTGAGAAGGTCACAAAAGCCTTTTTTTTTTTTTTTTTTTTGTGGTACGCGGGCCTCTCACTGTTGTGGCCTCTCCCGTTGCGGAGCACAGGCTCCAGACACGCAGGCTCAGCGGCCATGGTTCACGGGCCCAGCCGCTCCGCGGCCTGTGGGACTGGAACACGAACCCGTGTCCCCTGCATCGGCAGGCAGACTCTCAACCACTGCGCCACCAGGGAAGCCCCCACGAGAGCCTTTTTAACCAAAGAAGAAACAGAGGCTCTAGAGGCTCGGTGAAGTTCCAATGACTGGTCCTAGGTAGCAGTTGGCAAAACCAGGATTGTAAACCCAGATCTGCTAGACTCCAGAGCTGTATGAAATCTTAACCACTGTGCTCTGTCCGCCCCAACTGCCATTTGTGTATTTTCTTGGTATGTTTTAAACATTCTGTTTTAGACACCAACTTCTGTATGTCTCAGTAATATAGTAAAGAAATTCATAATTCTCCTAGAGGTTTCTCTATGTTGAACAAAGTAGGTTTCCTAAGACTGATGCTATCCTTTACTTTTTAGACTGGAAATTTTCATTGTCCCAAGTTATCAATAGTTGGAATTTATTAATTGGATATATAGATATAAATAGTATTTTCAAATCATTTCTTGTTGGATTTATCAAAATGCCTAGATCTGTAGTAGCTTTTTTGGTCTTATAATTAGGGTATAATATTCACTTAGTCTATGTCATGAAATGATTTTGCTTCCAAAATTGTAAATATAGCTGTAAAGACACTTATCTAAATGCAGCCTTAAATTTGTAGAAGTCCTAATTAATTGATTTTAATCTAGTTTTTCATATATTGTGATTTTTTTTTTCTTTTTCTATTTAGTGTCAGGTCTTTTACTTGAATTGATTTTTTCTAAACACCAAAGATGACTTTGAATTTATATTGAAAATATCTGTTGGCTTAAAGATATATGCAAAGCACAAAATAATTTTGGTTTTAATCCTTTTTTAATCTGTGAAATACACATTTCTATCCTTAAGAATATTTATTTTCTTTAGAAAAATTTCTTTAAAATGTCCTTTTTACTCAATTTGTGTAAATGTCATATAGTTTGCTTAGGTAGTCCTTCATTTTATAGGCAAACAGGGTTAGAAAGTCAGTGCATAAAGTAGATTTTCAATTAGCATTTTATAGTCAGTAATGAGAACATAACATAAATGTGTATCTGAATAATAATTACTAAAATATCAGATATTATGATTAAATAATAAAGATGTCTTATTTTACTTAATTACTTGGTAAGGAAGGGTTACAATTTTGATATTTCTAGACCAAACTCTGTTAATTCCTTTTGGTATTCTGTTGTATGAATACATAATTAGATTTGGGGGTAAAGCCCAGAATAATTGGTCTGTTACCCAATTTTTAACGTTTGACCGTTGGAATTTAAAACATATTTTCTTAACATGCCACTCGTACTTAACTTGATTCTTAAATTATTAAAGTGCAACATGCTGAGATTACTAAATTGACATTTTTTATTTGCAATACTTGGAACATTTTCCCCAGCACCAATTAAATACCTATTTTAAGCTAGATTTTTTTGGAGGGAGGACATGGGGTAGCAGTACAGTTGGATTTATTTTATAAACATTACATATAATGACAAAGGAAATATAGAGTGTATTTTCTTTGTGAAGTCAGGCACTTACCAGTTTTTCTCTGCTCCTTAATTTTATAGAGCCAGAATGAAGAATGGGGAGGTTTGTCTGAGGATATCTTATGATAAAGAGCAGTCTAAGGCTTTAGTCCCTTTGACCCCCACCTTATTTATTGGTAACTACTAAATTTACCATTTTCGTGGCATGGATAAAATGGGGTGTTATGCCAAAACTGTTGCACGTGAGATGATTTCAAGTCCTTGCTTGATCTGTGAAGATCAAATAGTTAAATACTGGGTGTTGGGCTTTAACCCTCAGCGGTAGATGCATGATGGTGTTGATCAGCGCTTTGAGATGTGTCAACCTTTTTTTTTATACTAACAGCATCATTTTCAAATTCGTGGGGGTTTTCCTTTTGAGCTTTGTTTGCTGTTGGTATTGTTTCTCACTAAAGTAATCTGAGAAATGAAAAATAAGTGAGGTACCAAAAGCAAGCATCACACATGAATTTGCTTCTACTTCAAGGTGGTCCACTTTATGAATAGATTTATTGGATTTACAGTTGTTAATTTGCCTCATCTAGAAAGTGGTGCTCTATGGAGAATTAGTGCTGCTAAAATTGATTTGTTTTAGTGCTGGGCCTGCATGATACATCTTAGTACTATACAACATCTTTGTGGAAGTAGTAATTAATAAATCTCTTGGACTGCATAAAAATGGAAAGGTAAGAATCTTAAGAGAAAAAGTGATTTCTTTAAAAATGAATCTTTTGTAACTTAAAAGTTTTTTAAGTAAGTAAGTACTTATTGAAGTATTTAATAACATGCCTTTTAATAAGTTTGCGTTTTTTTTTTTAATTAAAATCTTGCTAATTAAGAATATTTGGGCTTTGGGCAAGGTAGTCAAACTCAAGAATAAAGATTATCTTACATTGTTTTAAAACAGATGCTTTAAAATATATACAGTAATATAACAGCAAAAAGCATTTTGATAAAAATCCTCTTAGGATTGGCTTTAATAAGACAAGCTCCTGTAATTCCTTTGTAATTACCACTGTTTGTATTAAAACCTTTAAGCCTAAACCTTCTTCTTTTCAATTGGGTAAAAGTTAACAAAGCTATATAATCTTTTACGCCAGCATATTTTAACTTTTTTTTTTTTTTTTTTTTTTTTTTTTTGCGGTACGCGGGCCTCTCACTGCTGTGGCCTCTCCCGTTGCGGAGCACAGGCTCCGGACTCGCAGGCTCAGCGGCCATGGCTCACGGGCCCAGCCGCTCCGCGGCATGTGGGATCTTCCCGGAGCGGGGCACGAGCCCGTGTCCCCTGCATCAGCAGGCGGACTCTCAACCACTGCGCCACCAGGGAAGCCCTATTTTATCTTTTTATGAGTAAACTTGATTGGGGTCTGCTAGAACAAATTCTGGATAAGTGAGGTTTAGTTACATTAATGCTTGAAATAGAAAATACAGAAGGGTAGATACAGAGAAAACAGAAGGCGGAACAAATCTTGCCTTTCACTTTGCATTTAATAAGAAACAATTTGGCCAATGCCCTTGGTCACTGGTTTTTAGGTTGTAATCATTTTGCTGTATGTTTGTTTTTTGAGCTCTTTTTCTTTGTTTGCTTTTCAGAATTTTGAGGATTTCCCCCTTGCTGTTTCATTTTAATTCATTTTGAGTCCACTGTTGCTACTCTGGTCTGTTTGTAATAATGAAAAGTTGGAATAACTTAAAATATTCAGTAACTGTAAATGTGATTTTCAAAAGTATTTGACAAGAAGCCACAGTAATAAATGCAATTTTATATCACAATAGTTACATAAACCAAAAAAATTTTCGGTTAAATAATATATACTTACTTATATTTCTTATTTTATAGTCTCATGTTTTCTATTCTATTCTTTTTTCAATGCTGGTCCTGATCCACTAAGTTGATTGCATGAGCCCTAGGATTGGGACCTGCACAGGGACCTGCAAAGAGCATATTCCTAGCTGGTGGTGGTGGTTTTATGTGTTTGTTTATTTATTTATTTATTTATTGAAGTAAGTTGACGTGATTTTTTTCTTTAAAAAGTACTTTCTGAAAAATTGCAGGGTTTGAGTTCTTTTTTCCCCTATTGAGACATTCTTTTTTCTTTTATTGTTTCCTCTGCTGTCTTTTTTTAATAAAAATTCCCATTATAGGAAAATTAACAAATACAGGCAAGCACACGAGAACATAATTTTACCCACCAGCCAGAGACAATTTATTCTGGTTCTCAACTAGGGTTGGGGGTGGGGAAGTTGTGCCTCCTCAGGGGACATTGGGCAATGTCTGAACACATTTTTGATTGTCACTGCTAGCCGTGAGGTGCTACTGGCATCTAGTAGGTAAAGATCAAGGACGCACTGTTAAAGAACCAGCAGTGCCCATAACGGCCCTCTCAGAATAAGAAATTATCCGGCCTCAAGTGTCAACAGTGCCAAGGTCCAGAAACCCTGGTTTAATTTAACATCATGTAATTTATAAAAATTTCATTTATAGATTCCATTTACATTTATGGACTGCTACATCTTTTCAGTATAATGTATAGTCCAGATTATAAATGACTGGCTGAAAATGAATCAAAAGTAGAAGGGGAAAAAAAAACCCTAAAAATTGTGAAAGAAGGAGAAATGTGCTCAAGTAAATGGCTATAAAAATCACCTCTGTGATCCACCAAAATTACTTTTACTTGATAACCAGAGATAGCCCGTAGCAAAACTTATGGGATGTCACTATATAATTTAATTTCCTCAACAACAACCAAATCTGTTAACATCTATTAAGGTAATTGAGTTTTTGCCAGAAAACAGAATTGAGCATACCCTGCAGGCAGTTAGAACACTTGAATTTTCTGCTGATTTCCCTATCCACCTTAGGGATTTGATAATTCCTTAAGAGAGGAATAGTTTAAATGACCAGAATTTACATATATAGACTTATGTTGTACCTGTAGACATTTTTGTTGTTTTTCTTTTATACCCTATTAGCGTTAAAGAATTTACTTAGTAAAGATATTTAGAGTTTGAATATTTGAAATTCAGTGATTCCAAGAAATCTTTTCTATTTTGAAAATCCTGATTAAGTTTAGGGCATTTCAAGTTATGATCCTAATGGAAGAACAGGGCAAATACAATACAACTACCCTAAAATGTGCTTAAAACTATTTCTTTATAGTTTAAAGTTATATTAGCTAGGTTAATTATTCTGCTTCTTTATTAAAAAAGTACAATTAACTGCCAGAGAAAGTAATTTCTCTTTACTATTTTATCACTAACGGGTTTTAGAGCAGGGTTTTAGGAAATGTAGTTAAGTTTTCCTCATTATTAAGACAAATGTAATAGAAGTAGACCAACAGCACAACAGAATAAGACAGCAGGAGATATGAATAAGTAATCCACAGATGAAAGAAAAAACACATGGTCCTTTGACTAAGGGAATGTAAATTAAAATATCCGTTAGCTTTTTTTTTTTTTGGTTTCTTGGATTGGCAAAGAATAATTGTTTGCTTCTTATGAACACATACATTTGTATTCCATTTTGAAGGATTAGTTTAGTGATATCTATTAACAGTTAAATGTGTACACCTTTGCCCCATTAGTTACACTGGAAGGAATTTTATCCAACAGAAATATACAAATGCAGCAAGACACATGCTCAGTATAATATTGAGCCATTGGAACCTAACCAAATGTCCATCAATGGGAAATAGGTTAAGAAAATTACAGTACAACCATACATGAAACTGTTAACCTGGCTTTGAAAGAAATGAGATCAATTTCTATGTAATGATATGGAAAGATACGCATCAAGTAAGAAAAGATCTAGGAGCAGGACATTAACAGTATTACCTCTGAAGATATTTGAGGTCCCTCCCTCCTGTTTTCTAGAAGTGTAAAACATGTATTTTAAGTATAATTTTTTTTAATTTATAAATTTTTAAAAAAGACAAATTGCTGCTCTGTGAATGGAAGACTACATTGTGTTGTTCCTTTAGTTGAAACTAGAGTAGAATTTGCTAAAAAGGAAGTTTCAGCAGGTAAGGTGAAGCACTTATGTTCTTTTGGCCATTTTAACACTAACCATCTGGAGCAACCATATTGCTCTTGCCACATTGCTAACTTAATGTAAAAAAAATCGCTGGATTTTCCTAGTGCCTCACAAGTGCTTTTGTAATAAGACACCGTGAGCCCTTTCATCTAAAAGGTACCTTATAAAGTGCTCTCATTTCTTCTCTTTTTATTCATTGCTAAAAAGAGATCTTAGTGCATTTGGATACTCTGCAGCCCTTTGGTCTTTAGCTCAAGGATTAGAGTTCCAGAGTTGAGAATAAGGACTTTGCCACAGTATTCAGTGAGGGGCAATAAAAAGGACCATTGTATTCTAGAACATGAAGGACAAAGGATACAGTTCAAGGAATAAGTAAAGCCCCTTCAAGAAAAACTGAAGTAGAGCAGTAACTTCAAATTACACTTTCTTATATATATTTTTAATTAAATGTACATTATTTCTCTTTGACTACATAGTGTACCAGAAAGAAAAATCAGGACACTAGGTTTTCAGTTTTGGATCCAATACCACTAGTTTATTTAAGCACTTCTCATTTCAACAAGACTTAAGCCTTCAGATAATTACTTGCTTACCAGTTTTCATTATAGTTTATCAGATCATTTTACTTTTGAGTCATTGGCCTAGTATAGTGAATATCTGGGAATTTTTAAGGTAATGAGGTTTCTTAGGAACGTAGGTGGTTTTGAGAACAGGTGTAACTTAATTCCTTTCTGCTGTGTTTGTTGTCCTACACTTCCCACTACATCTGGTCCTTTTTGTAGGGGATTAAGAAAAAGATTATTCTTAGTATGGAGGAAAGTTGAACATGCATGTATACTGAGAAGAGGAGCTAATGGAGAGAGCGATGAAAAACAGGAATGGAATAATGGGAAAAGTATATGCGGAGGGTGAATAGGAATGGAATCAAAAGCATTGGTCTTGAGTAAGGTGAGTCTTCTCCCTCCTCTGTTTGGAGGAGATGAACGGGTTAAAGCTGTAAATTTTTTTCCTCATGAGTTGGATGAGTTGAGAAACTACATCTAGAGGAGAGCTGCAGGGACTGAGGAGAAAGAAGAGGTAGATAACTTGAGGAAAATGTTGAGGGTTTGGAATAGATTTGCCCAGGCTTAAAGGCCCATTTCAGACTGAAAATAGTAAATATCTAATCTTTATTTAAAAAAATAGGTCTCCAAAGAATCTGTACTAAGGGCAACTTGTGGTTTATGTTTGTGTAATACAACTTGGTTAAATTTTTTTCCTCACTATTTTCATCCTGGTCTTTATTCCCACACAATCTAAATCACTGACATTTCAGTGTATTAAACTCAGTTTGCTAGGTAGTAGAAGGCAGTAGGTCTAATTCTGCACAGGACTATAAGGTCTGTGTATTGTAACAGACTTCATTCTCACCCTCCCCAATTCTTAATTAATATAATTATTACATGACTCATAAAATGTACTGGTGGTAAGAAGGCCCAGAATACTGGAGTTATATTTAATCCACTATAATGTTTTCCTCGTATATAAGAGAAAAAATAACTTGGTTAATTATGGGCATATCTGTCATTTAGCTAAAAATCAGCCTTAAATGCTAAATGGTCATTAAGGCATTTATTTATAGCACAACTTTCTCAGCCCCGAGCAGTTTAAACTGGGCAAGTACTTAAAACGTGTTATAGCAACTTAAAAGTGGTTAAAAGAATACATTTTTTTTTAATTTAAAAAAATTTTTTTTATTTTTTATTTTTGGCTGTGTTGGGTCTTCTTTGCTGCGCGCGGGCTTTCTCTAGATGCGACGAGTGGAGGCTCTCTTTGTTGCGGTGCGCGGGCTTCTCATTACAGTGGCTTCTCTCGTTGCGGAGCACGGGCTCTAGGTGCGTGGGCTTCAGTAGTTGTGGCTCGCGGGCTCAGTAGTTGTGGCTCACGGGCTCTAGAGCTCAGGCTCAGTAGTTGTGGCGCACGGGCTTAGTTGCTCTGTAGCATGTGGGATCTTCCCGGACCAGGGCTTGAACCTGTGTCCCCTGCATTGGCAGGCGGATTCTTAACCACTACGCTACCAGGGAAGCCCAATACACTTATTTTTGTGGGTTTTAGAGTTTGTTTTCTCCTTGAAGAATGTTTTTCCGGGGAGGAGGTTTTTGCCCTTTGAAGAGTATTCTTCTCAATTGACTGGATGATAATTTCTTAAGTACAGTAATATGGATCACTGTTATAAAGAATAGTTTGGCTTTATCAACTCCTTTCTTTCCTAAAGGGTAGTAAAGGTCTGTCAGAAATGCCTGGGGGGCTTCCCTGGTGGCGCAGTGGTTGAGAGTTCGCTTGATGAAGCAGGGGACACCGGTTCGTGCCCCGGTCCGGGAAGATCCCACATGCTGCGGAGCGGCTGGGCCCGTGAGCCATGGCCGCTGAGCCTGCACCTTTGGAGCCTGTGCTCCGCTATGGGAGAGGCCACAACAGTGAGAGGCCCGCATACGGGTGGGGGGGGGGAGAAATTCCTGGGGCAGTCAGGGTTGAGAATTGCTTCTATAGAATTGTCCTCTTTCATAGTTAAGTCTCCTCTGGGGAGGAACCGCTGTGTACTCAGCCCTATTTGAGAAAGTACCTTTTTCTTTTCTTTTAATTGTTGGTTTTTACATGGTGTGATATAAAATTAAGAGAGAGGGCTTCCCTGGTGGCGCAGTGGTTGAGAGTCTGCCTGCCGGCGCAGTGGTTGAGAGTCTGCCTGCCGATGCAGGGGACACAGGTTCGTGTCCCAGTCCCACATGCCGCGGAGCGCCTGGGCCCGTGAGCCATGGCCGCTGAGCCTGCGCGTCCGGAGCCTGTGCTCCGCAACGGGAGAGGCCACAGCAGTGAGAGGCCCGCGTACCGCAAAAAAATAAATAAATAAAATTAAGAGAGAAAACAAAAAGATGAAAAGCTGTAATATAAAGGCTCAAAGTACTGGTATTATTTAGGTGAAAGGTTATTTGATAGACAAATTTTTCTTGTTCTCTGTCCAGAAAACGGAACATGTATCACAGCAAGAGTTTCATTGGGTGTAAGAAAGCATAGTAGAATATGTGCTGGAGTACTTACATGTATCAAAATGTAGTAGGATATATAAATTCCGTTTGTAATTATAATTTTGTCAAGTTCGTTGTTTATAGTTTAGCATTACCTGAAAAGTTTAATTACATTAAAACCCAAGGGATAGTCCCAATTATTTCATTTAACTGATATTTTCATAGGGAATTTTGCTCTGATAATGATCTATCATTGGGGCTTATAATTTATATTTTTTACACAGAGAATATTGAAATAGGTTCAGAGTTCATTGACCAAAATACTATAATTAATACCATTGATACCGAAATCGAATTCCCTCATGAAAATGAAGCATTTAGGGGTTCAATTTATTATTAATATTATTTTAGCTTGCTGCTTCATTCCACAATATTCTGAGTGGGAGAAAAAAAGCAATTATATCTTTAAACTGTTTAGGAATTATCTGAGGATTAAAATTTAACTGGCTTTTTTCCTCAAACACTTTTGTATTTAATGGTTATTATTTAAGTATAAGGTATCTGTTACATATTTTACTGAAACAGTTTACATCAGTTTGTAGCCTAATATTTCAAAGTGCCAAGTTGAATAAATATTAAATTGAGGATATCTTAAAAGCACTCAAATAAGCAGTTTTAAACTTTTTTGAGTCACAAGCCTTTTGGAGGGGTGTAATCGCTTTGAGAGTCTGATGGGCCATGGGCCCTCTTCTCAGGAAAATCTGTACCTAATTTTGTCTCTAGTTTCAGGGAGGTTTTGGAGTCCCTAGACATTCATCTCTTCTGTGCACTCTAGGGTCAGTTTAAAACCTCACCTCAGGTTACCTTGTTGATGTGAGAAACATCCTTTTAGGTACATTTATAGAGAGAAGGCATAGACATTTAACACGTCTATTTGGAGAGTCCTTTAAAATCTTTCTCGAGGATTATTTTAAAAGTAATATCCTTAGTCGCAAGGGTATAGTCTTTGGAATTTTTTTTTTAAGCTAAGCAAACCATTGAAAACCTCTACTGCTACCATATGGGTGACTACTTTTTTCTTGGGAAAGATTTTCCTTTAGGATCTGTAAAAGTTCATGGTCATTCTAGGATGTAATGATTTTCCATTAAGGGATTAAATTCCTTTGCTTCGTGTGGTAAAATCCTGATGAACTTGAACACTGGTGGGAGGGAGTATTCTAACTGGATTTTGAGTTAACTCAGTATTTACCAGATGACTTATACTGAAACATCTTTTCAGAGTATTTTAGTAAATACAGTGCTTTCGGATTTTGTAGGACATATAGGTCATCATATAGATTATCATTATATACAGTAAAATTATAAAAGATGAATCTGAACTCCTGGGCTTTGTTTAGAAGTTAAATATTCAGCCATGAACCAAAATTCTAAAAACAAACAAATTCTAAGTTTCAATTAAAATTTCTTTACTGTGCACTAAACAGTCTAGAAATCTGATTGTGTCTATGTCAGTTTGTATACTGTGTGTAAGAATATATGCATTTCTTTTGTAGCCACGTCATGAATATTTTAATGTCCCTGTGTACTAAATGACTACTCATCATCGTGTATGCAGAATTTCACAGAGGAAATAGAGAGCTGATATGCTCATGAAAGAAAATACCCTCAGCTTGGTGACTGATTATCTTGTATAATAATAATAGAACATTTCAGAACCATTACCTTTATAATTGTAATAATTTTCCTGTTTTCATCCTCTTTTCTGTTTTATTTTCATTCGATATGTGATCTTGATATAGCTTTTCCTGCTTGCAGCTGGTTTAATTTCTTCTTGAAAAAATATGACCTATGACCATTTTGAGTAATGCTTCATCTTAAACACATACGTGTCATCATTTATGAACCATCTGTGATTAATCGTGTAAGAGGAATACCTAGCAATTGTTAAAATGTTTACCAAAGAAAATATAGCTGAAATGCTAGGGCAGAATAAGCAATGCCATAATATAGTGTGGTTTCATCTTCAAATGTTGGCGGGGGGCTGGGGGAGCTATATTTAGGGTGATTATATTATAGTCTATATGAGCAAACGTTTTCTAATGTATCACATAAAAGTGTATTTGGAAATAATACAAGAAAGTAAAATCTACTATTATATAATATTTAAGGTAAAACATTCAGTTTCTAAGAAATTTATAACGCCACATTTATTGAATCACATTTGTGCTATACAATATCAAACAGTCCCTTTAAGAACTATTAGAAAGCTATGTCAGAAAAGTCTCTTCTGCAATATCTGTTGTTCAATAGTAAGTAATCCTTTCAAAGTATTGATACCTGCTTTATTTTATATAGTTAAGATTCTAATATTGCTTAAATACTAATATTTTACTAGTTATGGTTTTATAATTGTCTGCATTTACTTAATGATTTGTTAAATATGGTTTTATATTTCTGAATATGAAAACCTTTAATACTGATAATTTTTGTGTATACTTTTAATAAAACATGCAACATATATTATTATAAAGGGGAAATTACCAAATAATTCATTGTTTATGCCTAGAGAGTTTAAAGCCCGAGTTAAGTAACCTATCATTAAACAATACATTCAAAAGATGCTCAAACTGATTTACCATTGAAAGAAGACCTGTGAAAATGTGTATAAGGCAGGTATGCAGATCAGTTGTTTCCATTCTTACCATTCTCACTGTACCACATGACATTTGAAGCACCTGGGTAGGCGGTCAAATGAGAAATTTAGCATTATATACATTGATAGCATTGGGAAACATTGGTCTTTCGTTTCCATTTTTTTCCTCTATCCCTCCCCCAGCCCTGCAACATGTCATTCATGTGGTTTTAATGCTGCATAAATATGCGTTGTCTCATGCCTGTTTGCTTTGGATGCTGTGTGCCCAGCTGTAACAAGATGTTGCTTCTTTTGTTATTTGTATACAGCTGCTTGCTTTAAACTAGTAGATTCTGAAATACCTTTCCTTGCATGTCTAAAATAAAAGTATTGCATGTACTTTGTCTCATGTGAATGACTTTTTTCTTCTCCATCCTTTTGATAAATAATATATTTCATATTTTAATTTTTCCAGGTAATTTTTTTAAATTGTCTTTTAAAAATAACAAAATTTACTAGTTTAACCATTTTTAAGTGTACAGTTCAGTAGTGTTCAGTATGTTCACATTGTTGTGCAACAGATCTCCAGAAGTCTTTTATCTTGCAAAACTGAAACTCTGTACCCATTATACACAACTATTCCCCACTTCCCCTCCCCTCAGCCCTTGGTAACCAACCACCTTTCTACTTTCTGTTTCTATGGATATTACTAATTCAGATAATAGTTTTTCTAGGTAATTTTGAGCTACAATTTCAGTGTGAACATGTGAAAATTAATTTTATATTATAAATACAACTGATTAAAAAACTCTAACGTACTCTTTGTGTAAGTCTCAAAGGAAGAAAATGTGTAAATGATTCTTTGAAGTTAGGCCTTTCAGAAAGGACAGATACTTTAAATAATGCATATTTGAGAAGTAACGTGGTTCTCTTCAAGAAATGCTATATAAGATTGCAAGCAGTGAACACATAGGGGAAGTCTGACCAGTTCCAGGGAATAGGATAGGGGGACATTTTTACACGGTAAGCTAAGAATGTTAACTATAGAATTCAATGTAGGCACCCTTTAATAAATACATTAAAGGTTATATGATGTTTTAAAAATTATTTAACATTAAATGGAAATGATTCTTTTTAAATTGTCCCCTTTATTTAATACGTATGTGATTCAGATGTCAGTCTTGCAGTGTATTTAATGTTTAAGGCTAAACATTATTATAAATGAAAGAGATTGGCTTACATCATTCTTGGGAGTGTTGCATCACTTCCATTAAACTTTCTTTTAAAGCTATATCATGAAAACTCTGAGACATACAAATAGAATAGTATAAGGAACTGTCATGTACGCATCACACAGCTCCAACAACCATCAACTCAATGCTAGTTTCATAAATCACCACCCCACCCTGCCTTTTTTTTTTCCACCCCACCTTTTTTGCCTATTTTACAGCAAGCCCTAGACATCCTACCATTTCATCTTTACTACTTAAGTATGTATCCCTAAGAGATGAGTACCACACCCCCCAAAATTAATAGTAATTCCTAATGTCTTATTCCTGGTTGGGTTTTTTTTCCTAATTGTCTGAAAAATGCATTTTTATAATCAGTTTGTAAGCGCCAGATTCCAAACAAGGCTCACATTTTATCTGGTCTCTTTAAGTCTCTCTTAATCTTTAACAACTCCTCTGCTTTTACCCTCCTTTGCCTATTTTTGTTAAACCGAGTCCCCTATGCTGTAGAATTTCCTCCATTCTGTATCTGGCAGATTATAACGGTGATGTTTAACTTGTTTTCTTATCCTCCATGTATATTTAGGTCTGTAGCCTGGTTAGGTTGAGGTTCAATTTGGAGGCGGGGATGGGGGCAAGAATACTTCATAAAAAATAGCCTTTTTTCACCATAGCTGACTTTTACCCATTTTTCATTAATACACAAACATACTAGAAGGTCATCATATGAACTTTATATAGAGAGCTGGTTTATAGTAAGGCTAAATACCTTCATTTAGATTTCAGTTGAGTAATGTATCAGCTAACATTTTTTGAGCACTTCCTGTGAATCAGGCACTAAGCCTTATTTCCCTTAATCTCTACATATGAAGGTAAGTACTATGATCCTTGTTTTCATAGTATAAGGAATAAGGAAACAGACCAAAGAGTTTAAATAATTAACTTAAGATTATTTCATGTAGTGCTTTACATACAATTAAATCTAATGTATGGATTTATGGTTTAATTAATTTTTCTTTTCCTTGTTTTGTGCTGTACCACAATTAGGATGCAAAAGTAAGTTATTTGGGTACAAAAATTGTTTTCCTCTGTTAAAATCTAGTATGCCTTTTAATTACAAACTTGTTGTTAGTAATATCTGAAATTTGACCTACTTGATCCTTTTTTATTTTGTGCCGTGCAAAATTAGACACTTGGGAAAAACGTTTAATTTTTTACTAGTATGCCTACTTTGTTTAGTCTTCTTTTGACATTTAAAAATGAGTATTGGTTGTTCCATAGAACAAAAGGCACTTTTGTCCCAGATCCCAGAGCATTCTTTCTGTATGTTGCTTCCACTGAAACCATTGGTTGCTCTGGGGAGGTCTGGGAAGGTGAGTTTCTGCAGCCTTGCTGCTGGGGACATTTAAGTCCAAAACTGAGTAAAAACTCAGAGAAGAATAAATACATATGACTTGAAAAAAGAGCAGGGAAAACAAAATATGTGAAGAATGGGGAGAACCCGGGGGGGGGGGTTCCCTGGTCTTTATTTAGGGGAGGTTTTGAATTTGAACACTAAGGTAACTTACCTTTCCTGTAGAAATGTCGGGTAGCTGTGGGTTTGCACTGCGTTTGCAGTGGGCTTGACTGCTTTTTGTGTTACAGCAATGGAGCCCAGCACAATTGGTAGGTAGTCAGTAGGTATTTAATGCATGCTGAAAATATCCTCCTGTGGTCTCTGATGTTTGGGGCAAAAGTCGCTAAATAAGCACTGGCTCTCCACAGAAGTGCCCATACTGCTGAACTGCTTGCGTTCAGCGTTCTCTGAAACTTGCACGCCTTTCCGTGTCAATTTCACATTCTCAAGCCTCCCCGGATCTGCTTACCAGAGTCTCACATTTTCCCTCCACAGGAAGCTGAAACCCCACGTAGCGTTCTTGAAGAAATTGGACTGACATAACTCTCCTCCCCTGTTGATGACTTCTTGTGGCATTTCACACACTGTAGATGGTCACTGCCTTCATGTTCGTGTTAGCTAATGGTGTAAGATGACGTCTTGTCAGTATTACTGTTCTGCTAAGCTGCTTCATTCAGGCCTACACAATCTTTTTTTAAAGGGAACTTTGGTTAATCAAGTGATAACAAGGGACTTAAATATGAATTAGAATGAATGCAGGAAAAGAAAGGTACTTTTTCTGGCTATTTTAAAGTTTATAGGTCTGTTTCTCTTGAATAGATGATTATCATTACCTTGATTATGTGTATCTATGAATATGACACAGTCAGGCAATATACATTTATTAATTACTGTCTTTGGCAAAAAAGTTAAATTATGTGAAACCTGGTTTTATGAAACCAAAGACTAGTTCATTTTAGTATATATGCGAATAAAGGGAATTGACATGTCACATATCAAATGAATAAAAATTTCACTCTATGTTGAAACTTTAGGAAAAAAACAAATGTATACCAAAGACCCTTATTAGAAACTAAACACCTTAAAACAAAGGGAATACACAAAAGGCTAATGGAATGATGCTGTTTTACACTAAAAATTATTTCTTAGGCATTCCAGACCTGGGAGGAGGAACAGAGATCAGCTGTTTCATAATAGTAAGCACGTTATTTTTAAGGCCAAGGAACATTGGACTCCTGAGATAAGTTTCTTGTTGTCATAATCATTTAGTCACTTAGTTGTATTCTTTTTGATGCCCCCAAAATAAAATGGAAATGTTGACTTACCAGGGATTCTTAATAACAGTATGTTACGGAAAATGTTTTACTCCCTTCACAAAGTGTTGCATAAGTCATTGTTTAAAGCAGGAATATTCCTTCCAGGGTGCTTGTTACAGCCAAATTTATTTTACTCCCCTATTGCTTCCCTCCACTTAGAAGTGCAGCAAACTTTAGGGCAGCTTCCTTCCCTTCTATGGCACTGCCTAGTTATTGGAAGTCATAAATATAAAAACAGATACCACCTCTCATATGAAAGTGTGAGTTGAATGAGGTAAAATGGCACTAGTGGGCTCTATATTTTTTAAGGATATACAGTTGTTTCAATGTCACTTTTATACATACTTCTATGTATGTAAACATGTCTTCACAGTTTACACTTTCATTTGTATCTGCTGGGCTGGATTAAGCTTTGTTGTGATTGTGACCAGTATTCAGGCCACGTGAGCACGTCTTATCACATCGCCAATTAGTTGTAATAAATGTTCAATGTACACCACTGTCGTGTGTTTTTATCTGTCTCTTTCCAAAAGTTTGTCAAATTATGAAGAGCTGCTGAAGGAAGAATTTAAAGAAAAAATTTTTTGAGTAAAATGTTGAAAATTCACCCACATTTGAATGTGGTGGTGGTTGAAAGCACACACAAGATAAATGGCGGAAGACTTACGGAGTCTTCATGTACTTCAAGCTCATTAAAAAATAATGTGGAGTCCATGCTACTGAGAGCTTATCTACACATTTATTTTCAATCAATAAATACTGCTTTTAAAACCTTGATGCAGTTGACTTTCTCTTTCTGAATGAGCAACTCAGATCACTCCAGGTAATCAGAGGTATTCCAGATCAACTGGAGTCCCCCCACACACACACTAACTGGAGGTGCTAGCACACTTGCTGAAATGGACGGGTATGTGCCAAGTACTGCCTAGTATGAGTAGCAAATCAACATTTTGGTTATGATAGTTAAGGGACTGCCTATTAACTACAGATAGGAAATGTTACATACAAAATTGTGGATTTTTTTTTAAGTATACTCGTTGATTTTTAGAAAAAATAGGAAAACAATGAAATGAGGATATTTAAGATCAAGGAAACAACTACCATCAAACGAATTTGCTAGTCTGCTAAAAATAGATATGTGTGCAATTAAAAGAAAAGGATACGTGTAGATTTAAAGAGCCTCCAACATGCAGCTATCTCTTCACTGAAAACAGGCATATGGCCTTCTGCTGGCAATGTAGAGTTGGAATTTTTGAATCATAAATAGTAATCAAATTGTAGGTTTAAAAAAGGCATTAATAAGTCTAAGTTCAAGATGGACATTTATCAGGATAATGACCCAGTCAGTGGTTTAAAAACTACTTCCTTCCATCCCTCTCATACTACCCATTAACACTTGAGGGAAAAGTCACCAACATCTCTACCTTGAGGACAAGCTGGTGTTCATCTCGTTTTTTCTCCATGAGCTATTAAGATGAGTATTCAGCTTTGAATGCCCACATTTAATTGTGTATGTCTTGGCTGTATTTAGAAAAAGACTGAAAATTTTTGAATTTAGTGAGAATTATTCAGCATTTGTAAATCCATTAGATACTTACAGAAAATTTTCAATCATTTTTAGGGTAGAGGCATTTAAATTCTGGAACAAATCAAATTTTTTCTTTTTTTTGGCCGCACCACATGGCCTGTGGGATCTTAATTCCCCGACCAGGGATTGAACCCTGGCCCACGGCAGTGAAAGCACTGAGTCCTAACCACTGGACCACCAGAGAATTCCCACATATCAATTTATTTTTTCCACATATCAATTTTTAAAGTAAAATGTATTCTGCACTACATAATTCCTTTCCTGTAGACTACAGATTAAAGAACTTTCATTTTCCACAGATACCACTCAGAAATCCCAATCTTGAAATTTCTTTTCCTATTTCTGTTAAACTCAGTATTTTGTGCATCCTTAAGTCCTTATTTCCAAATCTCAAGTTGCCAAATGCCACATACTCGGAAACTCGAGATCTCCAATACGTCAATGGAGAGGAGGTTACCAAGAAAATAAAAAACTTATAAGGAAGTATGAGAGCATCTTTTCTTTTTTATGATCTGAAACCTAAGAATGATATTTTGTCTTAAGCTTTTTATTTATTTTTTTGGCCATGCAGGGTATCTTAGTTCTCCAACCAGGGATCGAACCTAGGCCCCTGGCAGTGAGAGCGTGGAGTCCTAAGCACTGGACCACCAAGGAAGTCCCTAATTTTTTTTTCAAGCAAGTTTCTCTGACCACTCTTTTTTACCAGAATTGCTTTAACACGAGGCATATTCAGTAGCAACGAACTCTGTAACACTGTAAAAAAGATGAACATCCTAATGGAAAACTATGCGGTAGGAGGGAGGGGAAAAAATTGACTCCACACTTTAGTACTTTAAGAAAGTGAATTTTAAAGTAAAAAAGCTATTTGGCTATTAACATGTAAAAAATCTAACAATTATTAATAATTTGGGGCAAACAACCAAACTTAATACCCATTAAATACGGAAAAATGTGTTTGGCTTAGCCAATATGTGCAGAGATGAATAAACACATAAAATTTACCAAACCGGCAAAGGTTACAGTAATTTGGTGCAGGAACAGCAAAATTTACTGTTGACGGTAAAGTGTTTTGTAGTCTTTATGGAGGGCAATCTGGAAAGACTTCTGTATTCATATTTCTTGATGTAATTTATCCTAGGGAAATGACCAGTAATGTATGAAAGTATTTAAGGAAATCCACCACAGGATTGTTTATAGCACAGGATTCTTTAATAGTTCAAAACTTAAAATAACTTAAAAATCCAACAATAGGGATACTGTTAAATTGTTAGATCCAAACTATGCAGTGAGTGAAAATAACAGTAACACTAGGGCTTGATGAAATAGGACAATGTTTGGTGTGAAAAAAAGCATATTCAACTCCAGACATATATGTTATCTTTGTGTAAAAAAAATGTGTACACACCCATACACCCATAAGAGAAAAAAAAGACTTAAAGCAATGCTCCAGTGTTAATTGGTTTTATGTTTTGTTTTGTTTTTTTGCGGTACGTGGGTGTCTCACTGCTGTGGCCTCTCCCGTTGCGGAGCACAGGCTCCGACGCGCAGGCTCAGCAGCCATGGCTCACGGGCCCAGCTGCTCCGCGGCATGTGGGATCTTCCCGGACCGGGACACGAACCCGTGTCCCCTGCATCGGCAGGCGGGCTCTCAACCACTGTGCCACCAGGAAAGCCCAACCGGTTATATTTACGGGTCAGGAGTATAAATAATTTTTGTGTTGTATACATTTTATGTTTTCTAGGTTTTCTATAGTAAGCACACTGATTACCGGAGAATAGAAGTATTTTAAAATAGGGTTCCAGGCTACATAGGCTTTTGCCAGACTTGCTAACCCACATGAGCTGAGAGCCCTCTATCCAACTACGCAGCCGCCATAATAAAGGGTGGATAATCACTGAAGGACATGGTAAGTTTATTTGGATTTGGGGCTGTGCAGAGTTCAGTCTCGGCTCCCCGACGTCCTCCTGCCGCGGCTCCTGGACCTGGAGGAGCTCCGGCTGCGGCTGCGGCTGCGGCTGCGGCGGCTGCGGCTGCCCCGGCCACGGCTGCGGCCCCTTTTTCTTCCTCTGCTTCGGGAACTGTGCCTCTCCCGGCTTTTGGACGCGTGCTTGTGGGATTTCTTGCCCCCGTGGCTCCTCCTCCTCCTCCTCTCGGCCTCCCCGTTCCTCTTGTAGGAGTGGGCCGGCCCGGGGCTCCTCCTCCTCCGCGGCCTACTGTAGTAGTCGTCGTGGCGGCCCGGCCGCTCTCTCCTCTCTGAGTTCTTACTGAAGCAGGAGCCAGTCCGATCCGGAGACAGGTACATGTCTCGATTCGCTTCCCAAAATTCATTGTTGGGATTTCTGAACACGTGAAGAAAGTTGCAGTGTTTCCCTCTTGGACACTGCTGTATTTCAAATAAACCTGCAGGGGCACAGTGAGGAAACGGCATTTACTGCTGGCACTTCATCCTTTTCAGAAGGTACATTTCTGATGTTTGCTTGTGATAGGACTATTTTCTCCTTACGTACATTGATGTCATAGTTTGGTTCCCCGAATTTCAAAAATATTCAATGCTCTAACAAAGGGCACTGTGAAAAGTAACAGATAAGAACTTTTAATTAACCAGAATGCCCTGGATTATGGTGTTGCAGTGCAACCAAACCAATGGCGACCACATTATTTTTTCTAGGCTTTTACCATCCTGCTGACTGACAATGTAGATCCCTAATTAACAGTGAAGAACCAGCCCTGGGAGTCCCCCTGGCAACATGCTTTGAGGGCATGGCGGTGGGAGGACCAAACCACTGACCAAAAGAAAGAGCCTATCATAAGTAGAAGATCCTGTATTTTCTTATACTTCAAGAAGATGATAAACACTGGCCTAATGCTTTAAATTTACCAGGTGCTTTTAACATGGAAGATTTTTGTCAAAGGTGAAATCTACTTGAACAATTTAGAGATCTTTTGGGGATTTTCAAACTTTTTTAAAAGCGGTGAATTCCCTAAATATGTAAAAGAGTTAAAAGTGAAATACCTCCATACCACACACTATATACAAAAAGTCAGTCAAAATGGATCAGAGTCCTAAACGTAAGCTATGAAACTATAAAACTCTTTGAGGAAAACATACAAGTAAATCTTCGTGACACGGGCTAAGCAGTGGATTCTTAGATATGACACCAAAAGCACAAGCAAAAAAAGAAAAAAAATAGAAAAATTGGACTTCCTCAAAATGAAGAATTTTTGTGCTTCAGAGGACAACATCAGCGTGAAAAGACAACCCACATGATGGGAGAAAATACTTGCAAATCATATCTGCGATAAGGGACCTGTCTGTAGAATATATCAAGAACTCTTACAACTCAATAAGACATACAACCTAATGAAAAATGGGCAAAGCATCTGAACAGACATCTGTCCAAAGATGATATACAGTGGCCAATAATCCAATAATAAGGACACGACAAAATGCTCATTAGTTACTAGGAAAAAATAAAGCTGTTATTTAAAAAATAACAAGTGAAATAAATAGTCTCCTGCTTTGGGGGAGTCAAAGTCACACTCAGAAGCACCTCACTGAAATGGAGAAAACAGACCCATCTCTTTCAGCACCCCAGTCTTTAAATCAGGCCTAATGGTTCTTCTGGTTTGCCAAAGCAAGGAATTCTAAATTCCTTTTTTTTCTCCCTTCAAATAAATGGATTTTAAGTGAGAGCATCCATTAAGACCGGGTTGCCAAAGACTCAGACTTCATAAATTATAGATTTTGAAATAAGAGGTTTTTAAGCAGGCGAGTATAAAGCAAAGCAACACAAAGGGTAAGGGAAGTGGTCCCGTAAGGCATGGGCAGCTCCTCTCGTAGCTCCCGGAGCACTTCAACAAGAAATGGTTCGGCGAAGCCCATCTGATAGAAATCAAAACAGAATGAGCCCTTCAAAATTGCCAGCTACTCATAGGACTGACTCATTTCCTGACTTGGCAGCCACTGTCTGATGAGTCAGCCTGACTGAATGTGCCCTGACCAGGTTCTACAGCTATAATCAATCTTTACGACACAAAAGCTTGTATTTCAATAAGGCAGGAAGTGTCATAGGTAATGTTTCAGGTGGCAAAGATGACAGAAGGTTCATTACGGATAAAGATGGGAAAAAACCCAGCTCAAGTGAGGAGCCAATGAATAGAAAACACTTCTGAGACTGCAATCAGGAGACGGCGTCCCTGATAGACACAACTTCTCAGGCTTCCTGCAGAGCCCAGGACTTCGAGCACCGACTCTGTCACCTATACATTGTGACCCCAGTTACCTCATCCATAAAGTGACCCGCAAGGTCGGTTACAGGTCTAAACTGTGATGTACTTTACATAATGATATCTGCTCATCTACCAGGTGAGGCAAAAGCTATGCTTCACACCTTTAAAAGGTTGGTTTTTTTTCCTAAAACTATTCCTTTATATGACAGTGGAACAGTGGGGAAAAAAGTCACGTTGTATTTTACCACAAATTGCCATTTTCCATCGGGTCACTGGGCAGAATTCGCACTGAAGCTGTCTTCCCGCGTACCACCGTCCATTAAACAGAGAAAGGGCTGCTTGGCATTCTTCTTCCCTTGAAACCACAAATTAAAGGATGCACTTTAGAGTAACTTTCTAATATGCAGATTAACCCTATTGTTAATTAACCCTTGTATTTGTTTACTGTAGGACCACCTAGTTCACTGCTTTTGTGCTACCTAGGGAGTCCTTGTTACAGCATTCAAGGTCCTTGAAGCTCACCTTATTCAGGAACCGTTTTGTTTTTTAGTTTTTTTTAACCAACCCTCCCAGAGGTTTTGATGCAAGGAAATCTACTTGAGTCAAGGCTTCTTAAACCAAAAGACTGGACCATTAAAAATGCAGAAGTGTTTTCCATTGTCACTGCCTGTTCCTTCTCAGCTCAGATGCTGTCCTTCCTATTATTCAATACAATGGTTAATTTATCCCATTAGCCATGGCAGCACAGGGAAACAGCAAGACGAGCAGAAACAACACACTAACTGCTTGCTTTCTTAGCGGGCCAAATGCACACTGAAATTATTTGGGGCTTTTATTTGGGGTTCTCTATTCTAGTTATCCCTTTTCAGTTTGTGTTTTAATTTTAAAATTATATAAGTAAAAAATTAACTATAATGCAAAAATTAAAAACTCTAAGTATATGAAAAATGAAATACAAATATATAGTTTTCTAATCCTTTCCATATTTCTAGGTCAGCTCTTAATATTTACATTTTTTAAAATACCATGCATATGAAAGGTATATATTCAGTGGAAAAATCCCAGATGTCAATGTAATCACAACACTATATTGTGACAAATGTGAAGATCTTTATGTTTAGAATACTTACGATTGATATTGAACATACACATTGCCCCTCAGATGAGGTTCCAAGTTGCAGCTGACCTAAGGAGCAATGAAGAATTCCATCATTAAAAAACAAACAAAAAAGGCAAAAACCTAAGGAAAAGAAGCCCTCCAGTCATCAAACGCATTTTTTGTCCAGGCCAACATTACCAAAAGTTGTTATCAATCAAAGATTCCAAAATTAAGATACTACCCCACTCTTACGTCTATTTAAGGCATACTTCAGCAGACGGTAGTGTTGCAGGCCCCAATTACCTGATCCCTGTTGATCCTGATTCTTTTTTGTCCAAAGATATGAAATGCTTCACACATGCATAAAAATACAGAGACTATTTTAAAAAAAGAAAAAAAATACAGAGACTAGAAATCAGCCCCTATATACACCACCCAGATTTAACACTAACATTTTCCATTTTTGACTGAGAATGTTTAAATACATAAAACATGAAAGACCCAGTTGAAGCCCTTCCATCCTATTCTTCTCCCTCCTCCATCACATAGGTGAACACTATCCTGAGGTTGGGTGTAACCTTCACATTCCAAACACACACACACACACACCCCTATCTGCACAGACACAATACCCACAGCCATACATACACACAGACAGGCATATACACACATATCATATGTGTGCCATAAAATACATATATTATGTACAGACATACAAAGAAGTGTATGTCTGTTATGTACGTATGGGTATACACATATTTATGTACATATATGCTAAGAAGCACGTATATATATTGATAAACAATATACAGTATGGCTTTGTACATTTTAAAATTTTATATAAATAATATTTATTTCACATCCTTTTTTCAAGATGTAATCATGTAAACTTAATGACTCATTTTAAACTACTGAATACTGGCTATATCAAATTATCAAATATATTTATCCACTCCTCTAATGATGCATATCCAAGGTGCTTCCAATTTTTCATCAACAAACAGCGATGCAGTCAGCATGCCTGAATGCCTCTCTGGGCGGTAGGGCTTTGTCTAGTGTGCATGACCGGAAGTAGTATGCTGATTTGTAGGTTCCATGTACTTTCAACCTCGCTAGGTACTGACAAACTGCTCTCTAAAGTGGTTTTACTAATTTACACAACCTCGCCCATGCTTGATATTAGAATTCATAATTTTTTTCCCGATGGGTATGAATAACATCTCATTTTAATATGCACTGTTCCCATTACTTGTGAGGGTGAACATTGACCATTTGTCTTAAAAAATGACAAATCTGATTTCGTTTTACATAATGGTATAAAAAGGTCCTCAGGGCTTCCCTGGTGGCGCAGTGGTTGAGAGTCCGCCTGCCGATGCAGGGGACACGGGCTCGTGCCCCGGTCCGGGAAGATCCCACATGCCGTGGAGCGGCTGGGCCCGTGAGCCATGGCCGCTGAGCCTGAGCGTCGGAGCCTGTGCTCTGCAACGGGAGAAGCCACAACAGTGAGAGGCCCGCGTACCGCAAAAAAAAAAAAAAAAAAAAAAAGTCCTCAAATATTCATACTAATGTTTAGCATTTCTTTTCAAAATGAATCTATCAATATAATTTTACAACTTAGTTGCAGAGTATTTTTATCAGAGCATCCCAAGAGAGGCAGGATGCGTACTGACTGACAGTACTGACTGACACCATCCTTAGAAGGAAGACTGGGGGGGTTTACCTAGTGGCGCAGTGGTTAAGAATCCGCCTGCCAAGGCAGGGGACATGGGTTCGAGCCCTGGTCCAGGAAGACCCCACATGCTGTGGAGCAACTAAGCCCGTGCGCCACAACTACTGAGCCTGAGCTCTAGAGCCCATGAGCCACAACTACTGAGCCCGCACACCTAGAGCCCGTGCTCCACAACAAGAGAAGGCACTGCAACAGAAGCCCACGCGCCGCAACGAAGAGTAGCCCCCGCTCACTGCAACTAGAGAAAGCCTGTATGCAGCAACAAAGGCCAACGCAGCCAAAAATAAAATAAATAAATAGATAAATTTATTTTAAAAAAAAGAAAAAAAAGGAAGACTGGGGACTTTCCTGGTGGGCCAGTGGTTAAGACTTCACCTTCCGCCTTCCAATGCAGGGGGTGCGGGTTTGATCCCTAGTCAGGGAGTTGGGGAGATAAGATCCCACATGCTTCTCGAAATCTTTTAAAAAAAAAAAAAGAGAGAGAGAGAAGGAAGACTGAAAGGCCCCAGGAGGCCACGTGAGCCGCACCAGGGCCCTTAGAGATCATTTAAGCCAGTGGTTCTCAAAGACCCGTTATTAATTTTCCATGATGAATTTGATGTTTTGGAAATTTTTCTACTAAAAGTTTATTAAACAGCTTTCCATTTATAACTGCCAACATGATTAGCATGAGCCTGGCTGACAGAATTCTCAACAAAAGAAAAAAAAAACTCCACGGTTAGTAGGTACGGCCTGTTGCAGATAATGGGGGTGATTTCCATTAAGCAGCCTGAGGTGTTGAAAGCTCCAGCACTAACTTCCCAGAAGCAGTATGATGTAGGGACCCCATGCGGGAAAACACTGATGTAGTCCAGTCCTCGCCCTTCAGGGATGAGGAAAAGGCACAAAGAGGCAAAGAGCCCACGGCTAGTCAGCACACCAGCTCCTCAGCGGTGCTTCTCACGTGGCACCGAGTCGTGTGTGGCCAGGCACTTAGAAGTACTGTGAAGACGGGAAAGCGCATGCAACAGAAAGAAAAGGTAAAGGGGAAAGAGAAATTCTAAAGAATTTTTTAAAATCTTGAAATCAGTAGTAAGAAGGATAGCCTTGAATTTCACGAGGGCTACAGTTGCTCTGTTTCTTAGCTGTTCCAAATTTCCACTGTCATTTCCAACTAGCAGAAAAAATTCACAGCTTTATTCCTATCTCTTTCCAAATTATGGGCCATTTCCCCCATCCTAACATAACAAAATCATTCAGGTTCGGATCTGATCAAATCGCAGACAGCAGGAGACTTCACTGTGCTAGGATTTGACCACTGGGCCCAGGAGCAGCAGCCATTACACCTGACTTCACGCTTGCTTTAAGGAATGTTTTAAAATAACTCTGTAATCTGAACACTTCTTTTACCCCCTATGCTGCATCACAAACCATGACTCTGGGAACACTATTTTCAGTATTGAGAGTATTCAGTGAATAAAAACAAAGTAAAAATAAAAAAGGAAAAGGAATCAAGGTTTATGTTCTTGGGGAGCTCCAGAAGAAAGAACATGCACCTTGGGTGGAAGCTGCAAGCAGGCACCATCAACACAATACAGTAACAACAAATCAACCACCTCGGTAGGTGGAGTAAGTAGAGGATTGTCACACTCTGCTCTCCTCGGCTCTAGGGGAGACCGACCACGGGAGGGAGGGCATTCCGCATCATACGCAGCCCCTAAGCGAACGCTTGGATACCTATCTGCAGAGGACCTTATGCAGAGAATTCACAGGCTGCAAAAGAATGGGACCATAAAGGTACTGAATGGATGAAATATCTTTTCCCATCAAAACCTCAGAACCCAGGAAATGTCATGCTAGTACCTGTTTAAGATTTCAAGTAGTACCTCAACCGTAATGGCAATGAGGTGGATGGAGAGAGAGAGAGAGAAAGAATTAACATTTCCTTCCAACATGGCGCCAGGCCCTCCACCATAGCGCACATCCCACCCAGGCAGAGAGCCTGTGCCCTCGCTTTCCCATCCCATCCGGTGCTTCAGAGGGAGGTAAACTAGTCCCGTCCTCCACGCGCACTGCATGTGCCCACCTTGAACTGTATCACTTTCCCCACGTTCTTGAACTCGGGGAGCACATCGTCATAGAAGTCCAGAAACTGCTGGTAGGTTTCCTCTTCGCTGTACTCCAGACTTGCGTCGGGGTCATAGTCGTCCCTTCTGCACTGCTCCATCCCGAAAGTCGTAAACATGCTTTTAATAAGAAGGGTGGGACTTGATGCCGGGAAATTGTGTTTACGTGAACACCTGCGTATGAAGGAAAAACTTCAGCATTCCAATGGTGAGAAATTACACATAAAAGGCTTGCTTTAAACTGAGATACTCAAGCAACTTAGCTGTTTCAACTGAACTGTAAGATGATAAACCCCATTCAGACTTTAAATTTCAACACTTAAAACTGTTCTAGGGCTTCCCTGGTGGCGCAGTGGTTGAGAGTCCGCCTGCCAATGCAGGGGACACGGGTTTGTGCCCCGGTCCGGGAAGATCCCGCATGCCGCGGAGCAGCTGGGCCCATGAGCCATGGCCGCTGAGCCTGCACGTCCGGAGCCTGTGCTCTGCAATGGGAGAGGCCACAACAGTGAGAGGCCCACGTACCGCAAAAAAAACAAAAAACAAAAACTGTTCTAAGGGCTTCCCTGGTGGTGCAGTGGTTAAGAATCCACCTGCCAATGCAGGGGACATGGGTTCGAGCCCTGGTCCGGGAAGATCCCACATGCCGTGGAGCAACTGAGCCCGTGCACAACTACTGAGCCTGCGCTCTAGAGCCCACGAGCCACAACTACTGAAGCTCGCACGTCAAGAGCCCGAGTTCCGCAACAAGAGAAGCCACCGCAATGAGAAGCCCGTGCACCGCAACGAAGAGTAGCCCCCGCTCGCCGCTACTAGAGAAGGCCCGCGCGCAGCAACAAAGACCCAACGCAGCCAAAAATAAATAAATTTATTTTAAAAAATAGTATCCAGCATTAAAAAAAAAAAAACTGTTCTAAAACTGACCAATATATTGGGTCTCATTAAAATGTAAGGTTGGGAATTATTTCCAAGTTCAGATGCCATTCAGCTGCCTTTTACTGAAGTTCAGGAAGCCTTACACATGTGGAAGCACCGGGAAAGAGATGCATGGGCATGACGGACCGTGATGAAAGGCACACAGACACCGAGCATGGGACTCCGGACAAGGTGAGAACAGTGCAATCCTGGTTCCATACAATCGCCAACAAACCCGACACTTAGAGAAAAGGGTATTCTGAGAGTTTCAGCTAAATGGATCGCATTTCATAGTTTTCATGGCATTTTTATATTCTTTTTCTGATCCTTGCAAACTGTTAGGACAGCCAGGGCTAGTATTTTCTCCACTTTGAAAGAAAGAAAGTGAGGCCTAGAGAAGCACACGTACCCAGGTCACATGGCTGGGGAGAGAAGATCCCAGAGATCCGAGCTTATCGACAGTCTACTGCCTGTGTGTTATATGATGTGCTAAATGTAAGGAATTTCTCTTTAATGAAGGTTAACCATTGTGAAGAACAATTTTCTTTTCATAGCTTAAACTGGACCGGGTTGTAACTGAGTAATTTTTTTAAAAAATCTTTTATATGAGTTTACTTTCTTATTTACTTCCTTCTCCTCAAGTAAAATGAAGGAAAAAAATGCAGTTTAGGATTCCAAATCATCAAAATTTTCCTGATTAAATTTCTAGTTTAAAAATTAGTTAAAACAAGAACTTTAGAAAAAAATCCCCAGAACTTTGGAAGAAAAAAAGTTGAAAAACAAGGCAGGTGTTAGAAAAAAACAATGGCCCTGAAATGAATAAACGTTTAACTCATGCTCACTTTCCAGTGTCTGTAACATACATCTGTACACCTAGTGAGACAATGCACACAGAATGCCCCGCATACACCATGCCCAGCTCAGAAATGGGCAATCTGTGTTCATTAAAGTGAAATTTTCTATTTTTCAAAGGACCCTCCTAGATTATTCAGTCAGAGACCTTGTAATGAGATCCATCTTCCCAAGGACAAATACCCACAGAAAAAAGAACGAGGATTCAACCTGGTTGGCAGTGTTAGCAGAACCAGAATTTTACAAGTATGGAGCACATACAGAATTAAATGAGAAACCAATTTAACAAGGTTAAAATTCTCATGGGATTATCATAACTGAATGAACTTGGCTCTAGTACCCAGGATGTCAAATGAACATTTGTGAGTTTTGGAACAGCACCAAAGTCCCCATCTAGGGAAAAATCCCACTTGGCCTAGAGATAGTCCATATAATCTGAGCGCATTTAAGGCCAGCCCTATAGGTTCTACTGAAAAGTCAGCTAAGACAAGAGATATTTGGGAAGGCAGTCTAAAGTTGTGGTACCAAACCCATGTGATTCTCAGAATCACCTGGGAAGAACTGAGATTTCTCAGGTCCTGCCCTAGACCATCTGTTCAGAACTCCAAGAGTGGGGAACCCATGTTTTCAGAGTAACTCCCCACCTGGTCCTGAAGGTTAGCCATGTTTGGGGACTCCTGGTTTAGGCCATGCTATTTACTCAGATCCTTGAATCAAGTAAGACTGCCACAAAATCATGTAGTTGGACACTATCTTAACCAAAGGACAGCCAATAAATGGCATGGGTCTCCAAATGCCCACTCAGGTAGAGCTAACTGACTATGCCTCTTTTTCTTTTTTCAGGGGAGCACTCCAGGCACCCACTACCTTTGTCCTTTATAGAATCAAGCTACATGCTAAAGGTAGGCTGTGATTATTTACTGAAGGTTTTTGTGAGAAATATTCTCATGAAAATTACATATGCAACTGTTAATAAAACATCTATCAAAGTTACTGTCCACCTTCCTACTCAATGTCTTTATATAGTATTCCACGGGAGAAACATTTAGACTCTGATGCCTGGAAAATCTTTGTCTTTCCAGAGATCCCACTCATTTCCTTTTTGGTAAGAACTACATAGCTCATTTCTGCCTGGGATGGATACAACTCCAAAGCCAAATGTATTGTACGTTCACAATAACTCACTTTCTTCTCCTTTCCTTGCTTTCAATTTCTTTTATTTTATTAAACTTAGTGTAGTAGATTGTGAGCCTTCTTTATTTTATTTTTCGTAAATTTATTTATTTATTTATGGCTGTGCTGGGTCTTTGTTGCGGTGCGCTGGCTTCTCATTGCGGTGGCTTCTCTTGTTGCGGACCACGGGCTCTAGGCGCACAGGCTTCAGTAGTTGTGGCACGTGGGTTCTAGAGCTCAGGCTCAGTAGTTGTGGCACACGGGCTTAGTTGCTCCGTGGAATGTGGGACCCTCCCAGGCCAGGGATCGAACCCGTGTACCCTGCATTGGCAGGCAGATTCTTAACCACTGTGCCACCAGGGAAGCCCTGTGAGCCTTCTTTAAATCACTTCTGGAAACAAGTGAGGTATAAATAACTACTCTGATTAATAAATTTTACTTTTCATCAGTGATTATGTTCTTTTAGGACCAAAAAAAAAAAAAAATTGAACTCCCCTCAAAGCTGTGACTCCAAGTGCAAAAAGGTTCTAGAATCAAACTCGTACTAATTACGAAAACAAAGCAACCAAAGAAATGCTTAGCTTATGGGAGTGCCTGATGTTGCGACAGACCTTAACAGAAAAGAACAGTTGTATGATCTGGAGCAAGTCACTGGGGCTCTCTGTGAAAGGGGGGCAGTATCTTTGTTTGAAGGGATGGTGCTGGATTTTGTAATTGCTGGTTTCATGGAATCTTATTTCACAACTGATCACTTGAATCATGCAAATACCCAAATCGCTCTCATACTGTTTTTTGATAGTTGTGATGGTGAAATTTCACATGCCTGTGAATATATTAAGAAAGGTTCACAAACTAAGCTGACCACCGTCAATATTTCCTTGAAACGGCCCTCAGGGATGGGTTTTGAGAGCCTGAGAGTCCATTCCCCTTTTCACAAATAAGTACTGTCAACTGATTTCCTGAAACCACTTAGGACATCTCCCCTTCTCTCACTTATGCCCAGCAGAAGACTCCAGAATCCGATGACCACAAGTCTTCACATTTAGGGAAATGTTATAGACATATCATAATTGAGGACTCCTGCAGCTGGGAAACCTTACATACAATTTGGTTCAATTCCCCACCCCTACCCCACCCCCGCCAATGCAAAGGTGACTCACACTGAGTCTCAACTGTCTTTCAAAGCTAAGTCACTGTACACTTTATCTTTGGTGGGGGATGTTTTACATCAATCATTACTATTTTGTTTTTTTTTTTTTTTTCTGTACGCGGGCCTCTCACTGCTGTGGCCTCTCCCATTGCGGAGCACAGGTTCCGGACGCGCAGGCTCAGCGGCCATGGCTCACGGGCCCAGCCGCTCCGCGGCATGTGGGATCTTCCTGGACCGGGGCACGAACCCGTGTCCCCTGCATTGGCAGGCAGACTCTCAACCACTGCACCACCAGGGAAGCCCCAATTATTACTATTTTGATGAAATTAAACATACATTTGGGAAACACTTCTAAGGATACGAAGGGGGGTAAAGTCTTTCTCCCCTCCTTAGTTCCCAGTTCCTCAAGAGGAGACTTTCACTATTGACCGGATCCTGTGAATCCTTTCACAGGTATTCTGGGCATATACAATCCCAGCTATAAAATATAAGAGGAGTCACAAATCCTACATTAGTGACTCTCAATCCTGGGCCCATCAGAAACACCTGAGTACATTTCAAAAATTAGGGTGCCCAAGTCTCAGAAACTCTGATTTAATCAATTTGAGGTAGGACATAATTTTTTTCAAGCTTTCTAAATGATCCTAGTGTGCATCCAGGGTTGAGAACCACTGTTCTTAAAAAATGTAAAATGATGTGAAGGCTTAAATTAAAAAAGAAAGAGAAAGCTAGAGAAGGTTCACATTTTCAAAGAAGGAAATAAAACAGCATGGAAAATTTTATGAATAAAATAAACATGAGAGACAACATACAGTTTCTCATTAAATACATATGAATTTGCCTATTCATATCCCTTTTTATGATGAATAGGACACTAAGATATAATTAGATCTTTTCTTCTGCAGAATGAAAAGTAATAATTAGATTTTGCCTCAGATGGATTTACTCACCATTATGAATTATTTATCTACTTTAAGCTGTTCATTCATAAACAAGCCAAATTATAAAACTCACCATTGCCTGGCACAGTTGGTATTGAAATATTTGCTAAATGAATGAAAACATCAACACTTAGTTTTCCACATGAATGTCTTGTTTTAAAATCATTGATCCAAAAGAGGGAGGGAAGCAGAGTGTCTCAGAGAATAAGGGCAACAGTAACGAAATGAAAATACGAGCAAACACTCAGAACTTGCCATGGGCCTGCCATGTTCTCCCTGCTTTCCCTGCATTCACTCACAACTGCCTTAGAAGAGGGGTACTGCTTTTTTTTATTTTATTTTATTTATTTATTTATTTTATTTAGTTATTTTTGGCTGTGTTGGGTCTTCGTTTCTGTGCGAGGGCTTTCTCCAGTTGCGGAGAGCAGGGGCCACTCCTCATCGCGGTGCGCGGGCCTCTCACCGTTGCGGCCTCTCTTGTTCCGGAGCACAAGCTCCAGACGCGCAGGCTCAGTAGTTGTGGCTCACGGGCCTAGTTGCTCCGTGGCATGTGGGATCTTCCCAGACCAGGGCTCGAACCCGTGTTCCCTGCATTGGTAGGCAGATTCTCAACCACTGCGCCACCAGGGAAGCCCGAGGGGTACTGCTTTTAATCCCCATTTTACAGGTGAGGGAACTAAGGCACAGAGGGCTTAAGTAACTTTCCCACCTTGACAGCCGCTAAAGCCAGATGTTGAACCTGGTGTCTGTTCCTGAATCAGAGCAGACTGAGAACGTGTATTAGAATTTTCCTCTACTCACTCGGATCCTGTCTTTCACAGATATCCCTTTGGGCATGCCAGTTTTGGGGTTTTTTTTTTTGCGGTACGCGGGCCTCTCGCTGTTGTGGCCTCTCCCGTTGCGGAGCACAGGCTCTGGACGCGCAGGCCCAGCGGCCATGGCTCACGGGCCCAGCCGCTCCGCAGCATGTGGGATCTTCCCGGACCGGGGCACGAACCCGCGTCCCCTGCATCGGCAGGCAGATTCTTAACCACTGCGCCACCAGGGAAGCCCGGCATGCCAGTTTTTAAAGCCTCTTTTGTGTACAGTGTTTGCCATTCAAAAAATAAAGCCAGACTGCTCCAGTCTTTTGAAATAGATTATTTCCCCATCCCAGCTGTCCCATGTGGACTAATACAAGTGCAGGAAGGAAATAAAAGCAAAAGGTCTTCAGATAGCTGTGGGAGGAACGCAAAGGAAGCCCTGCCAGAGAACTGGACGAAGCCCACCCAGAGAAGAGGTATGGGGGTGTGGAGGGAGCAGGGGATGCTCAGCTGGGGGAACCGGAGCAGCAGCAAGAATGCAGCAGATGCCTATGAACATTTCAAACTCCAGCCCGTGCCAACTCAAAAACCTCAACATTTTGAGTCACTTAACTCTGACACAATAAAGCAAAATTGGTTACCTATCTCCGAATCTGCAAGCTCCTGTTTTACTGTAGAATGGACAATTAGCTCGATCTTTTTCCATTATCCTCAATTCCATGGGTGGTTCTGGGTTTTGCCATGTGGTGCCATTTTCCAACTGTTAAAAATAACCATGACTTTACTTGGTGTTAAAAATCCATGAAGAAGTAAATGTTTAAAAGGTATTCGAAATATTTTGGTCAAAAATAAAACCGATTCATGTAAGAATATACACATTCAAGTTGTATCACACAATCTAGACTCTACAAACAATTGTCGTGAGACAGGGGCTGTATGTCTCTCCTGGCTCCCAGTCACTGCCCATCATCAGGCATCGATATGGCTACCAGGAGCAGTCACCAAGGTTTCCCTTCTGTCCATCCATTCCTAAAAGGGTTGAAGGACTTCTTAGGGAACCACCCCCTGAGACCAATCTAAGTTACTGTGAATCAAGTTAAACCATCCATCGGGGCTTAAGCGTGTGTGATGCTGGTTACACACACTTTAAGGACTATAAACAAGTCCAGTCCACCAGGGTAACCTTTGCTTTTGTTCATCAGTTCAATTTTGTTGTTGCTGCGGTACAAAGCACAGAGCCACACAGGAGATTCCCACATTCAGACAGGATCTAAGTAGCTTACCATGAAATTAACATTATTGGAAATATTGTTTTTAAAGAAATGTTCATCGGTCTCAAATTCTTAATGAAAGGTTTTGAAAATACCTCATTTTCAGCCTGCTCCAGCATCTTCTGCACAGCTTCCTACAAATGGTGCAAACATAGGACTAATGAAAACCTCAAAGTCAGGTAAGTCACATCTGGTTTCTCTGGTTAAGAATCTCATGTGTCACAATTTTTAAAAAAACTTATGCACACAAAAGGCTTCAGGTTCTAATTTGCTTTCTATAGCACATATAGCTGAGAGTCTTCATTCAACTAGGACATTTAACAGCACACATTGCAAAACATAGTCTTCTAATAATTTCAGTAAGAGTAGTATTTAGTAGATTTGAACATATATTCCACATTCTAGTTTTTAAGATGAGGTATTAGTGAATATCATAAAAGACAATGCTAGCTGAAACATCACAGACATTTAACAGATGCTACATTATGACATGAACAGCAGCAACTGGGATTGATACAAAATCTCAAACTTTCCGATAAGGCAAAGTCAGTCCTGAAATATGCCAGTAAATTTTGACCTCCTTGGCATTTAAATAAGTTTTAAATTATGTTCGACAGACTTCTCTTCCCTAGCTCCTTAAAGCATTACATAGAAGACTCATATGTCTAGCTGCTTACTTGATTAACTCTGCCTGGCCATGTAAGGGTCCTCAGTAACTTAACGTGCTCAAAACAAACCTCACTCTTGCCTACCCCTTGCCCATCTAAATGCCCATCTCAGTAAACGGTGTTGCCATCTGACCACCTGCTCAAACTAAAAAGCTAAAAGTATGACTTGAATTCCCTTCCCAGTCCATTCAGCCTACCAGCTAGAGTTCCGTTGACTGTGCCACGACTCACCCCAAATCTCTGTACTTCTCTGTATTAAGCACTACTGTCATCCAAACCACCATCATGTCCTGTCTGGAACAGCAGCCTTCTAACTGGTCACCATATATCCACTCTTGCCTCCTTGGTCACCACTCCCCACCCCCATCCCCCATTCTTTATACAAAAGTTAGAATGATCTGTTAAAAGTAACGATATAAATTAGATGAAGTCAATCCCTGATTAAAAACCCTTTAATGGCTTCCCATGACACTTTAGGTAAAATCCAAACTCGTCCTTCCCACCCAGGAGGCCTTACATGAATGACCCTGCCTACCCTCCTGACTTCCTCCCCACCCCTGCTGCTCTTTCCTTTGGTCTCTAGGATTCAGGCACCCTGACCTCCGTTCAGCTCCACGCTCAGGGCGTCCCCCCTCTGCCTGGAGCCCTTCTCTCTGAGATCTCTGCATTCAGGCGTCAGCTCACACGTCGGCTTCTCCTTGGAGACGTCTTCCTGGACAGGCAATCGGAAGAAGTACTTTCCTACCCCGATCACTCTGTCACATGACATTCTGCCTTATTTCTTTTTTTTTTCTAATGCTTTATTCCTTTATACCACTTAACATTACCTTAGAGCACTTCAAATGACCTTTTTTGCTTGCTTATATTCAGTTCCGTCATCTAGAAACCGAACTCAGTGAGTACAGATCTTTTTCGCTGCCCTATCTCCAACCCCTAGAGAAGCATCTAGCTTACAGGAGAAACAAAGAATGCAGATCCCTTTATATATGCTTAGAATCGACTTCATTTTACCCACTTCTCCCTAATGTCTCACCAGACTTCCTTTGAAACAAAAGCGTTAGCTTTTATCTGGTGCCAGAAAGACCTCAGTTGAAGAACATTCCACTGTTAAAATGGGAATTTATTACTCTCTACTAAAAAAATAACAAGCTCCAAACAATTTTCCTGCCCCCTAAAAACTTAGCATGATCTCGCCTCATCTAGAAAGCAGTACTCAAATAAGGGTATTTAAAATTTGCACTGGAATTAACTGATGGCCTGAGACAAAAGAAACAAAGGTTGCTTCTACCCCATCATGACCAGGATGTAAACAAATGCATTTTCCCCCGTAATCTGGTGATTACCCAATTTTATGCTATTCATACATAGCATTATCACAGAAAAGATACATCCTGATGAATCAGTCAAGGAAAGATGAGCTGTGGTATCTTTGAAATAAATACACTGTTAAGGAACAGCAGCAAAATAGACCAAAGCAATCTTTAAAAACAATCCTGGAAGATATAGAGGATATATACATATACCTTATAGATTCTTTTTTTGTGTGTGAGCAACTATAGGTTAGCTACAATTGCCTTTATAGCACAAGTTAGAAAGGAAGTCAAGATTTAATAACAAAAAATATTTCCTCATCCCTCAATATTTGAGTCTGACTTCTTTCAATCTATTAGTTCTCGCTGACACGTCCAAAGCAGTGAAGTCTCTTATGAATCAAACAAAGGTGGAAACTATACAAAATAGTATTCTCTAAGTAAGTCAACCCATATACAGCAAAACCTCCGAAGAACACCATTTGCTCTAGAGTGGTACAAAGTGTAAGGCAGGGGCCAGCTGCCGATTTTTAATCAATACAACAGTAAGGTTTTATTAGAACATGGCAACACCCTTCATTTTCGTGTCACCTATGGCTGCTTTCACGGGACACTGGCAGAGTTGGACATTTTCAACAAAGACCATACAGACCATAAAGCCTAAAATGTTTACTCTGGCTCTTTACAGAAAAAGTTGGCCAATCCCTGGTATAGAGAGTAAGGTCGGCAGAGATGAAGGAAAACCTTCATTTAAGGCATCTGCCACAGCACCCACCCAAAGAAGAGCATCATAAGGAAACGCTAGTGTATATCCAAACTAAAAACATGACTCTTTCTAAAGAAAAAACCAAGTCCAAACCTGACATGCCTGTAGCTTATCCTTCAAGCCTATCACCCGCCCCATCTGCTCACTAAGAGGATACGCAGTGCATCTATCCTCCTGTGACGGGAATCACCTCTCTTTCCTTCTTCTCCTGTAGCTTCTGCTGCTCCTCTTCTCTCTCTTTTCTCTGCTGTTCTTCCCATTCTTCCTTTAACTTTCTCTTTACAGAGGAAAAAAGAAAGAAGAAAGGTAATTATTTTTCAGACTCACTTTTTTACAACATTTCACATATGGGGCAAATAAATGAAAAACTTTAACACTGGTAAAATGGATAATATCCGATTTTTAAAGTTCAAGGTATGTAACTCAATGAGAGTCATTTTGGTTAACTGGCTATCTGATTAATACCATACCTCTTGCTCTTCCTGCCGTTTTCTAGCCGCCTCTTCCTTTTCCTTCTTTATTCTGAATTCTTCTTGTGCCTTCTGTTCCCGCAGCAACCACTCCTCATGTAATTTTTGCCTATTGATGTAACGATGTGATCAGATAAAAGGAATGGACACTAATCTACAAATACATCCACACACATATATGATAGCAAATGGGATTTTGGGAATGACGAAAGTATCATGAAAGATATTTTCTAGAAAGCAGTTAAGTGGAGGTAAGAGGATCGAGAGGTGAGTAGTGATATTGGAAAAGCACTACATTTTAGCATATCCTCCTAGAGGGTGACAGCATAAAATCACTACTTCTACATTTCCTATCTGTAATATCTTTACACAAAACAATGACACTCTAGCTTTCCCTTTAGGTTGACCACAGTGATGTGTGGGTGCCAATAAAGTGAGTAACATCCAGCTTTTCACATTCAGGAAGTACCACCCTTCCTGTTCTATGCATTTTGAATGTGCCCATCGCAGGATTGCAGCATGATAAAAACCTGACATCTCCTGCTGTAAACCCTTGGACTTCTACTCTTTACAGCTGAGAGACTCCTGTGGTTTGCCCCAAGCACCTAACTGCTGAGAGAAGAAAAATAGAACTACATCGTGATCGTGTCTTTAAAATAAAGAAAGCTACAGGTTGTAAGAAAAGATGACAAAGAGTTACAAAAACAGATTAGTGGGTGTCTAGTTTATTTTTTGAAATGACCAATTATAAAGAGTGATCTTATCTTAAAATGGTGTCTCAGATATCTAATACCACAAGTTTCCAACTTAAAGATGGGTTATATTTCAAAAGTTTATTAGCCGATTAAGTGTTTAAAACCTAGACTGCATTTTCCCACTGAATTTGTAAAAGGAAAATGAAATATGAGAAACTGTTCTATATTACTTCAGGGACATTAGCAGTTAAATAAGGTTTTATGTCTAGTCTGGGGACCCAACCACAATTTCAAATACTTGATGGGAAAAAGTATTCCATTTCCAACTACAGATTCCAGGAACCCATCTTTTAGCCATAGTAGACACTGGCATGTTGCATGTGTCAACGTTCCTGTGTATGTCATAGAGTATACGTAAATGTTTCAGTGTGCAGAACTCTGATTCATAAACCTTTTGAGGAAGATATTCATTGTAAATAAACTGAACCAAAGTGTATATACATTTAAGACCACAAAAAAGTAAAATATTACAAACTTTAAAACTTAGTAACTTGGATATAATACTGAGAACTCTAGAACTCTGGGCACATAACTCTGTCAACCCCCTGCACTAAGAGACTTGAGCAAACTCTAGCATGCCTTTTAGCAGCATAAGGCTGTGTCCCTAGGATGACCCCATCACCTCCCACCCCCCAAGACATTAAAATGCCTGCCTGAGAAAACTCAATGCTGCCTAGAAAATGGACTGTTTGCTCTGGCCAACACCTGATAATAGGCCTCTGCCTTCCCTCTCCTAGAGCATCACTCAAAAGGGCTCGTAATTATGAATATGTGTCTCTTACAGCTCATAAGGGTCTCTCTCAAGGGCCTGAGAGCCATTCCTGGGAAATGCAGTCATTAAGAAGGATGAGGCCTCTGGCTCCCAGTCTCTGTGGGAGGATAAAGCCCTAACTTCCCTAACTGCCCACTAATGAACACAGCTTCCTGGTCACCTTCACAGGGATCAACTCCTGGTACTGTTCACTTTCCTCATTCTCCCTTTTAAATGCCTAAATCGCCTCTGCACAAACCAGAATGGAGCTCAGGTCTTCCCCTACTGTCAGGAGTTACTGAATAAAGTTTGTTCCTGCACTTTAATGTCCGGCTCTGTTTACCTTTGACACTATACACATCCTTTTAAGTAGTACATAAAGCCATTCAGTATTTTCAAATAAATTTCCTGCTTTTCAACAATAAAGTATTATGCAACTCGTACAGGAATAAACAAAAATCAAGGGAACACAAAGACATGTGTATGTGATTTAAAAGAAGCATCTAAGTAAATGGGAAAGCAAGAAAAATGACTTCCCTATTTCATGCTATACATATCATCTTTATCATTACAGAAATCTCTAGTAGTAAGAACAACCAGAGATATTACAGCATCTCCTATCTGCTCACGCTACGTTAAGCGCTATACACTTACCACCTCATTAATCTCATTTAATCTCCCCAATTCTATGCTGTAGGTACTATGATCGATGGTTTTTTTTTTTGGCTGCATCATGTGAGATCTTAGTTCTCCAACCAGGGATCGAACCCGTGCCCCCTGCAGTGGAAGCGTGGAGTCCTAACCACTAGACCACCAGGAAAGTCCCTGTTTATGTCCATATTTAAGGCGAGGAAATTGAAGCTTAGAGAGATTAAGCAACTTGAACACAGCTAGTAAGTAGCAGGGCCAGGACTGCAATGCAGATCTGGCTGAATCCAACTCCCTGTTCCCAATCATTACTACTTTTTTTTTTTTCAGCATTTTCATATTTCCACCTATTTATGTGCTTATTTGGGTAACAGGAACTAATTACAAGAAAAGAAGCAACATTTCCAGTGAACACACTAAATAGCTAGACAGGACCTATAAAGTTTTTTCTCCTTTAAAAAATTATTTATTTTTTATTGTGGCAATGTATACATACCATAAAATTTACCATTTTAACCATTTAAGTGTACAGTCGAGTAGCATTAAGCAGATTCATATTACTGTGTACCACTTGGGGAATAAAAAATAAACTACCCCCTGAAAAATACCAAAAGAGAAAAAGAGCAGAATATTTTTGTCATCTGGGGATGGGGGCGGCCTTTTGAAATCAGACATCAAGGCTAGATAACACGATGAAATTGACGACATGGAGATCAAATTATGTGAGTAACACGATAAGCCAAGTTAGGACTGATGACAAATGAGAAAAATATACATCACACACAGGACAGATAAAGGATTAATATCCTTAATCAAGTAATAACATTGCTTACACAATAAACTTAAAAAAAAATGAAACCCAAAAGAGAAAGGTGCAAGAACTAAGCAAGCTACAAATAGATAATATATAAAAAGATATTCAACCCTACTAATTAAGAAGTGTACATTTGAACTCTTCTCAATACTCTGTAATGGCCTATATGGGAAAATAATCTAAAAAAGAGTATATATATGTATATGTATAACTGATACACTTTGCTATACAGCAGAAACAAACACAACATTGTAAATCAACTATACTCTAATAAAAAAATTTTTTTAAATGTACATTTGAAACAATGAAATATGACTTTTCACTAAAGGAGTTTTAAGAACTGATAACGCCTAGTGTGAGTGAAGGTGTGGAGAGATGGGCACCTTGCTTCACTCTTGGAAAGGCTGCAAACTGCAATCTGGATGCCCTTTCTACCTGCCCATCTGCCTTTTACGTGTACTTCTCCTCTAGGCATTTTCCTAAGGAAATAATAGGACAATTACCATGGATTTATAATCATGGATACTCACTGCAACTTTTTTATAATAGTAAAAAGCCTGAATGCAAAATAATAATAAATTAATAGTAAATAAGAGTAAATTAATAGTACATGGTAAGTGAATGTTATTTAATAGTAAATAACCTGAATGTCCATCAGTAGAGAACTATAAATTATGAATAGAAAATAAATTATGCCAGTCATACAATGGATACTGTGTTGCTATTGAAATGGTTGAATTAGATCTCTGCACCAACACTGAAATAAATGTCCTATATAGCGAAAAAAGCAATTTATAGAAAAATAGGTATAAATATCATCCCACGATAGAAATATACATATATACTACATCTATAGTTTCTTTCTTACCTTCTTATTGGGGCTATCTTTGGTGTGTTGAGTTTACTGAAGCCCTTTCACTGTTTACACTTCTTAATTATTTGGATTTTTTTTCAAAAACATTTACCAATGAGCAAAAAGAGTGAATAATACTTTTACACTTCTTAATTATTTGGATTTTTTTTCAAAAACATTTACCAATGAGCAAAAAGAGTGAATAATACTTTTACATTTCTTAATTATTTGGATTTTTTTTCAAAAACATTTACCAATGAGCAAAAAGAGTGAATAATACTTTTTTTTTTTTTTAAAGACAATATCTTTTTTCAGCCCATCAGCTAGCGGTTTAAACAGTTTATCCAGGGTATTTTATAAGACCTATTTTGTATAAGATTGTATAAAGAAGACCCGCCCTAGTTAGCGAAGATTTAGGATATTCAAGTAAAATAACTGGGTTCGCAGGAAGCGCTTCAATCAGTGCTGACCTCTCTCTCTCCAGCAGCCTCTCTTCTTCTCGTCGTTGTTCTTCAATAAAGGCATCCGCCGCTGTCTCCTCCTCCTCCTTCTGTGAGAGTCCTGAAGGAATGTCAATGTTTTAGTACACTATCTGTATATTACAAAACCTTGGTCAATAATTCAGGGAAAAACTTACATACAATTTTTCATCTTTACAAATATGGTACAAACCTGTTTTTAAAACTTTCTAATAATAAAGGGCCCCGATCGCCCAAATTGGAACAATGTGAACACTGAAAAGAACAATAATGGTAGTAGATAACACATTAAACTTAAAAAATTTATTGATGGTTCCATAGTGATACCCCAAAAGATGGTGAGGTGTGAGAGGGAACATCCACCTGTATAGAAGAATGGCAACTAAAAAATGTAGAAAGACTTAAGTAGAAAAGTCCTCACTTCTGCACCCCACTGTAGGAAGAGGATATTTATTTGGGAAGAGGATATTTATTTACACTATCTCAAAATATCAGCCCTCAGACGAGTACTAATTACAAAGGCAGGAACATCTTTTACAATGGAGCCATCTGATTGGCAACACTTAGACCACACTTGCATCATTAGGAGTGGAACAACTTGACATGAGAGGCCCCCTGATGTATGCAATGAGAGCTACACAGCATCAGCTTTGTAGTATTTTGCTATAGAGTGTAACCTGAAGCCAATCAGAAGACAGACTAATCTAGAATGCAGAGCATTCCACAAGACAACTGGCTTGAGCTTTTCAAAATAATCAAACTTGAATTGGGAAAGTTTAAATATGGCCTGTATATATATTACTGAATTAATGTTCCTTTATTTGTTTAGTATTATGGTCCTTATTCTTAAGAGATGCAGGCTGAAGTATTTAGGGGTAAGGGGTATGTATATGCAACTGATATGCAAAGGGTTCAGAAAAAATTTGTACATATGGATCTATCTATCTATACATAGAGAGAAAGTAAGGCAAAATGTTAACAATTGACAAATCTAGACGAAGGGTTCATGGATGTTTATTGAACCATTTTTTCAACTTTCTGTACATTGGAACATTTTCAAAATAAAAACATGGGGGCTTCCCTAGTGGCGCAGTGGTTGAGAGTCCGCCTGCTGATGCAGGGGACACGGGTTTGTGCCCCGGTCCGGGAAGATCCCACATGCTGCGGAGCGGCTGGGCCCGTGAGCCATGGCCGCTGAGCCTGCGCGTCCGGAGCCTGTGCTCCACAATGGGAGAGACCACAACAGTGAGAGGCCCGCCGTACCGCAAAAAAATAAAAATAAAATGAAAACATGGGAAAATAAGTTTTAATATAATAAAAATTTATATCCTCTTCTACTCAGAATTTAAATTTGAGGGGAAAAAAGGAGGAAAACTGAAGTGATCTTAAGGAAATATAACAGAAGATCTCAGGCTAAAAGGAAAAAGATATTGTCTGTCACATATATTAAGTATAGGTCTAACCAAAGGCCCACCCAGTCCTAGATAATCACCATACAGCTGACCCTTGAACAATGCAGTGGTTAATGGGCACTGGCCCTCCACGCAGTTGAAAATCCACGTATAACTTAGAGTCGGCTCTCCACATCCATGATTCCTCTGTATCTGTGGTTCTGCATCCTTGGATTCAACCAACTGCAGACCATGTAGTACAATAGTGTTTACTATTGAAACAAATCCACATATAAGTGGACCTGAGCAGTTCAAAACCCATGTTGTTTAAGGGTCAAGTGTATATCTAATTGTATTGTACATGTAACTGTATATGGAATCATGCTACAATTTTGCAACTTGCTCTTTATCCTTCATGTTACCTTAATTTCTGATAATGCAGCTCGTTTCAGATTATTTCAAGTAGAACTGGGGGCTAAAGAGGCTACCTGTAATAGAGAGGTTGATACTCCAGAAATTTCTACCAATCACTTGCCAATTCACTCTTATAGCAATCCTTACAGAATACTTCTATATTCTAGCCTTCTGTAATGTTTGCCCATGCAACGTGTGCTACAACCCACAGCAGTATTTGGTAGACCACACTATTCATGAAGCACCACTAAGTAAAGAATTGTGAGTTGGAGTAGGCCAAAGCAGGAGCAGCCATCCAGAGACAAGCGCTTAGTCTTGGATCTCTCATTAGCCATATATAATCACGAGCAGACCAGTGAGCTGCATCCTTCAATTGACTAAACTGCCAAAGGACACATCCACCTGCCTATTCACAGAGGCTCACTCCAAATGCACTTTACAAAGTTAAAGGGGAATAAAAAATCAATGGAATATGTTGGATTTAAAATATGTAAAGAAAAAGAAGACTTTTAAAAAGTGGGGGCATGTTACAAGAAAACAAAGTAAGGAAGCTGAAAACTTTAAGGAGGGTGGGAAATCACTAAGGGCATCAATAACGCCAACCTAACCTGTTTTTCCTTTTATCCCTGATGCTTTATCCTGCCTCTAGTGGGCCAGTTTTGAACGAATAAAACAGAGATGCTAATACAGGCTGCAGGGTAACGCACTGCCCCTTCCATTCTAAGTATCCCATGTAATGCTACTGAAACAGTTACAAGGTAACTCCAATGGTAAGTAAAACCTCCATGGCTATTTTCTCAAGGCTGGAGAATCCTGGTTCCTTGAGTCTGTGGACTTCAAGAATTGTCTAGGATAATTTAACAGGCATATTCTGGCTAATGTGTATGGTAACCATTATAACTCAGTACTCCTGCGTGATTTCAGTGCTTTCATCTGCATTTATAACTACACTATACAACTTTACAACTAAGTTCATTAAACAGGTAGGTTTAATATACAAATGTTAGATTCTGCCATGAAGGCCAAATGACACCACCATCAGTACAGATCAAGGTTCCACAGTATTTTAATAGGAAAAAAAAGTGATAAATAACCACAGGGCAACAGTAGTAGTGGCATTCCAAACTCCACTCAGTACCATATTCACGTTGTGAGCATCTATTTCCCATCATCCCTAACATTACATTAATGTAGATATGGGGACTTCCCTGGTGGTCCAGTGGTTAAGACTCTGAGCTTCCACTGCAGGGGACTGGATGTATAATTGTATAATTTCACTTGGTTTTGTGATTTGTAAGTATATTGCTTTATAAGTCAAGTAAGTTTCACAACTAATTTTATGCATATATATTTAAATAATGTCAACAAGGGGTCTCTCATGTTAGTGAAGTTTAAGAAAAACTTGCAAAGTGTCTAAAACCCTCGACTCCTGCTGGTTTTACAAAAAGAACTATTCACCGAATACTTACTATGTGCAAAGGCTGTGCTAGCTACTGTAATTCGTAATGCCTGCACCTGTAATATTAGATACTTCATAAATACTTAACACGTAATCAGTGGCTGATGATTCACCGTGACTTCCCCCCCACCCCTTGAGTACGTTAACATTGTTTCTGACATGGGTCTAACACAACTTTTTGAGAGGCCGTGGCCACAGCAATTCTTTTTCGGATACGGTACTTGCTTTCCTTCTGACACTGGGGCCTCAGGACGGGAGTCGGGGGAGCAGTTTCATGCACAGAAAAAAGGATGAATCCATTACCTGAGTCTCTCAGTCGAGCGAGTTCCTGCCGACGTTTCTTTCGTTTCTCCTTCTTCAGGGAGGCCCTGTACTTTTTGTGGCTGGAAAAACAAGACACAAACACACTCCAGCGTCAGTGGCCGCACCTGCAACGCTGCCTGAGCTCCCCTCTCCTCCGCGCCCAATGACAGGAACTCGTTTGGGCGCTCGAAAGTGAAACCTTGCTTCCCGTGTTTTAATTACAGAGCATGCTTTTACCATCGCCTCGCCATCCCCTGCGCAGACGGCAGGTCTTCTCCATCCCGTCACCTGTACCCCTCCTCGCCTCCCTGAGCCCACAGATGCCCGCGGACAGTCCGGGGCGCGCCGAGGGAAGGGATCGAGCTGCCGCGGTGGCTTATCTGCTTGGTCCAGCTCCCTTTCTGCCTGCAAATCCTTCAACCCAGCCTCGGTCCGCTCCGTCCCCTTTTCTTGTCAGCTCACCTCCCCCAACCCAGCTCACCTTAGCTTCTCCGGAAACATCATTTTCTCGGACGCCGCCATCTTGCCAGCACCGCCACGCCCCGCAACAGTCGGCCGGAAGGGGCAGGCTTGAAGGCGTCCGCAGCCGCGCGCAGTTGCAGTCGCTGCGCGGCCTCTCGGGCTAGAGGGGCGGTAGCCTGTCTCCACCTTGGCTGACGAAAGACGGATGACGGGAGGTAGGTAGCTCGTCTTCCAAAATCCTGTACGAGTAAATGTCTCCTTCTCGAAAAATCCTCTGGGCTCCTAACCCGTCTTGTAAGTACTTTTTCCCTCGTAGCGCTTCCCCAGTGCGTTATCACTCCCTCTCCCCACCTCATTGTGAGATGTCTTGTGGCCAGGAAGTTAAAGCCACACCTCCCCCTTTCTCGTCCATTCACAAAGCCTCATCTCTCACGCTGCTCGCCTTGCTTTCCAGTCCGAGGCTCTGGCTCCTTCCATAGTTCCACCTATCAACGCCTTAGACAAAGTTCCTTACCCCGCCCCCTTCCATTCACACCTGCCGGCTCTATAGGCGAAATTAACTACCGAGGCTGCAAAGGTGCAACCTCTACTCCCAAGGAATTTACAATCTAGAGGCAGAGAAGGGCCAATTCATAGATTAGATAATATGGTACAGGCAACTAAGATTACTTAACATATTCCGCCTGGAGATTCAGGGAGAGCTTTCTGATGCCTGAGTTGCTTTGAAGGCAGACGACCTTTACTCAGGTGGAGAGGGCGGTAATGGCATTGCAGGTAAACCAGCATAAGCAAAGGCACTAAGAGGTGAAACAAGGTGGGATCTGCCAGAACCGCGAGAATTTTGGCCATCGAATATAAAGGGCAATTTGAAAGTTTCAAGGAATACAGCGGTATTCCTTGAATACCGCTGCGGCTAGGTTGTGGAGGAGGGCCATTCCAAGAAGCCTTAATTATGCTCTGTAGGGAACAGAGAACCGTTGCAAGATTTTAAGTTGAGGCTTGTTGTGATCATATTTGTGTTTTAGGTAAATTACTCTGGTTTGCAATATAAAGGGTACAGCCGGAATAACGCAATCTAGGTGAGAGGTGACAAGGAATTAAACTGGGGCAGTTGGGTAAGGGACTGAGAAAACAAAATAAACCCTGCTAATAATTAGACCGTGATTTACACATACAAGGCCAGGGACAAGACCAAGAAAAAAGTGTTTCTCCCAAGGACAGGTTGCGACTGCAAAAGGATTAACAACCCCCATCTTTTGATAATTGGATAACTTCCCTGGCTTACCTTTTTCCCTCTCTCCTCCAAATCAAAATTACTGAGATACCCAATTACTAAGCTGCCTGTTTCCCTAGTCCCTCCTTGAAATCATTCAGCAGAAGCCCAAACTCTTCATAAACTGCCCTACTCCCTCTTACAAAGACACTTGCAGTAACAAGCCTCCAAGTGGAGCTCGTCCAGCTCAGTGCATCGGTAATTAGGGACATAGACTTTGGAGTTGGATGGACTGGGAATCTCAAGGCTTGGCTCTCTGATCTTGAGTAAATTCCTAATTTTTTTTTTCTGGCCGTCCTAACCACTGGACTGCCAGGGAACTCCCAGTTCCTAATGTTTAGTCTTCAGTTTTCTCATCAGTAAAAATCAAGGGAATGCTATATGTTGGCATAGTGCCTGGCAATAGTTAGTGTCCCCAAAACTTTATCTGTGATTAATGGCAGCAGCAGCGTGAAAACTTCCCAACCCCCTCAAGAGTGGGTTAGGTACTTGTCCTGCGGGTGCTCTCAGCACAAGTATTTCACCTTTTATAACACCTATCACACTATACTGTACTTTGTTGCCTTCATAAGACTGCATCTGGCACTAAATCTTAAACTTCTTGAAGGTGAAGACTTGGCAGTTACGGCCTCTAACTAGAGAATGCCCTGGGTGGCACAAAATATAGCTGTTCAAATCTCCAATTTTGCTGGTTCCTGTGACCAGGACTTATGCTGAGAATTGCTGCCATTCTGAAAGCATCAGTGTTTGGGTTGCTGTAACATTTCTTATGAATCAGACCAGACTTTCATGTCAGAATAACTAAGAATGTCTTCTAGGAAGAAACTTCTAATTAAAAAAGGATACAGATTTCGATTTTATTCTATTATGATTTAGAAATGAATGCAAATCTCCTTTTATAGGAGTTAGATGTTTATCTTCAACAGTTAACCGCTGCGTTCATTTTAATGAATAAGCTTAAATTGCTCAAGTTAATTTCATTACAGAAGTTACTCTAAAAGCCAATTCCATTTCCAAACTAGTTACCATCATTTGAATTCGATAAATCATAAGATAAAAATAAGGTATGTAAAAATGTAATGCAAAGATACATTCTACTATGATATTCTGATAAACAGAACAAATTTATCTTTATTCTGCAATGTAACATGTATTTTCTATTTTTCTTAGTGCCTGAAATACAACATCTACTTATTCTCAAATATATATGTTTTGGTTTATCCCCTCTCTATGGGAAAAGGCCTAAACTTTTGTCTTATTTTGTCAGTAGAAAATAGCTGATTGTTCTTAAAAAGTTAAAGAAAATATTTTACTCATATAAATGGTGTAATAGATACTGCTATTACTAAATATGAGGGTTTTGTTTTGTTTTTCTCTCGGACCAGGGATCAAACCCGTGTCCCCTGCAGTGGGAGTGCGGAGTCTTAACCACTGGACCACCAGGGAAGTCCCTAAATATGAGTCTTAGTTATTATAAAGTGACCAAAGAATGATCCATAAATGTATTTTTCATTTATTGCAAGCATAAAGGGAGAGCAAGAAATGTCTACTTTCTGAATGCCAGGTTGGAACTCTTTTTTTTCTTGCTCTAGTAGGACAATGGTACTAGGACTCACTGAAAGGTCAATGCAGAAATTCTCAGGAAAGAACACTTCATTTCTCACCTACCATTGATTTCAGTATTAATCACCAGATTTATTCAAGGACATATAGTGGGGTCTCAAGTCCTCTCCAACACTCATTGCTATGCCAAAGGCTTTATATATTTTCTAGGTTACAGTTACCACTTAAAATAGAAAGATAAGATACTTATAAATGCATATTAATATGAAAATGCATGCAAATCTATATTTGTGCAACTGATTAAAAGTTTTCTTTGGAGCAGGGAACTATCCAGTGGTAGTTATTCTTTATTCAATCAATTCTTATTCAGTTATTAGTGAATAAAGTTATTCTTCATTCAGTTAATATTCTTATTGATTCTTTTGTCTAGTGATAAGCTCAAAGCAACACAACTCCTGGAATGGTGGCAGAGTTGATATCCCCACCTAGAACCGAAACCGAAGTACCATTTTCGAAGAGTAGGTTGAATTTGATAAGCAGGGATCAAAATGTACACAGGGACAAGTGTCTTAGTCTGTTCGGGCTGCCATAACAATATACCACAGACTGGATGGCTTATAAATAACAGGAATTTATTTCTCACAGTTCTAGAGGCTGGGAAGTCCACGATCAAGGTGCTGGCAGATGGCAGATTCAGTGTCTGGTGAGTACTTCCTTACTGATTCATAGATGCACATCTCTCTGTGTCCTCACATGGTGGAAGGGCTGAGAGAGCTCTGTGTGGCCTCTTTTATAAAGGTACTAACCCCATCATGAGGGCTCCAACCTCATGACCTAGTCACCTCCCAAAGGCCCCACCTTCTAATAGCATCACATTGGGGGTTACATTTCGACACAGGAACTTTGGGGGGATGCAAACATTCAGTTCCTAACAACAAGAATGCATTACTATTTACATGCAAAGTAGCCAGTATTGTTAATATGTACTAATTACATGGTCAAATTGAGCTTATTTGCTTAATTGAACTGTAACCATTTTGATCAATAAAATTTTGCATGAAAGAACTTAAAGTTGAATTAAAAAGACAATAAAACATTAAGTAGAATAGGTATCAAAAGTTGAGTCTTCTAGTGAACAGAAAAATACCTAAAGTGATTACAATACTGTAGTTTTGCTAATACTGTGCCAAAAGAATGTGTCCCCAAAGTGAGCAAGGGAAAGACATCTTCCTAAACTTTTCTGAGGTGGATGCCTGGTTTTAGAATAGCCAACCTCACCCTAACCCATGTAGCCCTGGGAAAGGAGAAAGGGGCTAGAAGCTTGCCCTACTGGTGATGTCAGCAGATTGTCACTGGTTCCATAGTGAGCTGAGGAGCAGCGGGTGGATCTTTCCATTCCTGCCTCTCTAGTAAATCCCTCATGAGTTTTCCAGTCACTCTCTGATCTCATGTTGTCTCGCTAATTGTATAGATACCTTACGTGCTCAAAAAAACTAATAGGAAGAAAAAGTCATTAAACAAACATTAATAGTGTAAAGAAAGGGTTTTATTATATTATTTAATGAAGATAAGCAGCAATTTTAGTACAGAATTCTTTCTCAAGCCCTTTGACAGCCCTCAAGCCCAACTTTCCCCCTTCATGTCTAGGAAGGCACAAGTAAAACACTTTTTGGAGGCAGAAAAGACTTGAAAAGTTTCCCCTGAGGGTGTATCAGTAGCCAGGGAATTTACATCACCCCCTTGGGGGTCATCTGACTAAGGCATGGAAGAAACCACATCCCCAAGGCAGTTTCCATAACCTCTGCAGAGAAGGTGACCAAGAATTTGTCATGCAAAGCAGGACATGGTTGAGAGTGAAAGAGGGTGCTGTTAATAACTATACCAGAACACCAGATGTAAGTTGATCAGGGGTGGCCAGCAGGGACACACCCTATGAATACATCCTTTGTATGTCTGAGATAGAAGGGCAAGTCAGGCATTCTGTGAGTCAATTTGGAAGACTCACTGCAGTTGAATTTTGCATTAAGAATTTGCAAGAGACCTAGGAGGGAAGCCTGTGTGCCCTGAAAAATGCATATCTTGTGTGTTTACCTTTTAAAGATAACTATGGTTTAAAACAGAAAAAATATATAAAGTTAACATAACTTTTTCCCCATATTAATCTTTTAAAGAATTTTATTCATTTCCTAGAGCATATATGCTTCCCTTTTCCAGAGAAGGCATGCACTCTAGAAGCAATGCCTTTACCCCCTTCCTTTTTTAAGAGCAGAGATATGCCCCCAAACTTACACATACAACTCCAACCCTATTTTTTTCCCTACTGAATTTATTAGTTATTTTTAATGGTGGTAAAATACACATTAAAATAAAATTTGCCATCTTAACCTTTTTCAGTGTATAGTTCAGTAGTGTTAAGTATATTCATCCAACCTTATCTTGCAGATCGGATGACTAGCATACTAATGAAAGAAATATACTAGTAAATGCAGTATTGAATTTGAACACAGGCATAGGCAATTAAAAACATTCCACATATTTACAAGCAAGGGCGACAGTGGCGTGTATTCCTCAGAATATGTAGAATTATCTAGGTTTTAGCCTATTTGACAGGTTTCTTTCCCTATTATTATAGCAAAAGTCTTCTAAATGTTTATTTTATTATTTATTTATTTTATTTTGGCTGCACCAGGTCTTAGTTGTGGCATGCAGCTTCTTAGTTGCGGCATGCAAACTCTTAGTTGCGGCATGCATGTGGGATCTAGTTCCCTGAGCAGGGATCAAACCCGGGTGCCCTGCATTGGGAGCGTGGAGTCTTACCCACTGGGCCACGAGGGAAGTCCCTGCAAAAGTCCTCTAAACCACTGTATAAATTAGGAGATTTATGTTGATCACCTGCCTTGCACAGAACCTCAACTAATGAAATAAAGTTCAGATAGTTTTAAAGGGAAGTCAAGATAGTTCTGTCATTGTGGAAAATATTATTGTATTCTATGAAACAATGTACAAACAATTTAAAATAATATTATAAACCATAGACTATTATATTACTAGCCTTTTGAAAAGTATTTCTGTAAATGGATCATGAAAGAATTTTAAGTTCTAGGCACTTAAAGCTTTTTCTTTAAAATATTCTGCATATGCTTTCTATATGATCAAGCCTTTAAGTAAAACATCTGACTTTCAGAAATGCAAAAGGATTTCCAGATATAAGTAAACTCTTGTGTTTTTAGGATTACAAAATATTTTTTCTTTTTTTTTAAATAAATTTATTTTATTTTTATTTAGTTTGGCTGCGTTGGGTCTTTGTTGCTGCACACGGGTTTTCTCTAGTTGTGGCGAGCGGGGGCCACTCTTCGTTGCGGTGCGCAGGCTTCTTATTGCGGTGTCTTCTCTTGTTGCGGAGCACGGGTTCTAGGCGGGTGGGCTTCAGTAGTTGTGGCACACGGGCTCGGTAGCTGTGGCTCACGGGCTCTAGAGCGCAGGCTTAGTAGTTGTGGCGCACGGGCTTTGTTGCTCCTCAGCATGTGGGATCTTCCCAGACCAGGGCTCGAACCCGTGTCCCCTGACTTGGCAGGTAGATTCTTAACCACTCGGCTGCCAAGGAAGCTCACAAAATATTTTTTCTATTTTATAAATTGATAGTAAGTAATCATGTCCTGTACTAGTAATGACAAGTGAAAATCGAGGCAAATATACCCATTGAGAAGGGCTTATAAAAGAACACTCATTCATGTTTTAAAATAAAATATACCTAAAACCATAGCCAGTGTTCAGCCAAGAAGTACCAATCTGGGTCCTGTGGCTGTTTCTGAGAAGCCTGCATTCTGGATGGTCAGTGTCTGTGCCTTACCAGTTGTTAAATATTTTGATTATCATCCCTACTTATAACTCTGTAGAACCACCAATTGATAAACATATCAATAAAAAGACAGCTCAAAAATGTCACACATAAAAAGACATTACAATTACCAGCAGGTTGCTATAAGAGAAATTTGTGTCTCTTGCTGGTACTTCAGTGATAAACATCATTATCAATAAAAGTAAGAATTTGTTTACCAAAGAGCTTCCCTCAAAGACTAAGGAGCGCTGCCATACCAAGAAAGGCACATCCATAATTATTAAATGCAGGCATTTAGAAGAGTCTAGTTAGCAATTTTTAAAGAACTAGTATATATTTAAGCAAGATACCACCTAGATAATGGCGTCTACGGGGGTCACTTGGCTGGTAGACGACTTGGGTTTTGCTTGTATGTTCAGCACATAGTCGTGAGGGAAGGATGAGCGGACAGTGCAGCTCATTAGGGGCTGAAGGGGGCGGAAGTTGTCCACCATTCTTTTCTCTTTCTTCCGCTCAGAAGTGAAGAGCAGGGTCCGAAATTGCTCAAGCTAGAAACAGAAACAGGAAGCATAAATAATTTCAATAGAAAAACAGCTTTACTTCATGAATAAATTACTTTCATTTTTACTACCCTGAAACATTCGTCTAAAATTGGATACAGAAGGAGAATTTACTTCTGGGCAGGAATACCTTCACTGCTGGACAGGGAATAAAATGTTGTGTGAGGAGAGTAGCAGGACGTGGTGAAGCCAGTGGGGCACTTGGGATCCAAAGACTGGCGGTCAAAGGCCCTGTCTCCCACGTATTAGCCATGTGCCAAGTCCAAGTTACTTCATCTTTGGTTCTCAGAAACCTCATCTTTAAATGGGCAAAATAGCCAGGCTACAGGATAAAAAATAAAAGGCTTGACGCATATAGTAACAGTGCCAAAAATGTTTTGTTTTTTCAAAATTTAACTGAATCCTTAACATAACGTAGTCTTGATTGCTTACCGCACCTGGGCATTGCGGACAAGGCAATGCAGGTGGAGGTCTTAACAGGCAGTGGGGTGCCTCCTGCCAGCACTGTCCAATAGAACTCTCCGCGGTGAAGGAAAGGTCCTAATTACAGCAGCCACAAGCCACAAATGGCTGGCTGCTGAGCACTTGAAATGTGGCCATTGTGACCAAGAACTAAATTTTTAATTTAGTTTCAATTTAAACGTATTTATACTTAAATTTAAATGCCCACACGTGTCTTGTGGCTAAGGTACTGAACAGTGCAGCTCAGTATAAAAGGAGTGATCCCAAATCAAAGGCTTGTTTTCCAGTGTGGCAGTAGCATCAATCAGTAGCCCCTTGGCTTTCTGAGCAACCATGTTATAGAACACTTGACTTCAAGCCAGCTGGAAAAGCTCTTTGTAGCATTTTTCCTCACTCAATCAGGCACACTATAGCTACAGAGAGGACAGCCTAGGGCACAGCAGGCAAGCATGGGAAGATTTGTTTGGATTAAAGACTTCAGGCCCAGTAGACCAGGGACAAGCACCAAACACAGTGACCGTACTTGCAAATCACACATATACCCTCATTAATTAGGAACATGTCTGAGTAGTTCAGGTTTATTTTTATTTGGCTAATTGCAAAAGATTAGAAATAGCCCAAGTATCAATAATATATTTCATTAGAGCTATAAAATGGGCTAGTATGTAGCCATTAAAAATGATATTGAAGGTAATGTTTATTATCTATAAAATGTTCCACACATCATCGAGTGAAAAGAGCAACAAAATGGCATGTACAGAATGATTCCATTTTGTTCAGAAAATTGTATATATTTATATAGATGAAGGAACAGAAGGATTTATGTGTATCTGTATAAGTAAAAGACCAGAAGGATTTATCCAAACAATGATTAACACTTAGTGGTAAGATTGTAGGCAACTAGGATTATTGATGACAGCTAACATTTCTTTCTTACTGAATTTTCTATGTTGAAATTTCATTTGAAAAGTCCTCACATGGGCCACTGACCCTCTGATTTATTTATTTAATTTATTTATTTTTCAGTGTTATGTCAATTTTTAAATATGAAGGATAGTAGCGGAATAAATGTATAGGCCACCAAGCCCAGGCTTATGAGCAAACTCTGTATTCTGTCATTTGTTTATGGTGGTTTTCATGACACAGAATTTTTTTTTTTTTTTTTTGCGGTACGCGGGCCTCTCACTGTTGTGGCCTCTCCCGTTGCGGAGCACAGGCTCCGGACGCGCAGGCTCAGCGGCCATGGCTCACGGGCCCAGCTGCTCCGCGGCATGTGGGATCCTCCCGGACCGGGGCATGAACCTGTGTCCCCTGCATCGGCAGGTGGACTCTCAACCACTGCACCACCAGGGAAGCCCGACACAGAATTTTTTAAAAAAATTATGTAGTCTACCTTACCAGTTGCTGTCTCTGTGACTTCTGGTTTTGATATATGGTTAGAAAAGCTTCCTCCATTTGGACATATGAAAAGATTTTCCTATGCCTATCCTAGTACTTTTATGGCAGTATTTTTAACATTTAATGTGTCTGGAATATATTCTTGTGTAAGGTTTGAATGGTCAATCCAACTTTTCACCCGCAAATGTCTGCTCGATTGTCCCCATCGCTCTTACTGAATAATCTCATCTTTCCCGTTCACTGGGCTGAGATGCAACCTTTATCATAAACTAAATTCTCATATGTACTTGGACATATTTCTGAATCTACAGTTTTCATCCTATGATTGATCTCTTTATTTGTGTATCAGTACAGCACTATTTAACTATTGAGGCTTTATAACTTGGTTGATTTAATCATCTTTCATTTTCTCTTTCACAATTTTCCCTGGCTCTTTATTTATACTTTTCTTTTTCCACATGAGGTTAGAAGTAGCATGCGTATTTTAAAATCCTGTTGGTATCGGCTTCCCTGGTGGTGCAGTGGTTTAGAATCCACCTGCCAATACAGGGGACACAGGTTCAAGCCCTGGTCTGGGAAGATCCCACATGCCATGGAGCAACTAAGCCCGTGTGCCACAACTACTGAGCCTGTGCTCTAGAGCCCACAAGCCACAACTACTGAGCCCGCGTGCCACAACTATTGTAGCCAACGTGCCTAGAGCCCATGCTCTGCAACAAGAGAAGCCGCCGCAAGGAGAAGCCCACATACCACAACAAAGAGTAGCCCCCGCTCGCCACAACTAGAGAAAGCCTGCATGCAGCAACGAAGACCCAATGCAGCCAAAAATAAAAAAAAAATTTTTTTAAATATATTTAAAAATCCTATTGCTATATTTATCGGGATTACATCAAATTTATGAAGAATAAACAATTCACGGCCAATAACAACTTAAGGAGAATTGACATCAAAGGTGTCTATGATGTCTTCCTATTCAATAACATGGAATGAATTTTATCAACTCAAGTCTTTTGTGTCCTTCAGAAATGTTTTAAGTTTTCTTGTTAAGCTGATTCCAAGGTATTTTGTATTTTTTTTCCATTATAAATAGCATTCTTTCTTCCATTATATCTTTTTTTAAAATTTATTTATTTTATTTACTTATTATTTTTGGCTGCATTGGGTCTTTGTTGCTGTGCGTGGGCTTTCTCTAGCTGCGGCGAGCGGGGGCTACTCTTTGTTGCGGTGCGCAGGCTTCTCATTGCAGTGGCTTCTCTTGTTGTGGAGCACGGGCTCTAGGCGCGCGGGCTTCAGTAGTTGTGGCTCGCGGGCTTCAGTAGCTGTGGCTCGCAGGCTCTAGAGCGCAGGCTCAGTAGTTGTGGCGCTCGGGCTTAGTTGCTCTGCGGCATGTGGGATCTTCCTGGACCAGGGCTTGAACCTGTGTCCCCTGCATTGGCAGGCAGATTCTTAACCACTGAGCCACCAGGGAAGCCCTCCATTATATCTTTTAACTGATTGTGATTTATACATGTCCAGTGTACTGATTTCTAGAAATTAATATTGTACTCCACTAATTACTCAGTTATCTTTGCAGTAGTTCTTTTTATTGTTTTTCTAATTTATTTTTTCTTTTCTGGTCTAATTATATTGACTACTTCCAAAATATAACTTCAGTTAAAATTTAACATAGTAATACTCTTTTCCGTATTAAGCATACTATATACTTTAGAACTGAGATCAATCTCTTTTATCAAGTTAGGGAAGTCTCCATACATTCCTATTTTATTGAAAATTTTTTGAAAAACAATGTTGAATTTTGCTAGTGCTTTTTAAGAATCTATGGAAATGATTATTTTTTAAATAGATTCACTGATACGATGAATTAATATCATTCGTAATATTGAACCATCCTTGCATTACTGGAATAACTACTACTTGGACAAAATATATATTTATTTTTTAAAAAAATTTATTATTTATTTTTGGCTGTGCTGGGTCTTAGTTGTGGCACGTGGGATCTTTTTTTTCAGTTGCGGAATGTGGACTCTTAGTTGTAGCATCTGAACTCTTAGTTGATGCATGCATGCAGAATCTAGTTCCCTGACCAGGGATTGAACCCGGGCCCCCTGCATTAGGAGTGTGGAGTCTTACCACTGGACCACCAGGGAAGTCCCTTTTTTTTAAATTGGAGTATAGTTGCCTTACACTGCTGTGTCAGTTTCTGCTATACAGCAACGTGAATCAGCCATATGTGTACATATATCCCCTCTTTTTTGGATTTCCTTCCCATTTAGGTCACCACAGAGCACTAAGTAGAGTTCCCTGTGCTATACAGTATGTTCTCACAAAGTACATATTTCTTTTAAGGTACTGCTGGCTTCTGTTTATAAAATATTATTTTAGCTTTTTTTTTTGGCCATGCCATGCAGCATTCAGTATCTTAGTTCCCCAACCAGGGATCGAATCCGTGGCCCCTGCATTGGGAGCGTGGAGTCTTAACCACTGGACTGCCAGGGAAGTCCCTGTTTTAGCTTTTTAGAAAACATATCCTTCAGACATACCAGTCTGTACATTTTTTTTTTTTTTTGGTCTGATCTTTGGTGGGTGTTGGTGTCAGTTATCCTGGCTTCATAAAAAAGGTTCTGGAACCTTTTGTTCTTGTGAAAATGCTTTGTGATTAATTAAAATCCCATAAAGCAAGCATAAGCAAATACTATTGCAGTTCAGTTATGTTATGAATTAAATAGAATATGTGTATTAACATAGTAATCACCACTTAGTTGCTAAGGAAAAAATAGACTCCAGGGTCAAAACAACTGACTTAAAATTTCTGGACAGACATTGTTGGGTTCTGCTTTTATCCTGAGGTTCCATAGCAAAATTCCCTTAAAGATTTTAAAGGGTTTGAGCACATCCATTTTCAGCCTTCATTCTTCCTTTTAAAAGGGTCTTGTTTATATAGAGATTCGTATTTATATATAAAATATACAATGCATAAAACATATGTCATTGTCAAATATGGAAGTAAAAAGCTTATGTTTCCTAAGTTTTACCTCTTCTCTCTAGTTAATTTGAAGCATTTCCTAATTCATATCCAAATTAACACAAGATGTTAGCACATTTTAATAAAAATGTATGAGCATTACAAGATGTTAAAAACTGATGCCAAAGTTTGAGCCCAGCCTTGTTTTAAAGGGACAGACTAGAATTTCCTTACATAGAAATGTGGAAAGAACGTACCTGATCATGATCAACCTCTATGGGCTGCTGCTTAATGATCCAAGTACAGACTCAGAGAGTGGTGGGATAGTCAGGGACCCTGAGTAGGTCCAGTAATCTGGGCAGGTAGGCATCAGACAGGAAGGGTCGAATGACCCAAATTCCACAAGCATGTCCTGGCCAAGAGAAGGGGTCATCGAGTTATCATTTTATGCTGAAAACCACTCAGGAATCAGATGATGTGGTGATGATTCTAGGGGAGTCTGAGGACCAGCAGTGGTCCAGATGAGCTCCAGGTACCTCTGGGCACCTTAGGACAGAATCATACCCATGCTTTGTTCCTGCAGTTAACCATGTATTTCTGATAGTCCTCAGTGGGAACACAGCAGAAACCATTTTCTCCCTCCGTTCTAGTGAGCTTATAGCAGATGCTCTCCTCTGAACTCTTTGGGAGGCATTAGGTGGTAGCTGTGCATAAACAAGGAGGCTTTTCCTTTTCAAGAGAGACTAATAGAATTCACCTTTCTAAAATGCAGTGCAAATTAGGAGGAGACAGGATCCTGGACAGAGAGAGGGACAGAGGGGAACAGGGAGGGAGAGAGAGGAAAGGAGATGGGGGTGGAGTGGGGGTGGGGGAGGGAGGAGGAAAAGGAGGGAGTTGGAGAGGGAGGGCAGGGTGGAGACAGAGGTAGGGAGGGGAAGGAAGACAGACTTGCAGAGAGCAGCCCCTCTGGGATTCTGAATATTGAACAATTAACCTTGACGGCTGGACAGAGGTATCTACCCCGAAGGATGTGGGTAATTGTTCTGTAAAGCTGGACAAGCCAAGTTTCTATCAGACTTTTCTATGCCCCCTGCCTATGGGAGGGTAGCTAGAGCCCAGAAGGCTTCCCTGAGTGTTTGCACAGGACTGAGAAGGAGCAGCGGTTGGGAGCAGAAGAGGGGACTCATGTTCCTCAGTTTCTGAGTGCTCATTGGCATGGCAGCCAAACCAGAGCCGCCGTCTGTGCCCACCAACAGGATCACGTCTGTCCTCTGCAAAGTGTCCCAGGGCCAGGGGCTCTCTCAACACAAGCATCATAAATGGCAAGTTGTCTTAAGAGGCAGCTTTCAAAGAGAGCCTGAATTACACTGAGGTGAATTAACATTTTCCCTTTCAAAGTGCCGTGTTAGCGTCTCCACTCTAAGATTAAAACATAAAATATATTTCAAGTGATTTAGGGGGAAAAATTACCTTATGCGTAATTGATGCTGTAGTATCCACCAGTTTCTGGTGCTCTTTATGATGTTTGCCTAGCTAAAGAACAATAGATGAGAAAATATTAAAAACAATTGACATCTCACTCTAGAATTGTAATAGAACGTGAATTAAAATCAGACACCTGGACTTCCCTGGTGGTGCAGTGGTTAGGAATCCGCCTGCCAATGCAGGGGACACGGGTTCGATCCCTGGTCTGGGAAGATCCCACATGCCATGAAGCAACTAAGCCCGTGCGCCACAACTTCTGAGCCCACGCGCCACAACTATTGAAGCCCACGCGCCCTAGAGCCCACACGCAACTACTGAGCCCATGCCCCACAACTATTGAAGTCCACGCACTCTAGGGCCCACGTGCCACAACTACTGAAGCCTGTGCGCCTAGAGCCCGTGCTCCTCAACAAGCAAAGCCACCGCAATGAGAAGCCCATGCACTGCAAGGAAGAGTAGCCCCCGCTCGCTGCAACTAGAAAAAGCCTGCGCGCAGCGACGAAGACCCAACTCAGCCAAAAATGAATTAGAAAATAAATAAATAAAACATATTATAAAAAAATAAGATAAAGTCAGATACCTGGTGATTACCTAAAAACAGTCCACAGTACTGGAACTGCACTTAAATTGACAATTTAGAATGTTATAAACATCACTGAGTGAAAGTAGATACAAAACAAATGAGCAGGCTGTTTGCTGATAGGCTGGAACCCACAGTCTGCAGGAAAAGATGTCCCTTGCTTCATCAGCTTCCCCCTCTGGGTCTCACTGGTGCTTGGCGCACAGAGGCTCTGGAGGCTGAAGCTGTCAGGGCAAGCCAGCGCGTAGTAAGGCCCAGCTTTCAGTTCAGGCCCCTGAGTCCTGAGGAGCTTCAGTGCAATAACTATGTTTTCCAGTTTCTATAGTTGATGCTTTGATATCTGAGGCCTTGCTGATGCTAGAGGGATCACCTCTCCCAGGGTTAGTCAATTGCTAGAGAGAACAAACAGGGAGCATGCCTTTCATGTACAAACCAACCAATCCAGAGCTCAGACCCCAACGACTTCCTTTTTGGGATTCTTAATACTCTGAGCTACTATTCCTCTGCCCTAGTCACCCCAGGGCTACATACCAGACAACTGGGGGAAGCCTCTATGTCCAGAGCCTGCTGAAATTATCCAAAGTGGCCAATCCTAAGCCTGCTTATGTTGTCTCACCCATTCCTTCCCATGGAAACCACAGCAAAGGTTCTGTCCATGTCTTCCCCTGCCCTCTCTGCCTCCTGACCACCGCTGGTGCTTCCCCATGTGGCCGTGCATGGCGTGCCATGTCTCCTCTTTTTAGGTATTTGTGAGTATAATAAAATTCTTCCTTCATGATAGCCATTTCCATGTCTGTGTGTCTTACCATACTTGACTAGACTAAAACCTGGGTATCCTTAAAACACTCAGCATCCAGAGTGGACTAAGGCAGGGAGCCTGCAGGAGGCCTGTACCTATGGAACCTGCAGGAGCTCAGAGGTGCTGTGCAGAGTATGGTCCACAGATCTCCAGTCCAGTTCTCCAGGTGCTAGCTGAGTGACCTGGCAGGAAAGCACTTAACCTCACTGACCTTTACTTTCTCCATCTAAAAAACAGAGATGAGGGTCCACCACAGAGACTTCTATGGGAGATAAATGAAGTACTCAGCAAATGTATAGTCACATCACACTCTTAAATGTTTAGTTCCTTTCCTGAATTTCCCTTAGTTGTTTGCCTTTATCTTTTTACTCCATTTAAAATACATTCTTATCAAATCTCACATTTTAACTGATATTTATTTAGTATTATTTGCTTTTATCCTTTTATACCAGTGCCTAAAAATAGAAATGTAATGCAAACCACAGAGGTAATTTTAAAGCTTCTAGGAGCTCCATTGAAGAAGTTAAAAACAAAAAACACACAGGTGAACTTAATTTTGAAAACATTTTATTTTACCAAATATATTCAAAATATTGTTATTTCAACATATAATCAATGTGAAAAGTTACTAAGTCTTGAAAATATGTTGTGTATTTAATACATACAGCACATATCAATTTGGATGCTAACTTTTCATCAGAAATACTTGATTTGTATATTTTACACTTGAAAATGTAGATAACATACCCAAGCTGTCCCAAACATTTTTAAGTTTTCCAATAACTGAATTGTCAGTTCCTAAATTTAAATGACAATCAACTGAAGCAAAATTTGAAATTCGTTTCCTCACGTACAGTAGCCACATTTCAGGTGCTCAACAGCCACACATGACTTGTGGCTACCATATTGGACAGCCCAGTTTCATACCATTTGAAATATATTCTTAACAGTCTTGTATTTTAAGCATTGTTTATCTTACCAATGTATTGATCCCCATATTCTTTTTTTTTTTTTTTCTGATTGCCCCAGAGCATTTTATTTTATTTATTTATTTATTTATATTTATATAGTTTTTGGCTGTGTTGGGTCTTCGTTGCTGTGCATGGGCTTTCTCTAGTTGTGGCAAGCAGGGGCTACTCTCTGTTGTGGTGCACGGGCTTCTCGCTATGGTGGCTTCTCTTGTTGCGGAGTACAGGCTCTAGGCGTGCAGGCTTCAGTAGTTGTGGCACGCGGGCTCAGTAGTTGTGGCGCACGGGCTTAGTTGCTCCGCGGCATGTGGGATCTTCCCAGACCAGGGCTCGAACCCGTGTCCCCTGCATTGGCAGGCAGATTCTTAACCACTGCGCCATCAGGGAAGTCCCGATCCCCATATTCTTAAAGTAAATAACAATATTCTAATGTTCTATCTTTTCATTCTAGAATACAACACATCATTTAAACTTGGTAAGGTTTTTAAAAAATATTCCTACCATAGCCAAAGCATCTTCCTCCAGTTGCTGCATCCTCAAAGCTTTCAGATTGGATTGCATTCTGATGTACCAAGTACAGTTGAAACACCACTAAAAGAAGTACTGCCTGACCATATAGGATTGCTCCAAAATAATTCAGCAGCCTTATTCAGCATACACTATTTAAACATGTTTCCCTACCTAAAATAAAGCCACTGGGAAAAACATGACAATCTGATGCAAAATGAGATAGAAATAAAGAACAGGAAGAAACTTATGCAGGAGCAGCAATTAATTCCATGTGGATTAATATTACTTTGGAATAAAGGGATTTATTTGGGGAGAAAAAATTTTTTTTTTTTTTTTTTGTGGTACGCGGGCCTCTCACTGTTGTGGCCTCTCCCGTTGCGGAGCACAGGCTCCGGACGCACAGGCTCAGCGGCCATGGCTCACGGGCCCAGGTGCTCTGCGGCATGTGGGATCTTCCCGGACCGGGGCACGAACCCGTGTCCCCTGCATCACAGGCGGACTCTCAACCACTGCGCCACCAGGGAAGCCCAACAAGGATTCTTTTTTTTTTTTTTTTTTTTTTTTTGCGGTACGCGGGCCTCTCACTGCTGTGGCCTTTCCCGTTGCGGAGCACAGGCTCCGGACACGCAGGCGCAGCGGCCATGGCTCACAGGCCCAGCCGCTCCTAGGCATGTGGGATCCTCCCAGACCGGGGCACGAACCCGCGTCCCCTGCATCGGCAGGCAGACTCTCAACCACTGCGCCACCGGGGAAGCCCCAAAAAATTTTTTTAATTATATAGTAAAGTGAGTAATATTTCAGTGAGGGATCAACATTTGTTCATTCCCATCTTGATTTGCAGGAAATACTAAAATCCAAAATCCATTTGCATCAAAAGGAGAGAAGATGCTTATCTTGAGAGAAATAGATTCTCCTTATGGGAATTGGACAGGAGTTGAAGACACATTTCTTTTTTGAGGGGTAACCACTTAAAATGTGTTTCTTTCTATTTTTAACGTAACATTTAAAATTAAATTAGGGGAAAAGTTGTAAGAAGAAATTTTATTTCCTTATATGCTCCCTATACTTCCCTACAAATTATCCTTGTCCATCATTCATGAACTTTCTGGCATTGCCATCCCCAGAGCCTCCCAAGTGAGACACCTCAAGGTCATGGTTAACTTTGCCTTCTCCTCACTTTGAAGGCTTCTTGTCTCCAAGTCCTGTTGCTTTTATTTTAAAAATGCTTGTTAAAACTTGCTCTCTCTCTTTCGACGGCCACAGCCTTCATTTAGGCTCCCACCGTCTCCCATGTGGATTAAGCTGTCCTGCACGGTTGCCTGGGTCAATCTCAAAAAATAAAGCAATTGACCAATTATTTAGATGATATCATGCTATGCCACTCTGTTTAAAAATAACCAGTGTCTCATAAGCCTGCCTTCCACCTACCCTCTTTTTTTAAAACTACATATATTTTAAAATTTTATTCTATTTATTTATTTATTTTTGGCTGTGTTGGGTCTTCGTTGCTGCGCGCGGGCTTTCTCAAGTTGAGGTGAGTGGGGGCCACTCTTCACTGTGGCGCGCGGGCTTCTCACTGCGGTGGCTTCTCTTGTTGAGGAGCACAGGCTCTAGGCGCGTGGCTTCAGTAGTTGTGGCACACGGGCTCAGTAGTTGTGGCTCACCGGCTCTAGAGCGCAGGCTCCGTAGTTGTGGCACACGGGCTTAGTTGCTTCATGGCATGTGGGATCTTCCCGGACCAGGGCTCGAACCCGTGTCCCCTGCAATGGCAGGTGGATTCTTAACCACTGCGCCACCAGGGAAGCCCTCCACCTACCCTCTTAATCTTCAGTGATCACCAATCTTCCCGCTTCTTCCCACAACACACATTCTCATTCTGGCCACTTTGGGTTTTGACCACTTTCTGAACATCTGCTTCTGCATATGGTTTTCCTTCAGTCTGGAATGCCCTTCTAATGCTCTTGGCAAACTCCTTTTCATCTTTCAATACCCAACACAAATGTCCCCTCCTTAGTGAAATCATCATAGACTCCTCTGAGCAGTCTACATCACACCCTCCTCTGTGGTCCCATAGCACTTTTAGAAACCCTTCAAATCACACTTGCTTTATCATTTTAATTTAATGTGTGCTTCTGTCACTAGACTTTGAACTCTGGGAGGTCAAGAATCGAGTTGTTATTCCTAGCACTCAGTGCAATGTCTGACACATGGTTGGCACTTAGTAAATGTTGAATGAATAAATAAATCAATGAATGACAAAATACATACATGTTATTGGGTAACCACAAATATAAAAGGCCTTTTTCTTGCCCGACTAGCCTTTTGCCCTGTACAGTTGACCCTTGAACAATGCAGGGGCTAGGGGTGCCAACCACCTCGCAGTTGAAAATCAGCATATTTAACTTTACAGTTGGCTCTCCTTATCCTCGGTTCCGCATCTGTAGATTCAAGCAACAGCGGATGGTGTAGTACTGTAGTACGTAGTTATTTTTTAAAAACCCATGTATAAATAGACCTAAATAGTTCAAACCTGTGTTGTTCAAGGCTCAACTGTATTGCAATTTTATCATTTAAAATCTGACTAAATAGTATTGCTATTTAATATAAAAGTTATTTGTAAAGTCAGCAAGCAGAGGAACATTACCACATATTCAACACACACAGAAAATAAATTTCTAGCAAAGTTTTAACTTCACGCCCTATCTTCTACATCAGTTATAGAATCTATACACAGAGATATATGTATTAACAGGAAGTACTATTTACACTAGTAGATGGAAATGTGCATAAAAATGAAAAGAGACATTTTTCATACACTCAAAAAAGTCCAAGGAGGATCCAGCAATCCCACTTCTGGGTATATACCCAAAAGAATTGAAAACAGTATCTTGAAAAGATATTTGTACACCCATGTTCACGGCAGCATTATTCACAATAGCCAAACGGCGGCTGCAACTCGAGTGTCCACGAACAGATGAAGGGATAAACAAAATGTGGTATATACAGCTGACCCTTGAACAACACGGGTTTGAACTGCGCGGGTCCACTAATACGTGGATTTTTTTCTAAAGTAAATATTCCAGTACTACGCGATCCCCAGCTGGATGAATCCGAGAATATGGAGGAATGCAGATATGGAGGGCTGGCTATGAGGTATACTCAGATTCTCAACTTTGTGGAGGGTTGGTGCCCCTGACCTCTGTGTTGTCTACGGATTAACTGTACATACAATGGAATATTATTCTGCCTTCAAAAAGAAGGAAATTCTGACACATGTTACAATACGGATGAACCTGGAAACATTATGCTCAGTGAAATCATCCAGTCATAAAAAGACAAATACTGTATGATTCCACTTAAGTGAGGCACCCAAAAGTCAAGTTCATAGAAACAAAAGGAAAATGTCATTGCCAGGGGCTGGAGGGCGGGGAAAAATAAGGAGTTATTATTTACTGGGTCCAGAGTTCTGAGGATGGATGGTGCTGACAGTTGCACAGCAGTGTGAATGTAGTTAATACTACTGAACCATATACTTAAAAAAAGGCTAAGAGAGTACATTTCATGTGATGTGTATCACACAACGAAAAAAAGAGTCCAGTGAGGCCCGTGCCACTGCTAACAAAAGAGGTCCCCGCTCCCATGGAGGCCTTGCGATGTGGCCTGTGCTGACGTGAAACTGTCCCTTTAACTCCAGATGAGACCACAGACAGGTCTGGCTCTCACCTGAGTTATCTGCAGAGTCTTCAAGTTCCACGAGGAAAGCGTACCCGTTATTCCAGACGCAGAGGCAGGTGGTCGGGTCGTAAGAGACGGTGAGCGGTTCTAAGCCAGGATCGTAGACACTGTCCCTCCACCGGACGTTGATGGGCGACTGGTGCTCACCTCCTGGGACCAGGTCCACGCTCTCCCAGAGAGGGTGCACTAGGAGAAAGCACATCGGGTCTGTCCTCGAGATGACACTAGCTGGAATCCCACTGGGGGCCTGTAATACGGTCTCATACAGTCCCATGTAAGCGTGTATGCTGGGTTCACCTCTTACGTGAGCCAGCTGTGAGGATTAGGCAGCCATCCTGCAAAGCCTGGGTAGAATGTTAGCATTGCTAAGGCCCCTGGAGTCCTGCCATATGGATAGCTATGACACTGTATATATTAAGGTGTACACGCACACTCTGTCCCACACGGGTGCTGATGACGTCACTGACGGTGATTTTTCTACCAAAGAGTCAAGCGGCAGGTCTTTGTGGCAAGTCCCTGATAAATCTCAGGAAACTTCTTATAACAAAGAAAGAGCTATCCACACATGATGGATAGAACCCACATGTATAATTCGAGTGGTCCAGCTCTCTGCCCTTTAGAATCAGCACGGATGGGCAGAACCGAGACCAACAGGAAAGCTGGACAAAATACGAATCAAGATAAATCATTACCAACGACCCTCTGCACCTCACCCCACCACTGAGAATGAGTCTGAGGATTGGTGAAAGTGACAAGGCAGCTGCTGCCCAGTCAAACCCCCCTGTGCATGGCAGGGTCACTGGCACTCCACTTGCAAAAAAAAACAAGCTTGCTTCTGGTTTCCTCTTACAGAGGAGACGGCTCTCTTCCTGAGATAGCTGCCCAAAGCAGGATCTTAACCTTGGATTTTTTGGTACAAGTGCCCCAGCAGCATAGACACAGAGCGCTCCAAGGCAGTTTCTGGACCAGTGGTTCTCAAAGGAGGGAGCGATTCTGACCCCGGGGGACATTGGACAATGTCTGGAGACACTCGGTGGTCAAAACTGGAGGAGGGTGCTACTGACATCTAGTGGGTAGAGGCTGGGGATGCAGCTAAACGTCCTACGTATATAGGCTGGGCTTTCACAGGAAAGAATTACGTGGCCCCAAATATCATTAATGCCAAGGTTGAGAAATCTTGGTCTAGAGCAGAAAGCAATAGGCAAACTCAGGGCACTCCCTTCCCCCCCCCCGCTCAATTTTTTCATATAATGCGGTAATCTCATCTCTAGAGAGGTCTGAACCCAACGTTTTGGGTTTTCTCCCTTAGTGTAAAATAACTTCTGAACAAGAAGAACTTACTTTAGAGAAGGAGGACTTTCTGTTTCAGAAACCTAAAATGAAAAATGCATATGAATTGGTACAATAGTCATATTGTTATCAGATTAGAATGCAAGTTCCTTGCAGGGAGGAGCCATACCTCCCCTCCCTTTTTTTCATGCCCTGTAGCGTCCTAGTGGGTATATGCCCTTTGAGTATTGATTATCCAAATGCTATTGTTAGGATAAAAAGATGTATTTGATTAATTTTTTAAAATTGTTTTTTATTAATTTTTATTGGCGTACGGTTGCTTTACAATGTTGTGTTAGCCTCCACTGCACAACAAAATGAATCAGCCATACTGATTAACTTTTAATTTGATATTTTAAAACTTCCAGAAACCCCGAGAACAGCCATGATGCAGTCTTAAAGCTGCCCGCCGGCACAAAGAAACCTGACAACATTGTCCGCTCTGAGATGCTCAGACTGAGGCTGAGGGTTTGAGCATTCACACCCTTCAAAACCAGCTCGTGCGGGTCTCGTAAGGAGACTAGGGGAGAAGGGAATAAGGAGCAGATCCCTAAGACGATGCCCTCTTTCACCCAAATCGTCCCCCACTTCATTCAGGAAATGGCCTAGAGTCTACTCTCTCACCCACACAAACACCAGCCCAAGGAAACTGGGCCTGTTCCTTCAGCTGCTCTTGTATGGTCATAATGCTCCCGTCAATTTGCATGCCCCTCGGTTCACAAGTTCAGCTTCCAGGTTTTCTTTCCCCCACCCACCTCCTCCTTTAGGAACCCAGAGCATCCCCCCACCAGGGAGCCCTTGGTCACTGTCCCCTTCGTGAAGCCAGCCTTTGCCCAGGGCTCGTTTTGCTAAAGATAAATTCACATTTTTGTTCTCTCCTCCCTTCCTCTTCCTGCATTTTAACAAAATACAGATTAAAATGATTTCTTGGTGGTTACTCAGACTTCCCCTCAAAGTCGGACGGTGGTTACGTGTTCTGACTAACGGAGCCTGCGTTTCCAGCTTCTTCTCGTGTGGGGAGAATGAAAGAAACAGAGAGCGATTCTGTCAGCCATAGTTTAAGGGCACGACGTCACACTGTCGTTAGGAAGGTGTCACTGATGTAACACTGAGAGCAACACAATCCCTTTAGATTCCACAGTGAGGATGTGCTCAGCTTTAGTTCCTGTTTACATGACTGGTCCTGTCTTCGATTTACTTTGTGCTTGTACCACCTTCAGCTCCAGCCTCGGGGGTGTCCGTCTTTCGGGATCATTCCTGTCTCAGCCGCTCAGTTCCTGCTCCTTCTCAGAAATCAATCTCCCCTCATTCAGCTCAGGGCTGGCTCCTCTTCTTGGCTTAATTGTCACCTCTTCAGCAAAAGTGTCACCTCCGCACCTCCCTATCCTCTTATGCGATCCCCTCTTGTTTTTTATTAATCATAGCATTCTGATCTTTTCCTTCAAATCGTTTATTACATGGGTATGATGATAAGTATATGCATATATGCTTAGTTATCTGCACCCTCACGGCTCTGCAAGCCCCATGAAGAACTGAGCTGGCTTTCAGTCCCTGCTTGTGGATTGAATGTATAAGATAAAGAGCATTACTGGGAAGGGGTCATTCCCGTTTTATCTTTATCTCCTTTTACTCTGCTGAGCGCTGCATTGTCTTCTCCTTAAGGATCTTTGAGGTTTATCTCTTCTTTGTCCAGCCCATGACCACCAGCCTCATTCAGGCCCCTGTACCACAGACTTTTCCTCAAGGAAAGGTCCTCTTGCTCACTTTTCCTCCTCTCTTACTCCCCTCTACTGTGTTTTGCCATCCATCAGTTTTCCTAAATTACCACCTTCATCATGTTGTTCCCATGTTAAAGACTATGTGAAGTCCAAGCTTCTGCATCCAAGCACCGAGGTATTCCTAGTAGGAACCCACCTCACCCATCTAATTTTATTTCTCCTCATTCTTCCCAAGCTCTGCTCTTGCCACGCTATTCCGGAACCTTGCCAGGCTACTCCCCTTGGTCAGTCAGTGAGATGTGCTGAAACTGTAGGATACCCCACTGGGCTTTGAAGACTTAGGAGAAAATCCTGTAAACTACCTCACTAATAATCTTTATATTGATTAGATGTTACAGTGATAATGTTTTGGATATAGTGAGTTAAAGTATATAACTAAACTTAATTTCACCTGTTTCTTTATCCCTTTCTTAGTGTGACTGTTAGAAAATTTAGAAGTGTCTATGTGGCTCGCATTATGTATCTTTTGGACATTATTGCTCTATACCGTCACTAGCTTTCTCTCCGGTGCCTTGCCCTGTACTGTCCTTTTTCTTGAGATGGGCTATTTCCTCGTCAAATTGAACGCCATCCTAGCAGGCCTAGGGCTTATTGCAGTGATGGGATACACAGGGGCCCTCCATGTGACTTTGTTGGGGATGGTCACAGAATCACAGATTGCCTTGTTAGAGCATCAGGGCTGTAAAAGGCACTTTCATGCTGAGCCCAGGTAAGCACAGCATCACATGCAGTTACCAGTGCAGAAGACTAAGGCCCACGTTTCCTGGTGGTCAGTTCAGGGCTGTTTGTTAGTTCACTGTAGCTGCAGATACCCCTGAGGCCGTTACTGTAATTCCACAGGGCTAATAGGTCCACTGTTTCTCAAGATTATTTGAAAATTAATGGAAGACAACACAGTCTGGGTATCCCAGCCTATATTATCTGGGGATTAACGGAATTCTCTGTGAAGGCGTTGCAAAACAAGCTTTTGAATACTCTCGTTCTCCAGGCTTTATTAGTGTCCTTCAAAATGAATTGGAGAAATAATAGAACAGTTTTCTAACACAGTTCAGTTATAATATAGACTTGTCCTGTCAAATAGAAGTTTCTCTGATGATGGAAATTTCTAATATAGTAAGTGCTAGCCACAGGTGGCCGTACAATTTGAATATATTTACATGTAAATACACACACGGGGCTAGTAGCTACATTTTATACAGTGCTATTCTACTGAGATTTGTCCTAAAAATAAATGTTCCTCTTACTTCTAAAACTAGGGAGATCATGAACGTTAAGAATCAATAGAATAACAAATCTGTACCATTTCCATTCCAGATGACATTCTTTATATTTCATTAAATTAAAAATTAATATTATTTCCCTATGGTCTAAGATCTCATGCCTAAATCTTCTTTTTGTTTGTTTTTTTTTATTCAAGATCCATTTATTCTCTAGTTCTGCCCACGTGGAGACACCCTCCTCGAAAAGGCGTTGAATCCTTCCGTTCACTTTAACACCTTGTGCTGAAGACACGTGTTCCGAGGTTTCAACTATGAGATCCACATTCTTAAAGCACTAGATTTCTCCCCTTGGATCGGGGGAGATGACCCAGACACAGAGAAGAACAGCTCAGGACTGTGGGCTCTGTTCATCCAGAAGACCTTGCAGCTCCCCTGACTACCTGGCTGGAGCCAGGATTAGGGCCCTGAGACAAGGGGCGCCTGCTGGGCTGCCGCCCCCGCCCCCGCCTCCTGTCCTCTTCACTAGGCTGGCCGTCACCTCTAGTTTCCCTGGAGTTTGGGGATTCTAGACGGTCTCTGCTCACACTTCTGCATCACACCTGCTGCCTCAGCACTGCTGATCCACACCAAGGGGGAAAGGCACACAGAACTGCTTTTCAGCACACCAACGTTCCACACAAAATTACTCTATAAGTCTGCAGGCTCGTTTTCATCAGAGGACATTCACAGGGCCATGACCTGCCCCGGCTCCCCACTGCCCTTGCCAGCAGACTGGACACGCAGGGCGGCCGTGCTGAGTGGTGCACACCGCCCTGGCTCCACTCAGGCGCACTCTCTTGGAGAGCTGAGGGCGGTGCCCTGGGCTCATCAGCAGGATCTGTCCCGAAGCCAGTCCTAGGGTGACAAGAGCCACACCTGCAGGTCTGTTCCACTGACCAGCCGCACAGGACCGAGCTGGGCCCACGGACCTTGGTCTGGATTGTGTTGGCTGGTCCTTCTTGCCCAGGTTCACAGGCCAACAGCCAGTGTCCTTCCTTTCCTGCTCATCACCGCACCAGCGGCTCACTGCTTGCTACCTGCTGCCGTCACACGCCTGGCAACCTCGTGTTCCGGGGCCAGCCAAGAACTGAGACCCCAGCAGGCCCGTAGTTCCCAGCAGGCCAACTCCCCATTAAACTACTGCTGCCTAGCCGTGTTCTCGAGGCTGCAGAGCCGGGAGGGTGCGGAGAGCATAGCAAGCCGCGGGCGCCCCCAGCCCCAGACCCGAGGTGCTCTGCGGAGGCGCCGGAACCTCGCCGCAGCCCCGCCCCCCCAAACACAAACGACCTCTGCGACCACCGCGACCCAGGATGGAGGCGCGGGGCGCGGGGCTCGGCCTGCGGCGGGCGCTGGGGCGGGCGGGGAACCCGAGCTCCGGCCCCGAGGCCGTGCGGCCCGCCAAGCCCACCTCCGTCCCCGCCGCCCGGAAACCCTAAATCTTTTTTATGTGACAGAAATTTAGGCTAAATTTCACTAGATGATACAAGAAATGAAAGTGATTTTATTTTCATCGTGGGTAATAGATGCAGGCTTTCATCTTTATTTTATCATATCACCAGTCTGCAGGGTTAGTACTGTCAACATTTACTGTCTGCCACTTGAGATCACAGCCAACAGCAGTCTGAGTTGACGCCAGTGATTCCTCGGAGAGAGGGATGGTGCAGAGTGAAGGCAGAGCACAGGGCACAGGCCCCAGTGAAATGCTGTTTCTAAATTCGCCGCAGCCTCCTCCTTCAGTCACTCCCTACTCGGCTCCCGGATCCTAACAATGGTCAGACATCTGAGGGAGGTGCTGAGCATATGACAGTGATGAAGGTGGTGATGATGATAACGACTGTGGTACTAGAGGTAGCTGCCAAGGCCGAGTTCTCACTGTGTGGCAGGCGCTAGCTAAGGACTTTCCACATTAACTAACCCTCAGGGGTCTTGCGTCACTCTGGGTCACAAGTGTACTGGGCCTTGCGCTGGGGTACTGAGCTTCCAGAATCAATGAGTATCGTCTTTACAACTACACAGATGAGGGACCAGGATATACAAATAGGACATGCGCAGTGGCCCAGGGCAGCAAAGACCAAATATTCTCCTGGGGGAAACAAGGAGGGACAGAGGAATATTCGAAAACCAAAATCAAACGGTGACTGTGACCTGTTTCTTCTAGTAAGTTACAAACAAGAACATTTCATCTGATGTGGGAAATTAATCAAGAGAAGCCCCTACCTCCCTAAGCCAATACTTTCTGGGTTCTGTCAGCACTAAAAGGAGCAAACTATCCTAAAGACACGAGCATATTGGATTTACTTCCATCTTTCTGTAAATAAATACTTTCTGTAAATAGAAACAAGCAAGAAAATAAGGAAAGCCCTCACACTCACACAAAATTTAGTAACTAGATAAATATGACTACTTTTTTCCATGTTAAGCCTTAGACCGCAAAGTGCCAGTGTTGAGAATAAGCCAGTCCGGGTAGGATGGGGGCCTGATGGTAGGAAGCCGCACCCAGCAACCAGAAATTTATTATGACTCAGACGAGTTCAGTTTAATGAGAACACAGTCAACATCGGAGGAAACAAAATAAACTTACAGTAAAAATGTATTTATGAAGCAGTTTCAAGGCAATAGATTTAGCTAGATTAGCATTACTAATAAATCCCTTTTGTAATGTGCAAAACAGGGTCAAAGAGAGTAAAGGAGGAAAAGTTGAGAAAGCTAGAATCTGGAAGCAAACCAACACTGGAAAACTCTGTGAATTCACTGTGAATGGTGGAAAATATGTAACTACTTAGCAGATATGCTTAACCATTTCATTAAACTCGTGTCTCCACCAACACACACATTATCCTCTCCGATCATCTCAGGGGTTCTGTACCAGGGTTACTTGACCCCCACAGGGGACACTTAGGGATGCCATGCAGCATCTGCAGTGCACAGTCTACCCCGACAGCACAGGACGACCCACGCCCATGGCAGTAGCGCCGTGGTGTCAGGGAGGACCATCTGCTGCCTCACTTGATCTGCTGGGTTCACAGAGGAGCACACACTGGCAAGCTGGTCACCTAGAAGCACCTCTTCTGCAATTTGTAACGAGGGATGGAATATTCCAGAGTATGAAGCTACTGAACTGCTTGCAAACATGAATATGCAAATTCCAGAATGTTCAGACTCACAGAAATAATTCGCAGTCCGTGGATCAATTTTAGTAAAAAGACGGTTGCTAACAAAAAACAATAAAGAACAGGTTCAAAGTATTTGAAACTTGGGACTTTGACCTATTTCTGCATGACATCATTTTAACAAGTTAAAATTGGTGAAGAAAACACCTTTCCACACGGTACCGTGGTAATCATTTCACAGTATGTACGTGTATCAAATCATCATGATGTACACCTTAGACTTAGGTCAGTTATATCTCAATAAAGCTAGGGGAGAAAAAGGCTTTCCATATTTGAACAAACAGAGAAATAATGGGTTATTACTCTCAGTTCTCAAGGCATCTAATCCCAGTCTGGAATGCCACTGACATCAGAGCTGCAGACACTCAACACATGTGACTGTTAGGAAACAACCAGGCTTCTGCTCTCTCCAGGCAGCCATGTACTCACAGGCTCGGTTCCGGGTTTTGTAAGTACAGGTGTAGAGGCTGCAGGGCCTTGCTAGTATGGACCTCGGAATCTGGAACCTTCTCCACTGTGCCTTGCATGGAGAGGCTTGAAGAATGACCCTCAGGCGACTCATCATCACCATCTTTAGCTTGAAGTCTTGATCAGCTCCCAAGTAACTTGAAGGAACCTAATAACCCAGAGCAAAAGGAGGACAGGAGGAAAAGTCGCAAACAACAGAGGTGGCCGATCACGTGGAAAACATCATTCAGATTATTAGTATGCGGGAGGGGGAGGTAAATACAGCAGGAGTGGAGTGAACCAGGCAGAGGGTGGTAGGAGGTGAGGTCCAGAGGTAGTGGATGCCATATCAAGGAGACACGTAGGCCATTGTAAAGGCTCTTTCTCTAACTCAGGGTTTCTCAGCTTCGGCATTGTTGACATTTTGACCAGATAACTGTTGTAAAGGACTAGTCTTTGCACTGTAGCTTGTTTAGCGGCACCCTTGGTCTCTACCCACTAGATACCAGTGGCACCTTCCTTCCATTTGTGACAACCAAAAACGTCTCCAGGCATTGCAGATGTCCCTTGGAGAAGGGGAATCACCTCTGATTGGGAACCACTGTTCTAAGAGAAGTGGGAACACAATGGAGTTTTCGGAGTAGAGGAGGGACATACTCTGATTTACATTTTTTTTTTTTACATCTTTATTGGAGTATAATTGCTTTACAATGGTGTGTTAGTTTCTGCTTTATAACAAAGTGAATCAGTTATAATCAGTTATACATATACATATGTTCCCATATCTCTTCCCTCTTGCGTCTCCCTCCCTCCCACCCTCCCAATCCCACCCCTCTAGGTGGTCACAAAGCACCGAGCTGATCTCCCTGTGCTATGCGGCTGCTTCCCACTAGCTAGCTACCTTACGTTTGGTAGTGTATATATGTCCATGCCTCTCTCTCGCTTTGTCACAGCTTACCCTTCCCCCTCCCCATATCCTCAAGTCCATTCTCTAGTAGGGCTGTGTCTTTATTCCTGTCTTACCCCTAGGTTCTTCATGACATTTTTTTTCCTCTTAAATTCCATATATATGTTAGCATACGGTATTTGTCTTTCTCTTTCTGACTTACTTCACTCTGTATGACAGACTCTAGTTCTACCCACCTCATGACAAATAGCTCAATTTCATCTCTTTTTATGGCTGAGTAATATTCCATTGTATATATGTGCCACATCTTTATCCATTTATCCGATGATGGACACTTAGGTTGTTTCCATCTCCGGGCTATTGTAAATAGAGCTGCAATGAACATTTTGGTACATGACTCTTTTTGAATTATGGTTTTCTCAGGGTATATGCCCAGTAGTGGGATAGCTGGGTCATATGGTAGTTCTATTTGCAGTTTTTTAAGGAACCTCCATACTGTTCTCCATAGTGGCTGTATCATCAAAAAATCTAGAAACAATAAATGCTGGAGAGGGTGTGGAGAAAAGGGAACACTCTTGCACTGCTGGTGGGAATGTGAATTGATTTACATTTTAAAAAGCTCATTCACAGTGCCCTACTGGAAACTGACCAGGATGAAAGAAAGAAGCAGGGAGCCCACTCAGGATAATCCAGGGGCTGGAACTAAGGATGTCACAGTGGACGTGGTGAGAAGTGGCTGGGTACTGGATGTATCTTGGGGATACAGCCCGTAAGATGTGAAAGAATGCAGTCAGAGATGACTGGCAGATGCTTGGCCTAAACAACTGCAAGGATGGACTTGCCACGAACTGAGATGGGAAGACTGTGTACGGAAAAGGTTTTGGGTGGGAAATCAGCAGCTCAGATTTGGGCATGTGGAGTTTGAAATGAAATTCCAGTAATTCAAGTGAGGAAATATGGTAGAATATTCTACCTCATGGTAGAACGAGGATGAACCCCTGAACAAAGAAACAGAACCCGGCACAGGAGCTGGCGGGGAGGGAAAGATGGCACTTTTACTACTAATTCTATTGGGTTTGAGGTGCCAAGGGGACAGGCGAGAGGAAAGGTCTAGGGAGAGTTGGCAATGCAGCTCTGGTGCTCGAGAGGTTGTGAGGCTAGAGAGAGAAGGAAGATCCCCTCCCCCCAGGGGTAACAGGTGTATAGAGACCAACAAAATGGAGTGATTAAGGAGGCCAAGAGATGGAGAAGGAATGGTCAAAGGCAACCAAGGAAGGAATGGAGCATGGAAGGTCAGGGGCAAGGAGGGTTCCAGGGAAATCCTAATAGAAAGAAACTTAATTTAGCTAATGCTAGGCTACAATACGTGTAACAATACGTGAGATTATTAATGTCCAGGTATGTGCTTCGGAAAGAAAGATGCTTATCAGAAAAACGTTTATGAATTTGCACCTAGACTATAAACTGCAAAATTTAGCATTACAAATAAACTAATACTCATTATTAAATAGGCCCCAGGTGAACCCTGGAACGTATAAACGTAGAATACATTTTCTCAATAAGTTATATTTTGTTGTACAGGCACAGGAAAGGTGTGACCATGAGCTGGATGGGCCCTAGGGAAGGTAAGCTTTCTATGCTACATGCCCTTTGCTATCACTGATTATATATGCTCTTGGATTTTACTTACACCGTCCTTATCTGCTGTTTTGCAGACAGAAATGTGTGAATGAACAGATTCTAACAGCCTTTGAGAATCACTTGTAGATTGTGTATTTATTAAATGCCTTGGCTCTTCAACTCTGCCTGGTTAAGCCATTTGTACTTATGCAAAACACCAAAAAAACCCAAAAAACAAAGCACAAAAACCTACTAAAGGTTACAGTTGCGTTGAAGAAAAATTCCTTGATTCTTATCAGATGGACCCTTCACTTGCCTTCTGATTTAGAAAGGAAGACAGCGTTTTTGCAATTCTCTGAAATTTAAATTAGAAGTTATGTTTCCTTATCTTGACTGAGAAAGTTCAGCTTGCTCCTCTCACCCACTTCTTCTCTATGATCCCATATAGGGTTGCCAAAGGTTACATTTCTGTAATTGCTTAGCGCACTGCAATTGCTCCAGCGCACTAATTGCTCCAGTGGAATGATATGAAATGCATTTCCCTCTTTCCGTCAGATTTCCTCAATATTCATATTCAGTCAAAAGGAACCCAACTCACTGTATTCCAACTACGAGTGGTGGCAGCCTTTTGCCTGGCTCCAGGGACAACGGGGCAGGCGTGCACAGGCACAGAAATGGTGCCCTTGCTGCTTTCAGCCTTTAGGTGCATTTCAGACCTGGCACTGAGTTTACAATTTCTGAGTGAAGTAGGAAAGCCCTAGAAAGTTGAAAGGTTTTCATTTCCAAAATACTCAAGAACAGTGTAGCTCTTTATCAGGACCCAGAAGGGAGAGTGGGGGCATGGGGCTGGGGAACATTGGTTCACTGTGGACTTCAGTGCAGGCTGAGAACAGAGACCGTTCTGAGGGATGTGCAGGGGCAGCTTATGGGTAGCGTGTGGACAAGCTTCCTTCACCAGAGACTTCCAGCTTCTCTCCATACTCCATCAAGACTTTTAAGCAGCAGAGTGGAGATGACCAGACTGTCAGCAAAGGAAAAAGGGGAAGCAGAAAGCAATGTGGTTTTCAGTGGTTGACAGAGAATGAACTCTACTCAACATAAGGTGTACACATCTTCGTTATCTCCCCATATTTCTCAAGCTTTCTCAGCAAAAAATAAACAAGAGGGAATTTCACTAATAACAACGACTTTCCAGCATCCTCTGAGCAGTAGCTTTCAACTCACACCACAAAGAATTACAGCCACCAACAGCGTCTGTATTTGGTAGGTTCTTCCCCTCTAGCTCCAGGACGGGGCACAAAACAAAAAGGATAGAAGAAAGAATTGAGGAGTAGAGAAGACTCAGACTTGTCCACATGATATAGCTGCTGATCCCCTGCCCTGGGGGTGGTTGTGAATCCGTCCGTAGCCCTTGGTATAGTCAGGAAGAAAATCAACAACGCAGATATGAGTGAATCCAGTTTGCTGGGCCTCGGTTTCTGAAACTGCAACCCCCTTACTTCCCAGACTCTCTGGGACAGCTGTTCTACCTTTAAATGCACAAAACCGTAAGGGGGTGTAGTTTTCTGGTGACCCTCAGAGCGGAGGAACAGGACTAGAGTAGAGATGGAGCGACTCCCTGTCTCCCCTACCCCCATCGTACAGAGAAGCCCCGCCGGGACTGTGGCCATCCTAGCGGGGCCAACAGCTGTCCCGCCTCCGGGGCCCACTACAGCGCCTGATCGTGTGTATGAGAGGATCCCTGTTCTCTCTGCTAGCCTACGCTCCCCTGCTGCCCACGCTCCACATCGCCGCTGGACTTTACCCGAACGTTCCCCAGAGGGGGAACCACTCTGTTCGCTACCGGGATGAGAGGCTCATGCGCGCGGCCATCTTGGACGCGCCCCCTTGTGCCTAGCCGCGCCCCTCACGCCGGGACACGTCATTTCGCCTATTTACGTCACGTCCCCGCGCGCCCGGCCCACGTCCCGAAGAAGCTTAAAGTCCCGCCCTGGCCACGCTCCCCGTGTCGGAGCCCGAGCCTGTTTTCCACCCAGCTCTGCACCTGCTCTCTGTCCTGACTACGCCCCTGCTGCCATCGCTCCGGGCCTCCGGGCGCGGTCACGCGCCGGCGCGCTAACTTGGGCCCACCCCTGGCCTCGCCGTGGGCCCACCCCTCCTTGGAGCCGGACCATCTTTGTTGCCCACCTTAGAACTGTAAAGCCACGCCCCCACGGACATGCCGCGCCCACGTTCACGGTAAATCCTTACACTGCGCCTACACCAGGGCCCTCCTTTCTGTTACGTCACTTGCGTCCCATACGCTACTCCGTGGCCCCGCCTCTTCATCGGCGTCCACGCCCCTGATCCGAGTCCTTTCACATTCCTCTTATCCTCTGGGCCACGCTCGTTTCGCTGACCCCACGCCGCTCTCTTGTGCCCATTTCTCTGCTTTCCACTCTGGTAATTCCTCTGCCCACCTCTCCCGCAGTCTCGACCAAGCCTGTCTTGCCTTTACGAGCGGCTACGCACCGATTGAGTCCCACATTTTCAGGTCAAGCCTCTGTGCTACGCCGAGGCCACGCCCCTCCCGAAGTGGCCGTCGCTGCTGCTCCTTCCCACGGTTGTCCAAACCCCGCCCCTCAAGCCCGGATTATATTCCACTCCCCTCTGTCCTGGCCAATCCCGGCGCTCCGCCCATGCCGCACTGTACAACCGTGAGGTCCCCATTGGTCCCCATTGACCACGCTAACTCCGCGCATGCGCGATTCCCTGCATTCCGCATTCCGCCATGGCCACTCCCTGGGTTCCCAGGCCATCCCCTTCTGGTTGGACTCTGGCCTGGTCCACGCCTCCTGCTCTCCCTCTGCTGGCCGAGCCTGGTCCTGGGAAGCCGCGGAGAAGCGGGCGGGGCTCACGAATTTCAGGAGAAAGTCGCCCGGGTCTCGGAGCTAGATGTTAGTGGCGTGTATAGGGTGAGACGAGCCTGCGGATCTCTGCTCCACGCCTAAAAATGGATTTTCTTCATATTTCTCCCAGTTCCAAACACCAGAAGTCCAAGAGCAGAAACCGGATAGGAAACGTAACTGAGGACCAACTGGAACTGTGTTCCTACCAGCTTCCCAGCCGACTTTAAATGCTAGCGGGCTGCATGGAGTAAGCACACTCCTCTACTTCCTGATGGATGTCTCCTTCAGACGACTTTTCTAGGTACCTGGTGCCCTCCTGCTGTCTAGGGCCTGTGGAGACAACACCACACTTAGATTTCTGCTTCTGGCCCCCTACTTTGAGATTAATTTTCTTTACTCTCTCCATTTACAATTCTGGGTCCACAGGAGAAAAGTGAGGAGGTTATTACCAGCTTTATTTATTTTTTTCCTGTCCAGAAACCTCTGAGTGGGCGCTCCTAGGGGAAGGGCCATTTCCATTAGCCATTCAGTTATTCATTCATTGAAGTCATATTTATGGAGTACTATGTTCCAGTGACAAGACAAACTTCAAGGAGCTTATAGCCTGAAGTTCCCCAGCTTGGGTTTGGATGGGACAAGAATTGATGAGAAAGTTAGGGAAGATGTGGTAAGGGGGTCGGTTATAGGTGGAAAAGGACTTGGTAAGTGCTGGTCTCTTTCTTTTAAATTGAGGGATAATTGACATGTTACATTTTATTGGTTTCAGGGGTACACATAATGGTTCAATATTTATATAATTGTGAAATGATCACCACAATAAGTCTAGTTAACATGCACACATAGCTACACATTTTTTTTCTTGTGATGAGACCTTTTAAGGTTCACTCTCTTTGCAACTTTCAAATATGCAACACAGTATTATTAACAAGTCACCTTTCTGTACATTGCATCCCCGTGGCTTATTTATTGTATCAATATAAGTGGAAGTTTGTAGCTTTTCGCCACTTTCACCCATTTTACCCACCCCCACACCCTGCCTCTGGCAACCACCAGTCTGTTCTCTGTATCTGTGAGTTCGGTGTTTTGTTTTTTGTTTGTATGTGTGTTTTTTAGATTTCACATATAAGTGAGATCATATGGTATTTGTTTTCTCTGTCTGGCTTATTTCACTTAGCATAATGCCCTGCATGTTCATTTGGGGTTTTTTGGGTTTTTTTGTTTTTTTGTTTTTTGCGGTACGCGGGCCTCTCACTGCTGCGGCCCCTCCCGTCGCGGAGCGCAGTGTCCGGACGCGCAGGCTCAGCGGCCATGGCTCCCGGGCCCAGCCGCTCCGCGACATGTGGGATCTTCCCAGACCGGGGCACGAACCCGTGTCCCCTGCATCGGCAGGCAGACTCTCAACCACTGCGCCACCAGGGAAGCCCCACTTGTTTGTTTTTGAGAAGCACAGTTTTTCTTGACTTTTAGTCCCAACGGAAATCCTGATTCCTCATCATAATGATGCTATGAACTAAGTAGGAAACAAGTGTCATAAAGTGTAAGTGTCATAAGGAGTTTCATACAGATCCCCTCAATGTAAACTGCTGCCACAATCACAAAGCACAACTAAATCAGTTTTATGAACCACCCAAGCTTTCCTGTTTATTTGAGATCACAGGCCCTCAGTGGTATGACTTAGCCAGGGCAGCATTTAGATCATCATTCCCCACGATGGCAAGTAAGTTTTAGCTCACATGTCGACTGACTGAATAACTGCATTGGGAAGTTTTGTGGCTGAGTCCAGGCTCCGAAGGAAAATGTTCAGTAATAGATTAACAATGTCTGTTGTGGGTCCAGGATGGATGAGTGGTTGCAACAACCTATCTGGCATCTCTGATTTGTAGTAATAGAGGTCTTGCATGCGCGTCTTTTAGGCGGTCTTCAAAAACAACATTTCCTACTGTAAGTTTTTGATGTTTTCAGACAGTAGAAAGATCAAGGTCACTGTCACTGGCCAAAACTTAAGGGCAGAAACTTTGATGTGTTGATTACTTCATATGCTTTGTATATCAAGCAGAATGAGGGTAGCTTAAAATTCTGTTATGAAAATGAGAGCATTTAACCTGAAAGATACATGGCCCCTCTACCTCTTGGTAGAGGTTGGTAAAGGCGGTACCTATTGGCAGGGCTAAATGTGACTGGGTGGCACTAACTGGCAGCCAGATATAAGATTAAGAATGGAAAATACTACTCCATAGAGCATGGTTACAATAATCTTTAGCCTAGAAAGAATATCATGACTTGTCAAAACTGTGAGAAAACTTTTTTTTAAATTCATTTATTTTGGCTGCGTTGGGTTTTCATTGCTGGGCACGGGCTTTCTCTTGTTGCGGTGAGCTGGGGCTACTCTTCGTTGTGGTGCGCGGGCTTCTCATTGTGGCTTCTCTTGTCGCGGAGCACGGGCTCTAGGCACATGGGCTTCAGTAGTTGTGGCACGCAGGCTCAGTAGTTGTGGCTCGCGGGCTCTAGAGAGCAGACTCAGTAGTTGTGGCGCACGGGCTTAGTTGCTCCGTGGCATGTGGGGTCTTTCCGGACCAGGGCTCGAACCTGTGTCCCCTACATTGGCAGGCGGATTCTTAACCACTGCGCCACCAGGGAAGTCCTGAGAAAACTCTTAATACAACACCCAAGCAAAGTTGGAAAGAGTTAAACATTCAGGAAGAAATGTCAGTAAAGTCTTGTTTTTACTACATGGGACTTATTTTGTTTCATTTTTATTTTAAAAATTTTTATTTATTTATTTTCATTGAAGTATAGTTTGTTTACAATGTTTTGTTAGTTTCCGGTGTACAACAGAGTGATTCAGTTATATATATTTTTTCAGATTATTTTCCATTATAGTTTATTATAAAATATTGGATATAGTTCCCTGTGGTATACAGTAAATCCTTGTTGCTTATCCATTTTATGTATAGTGGTGTGTATCTGTTAATCACATACTCCTCATTTATCCCCCACCTTTCCCCTTTGGTAACCATAAGTTTCTTTTCTATGTCTGTGAGTCTGTTTTGTATAAAGATTCATTTGTATTATTTTTTAGATTCCACATATAAGTGATATCCTATAACATTTTTCTTCCTCTGTCTGCCTTGCTTCACTTCGTATGATATTTTCTAGGTCCGTCCACATTGCTGCAAATGGCAATATTTCATTCTTTTTTATCGCTGAGTAATATTCCATTGTGTATCTATACCACATCTTCTCAAGCCTATCGTCTGTTGATGGGCACTTGGGTTGCTTCCATGTCTTGGCTATTGTAAATAGTGCTGCTGTGAACATTGGGGTGCATGTATCTTTTCAAATTAGAGTTTTCATCTTTTCCGGATATATGCCCGGGAGTAGGATTGCTGGATCCTATGGTAGCTCTATTTTTAGTTTTTTAAGGAACCTGCGTACTGTTTTCCATAGTAGCTGCAGCAATTTACATTCTACGTAGGACTTATTTTAATGTATTGGTCTTCATGTAGATGAGACACTCAGACAGGCGCATATGCATCCTGTTTATGAAACCGTCCTTTAAATTGCTACCTTAGGAATATAAAGTTGGCAGAATTACACTCACTCAGTTTGTCTGAATTAATCTTCATTTCCAAACATTAGTGATTAACTTTCTCTGAACTAGAAAATTGTTACCCTGTGTGAAAAAAAGGCAAGGTTCATAATGGTTACAGTTGTTGATTAACCTACAAAATTTGATGAGCTTTCGAATATCGTAGCTTCAGATTTTTTTTCTCATCTTGAAAAGGGCATAAGGTACGGGAGTGGAGACAAAAATTTTCCAAAGCCCAGGGTTCCTTGTTTATCAAAGATACTGGGAGTTGTTTTTCTCTGGCTGGGAATGTCAAAAAAATTGCAGTGTACCTCGTGATACTTCATTTCCACAGTCTTGAGCTCCTTAAACTGCCCATTTATGATTCAAGTAAGTCAATTCAGTGTTATTAAATTACCAAATATTCATGGGCCGTGAGAAATGCAAATGGAACCAAATATAGTCCCTGCCCTCCAGGAGCTTAAAATTTGTAGGACCCGAAAGCAAATCATGTTGGCAATAGATCCATGTACAAATGTGAACAAAATGCTATGGGAACACAGGACAAAGAGAGAATAAAAAGTTAGTAGATTAGACAAGTCCACAGCAAATAGTAACAGCTAAAAATCTATAACAAAAAGAAAAGAAAAGAAAGATTCCTCGAAGGAGGTGATCATTGAGATAGACCTGTAATAGTGGTTAAGATGTTTAAAGATAAAAAAATGAAAGCTTACAGTGTTCAAGGTTGTATAGGTTTACAAAATACCTGTTTGTGACAGTGAAACAGAACAATCAGCTTCAAAATTTAAAAGCTACATTGGTTCTCCCTGCTACATCTTGTTTTATTGCAGGTAAATGGAGCATACATAATCACCCACATGCGTTTACAACTCTGATGTACTTTAAAAGGCATCTTGTGTGAATCAAAAGAACAACTCACGTGTTTTCTTTTCGTGTGGTCTCATATTTAATTCACCCTCCAGAGCAGTAGATCAATAGTTATGTGCCAAGAAACTGCTTTCCAGTAGTGTTGTGGAGTAGGAAAAAGCACAGAGAAATCAATTTCTCTTTCCTGTCTCAGGAGACTCAGTGCCTTTCATATTGCTCACGGCTACAGTAGTCTCAATTTTTTATCTGCGTTCTCTAAACTCTAAACATTGGCAGTAAATAGGACCATATTCGGGATGATTGAAAATGCTTTATTTGCCATCATTACCACTGTTACTGATAAATTATTAAGCTCCTATTTGTGAAATTTCTGAAATGAGCATTGTATGAAGCAAGTTTGATATGAATTCTCTGGAGGTTTAATACTTAAAATTGTGCATGAAAATAAAGGCTAAGTATGTACAGGATTTTGAAAAGTGGAAGAAAAAAAACCAATATGTTGAGAGGCAAGAACAATAGCATCTCGTTCTGTGTTCCATGTCTTTTATTGAACTCTCAAGCTCTTTAGTTGTTAAATCATTTTTAGCATGTTCCAAGTGATCCAGACCTTGTAAGAGTCTTCATATTTTACGTCAAGTTGTTGACGGTGTCTTATTTTATCATTATACGTTTTCTCTCTCTATTCATCTGACAGGACCTATAAAAGTCAATATTTTAAATCATTTCATTTTTGGCTGCTGTTTCTTTTGCTAATGACAAGTACTCTTCTAAGCAAATACTGGGGTATAGAAAAATAAAACTGTAACTATAGACTATTTAGAAAATAGAATGAGATCACTGTACATCTGTACTTCTTATGTCATGTGGCCAGAACAGTAGTCCAAGGAAAGTTCATAGCCACAGATATTTTCACATTAACTGAGAAAGATTAAAAATAAATAAGCCTACTAGCCAACTCAAGAGTTATAAAAAGAACAAGAAAACCAGTATGACAGAAAGAGTAAAGACTTAATAAATGTAAAGATAGATGAATCAGAAAGCAGAAAGAAAGGAATTAAAAATTAAATGCAAGATCTTTGATTAAACAACAACAAAAATAGGTAAATTTCTGGAAAGAACAAAGGGGAAATGAGAAAAAAATTAATATATAACTAGAAAATATAAAGGGAATGTAACAGTGAATGGAGTATTTTATGGGAAATATTGTATAAAGTCCATGAGAAAACTGGAACATCTTAATGAAATGAATGCATTTCTTGGATACTGTAAACAGCGAAAAGGGACTCAGAAAGAAATACGAAACCTGAAATTACTGGCAATATAAGAAAATTTTAAAAGAACTCTTCCTCCGAAATATGTATGGTCCAGAATCTTCAACTCTGAATATTTTATTTCTTCTACATTTTCAAGTATTTGTAAACACATAGACAATGTTAGAAATCTATCTGTACCATTTTCAACATGGTAATAATACGAGGGCTGGAGAAAAGAATCAGTGCTTGAAAAGGAACCTAAATATTCTTCTACAAAAATGGATTTAAAAACCTAAAGAAAGAAAAACACAGCAACTAAGTCCAGAAGCATGTTAGAAATCATCACACTGAGCTTATCTAAGGGTTGGATCAGTGTAAAGAAATTCTAAACTATAATGTACCAAGTGGTAAAAATTCTCAGATCATATTAATAGATACTGAAATTCAATATAGGTTATTGAATACAATTCAATAAAGGGAATTTTCAGTAAACTAGGAATAAAATAAATTTGATATAAATTTGATATATCTCATATCTATCAATTTTAAAGTGACTCACCAGGGAATTCCCTGGCCATCCAGTGGTTAGGACTCTGCGCTTTCATTGCCGAGGGCATGGGTTCGATCCTTGGAAGTAAGATTCTGCAAGCCAGACAGCGCGGCATGCATGCATGCATAAATAAATAAATAAATAAATGAAAATAAAGCGACTCACCAGATCCCGTGGAGGGCCCATGTGATTGCCACCGTGATGTTTCCCTGTTCCCATAGGGCCACTACAGTGAGACAAAACAACAATAACATCACACGAGAACATACAAGAAGATCCAAGGCTACGGAAGGTGTGTTTCAACTATTAAAATATATTCACATTTGTCGTCCATGCGGGTAGTAGTATGGGTATTTTGTACTTTTCTCTTTTTGCCTCTCTGTATTTTCTGTACAGAACTTCTATTCTTTTTTCTATTGTTTTTTAAAATGAGACAACAAACATTGAGAAATCATAATTCAGAAGAGAAGAGATTTTCTTCTCTTTTCAAATGAGTGGCTTACACTGACAAAAACTCAGCATTTTACTGTCTTCAAGCCTCGTCACATAGTGACTAAGTAAAAGCAGAAGAGAGACATTTGATATATTTATGAAGTTTTAAGGCGAAAAGCAGGCTGAATCAGATTTCTATCTCGCTAACACAGCTTTGTTCCTTGATGCAAATAATCAGCTTTGTTACGTCTCTGTCTTTTCCCTCCCTGCCCCCAGGATGCCTTTATCTAGTCTAACATTTCCTAAGATAACTTCATCTAGTCTGACTTTATTTTCAGGGGTCAGTTATGCGGGCCCTTCCTTCTCGGAAATTTCCATTTCATCTAATAGTGAAATTTCTGGAATGACCACTAGGCTAACTTTTGGCCACTTCTGTCTCTAGCACAACTTTTCCTGACTCTGTGCCCTGGCAACCAAGGTGAAGGAGATGAGGGAAACTCCTTAAGTGGAGTTAGCCAACAGCAGTGGGTCATCTACGATAAGCTATCACCCTAACCAGGAAGGGGAAATGAGAAGTGTAGCTGTTGATATTTTTCTTGTTGCTGCTTTAAAAATCCAGATTGTCCATTTAACAGCGGGGTCACCCGATCTACTTTTTCCATTCATGGTTTTCAAGCAACGAGGTGGAATGTGGGGACTGAACACATGCAGAGGCGGCGTGGTAGAGAGGAAAGTCCTGACACTGACCCGCTGGGGGGCTTGATTGGCACCTGTAGAATGCCCACTAGGGGAAAGGTTCTTCTCCACTCACTGCCGTAGTCCTCAGAGCATCTCTGAGGTTTCGTTACAATTTCAGTTTTGATCAGTGATGACCCTGAGACACAGTCGGGTTCAGTGTGGTGGAGATAGGGTTCAAGTGTAAGTCATCCAGGCTGGTAAAGTGACACCCATTCCACTCCCTGTTGCCAGCAATACCTTAAATACTGGATCCTCGGTTTCCTCGTACGTAAGATGATTATATCACAGCAACTGTGGGGTGCTGTTTTGAGGATTAGAGAAATAATTCAGCAAAGCTAGTTCATGGTCGGTAGCTCCTAATTACTGTCGTGTAGCTGCACTGAGCAATGTAGTTGCTTAGCCACATGTTTCTACTTAAATTAAATTAACTTAATAAAAGTTCATTTTCTCAGCAGCACTAGCCCCATTTCAAGTGCTCAACAGCCACCTATGCCTAGTGGCATCCGTATTGTATACACAGTGTATAGTGCAGATATAGAACATTTCCATCCTCACAGAATGTTCCATTGGATCGCACCGCTGTACATCATTAACTTTTGATTTTACACAACTACCAGAGCTTAGCGCTGAGCAAAACCGTTCTCTTTGAGTTGGAAACTCTCCTGAATGTTTACCTGTGGAGGTGAGAGTCTAATGAGGCCAGTCTTGGAAGGGTGTCCTTTGTTCACCAGAGATAGAAAGGAGTGATGTTTGTTTCCTAAATTAAGAGAGTCTACCTATACGCCAGAGATATTTCAGCCCTGAAAAGATGGGAAGTTCATGCCAAGGTAAACCTCCAGAAAGGACTAATGCTTCCCATCGTGCATTTAACCAGACAACAACAGAAGAGAGGTGGGGGGAGGATTCCGACTTTTGGGTCAGCAGAGAAAACATTCTTTGGAGGTAGAATTTGGAAAGGACAGCTAATCTGTTTTCCAAACAGATTTTCGTAAATAACTGACAGGAGATGGGCTGCTTCTCTCAAAGTATTAACCCAGATGATGGGGGTTAATCATTAAACCTTTTAGTTGGTGGCTTGCTTGTTTGTCTGATATTCTAATCCAGGTCACAGAATGGCTAAGGCAGCTTTAAGCGAAGGGTGGATTTTTTTTCCCTCCGTTTGCCTTGTGTTTTCCACTTTGAAAGAATGTTGTGGCTGCTCTTTTTTCTAGTGAGTGCTATTCATGCCGAACTCTGTCAGCCAGGTACGTAAGCCTTGAAACTTCAAAGTAGATGAACAGTTTTCTAAATGATTGACAAGTCTCTGACCGAAAGACTTCTTTATTTTTCTAAATCTGCCGTCGTGTCATGGCTTGAAAGTTGAGCCTGTGAATGTTTTATGAGTTTGAAATTAAAATTTCAGCCATTTAAGGTGATTGCAGTTAAACTTCCGGAAGTATCTGGGGCAGTTTACTTGCAATTCTGTTGATTCGAGTTGCATTAAATATTAGCATCTATCAGGTTCCATTTTGGCAGATTTTATCATCATATAGTGCTCTCTGTCTTTTCTCTCTCTGGCAGATGCAGAAAATGCTTTTAAAGTGAGACTTAGTCTCAGAACAGCTCTGGGAGATAAAGCAGTAAGTGAAGAAACTTGTATGTTCCTTTAAAATTTTGTTTGCTGGTAACACTGCTTTCTCTGCATAGTTTATCTTAAACTTGTATAGATTGCTTCTAAAGACCTGAAATCTGATATTTTCTTAAAGCAAAAAAGACTGTAGTGAAATAGAAATTGTTAGTAAAGTGATTTTCCTGAAGTATTTAATCTGCAGTGTGTGCTGGAAAATATGTGAAGTTCTGTGCTGCCCCAAACAATTTTGCAAGCCTGCACGTTTCAGCCTAGCAGAGTGGAGCAGAGGGGCCTGAGTCAGGCTCTCAGGTGTGGGCTGGGCTCTGCTCCTCACCGTTGTGGTCATTTGAACTTTGTCAGTGACTTTTCTCATCATTGAAAGGAGGGCAACTTTCATCCACATGAGATCTTTCATGGCACAGAACGTTCCAATTCTCAGGTGAGGTTTCTTCAGTTCTTCTCACATGTCAAAGTAATAGCATGAAATATATGCTTATGAAATTAAAGTTAAAAAAATACTCATGGGGCTCCGGTAGCTATAGGAGCAGTAAAGACTGTTGAATTAATAAGATGGAGTTGTGTCATTCTAGTTTCGGTTTTCCGCATGCTCTGTGACCATTTTCCCGAATAGAAGGTGATAGCAAGACGCCTCAGGCTAGAGATGATAAAACAGTGCTAAAGATACTTGGAAGGACTCAGTTGGCAGGGCAATCCACCGTTTTGTTCGCTCGCTCCGTGAGTAATAATCATTCTAACCGCCACCATTCCTTGAGAACTTAGTTTACTTTCTAGCTGGGACCCATCTAATCACTTTGCTCACATCAGCTCATTTAGCCCTCATAACAACCCTTTGAGGAAGGTGGCATGGGTATTCCCATTCTCATGAGGTGGATGAGAAAACAGAGGCGCAGAGACATTACTTGGCCTACTCAAGATATCAAGTCAGCAAGGGGCAGGGGTCAGGTTTGAACCCAGGCAGTCTGACTGCAGAATCCACCATCTCTGCCAGTGCGTAGGGTTGCTTATCCCAGGATCCTCTGAGGGCAGGCCCCGTGCTGGGTGCTGGGGATGCAGTGCAGCTAAAACCAGGCTTATCCTTGCCCTTGGGGAGCTTATAGTAGTGGAATTGGTTGCATGTTAATGAACCAAATGCAAGCGTGTAATCTTGGCAAGCATTACAGGGAGGAGAAGTACGTAGGGGCTTTGGCCTCACGAGGGGCCGCAGGAACTGGCATTTGCTGTGAGGTCTAAAGCAGGAGTAAAAGTGAACCAGGGGATGAAAGGAAAGAGGGTGGAGGGACCAGCACATGCAAAGGCTTATTATAGGAAAGAACTTGGGGAGAGTGAAGGGTGGAAGGAGGGCAAGGTGCCTGGAAGTGGAGCAGTGGGGAGGACAATGGTGCATGATGAGCTGCGGGCGGAAGGAAGGGTCAGGCCAAAGAATGTGTGGGATGTGTTGAGGAGTTTTGATGTTATATATATGTATGTATATATATATATTTAATTAATGTATCTATTTATTTATTTTTGGCTGCGTTGGATCTTTGTTGCTGTGCACGGGCTTTTCTCTAGTTGCAGCGAGCGGGGGCTACTCTCTGTTGCTGCGCACGGGCTTCTCGTTGTGGTGGCTTCTCTTGTTGCAGAACATGGGCTCTAGGCATGCTGGCTTCCGTAGTTGTGGCACGTGGGCTCTAGAACGCAGGCTCAGTAGTTGTGGCACACGGGCTTAGTTGCTCCACGGCATGTGGGGTCTTCCCGGACCAGGGCTCAAACCCGTGTCCCCTGCATTGCCAGGCAGACTGCTAACCACTGCACCATCAGGGAAGTCCTTGATATTATCTTTAAAGTGACGAGGAGTTTCGTGGAAGGGGCGTCATGACAGAATTTGTGTTTACAAGACACTTTGGCTACAGTGTGGAAGACAGAGTCCAGACGCCTGGAGTAGAGAGGAGGAGCCAGTTGGGAGGCAGGTGGAGTAGTGCAGGTGGGAGATGATGGCTATTTGGAGTATGGTGTGTTGGTGGAGATAGAGGGGGCAGTGAAGGGATTTGAGAGTCACGGGGATGGGATGACAAGGAAGAGAGGACGACGGGTGAAGGATAAGCTTTTGTTTCTAATTATGCAACTGGATGCCTGATGGCCCATTTATGAGTCAGGGAACCAAGAACCAACAAGAAAACCATGGCTTTAGTTTTGGACTTACTGAGTTTGAGGTATTATTGACAAACAGGCAAGGACAGAGCTGGCTTGAGATACACGTTCCTGCGTCACCTGCACTGAGGTTGTAATGACAGTGCTGAGGGAGAAAGCGGAGGGTGGCAAGAGGAGAGGGGCTAGCCTTGAGCTTAGTGATTCTTGAAAGCTTAAAGCCCTTGTAGAGGAGGGTGAACCTGCAAAGGAGGCAGAGGGGCAGGAGGACAACCAGGACGATGCCGTATCACGAAAGGGAAGAGAGTGCTTTCGGATGAAGGGACTGTTCAAGAGCATCAAATGTGCTGTTGAGAGGCCAAGCGAGGCGTGACTGAAAACTGCTCATTGTGTTGAGCAACGTGAAGGTCATTGGTAACGTGAGAGAGCCGCTTTGTGGAGTAGAGTGATTGGAAGGCAGATGGTGGAGGAGGTTAAGAATAAGTGGGCAGTGGGGCTTCCCTGGTGGTGCAGTGGTTAAGAATCTGCCTGCCAATTCAGGGCACACGGGTTTGAGCCCTAGGTCCGGGAAGATCGCACATGCTGCGGAGCAGCTAAGCCCGTGTGCCACAACTACTGAGCCTGCGCTCTAGAGCCCGTGAGCCACAACTACTGAGCCCACGTGCTACAACTACTGAAGCCCACACGCCTAGAGCCCGTGCTCCGCAACAAGAGAAGCCACCGCAATGAGAGGCCCGCTCACCGCAACGAAGAGTAGCCCCTGCTCGCCGCAACTAGAGAAAAGCCCACGCACAACAACGAAGACCCAACACAGCCAAAAATAAATAAAATAAATAAATTTATATTAAAAGAAAAGAGTAAGTGGGCAGTGACCAGGTAAAGACAGAAGGATGGACAACTCCTTTGGGAATTTTGGCTCTGAAGGGCAGGAGAGAGACAGCAATGGGTAGAAGAAGGAGGACTGAATAAAGTGGTTTAGTTTTGCTGTTGTTTTAATGGGAAAGAGTTGAGCGTGGTTCAGAGTCAATGGACAGCCTCCAGTCAGCACTGAATGCACAGAAGAGAGGGGAAAACTGTATTGTTTAGATCCTGGGAAGGGCCGAATGGAAGCGTTCCTAATAGAGGTGGACAGAACAGCCATTGACAGGAGGAGAAACACCACATCTGGCCCTTCGGGGGAGGATGTGGATAAGACATGTGCCTATGGAGGAAGTTTTGTACTTGGTGTCAGGAGGGCGGGGGAGTGTGAGTGGATGACTCGAGATGTATCAGTGACTTATAAAACAAGAGCTCCTAGTGAGAGTGAGGTTTGAGGGAAGCACTGAGATTTGGGGAGGCCTGAAGGAGCTTTGAAATAGTCATTGTGAACTTTGAGAGAGAGAAAACTGATGGAGAATCCTAAGGGGATCCCGGGCAATTTGGGAGTAGGTCATCTTGAGTTTAGAGTTAAGCCACAGAACCTGTTTTGTGATTTTCTCCAGTTACACTTGATTACCACCTAAAATGTGGAGTCAGCCACTTCAGTTTGCTAGGGCTGCTGTAACACAGTACCACAGATTGAGTGGCTTAAACAACAGAAATTTGTTTTCTCTCATTCTGGAGGCTGGAAGTCCAAGATCAAGGTGTCAGTGGGGTCGGTTCCTTCTGAGTTCTGTGAGGGAGGGATGTGTTCCAGGCCTCTCCCCTTGGCTTCTAGATGGCTGTCTTCTCCCTGTGTCTACACGTCTTCCCTCTGTATGTGTCTGTGACAAATTTCCTGTTCTTCCAAGGACACCCGTCATATTGGATTAGGGCCCACCTTCGTGATCTAATTGTAACCTGATCACCTCTGTAAAGACACTATCTCCATATATGGTTCTATTCTGAGGTACTGGAGGGTTAGGATTTTAACATATGAATTTCTTTGTAGGGGGGTACAATTCAGCCCATAATACACACATACACTCAAGTTTTCAGCTAAAAGTATAAAAAGTAAAATTGTACTGGTGTTAATAAAGGGAAGGAAGCTGAGAAGGGGAGTCAGTTTATGAGGGAAAGGTGAAAGGGAAGAAGGGAATCAACTGTTTGTCTCCAGGATGAGATGTCCAAGTGACCTGTTTGTTGACTGGCTACTAATACTGCAGATTTGGAAGAAGATAATGCAATGGGAAACACACCACACTTACAGTGATAGAATAGCTGGGAAACTCTATCCTGAACATTATGGTGACATGATTTATCATGGTCTCCAGTCTTTATTGTATGAGGAAGATGAGAGAGAGATGCAGACAGACAGACAGACACACACCAACACCAGTGTGGCCACAGTTAGAACCCAGTGGACCAATTTTTACCCCATGCCTCTTCACTTTACCTTCGGTTTTACTTCTCTTTCAGTACACCTGGGATACAAATGAAGAATATCTCTTCAAAGCGATGGTGGCTTTCTCCATGAGAAGAGTTCCCAACAGAGAAGCAACTGAGTAAGTAAGCAATGAAAAGTCTAAATTGATTGTTTGCAAGTATTATTTGAGACAGGACATTGATTCAAAACTCAATCTTGAAAATAAGGTATACATCTAATTTTTAAGGGACCCACATTTTAATTCAACATTAAAAAGAACCTTTATAATCTAGCTCAGCTTGCAGTTTATATCATGTTCTAACAATGCTCTTCATTCCATAGGCACTATGAAGATAAATATAAAAATTTGTACTTACATGTCATAAGCTTTCTACATTTCTCTCTCTCTCTGTATATATATATTATATAAGTTGAGGTTATATATTATAAGTTGAAGATTAAGATGCTGACAAGGTAGATTTCATTCTGAGGCCTCTTCTTTCAGCTTGTAGGCAACACCAGATCTTTGTATACTCACACGACCTCTTCTTTGTTGAGGGGGAAGTGGCAGGGGAGAGAGTGAGCATTCTGGTGCCTTTTTGGATGAGGGCGCTAATCCTCTCTATCAGGGCTCCACCATATGACCTCATTTAACTGTAATTATCTCCTTATAGGCCCTATCTGCAAATATTAATACATTCACATTTGGGGTTAGGACTTCAACATATGAACTTGGGAGGCAAGGGGATAAGTGCATAGCACTCATTTTGAAAATAACTTACATATGTATAGGTTCATTGCAGTGTTGGTATCTATCATAGCACCTTGTTTATTTTCTTCAAAGCCTTAGTTTTACATTTGGATCTGTTCTTCCGAAGGAATCTTCCCTATTTGTGGTGTTTCCTTCCATCTCCATTTGTGATTCGGGTAACACTCCTGGTTTCTCTCTACTCCCTTACTTCACTCTTCCCTTGAGAGGTGAAATGACTGATTTGATTGGTGGGCTGGAAGGATAAACTGGGCATGGGTTCGCTTCTCTTGAGGAGCCGGCCTGCCCTCAGCACACATTTTTCTGCGCTGCCCCCCACACTGAGTACAGAATCAGGCCCTGCCTGGGCAGCTTACACACCCACACGGCTGTCCGTGCTGTCTGTAGCTGTAGACTGTTTAGATTGTTAGGTGCCAGCTCGTAAGGTGTTAAGTATCTTGCATGTTACACCAGAATATGGTGATACCTGCCTCGGTTCAGCTCTGCCTGGGTCACTATAGATGAATTTATCTTACCGCAGGATATTCTTAAAATTAAGAAGGATATTTGCCCGCTGATAAAAGTCACATCCTCCAACGCAGCCTTTTATTTTGGTCTCCTGTCTGCTTCCTTCTTTTGTCTTAATTTTATTGAGAACTTGGCAGAGAGGGTTTCTATTTTTTGTCTTCCTCAGACCCACAATGTATTATGCATGGGCTGTGAATATAAGGGATAAAACAGAAGAGTAAAATTTGGGGGAGCAAAATAAACATGATATGTGGATTTGCGTGTACACAAACACACACATATATACACAACACACATATGTATTTTTTCACACATATGTATTTTAAGATATGTAACATATTCACATGATTCAAAAAATTAAAAGAAGGAGGTGTAAGGTAAAACAAAATGATGCCCTATGTGAACTTTACTCCTGTTTTATAGATTTTTAGAAAAGATATATTTGCCTTTATCTTATGCCTTTAAATGGAAGCATTCTTTCCAAAATGATTTATAATAACCTTTTAAAAATTAAAACGAGGGCTTCCCTGGTGGCGCAGTGGTTGAGAGTCCGCCTGCCGATGCAGGGGACACGGGTTCGTGCCCCGGTCCAGGAGGATCCCACGTGCCGCGGAGCGGCTGGGCCCGCGAGCCATGGCTGCTGAGCCTGCGCGTCTGGAGCCTGTGCTCCGCGACGGGAGAGGCCACAACAGTTAGAGGCCCACGTACCACAAAAAAAAAAAAAAAAAAAAATTAAAATGAGAAGATTGCCTTCCAAAAAATAAAAAAGGAAAAATATAAGGAGAAGAGGGAACCCATGTACACCGTTGGTGGGGACGTAAATTGTACAGCCACTGTGGAAAACAGTATGGAGGTTTCTCAAAAAACTAAACATAGAACTACCATATGACCCCACAATTCCATTCCTGGGTATATATCAGAGAAAAAGAAAAACCCTAACTCAAAAAGATACATGCACCCCAATGTACACAGCAGTGTTATTTACAATAGCCAAGACATGGAAGCCACCTAAGTGTCCATCAACAGAAAGATGGATAAAGAAGATGTGGTGTACATATACACACACACACACACATCCACATATATACATATACATACAATGGAATACTACTCAACCGAAAAAATGAATGAAAATTTGCCATTTGCAACAATGCGGATGGACTTGGGAGGCTATTATGCTTAGTGAAATAATAAGATAAGTACTGTATGTTATCACTTATATGTGGAATCTAAAAAATAAAGTAGTGAGTATAACGAAAAGAAACACACTCAGATATAGAGAACAAGCTAGTGGTTCCCACTGGGGAGAGGGAAGGGGGAGGGGCAAGGTAGGGGTAGGGGGTTAAGAGGTACAAACTACTATATATAAAATAAATAAGCTACAAGGATATATTATACAGCACAGAGAATATAGCCAGTATTTTATAATAGCTATAAATGGAGTTATAGCCTTTAAAATTGTGAATCACTGTGTTGTACACCTGAAACATACAATATTGTACATAAAACTATACCTCAATTTTCAAAAACAAAAGAAAAGAGAAAAATATAAGGAAAACAGCTGCTGGTCATCTCACAATGCTAGCCCCTCAACTAGTCTCTTTTTATCTTATTGTCATTTTTGATCAACAGATTTTATACATCGCTGTGTTCATTGTATTACATCCTCTTAGTACCTAAATTTCACCTTGTAAATGACTATGTTATATCACATTTCCATGCTTAGGAAAAGTTAATTTAAATATGTAACATTTCAGATTAGTTTTGAGGAATTCACTTTGGGAATTTGATTTTTCGGAACCCGGACATTGTAGGAGTCTGTGAATATGTAATCTGGTTTATTTGCAAAGGTGTTTTAATTGGAACTGGGTGCATAGGCTCTATAGAGGCTTTTGTTGCCAATGTCAGTTGAAAAATTGAAGAGCGCAAACCTAGATTGGGGTCAACAAATTGTTTTCCTGTAAATGCTCAGGCAGCTTGAGTCCCAGCAAGCAGTACTGCTCTCAGGGGGCTGAGGGATGAGGGCTGCCTCATGAATCAGGATGGGCTTAAGATGCAGTACAAGTGCTGCCCCCTAACGGTGGCTGCTTCTTTACATGAGCAGGTTTCCTCTATGGGAAAGGGCACCACACAATGCAAGATGAATTGAAAACAACTTCCCAGACAGGCTGCCTCTCCCGAGTGTGGTGGGTAATAGAAAGGCACCACTAGCTTGGCAAATGGATCCGATTTTAAATGTGCTTTTCAGAGGTCTTTTGGTGCCAGTGTGAGGCAGAGTGGATTCTAGAGGGTGGGAAGTATGCCTGTTAGGATGGCTTTAGGGATTCAAATCTTGAACATTGGCCGGTTTTTTAAATCGTTTTTTTCCTATCCTGTCACTGCTTATTCTATGGATACTGCAGAAAACTTAGAGCTACTGAGATGCACTGGGTGGAAGATGTAAAGAGTAACTCACTAAAGACAGTCAAATAATGAGCAGAGTAATGAAAACTCTTCATTACATTCTTCAAGATTCTTCATTACTTCATTACTCTTCATTACATTCTTCAAGACTCTTCGTCCCACCTTTCACTCAGTCCTAACTATGGTATCTCATATCAAGCGCGATCACGTCCAGTGACACAGGGCTCAGTGTCTCCTCTGCATATTTGGCAACGTACCACCAGCCTACCCTTGACCCAGTATAAGCTGGATTGACTCTGCCAGAAGGTGTTCTTCCTAAAGCGAGGTCTTGGCCACATCCATGAAGGACTTGCAGGAGAGCTGAACGGGTCCAGTCACCATGACCCCAAGCGGGCAGTGGAAGAGAAGGTCGAGGGTCCGAGAGGCAGAGGGCGAGGCCCTGCAGAGAGGGTGCGGCGTGTCCACGGCCTTCCCCGCAGAACAGGGGCGGGGATGGGTCCCGGTGTGGGTGCACCACGCAGCCCGCTGGGAGCTGACAGCTGGGTCCATGTGATGGGCGTCCACTAGCGTCCAGGCCACACTAGTGGCCCCCTTGCGTGTTCCCCTGCCCACCTCAGGTCAGGCAGAGCTGCTAGTAGAGAGAGGAGTCGTCTGCTAGAGGAGAGAGGGGCACATCACTCCCCAGCTTGCAGACGTTCCCAGGGCCACTTCCAGCTGCCACCAGAGTAGCAGCACCTGGAGCGCGAGCCACGGTGATGGTGTCCCCAGCCACTGAGACTGTCCCGTGGGTGGAACAGAAACTAGCGCCTGCCTCTTAGCTGGAGAAGTCTGAAGGCAAAGGCTGGCTTGAGCCTCCATGGCTGGGTGAGAGAGGGCGGCTTTGCCAACAGCCTGCACTGGGACGGCTGCCCGCCCGGGGCCAAGCAGAGGCCTCCGGAGGGAGCTGCACGAGTCGCTGCCTGTGGGGCCTGAGATCCAAGTGCAGGGCAAAGGGAAGGCGGCAGAGCGGGCAGGGAGGGGCGAGATGGAAGCCTTCGGCCCTGGCCAGAGTGCGTCGTCCTTGTCAGGGGAAGGGGCAGTGCACAGGTCCCCAGACGGTCTCCTGAGGCCCGCCGGGTGCACTCTGGGTGGAGAACGCTAGGACCCGCCCCGGCAGGGGCCACCAGCGGCCAGAGGGCAGCACAAGGAGCCTGGCTAGGGAAAAAGGAGCTTACCTTTTTCTCTGCTGTCGGATCCCCGCGCTCTCCCACCTCCCTTTTCCATCCCCCGATGAGCGGGACTGCGGGGAGGTAAGGGCGAAGCGCAGGAGGGGTAGAGCCAGGAGAGTAAAAGAACAGAGCAGGCCGCTGAGGCCAGCACGGCCGGGGCGAGGGAAGCCCTGTGTTAGGGGCGGGAAGACAGTTCGTCTAGGTTTTGATCAGACCAGACCGGCCTGAGCTCTTTAAGGGCCAGAAGTGACAGGCAAGCTCCATCGTGCCTCCTCGAGATGCTGTCAGGGAGTGAGGGAGAGAAAGAGCTGACAGAGCGCCCAAGTCAGTGGTGTGAGAAGCAGAAGTCTCTTCTTCACGGCGCTCCCCTGAGGCCGCCTGTGCCCTACACTGCTGGATGGGGGCCAGAGACTTAAGTAACCTCTGTTGGAAGCCTGCTGTGTAGGCTGCTAGGTAGGCTCTGAGATTTAAATGATGGGTAAATCCAGGTCCCACACAGCACAGGCCCACACCCAAGAAGCCGGCCCTGGGAGTCATGGAAGACGGACAAAATGTGACAGAAACAAGACAGTTCCTTTGAAAACATTACTTACAAATCTTGATATCAAGTGGTTTTCTTGCTCTTCCCTGGATTTTCTTAAAAGTAGAATGGAAGAGGGAAGGACAAGTTTAAGTGGTAAAAAGTTCTGGTTTCATTAGATCAGATTACTTGAAGGTTTCTTGGGACTTTGATTGAAGATGGTAAACAGATGTTTTCAAGTTTTTATAATAAGGTTTAGGCCAGATTTTCTAAAATAGTTTCATAGGAATTTTTAAATGTTGAAAGTATTATTATCTCAGGAAAATATGATTAAGTTTAAACTTTAGTCTATTTTCCGGGAAAACTGAGAAATCTAATTGCCTAGTTTACTCCAATATTGGTTTTTTAGAATAATTTATCATTTTTAGCAGGAGAGGCAGAAGTCTAACTCAGGCCTAGCGTTCCCTTTCTGAGGAAAATGATGTAGGGCACGGAATTGATTTCTTCCTCTGCCTAATTATTCAAGGATAAGCCTTGTGATCTAAGAACGAACAACATGCTCTTGTATCCACGGTAAGGGGATTAACGATCTCATGCCTGTTAAACAGCAGCCCAGCTCCTATTTAGCAGAAACAAGAGCCCGATTCTTCCCACCCTAGTTGGCCCTGTCTGGCGCCACTGATGAGGAGTGGCAGTGGAGCCAGTTCTGAGACAGTTACCTTCAGACCAGGGCTCTCCACACTTGAGGAATGGGAGTGGACCTTTCTACCCTTTTAGTGATTTGCTGACAGGAGTGACTGTATATGTGTAAATACTACAGCTTTGCGAAGCAGTCGGACAAAATTATTATGCCAGTGAATACAAAGAGTTCCATCAGACCCATCTATATTTACAGATCTTGAAAGTGTAGGTTTGCTGTTTAGCTGTGCTAATGCCATTTCAGTCATTTATTTATTTATTATTTTTATTGAGGTGCAATGGACAGATCACATTATATTAGCTGCGGGTATACGGCATAATGATTGGATATTTGTGTGTATTGTGAAATGATCACCTCAGTAAGTCTAGTTAACATCTGTCACCGTGCATTGTGATGTAATCTTTCTCCTTGTGATGAGAACTTTGTAAGATTTAGGCATTTCAGTTTATTCATTACATCAAAACATACTTTAAAAGACACGTTTAGTTCAGTAAGTGCTGTCGGCTGATTAATTTTTCATTTTGTGCAAATCTTAGAGGACATTCAGTGTGGTCACATTTAGAAGAAAGGGCGTGGAAGAAGTCACGCTGGTTGGACATAATCTATCACTGGAAGGAATCTGCGTCTTTCGGTCGCCGAGTAAATTATCTGCCGAAACCTGTGAAATCACTCTTCATGTTACTCCCTTTAGCACCCACTTCCCTTACATGTACACTTCCTCTTGGCTACCTCTATGTGCACTATATTCAGGAGTCTTCTTACACTAGAGAGTTGTCTGGGTTACGTTGTCTGAATATTTGTGATTGGGGAAACAAAGTTTTAGGGAAGTACTCTCCCTCCTTTCCTTCCTCCCTTTTCTGTTATTGCCGTGCTGGCCCAGTTTACTTTCTCAGTTACTCTCTCTTGGAGTAATGTAGAAACAGTGAGTAAAAACAGTGGAGCTCATTACTCCGTTCTGTTAGTTCATTCATCCATCTATTCGTATCACAGTCACTGAGCGCCCACACGGGCCACACTTCAGGAATACAGGGCCGCACAGTGCAGGGTGGACTTGGGCCTTGGCCTCGTGGCCCAGGGCCCAGAGAAGTCTTGTGATGCAGATGGACAGAGTGTTTGATAGGCTCCCAGGGAACGCTCAGCTGATAAAATTGAAAACGGTGCTCAAAGCTTGGAGACTATGAAGCTCTACTGTGGGTAGAAATTAGAGCCCCTCCTGACAAAGACTGTGGACAAACCACGTGGAATCCAGAAGCCCTGTGCCCTCCCCTCTGTCCTGGGTCTGTTCTCCGACGGAGCATGGCGTCTTGTGAGCAGATTCGGGCATCTCGGGAGTTTTGGCTCCCACTTTGGTTTTAATCTTCTGGTGAGCTCACACCGTGACCTTGATCTTCAAGCGTCTTAATAGCACTAAACTCCTAGACCCGGCACTCATGGGCAAGGTCGTGCAATCTAAATGCCCCTGCAGTAGAACTCTTTTCCTAACCCTCCCTAACCATAGTGGCTAATCATTGTTAGCTCTTGGTAAACGTCTGTGAGTGAATGAAGCATGCTTAACGTCCTGGCTCTTAAACCAGGGCCCCGTCTACTGGGCTGCAGTGGACACAAGCAGACGGTGTCCCACCCACCATTTCTCCCTCGTGTTGCACCTGAGTCCCCTGGGCGGATACTCCCACGGTGAAGGTGGCGGGAATGGCCACAGTAGAAGGAGCTCCCCGCCGCCTGCATTTTATCTCTTGTTGGACCTCAGTGTCTTACTCTTGCGGTACCCAGGACATCCGTTAATTTCCCAAAGGATCATCCAGACAAGGAGGAAGCCCCAGCCCGCGAGGGTGTGTCTCCATCATCCTATGCAGCCTCTGCCTTGCAGCTGGCTCCAGAAGCAGGGGTGTGCTTTCCCCTGGCCCTTTCCCCACAAGCTCGCTACTTTGGGAAGTGGGTTTACTCATTACCAGTTCAACTGCCTGGATCGGAACAAAATGTAAACACATCTCTGTAGTTCTGTTCCTGTAGTTGATATTTGTAGAGCAGAAGCTTACTGTTTTGTGTGCTTAAAATCTTTGACTGACTTTTCCTGGCTAAACCATCATGTAGGAGGGATACTTACTACTCTTCTACTGAGGAAGACCCTAAGCAGTTAACCGTACCCTCACTGACACACGAAGGTCTCGAGCCCTTTCTAGTAACTCACGCAGAGTGCAGTGCCCTGTCTCATGTCTAGCAAATGGCAGGTAGTAAACTTCAGAATAAAAGCTTGATTTATAGAGTTTCAGCCCAGGATGTTTTGTATGTAACAGTAACTGTCTCCATTGAAAATGTTGAGTTTAATATTTTCAGCCAGCAATTTTAATGTTTTGGACATCTTTATTTCTAAGTAGATAACATATTTTCCTGTTATTTGCTGAGGTGCTGTGTTAAAGCCTGAGTTGCCACCCAGTGGAAACACGGAATGAAGGACTTGAATTCGTAGTAAGGGATAGTGGGTTCCATGGTGATGGGGACAGAGGAAGCGCTTGGGCCACAGTGTGTCGATGCAGCTGTGTGCATCCCTCCTCCTGCCTTGGTTTCTTCATAGCACATCTCCCCACCTGTCAGTGTGTACATTTATTTAAATGTCTACCTTCTGTCTCCGCCCCCTTAAAAAGCGTGCTCCATGGGAGGGAGAAGGGGCTTTGCTATGTTTATAGCTCATTCTCTGACTCTGTAAAGGGGAAACCTTGAAATTCATGTTTGAACAGTATTTGAAGAGGCTTTAGATGGAAAGAACAATACAGGCAAAGTGTCCAAATGACCATTTACTTGGTTTCCGGCCCCCTCTATTATGCCAGCAATATTACTTTGTATATATATATATTTTTGATTTATATAAATGGCTTGTGCTACCCATAATATGCCACTTCCCATCTTTTTCATTTGACAGTGTATTTTTGAGATATACCTTTTTTAAAAAAAATGTGTAACTCTAGTTCCGTAGTTCCCAACTGGGGGTGATTTTTGTCCTTCAGCGAGTGTTTGGCAGTGGCTGGAGACATGTTTGATTGTTTTTACTGGAGGAGGTCCTGATGATATCGAGTCCACAGAGGCCAGGTTTTCTTCTAAACATCCTGCAACGCACAGGGCATCCACATCATAGAATTATGTGGCCCAGACCGAACAGTGCAGAAACCCTGGGCTCTTTCTTTCCTTTAATCTGTGGAATAGTAGTCCCTTGATAGCAATACCATGTTTACTTTATCCCTTCCCCTGTTGGTGGACATTTAGGTTCTTCCAATTCTCTGCTCTGACAAAGGGGGCTGCAAAGAACATCCTCACCAGTGTGTGTGTGTGTGTGTGTGTGTGTGTGTGTGTGTAAGAGTGTTTCTGGTGGCCACACTGTGTTCTAGGAAACACTTCCAAATGCCGCTTCAGAAGGGCTGGACCCATCGACACCCACAGCACGGCCTGGGATTCCAATTCTCTGCATCATTTCCAGCATTTGATATTTTTTAACTTTTCAAATTTTGCCAACCTGAAGATGATAAATGAGTAGCTCATTTTAAAAAACCGCATTGTCTGATTGTTAATAAGGCCCAAAACATGAGTCATTCGCACCCCACAGCATTCTGCAAAGTGGGGGATATGTTTTTGCCAAGCACACACCACTTCATTTTGTTCATCTCTGTGTCTTTGAAGAAGGCACATTTTGGGAGACCGGGCTTGACTGTTTCTGCCAGTAGAGGGCACTGTCCCTCAGTGGCTCTCCACCAGTGTCATTGTGCACCGCGCGCCCCGCCCCTCCCCCCCCAAACATCTGGCAGGACCTGGAGACACGTTGTATGTTTACAGTATGGATTATCTACTGGCACCTAGAGGATAGAGACCAGGGATTTTGCTAAAACCCTACAATGCAGAGGTCTGCACCCCACAAACAAAGACTTGTCTGGCCCCAACAGAGCCAGGGTGTAGAAACCATCATGTGGATGAAATCCTAATGTTTGAATCTTTGAAAGAAAGACCATGACAATCTCTAGGATAATGAAGCTATTTTAGTATTATTTAAAATAAGAACCACCTTTAAACCGTATGAAGTGGGCAGTAGGGGAGAAGCACGCCTTCCTGAGAAGGGTCTTCTCAGGGGCAAAGGCAGCAAGGGTGGGTGGGCAGGAGGGAGTGCAGGCCTGGACGTCAGCGGTGCTTCCTCGGGGCGGGCTCTGCAGGTAGGAGAGGTGGCTCTGGGGCTTGGCAACTCCTGGCTGGAGTGGAGGGAGCTGGCCTGGCGGTCCGTGCCAGTGACTCAGGCAGGGGTAGGGCAGGGGTCAGCTGGGTAAAAGAAATGTGGGTTTGAGTGTTAGGAGGAGGTGGCTTTGGCTCTCAGGACTCAAGGGGGATGTCAGACTGCAAGAAGCCCAGGCCTGGGAGTGCTGATCCGCTCCCATCTCTCCAGCGAGGCTCTGTGACTGTGCCCTGGGTGGGTGGGGGTGGGGGGGCCTCACAGCAGGGTGGGCGGCAGGCAGGGAAGGCTCAGGCAGGGCTGCTGTCAGGCCGGGGCTCAGTGTCCTCTTCTCAGAGGCGCTTGCACCGGGAGCAGATGCTTCTCAGAGGCCCCGGCCTGGACACAAAGGCAGGGACCACTCCATTCCTCAACACGGGCTGGAAGGCCGATAGCCTGGGCTCGGGGCTCTCAGACCTCAGAGGCCCGTCGAGCCGCCTTTGTCCTTCCTCGCGTCGGCTGAGGGCCTTCAGCGCGGTCTCCTTGGCATAGGGTTCCGGGGACTCCTGGCTGGGCGGACACGTGGACAAGCTGCTTAGGCTTTAAACGGGGGCTGTACGGATGTCCACCAGGCTCTGCGTGTGGCAGGAGAGGCGGGCGTTCCACTGGGACCTCATCGTGAAACCGTTGCCATGGCCGGAAACCCCAGACCCGAGAAGGCGCGGAGGGGCGGCCCGCTGGGAAGGCGCCTCCGGGCCTGGGGCACCAAGGACCCGCGGACCGGGTAGTACTTCCAGCTGCGCAGGACGGCAGGGAGCGGCCTGCTGCGGAACCAGAGCCCGCGATCCTGGCGGCGGCGGCAGCGGCGGCGGCGGTAGCACAGGATTTGGCACCCGTCCCGGCCCATCGGGAGGCAGGTTCCGTGGGCGGCCCGGTCCATGGGAACCATGGGGACCGGCGCTTCCGGGTGTGGGCTGGCTGCATGGCCTTGGCCATGCCCAGGTACATACTCAGGTAGCTGGCCATGCTCACGGGTCAGCGGGGTCGGACCTTCGATGGGCTTTGGCTTCTGGGCGGCCCCGAAGTCTGTAGACGCGAAGCTTACGGCGCTGAAGTTTACGGTTCGTGGGGCGTCGGAACCTCTGGGCATGAGGTCCTGCGTGTGCCAGGCCGGGGCCTCGCGGACTCACTCGGGGCCTCACGGACCCACTCGGGGCCTCGCGGACTCACTCGGGGGCTCGCAGACCCACCCAGGGCCCTGTGGACTCACTCGGGGCCTCGCGGACGCACTTGGGGCCTCGCGGACGCACTTGGGGCCTCGCGGACCCGGGGCCTCGCGGGGCGCACCTGTGTTCTGAGCACAGGGGATCCTTCAGCTCCCACTGCTGGCCCAGGCGCTTGGCTCTGGGTGGCGGGGGAGCCCTCCACTTTTTGCCCTTGACATTTAAAGGGAGAAAATATAATAATTTGTACCAAAAATAATAATAATAATTTGTACCAGGCCCTGAAAATTGACTGAAGGGCACTCTCTTTCATTACTGTAAAAATGAACAAAATGCACTTGAATGCTCCTTTAAGGAAAAAGAGTGAATTTACTTGTATTTCTACAGAGGCTGTGTGTTTCTTCTAGAATGGTTGCTAATGTCACTTTTTGTAATTTTATTCTTAAGGACCTGGTGAAAGCCTTTCGGGACTTATTTTTTAGCTCCGACAACGTTGGTTTGTTGTGGATTCTCCTCTTATTTTCTGCGTTCATAGATTTCATACTTTCATATATAGATTGTCTCTAATCTGAACACTAATGCCATTTCTTTCTTGTCATTTCTACTGGTGATCCAGGTACACAGACTAGAGTGAGGCACATTTCCAATTTATAGTTGGAAGCAGGTACCCGCAAAAACAGTGTTCAAAGCCTGCTGGTAAATGTTACAGCACTTCAGTCTGGAGGTCTGTTGTTGGGCCGACCCCAGTTACTGGAGTAGGAGAGGGGTGGAAACAGTGGCCAACAGAGGAAGCAAGTCCTCGATCAACAGACTTGTCTGGTTCTGAGAGGTGGAAACCTGAATGAAGAGGACACTAAAAAGATCCTGATGAGGAAACACAAAAGGCTTTTGTGTCAGAGAGGCCAAGAGTTGAGGAAACAGGGATGCTGTCAGCTAACAGGTGATGAAGAATGAGATACGTAATGCCCTCTACTGAGCCATTCTGTTTTTTCTTTCTTTTTTGGTAGATTCCTTATTTTAGGAATGATCCCCAAGTCTATGATTTTGAAATAAAGGAAATTTCCTATATTATTTTCTTCTTAGTAGGACATTTCTTCACCTCTTAAGATGGTAATAACACCAGAGTGGAATGTCTAATGCAATTTGGTATTATTCGTTCATAATGTACTTTTTTTCTTCTCATCATCTGCAGAATTTCCCACGTCCTACTTTGCAATGTAACCCAGCGCGTGTCATTCTGGTTTGTGGTTACCGATCCTTCAAGGAATCACACCCTTCCTGCTGTTGAGGTACAGTCAGCCATAAGGTAATCACCGCTAAATATGCCTTCCACTGGTAAATCAAGTTATTAATTCAGCTGTTTTCTTAGATTTTGAAGACTTCTCTCTCTGGTTCCAAGTGATTTATTTATTAAGATGCCAAAGGCTTCATTTCGTTACTTTGGAATAGAGATTAGTATAGATCAGTGGTTCTCATCCAGGGGCAGTTTTGCCTCCAAGGAGACATTAGGCAATGTCTGGAGACATTGTTGTTGTACAGTGCTGGGGACGGAGTAGGCAGAAGTTAGGGACGCCAGTTAACATCCTCCTGTGCTCAGGATAGCACTTCACAACAAAGAACTATTCAACCCCAAATATCCATTGTGCTGTGGCTCAGAAGCCCTGGTTTAAACATTAGCTAAGAAGGTTTAGTACTGTCTTCTTTTGGCGAGAACACCTTGTATGGCACTATTGTGTGATGGTTCATCATATGCCTTCTCGAGCCCGAACGCTTACGTGTTTTTTGGTGGTTTTTTTTTAGGGGAGTATAGTTGCTTTACAATGTTGTGTTAGTTTCTACTGTACAGCAAAGTGAAAGTCTTTACCTTTAAAAGATAATTTTTTGAAAAAAAGTAAAAGCATGACTTTCATACAAATCAAAAATAAATGCTATCCAAGATTTTATTATCTTATTAGTTAATGAGGGAACTAGTAAGATGTTAAAACCAGTTTAAAGGAGACTTCAAGGCAGCATGCAAATGCAGGAATTGAAGAATGGTGATGTTTATTTATTAAAAGATACACCAGTCTATCCATTGGCAGTGCTCCACCAGACACAATTCACCTTGATTTTCTGTGGACAAGAATCATTTACATTGTATCAGTTTTCTCCAACTTACAGATATGCAAAATAACTCAAAAACAGTAAAAGGTGGAAATTGTCCAGAAAGGTAGACTTGCAGGACACTCAGTCATATTTTTCACCCATTTGAAGTTTTACCCATTTTTTCCTGACAGTTCCCCTCCTTCTCTCCTTGGGATTATAACAAACTTTCAGAACTGAAATGTATTCTTTTCTGCACAGAAGCAGAAGAAGCAGTTTGTTTTTATTTCAACTAATGTGCACTTTATGTGTGTCAAAACTTCAAATCCCACACATGATTGGTGTTGGGCAAAGGTATATTGGAAGAATGAGTTCACAGAATAAACTATTTCCTGAAAAAGAATGAGACAAAGTTCATTCTTCTTACAAAGGATTTATTTACAAGTTACTGAAATGCATATTTTTCTCGTTACCAAAGAGAAATGTCTAGTGAAAGAATTCATCTGCTCTTTGTAAAATATCAATGTTTAAGATAATGAGTGTATAATCAAATGCCAAGTGTTTTTGTGTGAATAATCATCTGTTTCCCTTGCTGAAGCAAAGGCATTGAGGCTCTATACCCATGGGAAATGATTTAACAAGGTTTTCTTTGTTTTGTTTTTTTAATAAATAAATAAATAAATTTATTTATTTTGGCTGCATTGGGTCTTCGTTGCTGTGTGCAGGCTTTCTCTAGTTGTGGCGAGCGGGGGCTGCTCTTCGTTGCGGTGAGTGGGCCTCTCATTGCGGTGGCTTCTCTTGTTGTGGAGCACGGGCTCTAGGCGCACAGGCTTCAGTAGTTGTGGCTCAAGGGCTCTAGAGCACAGGCTCAGTAGCTGTGACACACGGGCTTAGTTGCTCCACAGTATGTGGGATCATCCCAGACCAGGGCTCGAACCCGTGTCCCCTGCATTGGCAGGCGGTTTCTTAACCACTGCGCCACCAGGGAAGCCCTAACAAGAAGGTTTGAGCCAAATTGTTTCTGCACTTTTGCCAGTAAGAATACTGCTAAGAGCCACTACTTAGGGAGTAAGAATTAGGAATATTGTATTTTATGAGAAAAGGGATTTTATTCAAGACTTGTGATGAGGGAGGGCTACAAGGAAAATGAAGGCCCTGTGGTTAAACCAAGCTTCAGTTAATGTGAGGCGGAGGAGTGAGTGTTTAGGGTGAAGGTTGAAGATCTAGAGGAATATGTTCACAACAAAATGTCTGTTTCAAAGGCCCTAGTAAGAAGGGCTATTGAGGGGGTGAGGATGGCTAATAGAATGGGAATTTATGTCCGGGAATGGATAGGACTCATCAGAATTGTATGAAAATAAAGGAAACAGTACCAAGAGGGAAGGATAGACTGAAAAGAAAGGAGATAGTACCTAGAAGGCAGGTAGTAGGAATTTCAAGGCTGAAGAGCCTATGTGGTTGGGCAAAATAATGCTAGTTCCGCCTAATGCTTGCATAATATTTTCTGGTTCACAAGGCATGTTCTGATACGTCTGTGGCATTTAGTATCAGCACCAATCATTTGTGAGCTGTTATTATTATCCCTGCTTTATAAATGAGGAAATTGAGGCTCGGGGAGATTAATTGATTTGCTCAGGTCACCTAGAAAAATAAAGAGTGACGACTTGAACGCAGGCATGCTGCCAGCACATGCAGTGATTTTTTTTTTTCTCCCGGTCTGCTAGAGTATCCACACCTATGGAATTAGGCGAGGGGATGACAGACCAGTTTTAAGATGTCTGCTTTTGATCTGTTTTGAGGGCCTGGCCTTATTCAAGGCCAATCTTGGCTAGAAGATATCCATGGTGATTGACGCCTCTTGGGGATTTCAGTGGTAGGTGGAGATATAGTTTGTACTATACTAGAACCTCTTATCAGCCTGAGTGCTAACCGACCGGGTAGACAGAATGAGAATGCAGAGCAACTTTTCACTTTACTCTGTTATACCTTGGTAGTGGGGTTCGTTATTTTGTGGGAAGGTTTGTGTTACTGTGTTAGCAAAATTAGGTTACGAAAAAAGAAAACATTCGTAGTTTGATTAAAATTGCATGGAAATTATCCCCTGCTGCAGATTCCCTGGCTGGGATTCTCCTTCCCATTTATGAATAATCAGGCCTCCCCATAGATTTTCATTTGCTAAAGGAGGTCTTTCCTGATACCCTGGTGCTGGTCTGCAGAGATTCTCCAGCTTTTACTCTCAGGTTCAGGATCAGTAGTCACCAGCCACATGTGGCTCTCAAGCACTTGAAATGTAGTTAGTCCAAGATTAGATATGCTCTAAGTGTAAAGTACACACCAAATTTCAGTGACTGAGCACAAAATAAAATGTGAACCAACTTAAAATTGATTACATGTTGAAATTATATTTTCTTGGATATAGTGGGCAATATATATATATATTTTTTTAAATATTTATTTATTTGGCTGTGCTGGGTCTTAGTTGCGGCACAGGGGAGCTTTAGTTGTGGCATGTGGAATCTTTAGTTGTGGCATGTGAATTCTTAGTTGCGGTATGTGGGATCTAGTTCCCTGACCAGGGATCGAACCTGGGTTCCCTGCATTGGGAGCTCAGAGTCGTAACCACTGGACTTCCGGGGAAGTCCCAAAATATATGTTATTAAAATTAATTTTCCCTGTTACTATTTACTTTTTTTTTTAAACGCAGCTTCTAGAAAATTTGACATCACACGTAGGGTTCACGTTATATTCTGGTTTCAGTGCTACTCTGGAGGTTGTTGAAGTCAGCTTGCCTAGTGTGAATTCAGTAAAGGCCACACAGTTATCTCCAAGAAATCTCCTCATCTAATTTGCAAATTCCAGTTAGAAATTTAGTTTCAGTCAAATAAGTTTTTGCTACCAACCCCTACCTAACTGCCACCAACCCCTCCCTAAGTGCCACTACCACCAAAGATACAGATTTTCCCTGGGAAAAGTAATGCATTTACCTTCATATTTTTCTAGACTTTTGTACTCCTAAAGCACCATTTACTTTAGTCATATGGAACTACTTGCAGCTGACGCAACAAATCATACTACATACCATGTCTCCAATTCCTATGCTCACTGCACACTTTGGTCTAAAGAACTTCTACTTGTCCCTCAAAGCACAGCTCAAAAGTTGCCTTCTTAGGAAAGCAGCTGTGACATTTTACTATGGTGTACTTACCCCTCTGCTGTGCTCCCACTGTGCCCATATTTACCCCTTGCACTGTGATTGCACTGTGATTGCGGAGGGACTGATGGGCCACTCTTCTAGACTGTAAGCTCCTTGGGTATTTTTATTTCATTTTGTATCTCCAGCACCTAGCACAGGATCTGGTACTTAGTAAGTTTCCAGCAAATGTTTGTTGAATTGAATGAAAAAAAAGATCAAATTGATGGATTTGCAGCTGCTCCTGGCTTCGTGTTCTCTTTTCTGCTGCTGGTTTTGTTTTTTCTTCTCATATTTATCACCCACTTTTTGCATATTATCTTATCTTTTCAGGCTGTTGGTATTTATGTAAGGCACCTTAAATAGATTTCTGTCATTTTAATCTAGATGCTGCCTCTCAGGAAATAAAACATGGTGGGCAGAGCTCAAAGCTCAAGACTTCCAGTTACTTCTAGGACATTATCAACAGTGGAGGGCAGTAGTACATAGAGAAGCATCTTTCTGGCAACCAGCTCTGCCACTTATAGACAGAAAACCACAGCATGATTTGTCCTTATCAAACTGTCTGTTCAACCTGAAGTCTCCTGCTAGGGGGATGCTCTGTTTATAGAGATAGTTATAATCATGGGGAGATAGGGTTATACCTTCTGTTTCTAATGTTTCTTCTGTCTTGTTTCATTTGTTTTTAATCATCATTGTATTTTAGAATGAATAGGAACCGGATCAACAATGCCTTCTTTTTGAATGACCAGACTCTGGAATTTTTAAGAATTCCTGCCACTCTTGCACCACCTACTGACCCCTCTGTGCCCGTCTGGATTATTATATTTGGTGTAATGTTTTGCATCATCATAGTGGCAACCATGCTATTGATTTTGTCAGGAATCCGGCAACATAGAAGGTAAGATATTTAAAGGGAGTGATCTAAAGAACATTTTCTTGTTTACTCATGACTTGGAAAAACAAGAAGAGGATTTTTCCCCTAGATGAAGAAAATGTGTTATATCTGAAACTGAAAAAATTGGTGGTTTTTCAAAATATCACTTATGCTCTTGTTTTTGGAGACTTTTTGGAGTCCGTGTCCCTTAGTTAACTATGGGTCCTTCCATTACTATCTTTCTTTCTATTCTACACCATGTGAATGTTTTATATCTAGAGTTGGTTTTAATATCTGGGTTATGATTTTGTAAGCTGGATATACAGAGCTAAGCAGACTTTTTGGGTAGGCAGAGTTAATCTTTGCTAGTCATCCACCTCCAAAGACTAGTAGTTCCGTAGTCCTTTTCATGCCTCCTCACCTTGGCCTGCCTCTTCCAGTGCCTGCAGCCTCCACCTTGTACTACACACTTTTGCGATGTTTTATATTCCCTCCCTTTGATGGATGCTCTTCCCTCTAGTGCCTATGATTTTATATAGACCCGTGTTCTTCACAGTGGCCTTTGAATCAACTTCCTGCATCAGAATTGCCTGGAACACTTGTTTAAAATATAGGTTCCTTTGCCCTACCACAGACCCACTAAAGTCGATTCTCTGAAGGAGGTGCATTCTTTTAACTGAAGTTTAGTTGATGTACAATTGAAGAAAATATGTTTTAATGGATATCTAGGCTATTCTAATTCACTTAGTTTCAGAGCTTCCAAATTAAGTACTTACATTTAGATTCCCACTCCTGGAGTTCATTTAGCTGGATTCTGGGGCACATGCAAACTTTGCTGTCAAAATTATTGGTATTAGAGAATTTCAGACCAGTGGGAGAGTTATTTAGGTAGAGAGGAGACAAGATTTCTTAGCACAATGAAAGGAGAAAATAATTTTGTTTACAAGCACCTCTGATCCAGAGGGGAAGTGAAGAGAGTCCTTAACTCTTCAGTAGACACTCTGATGCTTCTAAACCTTCCCTTCTGATACCAAGGAAGAGGAATTCTGGTAAGTGGAATCACAGGCACACACATTGGTTTTCAAAAGGGTTGGTGCCCACACGGGACATGCAGGTTGTGTTTGGCCAAGTGTGTGTTTGACTAAATGTTTCTCCTGAGACTTTCTACTTTCCATATTGTTCACCCTGGTTATTAGCAGAAGGTAATCATTTTAAATTGGGGGCTTTATAATTTTTTTCACAAATGGTAAGTGAAATGCTATGGAATAAATGTGATTTACGTGTAGTGCCCAAATTAAGCTCAAATATTAAGATCAAGTTGTACTTGCTTGCTTTTCTTGCTCTTGGCATGACACATAATGCTGAGAGGCTTGGTACAAATTATTAATCTGTTTTGTTTTGTTGTTCAGAATATTAAGAAATATTCTCTTGTAGTATTTGAATACCTATGTTTAATAGTTTTAAGTTTTATATTAATCCTGAAATGCTAGGATTCTATGGTTTCCAACAACTGTAACCTTTGTGAATTCACGCCATCTCCTTGGTTCCCCATTTCCTCACTAGTACAATATGGTGAAGGAGGTAGAAGAATGGGCTCTGGAGATAGACTGCTTGGATTCAAAGTATTTATTGCCTAGACTCTGCTCTCATATGTAATCCATTAACTGTATGGATATCAGGAAATACAGGCAATGAGTCAGGGAAACCAAGCTCAAGAGGATATGGTTTGTGGTGCTCGAGTCAAGTTGGTTAAATTTTTCTTTACTGTCTGTGCATAGATAACTTTGCTCAAGTGACAGTGAGGTATATTAGAAAGAATTAATTTGCTGGGATCAAAAGAGTTAATAGAGTTCTTGAAGTAGTGCCTGGCACTACTGCTGTTAGCTGTTACTGTTATTTTATTATCCTGCCAGTTGCTGGTCTTTCAGCTCGTTAGTGCTGGGATCAGCTATCTCTTCCTTCTGAGCAGATTCTGCAGTAATATAATAACTGAGTGTGTAGCATCATAATCTGTTGCCCGGGAGAAGGGAGGCTGTTGTCACAACCTTGCCTTCACAAATTTAGTTCCTGTTCAAACCAGGAAACAGATGGACAAATCTCCTGTGTCAACCTGGAGAGCATCAGTAATTAGCAAATAGAGTCAGGACAGTTATGACAATCTTCTGAAGAGAAATTGATTTGTTGGGTTTTCCATTTGATACGGAAAAAATCTGGTGGGTTTTTCTTGGGCAAAGTATTGCTTCAAAGGTGGGGAGAGGGTGCAGTTCGAAGTGGGGAGAGCCCTGATCATTGTGATGAAAGCGTTTTCTAATTGTGGGAAAAAATGGGAGTTGCCCCTGAAAGCCTTTAGTGGTGAGGAAGACAAAGATTTGTTCAAGAATCCAATTCATACATTAGGTAATAATGAACATAGTTTGTGTGATACAAAATCTTAAACCTAGAAGACGAGGAGGGACCACAGGGTCATCTGAATCACCATTCTGCTTCTGCAGAGAAGAGTGCCAGTGTCCTCTAAGACATGTGCATCTTTATACTTACTACTGAAGAAATTTCTCAAGTAAAGCTTTAACTATTCTGGTAGCTGTGTCAATGACAGCATTCCACTGACTGTTCAGAACCGCTGGGTGGAAAGTATGCAGTCACTGGTGGCCCAAACTAGGTGAACTCAAATACTAGTTATACCCTTTAGGTGAGTGACCTTGGTTGTGTCATGTAATTTCTGTGGGTCTGTTTCTCCATCTGTTATAGGGAGATAATGTCTCACAGGACTGAAATGAGGATTGGGTGAAAAAATGTGTATAAAATACCTAGGTTATAGTATGTACTAAATAAACAGTAATTAGTATTATCCAAGATGAGCTTAACCCATTTATGTGATTAAGGGATGCTGGAAAAAGATCTCTTTTCCATCCAGATATTGCCACCATACTGCAGAAGATTTTCCAGTTCAATGGCTTATTGCTTGAGATTTTATTAGTTAACAAACACCTATTTTATTTTTTTCATAAATATTTTATTTTATTTGACCATGGAAGTTTATCAGTATATATTTGACTATGTCCTCAACCAATATAACTACAAATGAGGTCCAGCAATGCCATTCCAACCGCATGATTTTAAAAAATTTATCCTGACATGGTGCCTAGACATTTTCTCCCACAAATTAGCCCCACTCCTAAGGATCAAGCAAGGTTGGAGATGGTCTTTGGAGAATATGGTCTTGACCATGGGCTCAAATCTCAGGTAGAGTTGGTTTTTTTTTTTTTTTTTTTACCATCTTCATTGGAGTATAATTGCTTTACAATGGTTTGTTAGTTTCTGCTTTATAACAAAGTGAATCAGTTATACATATATTCCCATATCTTTTCCCTCTTGTATCTCCGTCCCTCCCACCCTCCCTATCCCACCCCTCCAGGTGGTCACGAACCACCTAGCTGATCTCCCTGTGCTATGCGGCTGCTTCCCACTAGCTATCTATTTTACGTTTGGTAGTGTATATATGTCCATGCCTCTCTCTCACTTTGGCACAGCTTACCCTTCCCCCTCCCCATATCCTCAAGTCCATGCTCTAGTAGGTCTGTGTCTTTATTCCCGTCTTACCCCTAGGTTCTTCATGACCTTTTTTTTCCCCTTAGATTCCATATATATGTGTTAGCATACAGTTTACGTTTTTCTCTTTCTGACTTACTTCACTCTGTATGACAGACTCTAGGTCCATCCACCTCACTACAAATAACTCAATTTCGTTTCTTTTTATGGCTGAGTAATATTCCATTGTATATATGTGCCACATCTTCTTTATCCATTTATCTGTTGATGGACATTTAGGTTGCTTCCATGTCCTGGCTATTGTAAATAGAGCTGCAATGAACATTTTGGTACATGACTCTTTTTGAATTATGGTTTTCTCAGGGTATATGCCCAATAGTGGGATAGCTGGGTCATATGGTAGTTCTATTTGTAGTTTTATAAGGAACCTCCATACTGTTCTCCATAGTGGCTGTATCAATTTACATTCCCACCAGCAGTGCAAGAGGGTTCCCTTTTCTCCACACCCTCTCCAGCATTTATTGTTTCTAGATTTTTTGATGATGGCCATTCTGACCAGTGTGAGATGATATCTCACTGTAGTTTTGACTTGCATTTCTCTAATGATTAATGATGTTGAGCATTCTTTCATGTGTCTGTTGGCAGTCTGTATATCTTCTTTGGAGAAATCTCTATTTAGGTCTTCTGCCCAGTTTTGGATTGGGTTGTTTGTTATTGAGCTGCATGAGCTGCTTGTAAATTTTGGAGATTAATCCTTTGTCAGTTGCTTCATTGGCAAATATTTTCTCCCATTCTGAGGGTTGTCTTTTGGTCTTGTTTATGGTTTCCTTTGCTGTGCAAAAGCTTTTAAGTTTCATTAGGTCCCATTTTTTTTTATTCATTCAAAATCAAATCTTTATTAAGTCTCCATTGCATCAGAAGTCTTTCCCACTCTTCATTTCTTTTTTTTAACACCTTTATTGGAATATAATTGCTTTACAATGGTGTGTTAGTTTCTGCTTTATAACAAAGCAAATCATTTATACATATACACATGTTCCCATATCTCTTCCCTCCTGCGTCTCCCTCCCTCCCACCCTCCCTATCCCACCCCACTAGGCAGTCACAAACCACCTAGCTGATCTCCCTGTACTACGCGGCTGCTTCCCACTAGCTATCCACTTTACGCTTGGTAGTGTATATATGTCCATGCCACTCTCTCACCTCATCACAGCCTCCCCTCCCCCTCCCCATATCCTCAAGTCCATGCTCTAGTAGGTCTGTGTCTTTATTCCCGTCTCACCCCTAGGTTCTTTATGACCTTTTTTTTTTCTTAGATTCCATATATATGTGTTAGCATACAGTTTACGTTTTTCTCTTTCTGACTTACTTCACTCTGTATGACAGACTCTAGGTCCATCCACCTCACCATAAATAACTCAATTTCGTTTCTTTTTATGGCTGAGTAATATTCCATTGTATATATGTGCCACATCTTCTTTATCCATTCATCTGTTGATGGACACTTAGGTTGCTTCCATGTCCTGGCTATTGTAAATAGAGCTGCAATGAACATTTTGGTACATGACTCTTTTTGAATTATGGTTTTCTCAGGGTATATGCCCAGTAGTGGGATTGCTGGGTCGTATGGTAGTTCTATTTGTAGATTTTTAAGAAACCTCCATACTGTTCTGCATAGTGGCTCTATCAATTTACATTCCCACCAACAGTGAAAGTGTTCCCTTTTCTCCACACCCTCTCCAGCATTTATTGTTTCTAGATTTTTTGATGATGGCCATTCTGACCAGTGTGAGATGATATCTCACTGTAGTTTTGATTTGCATTTCTCTAATGATTAATGATATTGAGCATTCTTTCATGTGTCTGTTGGCAATCTGTATATCTTCTTTGGAGAAATCTCTATTTAGGTCTTCGGCCCAGTTTTGGATTGGGTTGTTTGTTTTTTTGTTATTGAGCTGCATGAGCTGCTTGTAAATTTTGGAGATTAATCCTTTGTCAGTTGCTTCGTTTCCAAATATTTTCTCCCATTCTGAGGGTTGTCTTTTCGTCTTGTTTATGGTTTCCTTTGCTGTGCAAAAGGTTTGAAGTTTCATTAGGTGCCATTTGTTTATTTTTGTTTTTATTTCCATTCCTCTAGGAAGTGGGTCAAAAAGGATCTTGCTGTGATTTATGTCATACACTGTTCTGCCTATGTTTTCCTCTAAGAGTTTGATAGTGTCTGACCTTACACTTAGGTCTTTAATCCATTTTGAGTTTATTTTTGTGTATGGTGTTAGGGAGTATTCTAATTCATACTTTTACATGTACCTGTCCAGTTTTCCCAGCACCACTTATCGAAGAGACTGTCTTTTCTCCACTGTATGTTCTTGCCTCCTTTATCAAAGATAAGGTGACCATATGTGCATGGGTTTATCTCTGGGCTTTCTATCCTGTTCCATTGATCTATATTTCTGTTTTTGTGCCAGTACCATACTGTCTTGTTTACTGTAGCTTTGTAGTATAGTCTGAATTCAGGGAGCCTGATTCCTCAAGCTCCATTTTTCGTTCTCAAGATTGCTTGACTCTTCGGGGTCTTTTGTGTTTCCATACAAATTGTGAAATATTTTGTTCTAGTTCTGTGAAAAATGCCAGCGGTAGTTTGATAGGGATTGCATTGAATCTGTAAATTGCTTTGGGTAGTAGAGTCATTTTCACAATGTTGATTCTTCCAATCCAAGAATATGGTGTATCTCTCCATCGATTTGTATCATCTTTAATTTCTTTCATCAGTGTCTTATAATTTTCTGCATACAGGTCTTTTGTCTCCTTAGGTAGGTTTATTCCTAAATATTTTATTCTTTTTGTTGCAATGGTAAATGGGAGTGTTTTCTTAATTTCACTTTCAGATTTTTCATCATTAGTGTATGAGAATGCCAGAGATTTCTGTGCATTAATTTCGTATCCTGCTACTTTACCAAATTCGTTGATTAGCGCTAGTAGTTTTCTAGTAGCATCTTTAGGATTCTCTATGTATAGTATCATGTCATCTGCAAACAGTGACAGCTTTACTTCTTCTTTTCTGATTTGGATTCCTTTTATTTCTTTTTCTTCTTTGACTGCTGTGACTAGAACTTCCAAAACTATGTTGAATAAGAGTGGTGAGAAAAAAAAAAAAGAGTGGTGAGAGTGGTCAACCTTGTCTTGTTCCTGATCTTAGTGGAAATGGTTTCAGTTTTTCACCATTGACGACGATATTGGCTGCAAGTTTGTCATATATGGCCGTTATTATGTTGAGGAAAGTTCCCTCTATGCCTACTTTCTGGAGCGTTTTTATCATAAATGGGTGTTGAATTTTGTCAAAAGCTTTCTCTGCATCTATTGAGATGATCATATGGTTTTTCTCCTTCAATTTGTTAATATGGTGTATCACGTTGATTGATTTGCGTTTATTGAAGAATCCTTGCATTCCTGGAATAAACCCCACTGGATCGTGGTGTATGATCTTTTTAATGTACTGTTGGATTCTGTTTGCTAGTATTTTGTTGAGGATTTTTGCATCTATGTTCATCAGTGATAATTGGCCTGTCGTTTTCTTTCTTTGTGACATCTTTGTCTGGTTTTGGTATCAGGGTGATGGTGGCCTCGTAGAATGAGTTTGGGAGTGTTCCTCCCTCTGCTGTATTTTGGAAGACTTTGAGAAGGATAGGTCAAACACCTATTTTAAAAGGCAAGTGATCTTATTAGGCCTGCTGTTTACTATAATAGTGGTGGACTGACTAATGAGTTCTCTCTAAAAAAAAAAATCCCCTGATTTGTAGCATTTGCTGACTTCCTATCCAGTCTGAAATTTCTGAGTGTTTGAGTCACCTCTAGCAAGCCTGTACCAGCCAGTTTCAACACGCCATTACAACTGCCGCCTCTTTGTGAAATAATTCGAGGAGGTTGCTTCTCTATTACTATCTAGTTGAGAACAGCAGTTTGCAGAATTGAGAGATTTGTTGCAGGAAAAAAGTTGGAAAAGTGATTTTTTTTTTTCTTTTGGGGAATAATTAGGGAGTTGGGTATGTGGGAAGACAACCAAGATGAACTGCATATACTTGACAGTGGTGTCTGTACTAGATCTGTGTCTAGCCCCAGCCTGGAAGTGGATATTTTAGCTCTCTGGTCAGCTTTACGGTAATGGTGATGATGGTGATGGTGATAGTGATCACTGTAATGGTGGGGGTGATGTGATAATGCTAATGGTGGTGAAGGCGATGGTGTGATGTGTGTTTTAGTTGAAGGAGCACTGGATCAGTACTCCTGGTTTCGGGTTCCAGTCTCATGCCCTGGCATTTTTTAGCTGAATGACCTTGATCCAGTCATATATGGAAAATGAGGATAATATTTTCTTAAATAGTTATGATGATGGGAAGCCAAAATTGGAGAATACACACAAGTGCTTCATACACTGGGGAGTGCTATATCAATGTAAAGAAGCATCATCATCAAAAAGCAGTTACAAAGTGCTAATTCTATGTAACCTGGCACCTTGTGCTATAAAAGAAGAGTCACAGACACAGCACAATTTCAGACTTGTATGTATATAGTAGAATTGATTCATGACTCCTGCATATAAATAGACTGTTATAATGTTATTGTCTTAGGAAGGGATCTTTTTTTTTTTTTTTTTTTTAAACATCTTTATTGGGGTATAATTGCTTTACAATGGTGTGTTAGTTTCTGCTTTACAACAAAGTGAATCAGCTATACATATACATATGTTCCCATATGTCTTCCCTCTTGCGTCTCCCTCCCTCCCACTCTCCCCATCCCACCCTTCCAGGCTGTCACAAAGCACCGAGCTAATATCCCTGTGCCTTGCGGCTGCTTCCCCCCAGCTATCTACCTTACTACGTTTGTTAGTGTGTATATGTCCATGACTCTCTCGCCCTGTCAAAACTCACCCTTCCCCCTCCCCATATCCTTAAGTCCGTTCTCCAGTAGGTCTGCGTCTTTATTCCTATCTTACCCCTAGGTTCTTCATGACATTTTTTTCCCTTAAATTCCATATATATGTGTTAGCATACGGTATTTGTCTTTTTCTTTCTGACTTACTTCACTCTGTATGACAGATTCTAGGTCTATCCATCTCATTACAAATAGCTCAATTTCATTTCTTTTTAAGGCTGAGTAATATTCCATTGTGTATATGTGCCACATCTTCTTTATCCATTCATCCGATGATGGGCGCTTAGGTTGTTTCCATGTCCTGGCTATTGTAAATAGAGCTGCAATGAACATTTTGGTACATGACTCTCTTTGAATTTTGGTTTTCTCAGGGTATATGCCAAGTAGTGGGATTGCTGGGTCATATGGTAATTCTATTTGTAGTTTTTTAAGGAACCTCCATACTGTTCTCCACAGTGGCTGAACCAATTCACATTCCCACCAGCAGTGCAAGAGTGTCCCCTTTTCTCCACACCCTCTCCAGCATTTATTGTTTCTTGATTTTTTGATGATGGCCATTCTGACTGGTGTGAGATGATATCTCATTGTAGTTTTGATTTGCATTTCTCTAATGATTAATGATGTTGAGCATTCTTTCATGTGTTTGTTGGCATTCCGTATATCTTCTTTGGAGAAATGTCTATTTAGGTCTTCTGCCCATTTTTGGATGGGGTTGTTTGTTTTTTTGATATTGAGCTGCATGAGCTGCTTGTAAATTTTGGAGATTAATCCTTTGTCAGTTGCTTCATTTGCAAATGTTTTCTCCCATTCTGAGGGTTGTCTTTTGGTCTTGGTTATGGTTTCCTTTGCTGTGCAAAAGCTTTGAAGTTTCATTAGGTCCCATTTGTTTATTTTTGTTTTTATTTCCATTACTCTAGGAGGTGGGTCAGAAAGGATCTTGCTGTGATTTATGTCATAGAGTGTTCTTCCTATGTTTTCTTCTAAGAGTTTGATAGTTTCTGGCCTTACATTTAGGTCTTTAATCCATTTTGAGCTTATTTTTGTGTATGGAGTTAGGGAGTGATCTAATCTCATACTTTTACATGTACCTGTCCAGTTTTCCCAGCACCATTTATTGAAGAGGCTGTCCTTTCTCCACTGTACATTCCTGCCTCCTTTATCAAAGATAAGGTGTCCATATGTGCGTGGGTTTATCTCTGGGCTTTCTATCCTGTTCCACTGATCTATCTTTCTGTTTTTGTGCCAGTATTAGGAAGGGATCTTAAACAATGATCTGAATCCATCTCTCCAGAAGCCAAGGCCCAGAGAGGTAAAAATATCTTATTCCTTTATTGACCATCCATTATGTGATAGGAGCTCTAGAATGTATCATGGAAGAGACGTACATAGATAACATGGGTGGTCTTTGCCTATAAGGAGATGATAATCTTGTAGTTGTAACAAAGCCAGGTCAAGGACTCAGGACATTGAACCCTAGCTAATGCTAGCAGTTGAGCAGAGTCACTAGTGAATTCACTTGGTTTATTTCTGGTTATATTTCTGTTCCCATAAGGTCAATAGTAAAGGGAAGTGCATTTGGATTTCTATGAATTTTTTCACACAAAGGGCTGGGGCTCAGCCAATATTTTCATATACTGAAACTTCACTTTCTTATAGAGTCTCAATTAAGTGAATAAATTGTCTTGAAAATAGAAATGTAAATGAAATCAGAAATGTTAGAGCTAATAATTGTTTTACTTTGCTGTTCTTAAATGTACACCCTCAATAGGAGTCAAATATGTGGGCTTCGCTGGTGGCGCAGTGGTTGAGAGTCCGCCTGCCGATGCAGGGGACACGGGTTCGTGCCCCGGTCCGGGAAGATCCCACATGCCGTGGAGCGGCTGGGCCCGTGAGCCATGGCCGCTGAGCCTGCGCGTCCAGAGCCTGTGCTCCGCAACGGGAGAGGCCACAACAGTGAGAAGCCCGCGTACCGCAAAAAAAAAAAAAAAAAAAAAGTGTTTTGAGAGAAGCCTGGGGAGATGAAATACAGTTCTAGGTCTGCTCCTTTCACCAGTCTCATTCCATTATGAAAGACAAGTTGCTCTACATATTTGAGTCTCAGGTCCTGCATTTGAAAAACAGGGATAATAATAAAATCTACATAGTATTGCAATAGGAATTATGTGAGATGATGTGTACACAGCACTTAGTCTGCCGTGTAATAGATACTAATTCTTACTGTTTTGCCATCACATCACCAGTCTCACTGTGCTGCAACGCCCACTAAAATCGTTCCAGCAGTGCTGCCATTTCCCCAGGACTCATCCATGCTGATTATGACGACAGTCCCAGTTCCCCAGTAATTAACTCTGTCCTGTTTTGGAATCATATTTGTCTGTCCTTTGTTGTTTGTCTGGCTGTTCTTGGGCCTTGGCTTTTCAGCCCTATCTTGTTTGAAGGGAGACAAAAATACTGTTTCTGCTTTTACCTGCCCTGATCCTCAACACCCCCTAGCTACGTGGGCCACCCGATACAGGCAGACCTCACTTTAGTGTGCTTCGCAGATACTGTGTTTTTTACAGATTGAAGCTTTGTGGCAACCCTGCGTTGAGCAAGTCTGTCAGCACCACTTTTCCAACAGCATTGGCTCACTTTGTGTCTCTGCGTCACATTTTGGTAATTCTTGCAATATTCCAAACATTTTCATTATTATTATATTTGTTATGGTGATCTGTGATCTTTGATGTAACTATTGGAATTGGGGGGGGCGGTCCACAGACCACGCGCACATAAGATGGCAAACTTAATGATGAATATTGAGTGTTCTGACTGCTCCACCAATAGGATGTTCCCCATCTCTCTCCCTCTCCTCCAGCCTCCCTATTCCCTGAGACACAACAGTATTGAAATCAGGCCAGTTAATAACCCTACAGTGTCTTCTGAGTGTTCAAGTGAAAGGAAGAGTCACATGTCTCTCACTTTAAATCAAAAGCTAGAAATGATTAAGCTTAGCGAGGAAGGCATGTTGAAAGCTGAGACAGGCTGAAAGCTGGGCCTCTTACATCAAACAGTTAGTCAAGTTGTGAGCGCAAGGGAAAAGTTCTTGAAGGAAATAAAAAGTGCTAATTCAGTGAGCACACAAATGGTAAGAAAGTGAAACAGCTTTATTGCTGATGTGGAGAAAGTTTCAGTGGTCTGGATAGAAGATCAAACCAGCCACAACATTCCCTTAAACCAAAGCCTAATCCAGGCAAAGCCCTGATTCTATTCAGTGTTATGAAGGCTGAGAGAGGTGAGGAAGCTGCAGAAGAAAAGTCTGAAGCCAGCAGAGGCTGGTTCATGAGGTTTGCGGAAAGAAGCCGTCTCCATAACATCAAAAGTGCCAGGTGACGAAGCAAGTGCTGATGGAGAAGCTGCAGCAAGTTACCCAGAGGATCTAGCTGAGATAATTCATGATGGTAGCTACACTAAACAACAGATTTTCAATGTAGATGAAACAGCCTTCTATTGGAAGAAGATACCCCCCAGGACTTCCATAGCTAGAGAAGAGAAGTCAATGCCTGGCTTCAAAGCTTCAAAGCACAGGCTGACTCTCTTGTTAGGGGCTAATGCACCTGGTGACTAAAAGTTGAAGCCAGTGCTCGTTTACCATTGTGAAAATCCCAGGGCCCTTAGAAATTATGCTAAATCTACTCTACATGCGCTCTATAAATGGAATAACGAAGCCTGGATGACAGCACATCTGTTTACAACATGGTTCACTGGATATTTTAAGCCCACTGTTGAGGCCTACTGCTCAGAAAAAGATTCCTTTTAAAATATTACTGCCCATTGACAATGCACCTAGTCACTCAAGAGCTCTGATGGAGATGTATAAGAAGATTAATGTTGTTTTCATGCCTGCTAACACAACATCCATTCCTCAGCCCGTGGATCAAGGAGTAATTTAGACTTTCAAGTCGTATTATTTAAGAAATACACTTCATAAAGCTACAGCTACCATAGATAGTGATTCCTGTCGTGGATCTGGGCAGAGTCAGTCAAAAACCTTCTGGAAAGGATTCACCATTGTAGATGCCATTAAGAACATTCATGATTCATAGGAAGGGGTCCAAATATCAACATTCACAGGAGTTAGGAAGAAGTTGATTCCAATCATCACGGATGACTCTGAGGGGTTCAAGGCTTAAGTGGAGGAAGCAGCTGCAGATGTGGTGGAAAAAGCAAGAAAACTAGAACTAGAAGTGGAGCCTGAAGATGTGACTGAATCGTTACAATCCCATGAGAAAACCTTGACAAATGAGGAGTTGCTTCTTATGGACGAGCCAAAAAAGTGGTTTCTTGAGATGGAATCTACTCCTAGTGAAGATGCTGCGAAGATGGTCGAAATGACACCCAGGGATTTAAAATATGACATTAACTTAGTTGATAAAGCAGCGGCAGGGTTTGAGAGGATTGACTCCAATTTTGAAAGAAGTTCTCCTGTGGGCAAAATGCTATCAAACAGCATTGCATGTTACATACAGAGAAATCATTCATGAAAGGGGGTCAGTCGATGCAGCAAACATCACTTTTGTCTAATTTTAAGTAATTGCCACACCCACCCAGCCTTCAGCCACCACCCTGGTCAGCAGCCATCGACGTCAAGGCAAGACCCTCCACTAACAGAAAGGTTCCAATTCGCTGAAGGCTTAGATGATGGTTAGCATTTTTTATCTCCAAAATATTTTTAAATTAAGGTATGTACTGTGATTTTTTTTTTAGACATAATGCTGTTGCACATTTAATAGACTACAGTGTAGTGTGGCTCGCTTTATTGCAGTTGAACCAAACCTGCTGTATCTCCAAGGTATGCCTGTACTTTTTTGGTCCCCTCTTTTGCCCATCTTCTCTCTGGATTTATGAGAAATAGCCACACTAAGGCTTCTAAGAGCTAGTTTCAGGTGTTTTAGTCACGGGGTTTTTTTTGTTTTGTTTTGTTTTTAATCCTCTTCCTGAACCACCTGACATGCAGGAACAGCGGAAGTCATTAACACTCATTTTTATTTTTCAGGAAAAAGAATTCATGTTTTTAGCAGAACATCAAATCAGAATGATCCAGAAAGATAGTTAAGTTTTATTATACTTAGAGCAATGTGCAGGCAGTGGCTGAGTTTATTACAGGACACACTATGAAATGTGACAAAGGGCTGTATTACTGTTAGATAACCTTTGAACTTCTTATCATGTCCACCAGCCAGCAAGTTACTGACACTGCAGTTTGTGAAGCCTGGCAGTGCCAAGACTGTGAACAACTAGATCTAAGGTCACAAAAAAATAACATGTACCTAATTTGTCATGGACACGGCTCTCGTTTTGATAAATTTCCACAGCGATTTTGCTCAGAATCTTTTTGATTAAGAAATCCTTCTTGTAAAGAAGAGAAACTTGTCCTCATCCATCTGCATCTTCCTTTTTTGTTCTTCCCCATTCCTTGTGATGCCTGGTGGATTATTTTTCCTTTGTGGTTGGCGGGGGGAGGGGAGGCAGGATTTCTTGTCATGATCTGCAAGTGTCCAGCTCTCTGCAATTTTTCTTCTAATTCTGTAAAAACATTTTTTTTAACTGAAGAAACTGGCAAATGAACACTGGCAACCATTACTTCTAAGACTGCTGTTGCATTGCCACCTACTTCAGAAAGCTCCATCCACAAGGATTTTTGTAATATGAGTTTCATAGTTACATACACAAATTTCAGGGTAAAACTTGACTGTCAGAAACCTGTTTATTTCTATGGAGAATTATTATTCACTCCAAGCTCAACGAGGAGTGACTTGGGGAGAAATTGCGTGAGCTAGGCATTTTTTTTTTCTTTTTTTTTTTTGAGCTAGGCATTTTTGATGATAATTTATAAATATACATTTGTCGCTAGGGTGTCATTCTTACTGAAACATCACTCTCTTTTATAATCCATGAAAAGGAGGGGAGGATGAGTGAAATTTGGAGTTTTTCTTTTTTATTGAGCCCTTTCTTTTCACTTTAGGACAAGAACTGTATCCCTTCCAACACATAGTAGGCACTCAACATAGTTATTGAATGAATGTTGGATACTATGAATGGAAGTGATGTGTTCGATGGTTATAGAATGTCAGTTGTCTTTGCTTTCTGGACGACGTGGAAAGTGACGAGATACCCCTGTCTACAGGAGGAGGGGCCAAAGAATTCTAGTCCTCTGATAGGTGATTTCACCTGGCTGGAGGACCTTCTCATCACAGGAAATTGTATGCCTACTCCAACTGGCACTGATCGTTGACCGCTGATGCTTGGAATGGACAGTGCAGTATCTTCACCCTGAGGAAGGGAAAACACAGCAGCCTGTCCTTACCTAGGTCTCTGGGACTACAACCCACCGACTTCCACTCCTAGCGTTGGGCCTGTAGTGATACATTTTGACATTTGACAGTGGCATGCACAATGGCAAAATACTTTCAAGTGATGACAGTGGGATCTACAGTATTGAAATGCTACTTTACTTTTCTTTATAAACTCCACCTATTTGAAATTATCTAATAAACCATCAGTGAAGCCTGGCAAAATCTGTACTCACTCCTAATTCTTAAGGTGTGAAAATGAGTACTTTCCTCCATCCATTTGAAAAAATATTCAAGAAATATCACGTGTACATTCCCTTCCTTCCTTCCTCCCTTCCTCCGTCCCTTCCTCCCTTCTTCCCTTCCTTCCCTCTTTCTTTCTCTTTCTTCTGATAGATCCCATTCAAAATCTACCTTGGGCTGCTGTCTGAGTAACTTTGCCTACAGCATTAGTCCATCCATTCTTCCATCCAGTTGTTTGTTCCATCACCCAACTACCGTCCAATCATCCATCCACCCATTCATCCATCCATCTATTAATTCACCATCCAGCCAACCAGTCATTGATCTACGTTCATTGATCCATCCATTTATCTGTCTAACTAGCTCGCCAGCTACTCATGTGTCTGTCCATCCAACTCTAAGCACATTAGTTGAGTGCCTACTCTAGGCTGTCAGCTGTTTTACAAAATATCTTTTAATTTGGAGTTGTCTGATTAGTTCTTCCTGAGAAATTCAGGTCAAAACAATTTGGTGATGGTGTAGGGCAGGAACACAGGACACAGAATTTTATTTTAAAAAATATATATCTTCTCGGTGCATCACGTCCAGAGGCACTTGTCAGTTTGTCTCGGTGATATTCACCAAATTTCTCCCTTTACAAAAAACAGATGTCTCTTTATAATTAGTACATTGCTTGCAGGGGTGTTACACTGAGACCCTGTGAGTATGCTATTCCTTAGTCATCTCCCACTCAGTGGCTTAGTATCCATTGAGGAGCCTCATCAGAACCAATTATAATTATTTGGTGATTTTCTGTTCTGCTGCACCTGCTATATGGCTTGTCATTCTTTTGTAAACAAGAGCTCGCTCTTTCCTCTGCCTTCCTCCACCATACTCTTTAAAGCGCTTTGAAATGAGCTCTCATGGAGGACTAATAGGGACCTCTACCTTGATCATCTTTGGGGCAGCTTCACCACCTCCTCACCCACTAGAAATTCACGAAGTTTCTAAGGGACTTCCATAGCGGTGGAAGTCCATCCTGGTCACCACAGCAATGTCCACCATCCCAGCCATGCGGTCCACTCAGGTCTGCCTCTTTGAAGTTTCTACAGATTTCTGGAACAAGAGAATCTTTGACAAGTCCGGGAGCCTCATGCCTAACATCATGCCTCCATGGTGCCCCAACATCTAACTTGTGATAATCCTGAGGGAAGCTCTTCTGCCCTCTGATTGCCTAGAGGTACTCACATCTCTTCTCTCCCCCACCTCTATGATATCAAGCACAACTGGCTCAGTGTCTTGGCCTTTCACAAAGGACAGGAAGAATGTTTGAATTCAAGGCTACATTTTCCCACACTCCAGGGAAAGATTAAGGATCTGGTTACCACTTGGATTGGGGTAGCAGGGTCTTTAAAGGGTCTGAGCATGAACAACTTAAAAATTTACCTGTTAAATGGAGTTTTTTGGAATGACCTGGGATTATAGCTATGAGTTGTAATTAGTAAAATGTGTTCGGAGTTCCAAAAACCTGACTTAACAAACGAATACAACTGTTTTGTAATGAGTAGAGCCAAGGAATGATACCTGCAGTTTACAATGGTTACATCCTTTCTACAAAGTAATGTGAGTTTGCTTCTCGGTATCTCATTTCAACCTGATTTTTACCTAACATTTGCAGACCATTAATTTGTCAAATCTTGTGAGAGGAATTTATTACTTTTTTAAATTCAATTTTTGTGAAGTTCTCCTAGAGCTAAAATTTTTAACTTGCCAATTTACCATATGTTTTCCTCACATTCCTTCATGCAGTTTGTGTGTGTGAATGTACATATGTACATGTGTGTGTATACAAACATTCATTCATACAAATATATGTATTCATTCATATACATATATATAATCCATGCAGACTTCTGATCTTGATAGCATCTTTTCACCTCATCAACTCTTTATGATCTTTGAAATTTACTTGAAAATACACAATGTCATCTATTTTCCCCATCATTCTAGGGTTCCTCTTCCCTTTCCTGATCTCCATGTTTGTACAGAAGACCATCCTTTCTCTTCCTAGATCCCAATCATTCTTTTTATGTGCATTTAGGAAGAACAGAGGACCTTCTGAAATGGAAGACACTGAAGATAAATGGGAAAACACAGTCAAAATTGAAAACGGCATCCCCTGCGATCCCCTGGACATGAAGGGAGGGCACGTTAATGATGCCTTTGTGACAGAGGATGAGCGGCTCACCCCACTCTGAAGCGCTGCTGTTTTCTTTCCCTGAAACTCAACACTTGTTTCTGTGCAACTGCTGAACATCACAATTCATTGAGGGAAGATTATATATTTTGTGTCACCATTCTTCTTTTGTAAGAAATTTTGAATGTGCATGCAATTGAAAGGCAATGAATTATACCCATGAAGACCGTTGGAATAATAAGCTGATGACTATCCAGAATATTCTAAAATATTTCTCTGACGGCACAATGTGTAAGTGCAGGCATGTGGCATTTGTAGTTACTGATTTTAAAATGCATTAGTATTTAAGCGTTTCCAGCAATAAGGTCAGGCCAGTATATATATATCACACTTTAAAGACCTAAGAAAAAATACTTTTCCAGTGGAGAATGCCTATAATATGGTGTCCAAATCATTAAAAATGGATCCTTTTTGAATATCATTTATATCACTCTGTATATGACAAGATAAGCAAGAAGAACAAGTAATTACTGTAAATGGGTTGGATAAAAATGGGCGTGTTGATATACAAGGTGGAATTTGATCCTGTTATCATACCAACAGTTGCTTATATATATTTTCTGACTATCAGTCTCTAATAGGGCATCTGTATTCATTGATTATTTCTGCCGTTTGTAGAAGTACAATCTATTCTAACTTAATAAAGTGCTAATCATCTCTTTTAAAGTGACTGATTGTAGTCTGCAATTTATTTCCACACGGTGGAACATAGTAAGCCTTATTTTTATGTTATGTTTAATCTGCTCTCCAGTCCTAGAAATGAATTATTTTTGTTGTGTGTATCCCTGCTTGAAGACTGTAGTTTTTAGACTTGATTTTACTTTCAGGTAGGCCATGTATCATTCTAAATTCTAATAATAATTATTATACATGTATTAATAGAAGGAACATATGCAGCTCAATCTCCCACTGCTATCACCCATAGTTGGTGTTCCGGCAGTAGTCTCTAACTCACTTCCCCGCCTCCAGTGGATACAAACTCTAAGAGGGGTAGTGGAATGCAGAAGGTTTATTGGGGAGTGCTCTCAGGAGATATACCTGTAAGAAGTGAGGAAGGCACGTGTGGTAGACACTAAGGTGTCTGTCATCTCCTGATGTTCACGCCTTCATGTAACCCTCTCTCCGTGAGTGCGGAGGGGACCTATGACTTGCTTCTAATGAATAGAATACAGCAAAGCTGGTGAGATGTCACTCCTGCAGTTAATTTTTTTTTTTTTTTTGCGGTACACGGGCTTCTCACTGTTGTGACCTCTCCCGTTGTGGAGCACAGGCTCCGGACACGCAGGCTCAGTGGCCACAGCTCACGGGCGTAACTGCTCCGCGGCATGTGGGATCTTCCCGGACCGGGGCATGAACCCATGTACCCTGCATCGGCAGGCGGACTCTCAACCACTGCGCCACCAGGGAAGCCCCCTGTAGTTAATTTATATGATATCTGAGTCTGTCTTGCTAGCATACTTGTTCCAGAGACTCTCCTTGCTGGCTTGATTAAGTAAGTGGGCATGTTGGGAAAGCACAAATGAAACTGTGAGCAGGTTCTAGGAATTGCTGGTGGCCTCTCAGCACCAAAGATAGCCTCCAGCCAATAGCCAGCAAGAAGCTGGGATCCTCAGTCCTACAACCACAACAAGGAAATGAATTCTGTCAACAACTGAAGTGAGTTTGGAAGTGGATTTTTCCAAAGTCACATCTCTAGATGAGAATGTAGTCTGGCCAACACTTTGATTGCAGCCTGAGCAGAGGATCCAGTTGAGCTGTGCCCAGACTCCTGACCCATGGACGTTGTGAGATCATAAATGTGTGCTTTTTAGGCCACTAAGTTTGTGCTAAAGCATTATGCAGCCATAAGAAACTAACAGAGTAGGATTAAGCAGAGGGAGAAGTAACCGGAAACATGGTTACAACGGAGGCCTCAATCAATCCCTCAGGGATCTTAGGAGCTGAGGTTGTCCCTGATTGAGATAATGTGGCTGGGCCTTTGTATCTCTCCATTAGCCAGTTACAGTCATGGGTGCTCTCTGGGAAAGGATCTGCCCTTGGAAAGGGCAGTTCCCTGTGGCTGAGGGCAATTCCCACTGAAGGACGCAGCCATGAACCTTCAAAATCCATTATTTTCAGAAGCAGGGGATGGGTATGTGGGCCCTAAAGAGGGGGCCTGGGTGGACCCCCAGAATATCCACGACACCTTCGCAAGTTATTTGGCTGCAATGTAGGTTGAATGAATATCCAAAGTGCAAACCTGCTTCTGTTGGTTCCTCACATAAAAGCTTTTAAAAATGGTTTCTTATTCTCTTTAGGATAAAGCCAGACTCCTTAACACGGGGCCTGCTGCGGTTTGACCCCCACCTTCTTCTCTAACTTCATCTCTCACACTTCTCCCCTTCTGTTTCTGTCTGTCTCTCTCTCATCCAATCCTAATAGATCTCTCACTTCCAGGCCTTTGAACAAGCTGTTGCCTCTGCCTGGAACACTCTGCCCCATCTTCCAGCCACTCTTCCAGCTTGTCCTAGAGTTTCTCTCGCTTAAATCTCTCATCCTCCTAGAGGTCTTTCGTGGGCCTCCAGGCTAAGTGCTCCTAGACTGCCCAGATAATGATACTCATCTTGTACTAGAATTATATTACACTTAAATGTGCTTTTGTAGATAAAGGAGACCACAAAGGCAAGAGTGCCTGGGGCCCACATAAGTCTTCTAATACAACCTTGTCTCCATAAAGGTTTTCATAACTCACTTCATTTTCTTCCCACCTCTAACCAGATAGAATTAACCACTGCTTTGTAACCTCACCATATCTACACATCTTTTCAGTTATAACCATCACAATATTTTATTTTGACTATTTGTTTATATACCTTCACACTAAATGTAATATTCTAAGAGGCAGTGTTCAAGTCACTTAGCCTTGTCTTCCTATTTCCTTCCCTTTCTGTCTTCATTCTTTCTTTCCTTTATAACGGTGAGCAAAATCGAAAACAGTCGCTGCCCTCATGGAGCTGAAAGTCTACGTAGTCAGAACTCAATAAATGTGTGCTAATAAACAAGCAAATGAGATGGTGGCTGTCACAAGGCCATAGTCTTATACCTTCTGGGAGCAAAGCCTGGCCCCTCTCTGTACGTGGAGGAGCTTGAATTGGTGGCTGCAAATTTTTTGACTTGGGCACCATTTTGACTTGGGAACTATGCACTCTTTTTTTTTTTTTTTTTTTTTATAAATTTATTTATTTATTTATTTTTGGCTGTGTTGGGTCTTCGTTTCTGTGCGAGGGCTTTCTCTAGTTGCAGCGAGTGGGGGCCACTCTTCATCACGGTGCGCAGGCCTCTCACTGTCATGGCCTCTCTTGTTGCGGAGCACAGGCTCCAGACGTGCAGGCTCAGTAGTTGTGGCTCACAGGCCCAGTTGCTCCGCGGCATGTGGGATCTTCCCAGACCAGGGCTCGAACCCGTGTCCCCTGCATTGGCAGGCAGATTCTCAACCACTGCGCCACCAGGGAAGCCCCTATGCACTCTTTAACGTTATTAGGGCTTCCTTATTTTTAGGAGAGGAATGAGATTTCAGTTGGTTTACTAAAGAACCATTTTCTATCTTACATCCTCTTGAGTTGTGTACTCCATAATACGGTGGCCTTGCATATAGAATTGGTGAAACATCATCTGAATTCCATCAGTGTGCACTAGCGGACACCATCCAAGACATGCATTCTCAAGAGGGTGGAAATTGTTCTTGGTGGGGAGAAAAAAATGTCAGTATTACAATGGTTTATAATCCTCCAAAGGACCACAGTACGTTAACAGATGAAAAGTGTATCTATGGTATTAAAATGTCCTGGGTGAGCTATTAGGAGAAGATGTCTGAAAAGTCTCAATAATGGGGAAAAAAATTGAGAAACACCGATCCTAGATAAGCTTCTTATTTTGAAGGCATGGGATGGACCAATTTGATCATTAGATCATTTTCTTCACTGTTTATCCTGAAGGGGAGGGGATCTGTTCCATTGGCAAAGATCTGCTCCACTAAATATCCTTGTTGAGGAAGTTTTCCATGCTAGCAGAGATGCGCTGTAAACTTGACAGTCAATATAACAGCAAAATAGAGCTTATGTCTCCTGCCCACTGGCTTTGACAAACACTCTGGGTAATTAGAGGGCAGTCAATCATCAACCATACCTTTCATTTTAAAAATAATGATCCTGTAATGTCCCACAAGGGAACACATTGTGAGGTGATATGTACTGGAAATAAAATGCTGTAAAGCGAGTGGAAATATAGCTGTCACTCCAGTCTCCAAGTCCTTAGCAAAAACTGTGATGAAACTGGAAAGACAGAAGCATCTGAAAACCAAGTCACTGCAGAAACAATGAGCTGGGATGGTGATATCTGGACTTGTTTCACAGAAGAAATGTAAATGCAGGTAGATTTTGGGTTTGGGGGTGTAGTTTCATCTACCGTGTTTTCCACAAGGACTAACCAATACAAAACATCACTATATAAAAGAATGCAGTGAACTGTTGCATTTAGAGTGATACAGGATCAGATTCCAGATATTAGTATCACCGAGTGAAGTATGTGCATTTATCATCCCTGGATAAGGAACAAGGAATAGGACAGAACACAGGTGAAGAACCAGAAAGAATATAAAATCCCTCAAAGTCCAAATTCCCAGTCCTTACTTCAAAGTTATGGAGCCCCTTAACATAGTATTTTATTTCCCACTTTACATCTTGTTTTGTTTCATAAAAAATATTGCATGTCTAGTTACCTCAATTACACAAGCAAATGCATGGAAGTTTTTCCTTCTTTCCTACTTTCATTTGGCCCTTCTTTCCTCCCTCCCTCCCTCTCTCTCTCCCTCCCTCCCTCTCTTTCTCCCTCCCTCCCTCCCTCCCTCCCTTCCTTCCTTCCTTCTTGCCTGAAGAATTTATTGAGTGGAGGCACTCTGTGTAAGATAAGATGCTAGGTTCAGGAAATATAAACAGAGAGATAATTTCCTAGAAGGGACCTGTTCATAATTTATAACGAGATTCAGTTTATTACCAAGAATACCATTCTGTTTTAGGAAATTTTGGTTTGAATGAATGAATAATTTCTAGTTGTTATTTATTGAGTTATTTTGCCCTTTATTTTCACAGCACTGGTTGAAAATGGATTTTATATTAGTTATGGGCAGAGACTATGAGCCAGTTTATAAAGCACAGCGTTAGTCTCTTCTCTATTATAACACATTAGGGGCAGTAGTAGGATGCAAATAGTTGGTACAGGTCTTTATCATGGTACTGGGCAGTAGGGGAGAGTTTGGCCAGTAAAGAAATGACAACTGTGTCCCTAGAAGTAATTTTTCCATAGTTACTCTTTGATATTGCTTATATTTTTTGAAAATTAGTGAACATATGACAATAATATGGGCGTGGGGTGTTGGGTGAAGGGAGAGATTTCATCAGATGTAGAGAAAGTGATCCTAGGTTGGTTGGTTGGTTTGTTTTTTCCCAAGTGTCTGATGTCTTTTGGCCCAATCTGAAAGTAGGTTCCCAGAACAACAGAGCTAGGTCATATCCAAGACCATCAGAAAGGGCAGAACAAGAGGACCTGGGCCTGGTGTAGAACAAAAGTGAGCACTAGCCACCATGGACAGGCAGGCCTAGAAGGTGCCATTGTCAGGTGCCTTGCTGCAGTAAACAAGTGGCCCCTTTTGCACAACTTAGCAAAAGTTCAATTAAGACTCGTGTTAATCACTCCTGGATTCCATTTGTCCTCCTCCACTGTAATTAGTGAACAGTGAATCAGGGTGGCAATATTCAGTTTGTATCAGGGTAGCCTTTTTTTTTTTTTTTGTACGCTGGGCCTCTCACTGTTGTGGCCTCTCCCGTTGCGGAGCACAGGCTCCGGACGCGCAGGCTCAGCGGCCATGGCTCATGGGCCCAGCCGCTCCGCGGCATGTGGGATCTTCCCGGACCGGGGCACGAACCCGCGTCCCCTGCATCGGCAGGCGGACTCTCAACCACTGCGCCACCAGGGAAGCTCCAGGGTAGCATTTGAAAACTTAGGAGGTGGAACCAGATCAAATTGCTGCTATGCAATCATTTTTGACCTACAGAAATGGCAATTTCCTATACTTCAAGCTGTTAGTTCACTAGTCAATTCTTTGGAATTTAGGAAAGATGTTCCCCATGTAAATATGTCATCTGTGGCAAGCCTTCAGGCCAGTTCACAGGAGCATATTAACCCATAATGTAGCTGAAATGTTGTATATTTATGATGTACAGTATTAGAAGACAAACTGTTATAATGCCAGTGATTTAATGGAAACAAACAACAAAAAAAGAAGACTAATAAGAGCCATCTTTGATTATATTTTATTATCAGTGCTTGAGGAGAAGCAGGTTTTAATGGAACAATAAGGAAGTGCATGGAACTAGTGAAAGGAATTTAACTCTGAGGACCTTTAAAGGATGTTGATCCTGGCTAATTAAAAGTTAGGTCTCTATTTACTGTCTTGGCTTCACCAATATCCACTTGCTCCCTAACTCTTTGCATTCTGGGTTCCATTCCCATAACCCTGAAGAAACTGCTCCCTCAAAGGTCACTAGGGAATCGCTGGTTGCCAAGGTCACGGCATCTTGGTCCTCACCCTCCTGAATCTTTTTGACTCACTTGACAGTGTAGGGCGCTCTGCCCCCCTCTTTGATACACTCTTCCTTCTTGACTTTTCTGTGATATGATCCTATCCTTTTACTCATCCCCTCTCTCTAATCATTCTCCAAGAAGCCAGAGAAGAAGTTGAAAGGGAAAGAAAGACACGGGTGAAAAATTAAGAGATTTTGTGTAAAGTGTAGTTGAGCTGTCAGTAGTGAAAGAAAAGAGAGTTGCCTCTTGTGCATAATGAAGGTCATGGAGAAAATGCCTGGGCCTGAAGGTTCTCTCTGCTGACCACCAACAGGTTGGTTGCTCTTCAGAGAAGCCTTGGAGTAAGAGGTAAAAGGTGCGTAGTAGTCATTGTATGTTAAATAATTAGTGCCTCACACAGTGGTGGAGAGCACCAAGGCTAGGGGAATACACATCCACAATCTGCAACTCCAAAATCCAAAACTTTGAAAACCATTTGGCAGCAAGCCTGGCCCAGATGTGATACTCTTTATGATCTTTACTGTACTCAGTGGTCTTTATTTATTGTACTTATTGAATGCAGAAATATTCAACTGTTTACTGATAGGATGCTGCCCCAGATCTCACAGGGTGAAGATTAATAATACATGGTATATGCACAGTAATACCGCTGTATCGCCTGAGTTCTAATCCTAACACCACCATTTACTAAGTGGGTGGCCCCAGGTGAGTAGGGCTTCATAAACGCGGAGAGGAAGCAATCCGGTGAAATAACTTATTTCCGTTTGATGTAAATAGACTAGCTTTAAAAAGGAACTAATACTTGCCCTATTTGTCCAAAGTGTTGTTGCGAGAACAGAATGAAATAAAGAATAAACACAGCCAAATTAATGAAGAAAGTGTGCACTGTGAGTGAAATTTTTCTTTGTTAAAATTGATAGTGAAACTTCTCAACTTGAGGCCATAAAGAGGAATAAGGATTTATTTAAGGAAAATATTTTACTGTATGAATAATTCATAACTACAATGGCTTAATCTCAGAAGTAGATAACCTACCCATCTAGGAAGACACAGCTACACATAGATGAAGTATCTATTTGAATTTTCAACCCAAAGAAATTAAAAAAAAACAAAAACAAACCTACAAAACTCCACTAGTGTAATTGCAAATAAAAAACTTCCAAGTCCGTACACATTGCTTCTAACTACCACGATGCCTTCATTTTTCCCTAGAGGATATAATTCTATATAATCCCTGAAGAGACAGAGAGACAGATTGAGACAGAGAGAGAGGGAAACTTGTGGTAACTCAGCTAATCATCCCAGTATTAACTTCAGTTCAGTTAGGTAATGATGATTATGTTTTTAAATAATTACTCTTTTTTTTTGACTATCATCATTGAACCAGTTGACATTTGTTGAATCAACTGGCCTCCCAATCAACTGAGTTAAAAATTATACCTGACTGGATGGGCAAGCTGTTTTGTTGAATTAACTACTTAATATGGTAGAACTTTGTGCATCCAGTCAAATTCTACTGATACTTAGACTCTCCTATATTGAGGATTGGTGCCTGTGACTTGTCTGCCAGGTATGTGGGGATGAGTCACCCGTCCTATTTCTTCATTAGTTAGGACACTTACAAGCAAAGACTCAAAGGTCCCTGGGAGGACAGGGCCACAAGACAGCAGTAGAAAAATTTCATATGATAAGCGTTTTGGCTTTTTTTTTTTAATTTTACTTGAATTTTATATTTTCATTTTTTATTTTTTTATTATTTTTTAACATCTTTATTGGAGTATAATTACTTTACAATGTTGTGTTAGTTTCTGCTGTAGAGCAAAGTGAATCAGCTATACGTATACATATATCCCCATATCCCCTCCCTCTTGTGTCTCCCTTCCGCCCTCGATATCCCACCCCTCTAGGTGGGCACAAAGCACCGAGCTGATCTCCCTGTGCTATGCAGCTGCTTCCCACTAGCTATTTTACATTTGGCAATGCCACTCTCTCATTTCATCCCAGCTTACCTTTCCTCCTCCCCATGTCCTCAAGTCTATTCTCTACATCTGCGTCTTTATTCCTGTCCTGCCCCTACGTACTTCATAACCTTTTTTTTTTCTTAGATTCCATATATGTGTGTTAGCATATTTGTCTTTCTCTTTCTGACGTACTTCACTCTGTATGACAGACTCTAGGTCCATCCACCTAACTACAAATAACTCAATTTCATTTCTTTTTATGGCTGAGTAATATTTTATTGTATATATGTACCACATCTTCTTTATCCATTCATCTGTCGATGGACACTTAGGTTGCTGCCATGTCCTGGCTATTGTAAATAGAGCTGCAATGAACATTGTGGTACATGTCTCTTCTTCAGTTATGGTTTTCTCAGGGTATATGCCCAGTAGTGGGATTGCTGGGTCATATGGTAGTTCTATTTGTAGTTTTTTAAGGAACCTCCATACTTTACTCCATAGTAGCTGTATCAATTTACATTCCCACCAACAGTGAAAGAGTGTTCCCTTTTCTCCACACCCTCTCCAGCATTTATTGTTTGTAGATTTTTTGATGATGGCCCTTCTGACCGGTGTGATGTGATACCTCATTGTAGTTTTGATTTGCGTTTCTCTAATGATTAGTGATGTTGGGCATCCTTTCATGTGTTTGTTGGCAATCTGTATATCTTCTTTGGAGAAATGTCTATTTAGGTCTTCTGTCCATTTTGGGATTGGGTTGTTTGTTTTTTTGATATTGAGCTGCATGAGCTGCTTGTATATTTTGGGGATTAATCCTTTGTCAGTTGCTTCATTTGCAAATATTTTCTTCCATTCTGAGGGTTGTCTTTTGGTCTTGTTTATGGTTTCCTTTGCTGTGCAGAAGCTTTGAAGTTTCATTAGGTGCCATTTGTTTATTTTTGTTTTTATTTCCATTTCTCTAGGAGGTGGGTCAAAAAGGATCTTGCTGTGATTTATGTCATACACTGTTCTGCCTATGTTTTCCTCTAAGAGTTTTATAGTGTCTGACCTTACACTTAGGTCTTTAATCCATTTTGAGTTAAGTTTTGTGTATGGTGTTAGGGAGTGTTCTAATTTCATTCTTTTACATGTAGCTGTCCAGTTTTCCCAGCACCACTTATTGAAGAAGACTCTCTTTTCTCCATTGTATATTCTTACCTCCTTTATCAAAGATAAGGTGACCATATGTGCGTGGGTTGATCTCTGGGCTTTCTATCCTGTTCCATTGATCTATATTTCTGTTTTTGTGCCAGTACCATACTGTCTTGATTACTGTACCTTTGTAGTATAGTCTTCTCTTTCTCAAGATTGGCTATTCGGGGTCTTTTGTGTTTCCATACAAATTGTGAATTTTTTTGTTCTAGTTCTGTGAAAAGTGCCGTTGGTAGTTTGATAGGGATTGCATTGAATATGTAAATTGCTTTGGGTAGTATAGTCATTTTCACAATGTTGATTCTTCCAATCCAAGAACATGGTATATCTCACCATCTGTTTGTATCATCTTTAATTTCTTTCATCAATGTCTTATAGTTTTCTGCGTGCAGGTCTTTTGTCTCCTTAGGTAGGTTTATTCCTAGGTATTGTATTCTTTTTGTTGCAGTGGTAAATGGGAGTGTTTCCTTAATTTCTCTTTCAGATTTTCCATCTTTAGTGTATAGAAATGCAAGAGATTTCTGTGCATTAATTTCGTATCCTGCTACTTTACCAAATTCATTGATTAACTCTAGTAGTTTTCTGGTAGCATCCTTAGGATTCTCTACATATAGTATGTCACCTGCAAGCAGTGACAGTTTTACTTCTTCTTTTCTGATTTGGATTCCTTTTATTTCTTTTTCTTCTCTGATTGCTGTCGCTAAAACTTCCAAAACTATGTTGAACAATAGTGGTAAGAGTGGGCAACCTTGTCTTGTTCCTGATCTTAGAGGATATGGTTTCAGTTTTTCACCATTGAGAGCGATGTTGGCTGTTGGTTTGTCATATATGGCCTTTATTGTGTTGAGGTAAGTTCCCTCCATGCCTACTTTCTGGAGGGTTTTTATCATAAATGGGTGTTGAATTTTGTTGAAAGCTTTTTCTGCATCTAATGAGAGTATCATATGGTTTTTATCCTTCAGTTTGTCAATATGGTGTATCACATTGATTGATTTGCATATATTAAAGAATCCTTGCATTCCTGGGATAAACCCCACTTGATAATGGTGTGTGATCCTTTTAATGTACTGCTGGATTCTGTTTGCTAGTATTTTGTTGAGGATTTTTGCATCTATGTTCATATTGGCCTGTCGTTTTCTTTTTTTGTGACATCTTTGTCTGGTTTTGGTGTCAGGGTGATGGTGGCCTCGTAGAATGAGTTTGGGAATGTTCCTCCCTCTGCTACATTTTGGAAGAGTTTGAGAAGGATAGGTGCTAACTCTTCTCTAAATGTTTGATGGAATTTGCCTGTGAAGCCGTCTGGTCCTGGGCTTTTGTTTGTTGGAAGATTTTTAATCACAGTTTCAATTTCAGTGCTTGTGATTGGTTTGTTTATATTTTCTATTTCTTCCTGGTTCAGTCTCAGAAGGTTGTGCTTTTCTAAGAATTTGTCCATTTTTTCCAGGTTGTCCATTTTATTGGCATAGAGTAGCTTGTAGTAATCTCTCATGATCTTTTGTACTTCTACAGTGTTAGTTGTTACTTCTCCATTTTCATTTCTAATTCTGTTGATTTGAGTCTTCTCCCTTTTTATCTTGATGAGTCTGGCTAATGGTTTATCAGTTTTGTTTATCTTCTCAAAGAACGAGCTTTTAGTTTTATTGATCTTTGCTATCGTTTTCTTCATTTCTTTTTCATATATTTCTGATCTGATCTTTATGATTTCTTTCCTTCTGCTAACTTTGGGGGTTTTTTTTTTTTGTTGTTCTTCTTCTTTCTCTAATTGTTTCAGGTGTAAGGTTAGGTTGTTTATTTGAGATGTTTCTTGTTTCTTGAGGTAGGATTGTATTGCTCTAAACTTCCCTCTTAGAACTGCTTTTGCTGCATACCATAGGTTTTGTGTCCTTGTGTTTTCATTGTCATTTGTTTCTAGGTATTTTTTAATTTCCTCTTTGATTTCTTCAGTGATCTCTTGGTTATTTAGTAGTGTATTGTTTAGCCTCCATGTGTTTGTATTTTTTACATTTTTTCCTGTAATTGATATCTAGTCTCATAGTGTTGTGGTCAGAAAAGCTACTTGATACGATTTCAGTTTTCTTAAATTTACCAAGGCTTGATTTGTGATCCAAGATATGATCTATCCTGTTCCTTGAGCACTTGAGAAGAAAGTGTATTCTGTTGTTTTTTGTTGGAATGTCCTATAAATATCAAGTCCATCTTGTTTAATGTGTCATTTAAAGCTGGTGTTTCCTTATTTATTTTCATTTTGGATGATCTGTCCATTGGTGAAATTGGGGTGTTAAAGTCCCCTACTATGATTGTGTTACTGTTGATTTCCCCTTGTATGGCTGTTAGCATTTGCCTTATGTATTGAGGCGCTCCTATGTTGGGTGCAGAAATATTTACAATTGTTATATCTTCTTCTTGAATTGATCCCTTGATCATTATGTAGTATCCTTCTTTGTCTCTTCTAATAGTCTTTATTTTAAAGTCTATTTTGTCTGTTATGAGAATTGATACTCCACCCATCAGAATTTTTCAGTCCCTTTCTTTTTCTCTTCTTCTTCTTGGACCCCCTATAATTTGAATGTTGGTGTGTTTAATGTTGTCCCAGAGGTCTCTGAGACTGTTCTCAATTCTTTTCATGCTTTTTTCTTTATTCTGCTCTGCAGTAGTTATTGCCACTATTTTATCTTCCAGGTCGCTTATCCGTTCTTCTGCCTCAGTTATTCTGCTATTGACTCCTTCTAGAGAATTTTTAATTTCATTTATTGTGTTGTTCATCATTGTTTGTTTGCTCTTTAGTTCTTCTAGGTCCTTGTTAAACGTGTCTTGTATTTTCTCCATTCTATTTCCAAGATTTTGGATCATCTTTACTGTCATTACTGTGAATTCTTTTTCAGGTAGACTGCCTATTTCCTCTTCATTTGTTTCATCTGGTGGGTTTTTACCTTGCTCGTTCATCTGCTGTGTGTTTCTCTATCTTCTCATTTTGCTTAACTTTCTGTGTTTGGGGTCTCCTTTTTGCAGGCTTTAGGTTCGTAGTTCCCGTTGTTTTTGGTGCCTGCCCCCAGTGGGTAAGGTTGGTTCAGTGGGCTGTGTAGGCTTCCTGATGGAGGGTACTGGTGCCTGTGTTCTGGTAGGTGGGGCTGGATCTTGTCTTTCTGGTGGGCAGGTCCACGTCTGGTGGTGTGTTTTGGGGTGTCTGTGACCTTATTATGATTCTAGGCAGCCTCTCTGCTAATGGGTGGGGTTGTGTTCCTGTCTTGCTAGTTGTTTGGCGTAGGGTGTCCAGCACTGAAGCTTGCTGGTCATTGAGTTGAGCTGGATCTTAGCATTGAGACAGAGATCTCTAGGAGAGTTCTCGCCGATTGATATTACATGGGGCCGGGAGGTCTCTGTGGTCCAATGTCCTGAACTCGCCTTTCCTATGTCAGAGGTTCAGGCCTGACACCCGGCCGGAACACCAAGACCCTGTCAGTCACACAGCTCAGAAGAAAAGGGAGAATAAAAGAAAGAAAGAAAAATAAAATAAAATAAAGTTATTAAAACTTTAAAAAATTATTAATATAAAAAATTTCAAAAGGGGAAAAAAAGAAGAGAGCAACCCAACCAATAAAAAAATCCACCAATTATAACAAGTGCTAAAAACTATACTAAGATAAACATAAAAATCAGAAATTAGTCAGTTGCATACAGCAAATCCCACGTCTGCGGTTGCCTAAAGTCCACTGCCTCAATTTTCAGATGGTTCGTTTTCTATTCAGGTATTCCACCGATGCACGGTACCTAAGTTGATTGTGGGGATTTAATCCACTACTCCTGAGGCTGCACAGAGAAATTTCCCTTTCTCGTCTTTGTTTGCACGGCTCCCGGCTCCCGGGCTCAGCTTTGGATGTGGCCCCGCCTCTGCGTGAAGGTCGCCTGAGGGCGTCTGTTCTTCGCTCAGATAGGACGGGCTTAAAGGAGCCGCTGATTTGGGGGCTCTGGCTCTCTCAGGCCCGGGGGGAGGGAGGGGCACGGAGTGCGGGGTGAGCCTGCGGCGGCAGAGGCCGGCGTGACGTTGCAGCAGCCTGAGGCGCGCCGTGCGTTCTCCCAGGGAAGTTGTCCCTGGATCCCGGGACCCTGGCAGTGGCGGGCTGCACAGGCTCCCGGGAGGGGACGTGTGGATAGTGACCTGTGCTCGCACACAGGCTTCTTGGCGGCGGCAGCAGCAGCCTTAGCGTCTCATGCCGTCTCTGGGGTCCGCGCTGATAGACGCAGCTCGCACCCATCTCTGGAGCTCATTCAGGCAGTGCTCTGAATCCCCTCTCCTCGCGCACCAGGAAACAATGGTCTCTTGCCTCTTCGGCAGTTCCAGACTTTTCCCCGGACTCCCTCCCGGCTAGCCGTGGCGCACTAGCCCCCTTCAGGCTGTGTTCACGCCGCCACCCCAGTCCTCTCCCTGCGCTCCGACCTCCTCCGAAGCCCGAGCCTCAGCTCCCAGCCCTGCCCGCCCTGGCGGGTGAGCAGACAAGCCTCTCGCGCTGGTGAGTGCCGGTCGGCGCCGATCCTCTGTGTGGGAATCTCCCCGCTTTGCCCCCCGCACCCCTGTGGCTGTGCTCTCCTCCGCGGCTCCGAAGCTTACCCCCTCCGCCACCCACAGTACCCACCCACGAAGGGGTTCTCTAGTGTGTGGAAACCTTTCCTCCTTCACAGCTCCCTCCCACTGGTGCAGGTCCCGTCCCTATTCTTTTGTCTCTGTTTATTCTTTTTTCTTTTTCCCTGCCCAGGTAGGTGGGGAGTTTCTTGCCTTTTGGGAGGTCTGAGGTCTTCTGCCAGTGTTCAGTGGGTGTTCTGTAGGAGTTGTTCGACATATAGATGTATTTCTGATGTATTTGTGGGGAGGAAGGTGATCTCCACGTCTTACTCCTCCGCCATCTGGAAGGTCTTCCACCTTTTGACTTTTATTTAGCACAATTCCAGGTAATCTAACGTACTTTCTGAGGACCTAAAGAAAATTTAAACCTATGAATGCAAGAACTAAAATCTGCTTGCTCAAAAGCAACGGAGGCTTGCCAATGTTAATATCTTTGCCATCATTCCAAGGGTGACTGAAGCTCATATTAAATGCTCATCATATATTATAGTGTTTGTCTGCTAGGTTATCATCTGCTTAGCTATAAAGGTTCATTTTAGTAGTACAGTGATTGCCGAAAGCCTCAGGTTACAGTTTCAAATATCGTGCTTTGACACAGCACATTCCAATAGATCGGGGGGGTGGGGGGAAAGCCATTTATAAAACCTCCCCAAGGATTATACAGGAGTCCTTTGGGGGAGAATTGAGGGTGTGGGGGGCTAGAAATCAGGGTACCTGGCAATTTTTCTCATAGTTTTATAGTTCGTTTTTACTTTGTGTTGCGAGTCCAGATAGATGCCTTAAATATCCCTTTCACCACCTCCCTGTCAGACCTATGTTTCTTTCCAGATAGATAGGTTATCTTAGTTAAGATTTAGTCATTGTAGATATGAATATCCGTATTGTAAAATAGTTTCCCTAAATCAGTCTTTTTTCCTTCTCTTTGTGGACTCAAGTTGAATAGTTTCAATAGCACTTTTTCTAAAGAATATAAAAGTTTTATTCACAAGGTCCATTTTATTCATGAATTTTTATTGCTTCTCATTATTTATTTTATTCAAAAGCAAGTATTACTAATCTGACTTAACAGAAGAAGAAACAGCTGAGCGAATTTAAATATCTTACCTGAAATCATGCAGCCTTTAAAGATGTTCACATGTTGTTAGAGGGTTTGGAGCACCTGATTCCTTTAGTTACCATATTTTAACTATACTGTTCTACGTTTAGCTTATTTCCGTTTAAAAAGGACTTTGTCATCAACTCCTCTTCCTGGAATGACTTGAAACATGTCATCAGTGCCATGCCAGCCGTGTCCTCAATGGAGGAGAAGAGCTGGGGTTGGGGTGCCTGAAACCCCATGACTGGCTAATGTGCAGGGTGGTTGCCAGGATTATTCTTGGTCCAAACCAAATACAGTACCATGGGCAGTGGCATAGAGAGAAATCAGAATCTTAAACAGATTGAATGTGTTTCACAGCTGGAAAATTTTTAAAATAAGGATTATATCTTTGCTTCAGCATTTGTATAGCTCTTCGGATCATTGTTGGCCATTCCTGTGCTATGCTTGATTTAGGTCATTTGCTATTTATACTTGGCTTGGGGGTAATGAAAGGCATATTTTAGTGGCTCTGGTAAAACTGCAATCAGAACTGCAACTTTCCTCATCCTATATTGAGTCAGATTTAAATGGAGGAAGAAAACCCTGACATATCCTGTTAAAATGGAAAGTCAGGGAATTCCCTGGTGGTCCAGTGGTTAGGACTCCACACTCTCACTGCCAAGGGCTCAGGTTCAGTCCCTGGTCAGGGAACTAAAATTCCACAAGCCACACAGCACAGCCAAAAAAACCCAATAAACAAAAAACCCTGAAATAAACAAAACAAAAATAAAAACAAATGGAAAGTCAAACCATGATATCATTCCTTTACTTAAGCCTCTCCTCTCTACCCATCTCTTTCTAGGTAGAACCCAACCTCTCTAAATGGTGATGGGGCCCTACACGATCTGCCTTCGGTTCCTGTACACCTCCTGCTACTTTTTTATTATAAACATTATCATGCATAAAGAAAGGTGGAGGAGTAGTATAATGAACACCCACTTATCCACCACCTAGATCTAACCATTCAAAACGAATTATGAAGGGCTGGGAGAGACGAGGTGCTGAGAGGGTTGGAAATGAAAGGAGAGAGGACACACCGGGTCAGGCTGTTAGAGATGTAATGGTGGATGGGCTGGGCTCCTTACACAGGGAGTGGGAGGTAGGGGTGGGGAGGGGAGTGGGGAAGAAGCCCCATTTGGACTGTGGTTGGGGCTCATTCTCAGGGCAGCATTTGCTTTCCTTTGTTTGTTTCCCAGCTTTATAGAGACATAACTGACCTATAACATTGTGGAAGTTTAAGGTGTACAACATGTTGATTTGATATAGATTTCAAAGTGATGACCACCATAGTGTTAGCTAACATCTCTATCACATCACATAATTACCATCTCCTTTTTTTAAAAAATAAATTTACTTATTTATTTTTGGCTGCATTGGGTCTTCATTACTGCACGCAGGATTTCTCCAGTTGCGGTGAGTGGGAGCTACTCTGTGTTGCGGTGTGTGGCCTTCTCATTGTGGTGGCTTCTCTTGTTGCAGAGCACAGGCTCTAGGTGCACGGACTTCAGTAGTTGTGGCTCACGGGCTCAGTAGTTGTGGCTCGCGGGCTCTAGAGCGCAGGCTCAGCAGTTGTGGTGCACGGGCTTAGTTGCTCCACAGCATGTGGGATCTTCCCGGACCAGGGCTCAAACCCGTGTCCCCTGCATTGGCAGGCAGATTCTTAACCACTGCGCCACCAGGGAAGTCCCCCATCTCCTTTTTTGTGGTGAGAACATTTAAGATTTACTCTTAGCAACTTTCAAGTATTTAATATAGTATCATTAATTATAATCACCATGTTTTACATTAAATCTCCAGAACTTAGTTGTCTTATAATTGGAAGTTTGTACCCGTTGACCAACATCTCCCCATTTCCCCCACCCCAACCCCTGGCAACCACCACTCTACTCTCTGTTTTTAAGAATTCGGCTTTTTTAGATTCCACATAGAAGTGATATCATACAGTATTCATCTTTCTATGTCTGACTTATTTCCCTTAGCATAATGCCCTCAAGGTCAATCCATGTTGTCACGAATGGCAGAATTTCTTTTTTTTTCTCATGGCTTATAATAGTTCAATATATATGTGTGTGTGTGTGTGTGTGTGTGTGTGTGTGTGTATATATATATACATATATATATATATATTTCCACACCATGTTTTTTTCCAGGTTCATTGAGATACAATTGATATATAACATTGTGTGAGTTTAAGGTGTGCAACGTAATGATTTTTATTTATTTATTTATTCATTTATTTGCAGTACACGGGCCTCTCACTGCTGTGGCCTCCCCCGTTGCGGAGCACAGGCTCCGGACGCGCAGGCCTAGTGGCCATGGCTCACGGGCCCAGCTGCTCCGCGGCATGTGGGATCCTCCTGGACCAGGGCATGAACCCGCATCCCCTGCATCGGCAGGCGGACTCTCAACCACTGCGCCACCAGGGAAGCCCTGATTTTTTATACACATATACTGCAAAATAATTACCACAATAAAGTTAGTTAACACACCCATCACCTCAAATAGTTACAATTTTTCTTTTTGTGGTGAGAACTTATAAAATCTACTCTTACCAACTTCCAAATATACCATACAGTACTGTTAACTATAGTCGCCATACTGTACACTACATTTCCAGAACTTCTTTATCCATTCATACATTGACAAACACTTATGATGTTTCCATATCCTGCCTATTGTGAATAATGCTGTAATAGACACAGGAGTGCGGATATCTCTTTGAGATCCTGTTTTCACTTCCTTTGGATATATACCCAGAAATGGGGCTGCTGGATCATATGGTAGTTCTATTTTTTAACTTTCTGAGGAACCTCCGTATTGATTTGCATAGTGGCTGTACCACTTTACATTCCCACCAATAGTGCACAAGGGTTCCCTTTTCTCCATCCTCACCAACACTATCTTTTGTCTTTTGATGATACCCATTTAAAGAGGTGTGAGGTGATATCTCATTGTGGTTTTGATTTGCATTTTCCTGGTGGTCAGTGATGTTGAGCACCTTTTCATGTATGTATTGGCCATCTGTATGGGTTTTTTTGGAAAAATGTCTTAAAAAAGATAATGCTATGTTGTGTTTCCATTGTCATTTGTTTCAAGATATTTTTTAATTTCTGTTTTGATTTGTTCTTTGACTTATTGGTTGTTCAGGAGTGTGTTGTTTAATTCCCACATACTTATGAATTTTCCAGCTTTCTTCCTGTTATTGAATTCTAGTTTAATACCACTGTTGTTGGAAAAGGCACTTGGTATGATTTCAGTCTTTTAAAATTTGCCAAGATTTGTTTTGTGACCTGTCATATGATATATCCTGGAGAGTGTTCCATGTGCACTTGAGAAGAATGTGTATTCTGCTTCTGTTAGATGGAATGTTCTATATATGCCTGTTAGGTTCATTTGATCTAAAGTATGGTTCAAGTCTAATGTCTCCTTATTGATTTTCTGTCTGGATAATCTATCCATTGCTGAAAGTGGGGTATTGAAGTCCCTACTATTATTATATCATTGTCTACTTCTTTCTTCAGATCTGTATTTGCTAAATATATATAGGTACTCCAATGTTGGGTGCACATATATTTACAATTGTCGTATCTTCTTGATGAATTGACCCTTTTATCATTATATAATGACCTACTTTTCCTCTTGTTACCATTTTTTTAGTTAAAGTCTACTTTTTTCTGATATACGTATAGCCACCCCTGCTCTCTTTTGGTTTCCACTTGCATGAATTATCTTTTTTCATCCCTTCACTTTGTGTGTCTTTAAAGCTGAGGTGAGTCTCTCGTAGGCAGCATATAGTGGGTCTTGTTTTTTAGCTACTCTATGTCTTTTGATTGGAGAATTCAATTTATTTACATTTAGTGTAATTCTTGATAGGTAAGGACTTACTAATGCCATCTTATTCACTGTTTTCTAGCTGTTTCGTAGTTCCCTTGTTCCTTTCTTCCACTCTTGCTACCTTCTATTATGAATTGATGATTTTCCATAGTGGTATGCTTTGATTCCCTTTGCTTTATCTTTTGTGAATCTACTGTAGCTTTTTGTTTTGTGGTTACCACGAGGCTTACATAAAACATTGTATGGCTATAACAGAATATTTTATGCCGATAACAATTTAACTTTGATCACATACAAAAACTCTCCCCTTTTACGCTCCCCTTTTATGTTTTTGATGTCAGAATTTACATCTTTTTTTTTTTTTTTTTGCAATACGCGGGCCTCTCACTGCTGTGGCCTCTCCCACTGTGGAGCACAGGCTCCGGACGCGCAGGCCCAGCGGCCATGGCTTACGGGCCCAGCCGCTCCACGGCATGCGGGACCCCCCCCAGACCGAGGCACGAACCGGCATCCCCTGCATCGACAGGCGGACTCCCAACCACTGTGCCACCAGGGAAGCCCTACACCTTTTTATATTGTGCATTCATAACCAAATTATTGTAGCTATAGCTATTTTAAATAATTCTGTCCTTTAACCTTTATACTAGAGTTAAGTGGTTAACACACCACCATATTACAGTATTAGAGTATTCTGAATTCTTTACCAGTGTGTTATACATTTTCATGTGTTTTCATGCTGTTAATTTGCACTCTTACATTTCAGCCTGAAGATTCCTTTCAGCATTTCTTGTAAGGCAGGTCTACTGGTGATGAACTCCCTCAAGTTTTGTTTGTTAGAGAATCTTTATCTCACCTCCATTTTTGAAGGACAGCTTTGCTAGGTAAGGTATTCTTGGCTAACGGTTTTTTTTCTTTCAGCACTTTAAATATATCATCCCATTTTCTCTCCCAGCTTGCAAGGTTTTTGCTGAAAAATATGGTTATAGCCTCATGGGGGTTCCCTTGTATGAGAGAAAAATTTTTTCTCTAGCTGTTTTAAAAATTCTCTCTTTGGCTTTGATTTAGATAGTTTTATTATAATGTGTCTCAATCCAAGACAGAGAAGACTGTCTTGGATTGAAATTTTGGGGCAACCTATTAGCTTTGATAACTTGGATGTCCAAATCTCTCCCCAGTTTTGGGAAGTTTTTAGCCATTATTTCTTTAAATAGTCTTTCTGCCTCTTTCTCCCTCTCTTCTCCTTCTGAAATTCCAATGATACAGACATTATTTCTCTTAATGGTGTCCCATTAGTCCCATAGGCTTTCTTTATCCCCTTTCATTATTTTTTCTTTTTCCCAGAGCAGCATTTAACTGGAGCTGTGCCCAGCCATGCCCTCGCCGTCAGTCAAGGCCAAATTCAAACCCTCCTAAACCTTCCTCAGCCTATGAAACCTTCCAGAGACAAAGATTACACAGCACCCTTCAATAGTGTATGTCAGTGTTGGCCACTGTCAAGCGATTCTCCCTTAAGACTAAACTTGAATTCTTGCCATCATGTCCTTTCAGCCCATTTCATCCTGTCCTTTTCTTGGGAGACAGAGCTGTCTGGATAATATCTCCTACATATTGACGTCAACAAATTTCAAGGCAGAAGTACTATATCATTTTCATCTATTTTTAAAAATCATAATTATCTTCTTCTTCAACAATCTTACTAGCTCTTTTGAACTTGACCACATCCCACGGAAAGAGGCAGGAGTTGAAAGGAAAACACACTGACAGGTTAATCCCAGTTTTCTTACTGGGTGACATAGAGCTAGTTACTGATCATGCTGAGTGTTTAGAAAGTAACAACTTCCACAAAGGTGGTTGTGAACACTCAGCAAGGTGATCTACAGTAAATGCTTTAAGTGTTAGTTTTCTCCCCTGTCATGTTAAAGTCAGGGCTAATTATTTGTATCGATATTTTGTTTTATTTTTTCCTTATTTCTCCTATTTGTTATTGAGACTAGTGCAAATGCATGCATATCCATGTCTAAACAGGATTAGTTTCTTTGTGCTCGAATGTCTTGGCAGCTTTGCTATTGGGAGTAGGTAATTTACTATTCTGCTTGGCCCTGATTGAGATGTAAAGAGGTGGAATCATGCACACATGATTCTTGAGAGTACTATGTTCATAGTGCCGTCTGTCTAGGTCAGGGTCCCTTAACCTCACACTTGACATTTGGGGCAAATAATTCTTATTTGTGGGGAGCTGTCCTGTGCATTGTACAATGTTTAGCAGCATCCCTGACCTCTACCCACTAGATGCAGGAGTACCCTCCACCCAAGTGGTGACAACCCCAGATGTCTCCAGGCATTGTCATTTGTCCCCTGGGATGCAAAATCATCCTGGTTGAGAGCCGCTGCTGTTTCTTACGGATACAGACTTGCTTTGAAGAGAACAAAATGACTGCCACACCATCTGAGGTTGTCATCTGTGAACCTGTGATCTCTAATTACTCTCTATTCCTGAATATTCTCACCCTACTGAGAAAAACAGCTTTTCACCGAAAAAGGGTAGAGCACCAATGGTCTCCCTTCAGTGAAAATTGTGAAGATGAATGCAGTAAAAGGAATGCAAGGAGGAACTGTGTTTGTAACTTGTGCAAGTTTCATGTCATTGTGGGACCATTTTTCAAGCTGTCCAGCTACACCTGTTATGCTTCTTTATGCTTTGACTGTCCCTCTCTTCCATGTCTGTAACAGGAATTCCTTCGAAAAGCCCTTTCTGACCACAAAGAGTCTGAGCATGAAGTCAGACTGCTGAGGTTCCAACCCCAGTTCTGTTCATTTCCAGCTTTGTGATCTTGATTCCATGCCTCGGTTTCCTCACCTAGAAATTGAGGGTGGTGCTAGCGCTTACCTTATAGGGTTGTTGTGAGGATTAAATGTGGGGACACATGTAAAGCAGTTACATTCTGCCTGGCACATAATAAGCACTCAACAGAGTTTGGATTTTATTATTACTGTTACTGTTATTAGTAGTATTAGTCTCTATGATTCAGAGTCTCATCTCCTTTGTAAAGCCTACCTGACTGACTCCTTGTGCCCACTCTGACCTCCTATTTCTCTGAAATCATGAAAAGTTTTATATTCTTACAATTCAGAATTTGTTCCATCATCTTTTATCTGTGTCTTCTGAGTAAAACTTCCCCATAACACAGGATGTAATGAGCCAGAGATTATGTGTTCCATATGATTTGCATTCTCTCATCCATCCCACTTATTGGATAAGTAGTTGTTAATACTGTTGAGGGGATCTATATCCCTGGAAAAAATTGGGTAGTGGTTTGGGAAAATATCTTTTCTTTCCTATTAGAACTTTCTTCTCCCCTTGCCCACTCTTCTTGGTTGTATCATATATATTCAGTGGGTAGAGACGTCAGGATGCTGTTGATACTGAGGTGGAAACTCCCTCCAGACCAAGGCACAATTCAGGAAGATCTTACAAGCTCTGTCTTCTGTGCCTGAAATTCATAAGAACCCACACTCGTGGTTGGAATGAAATCTCTACAGAAAATATCCCAGAAATAGTGGGACATTCTACAGTGGGTGGAATACGCATGACCTATATTACATATATGGAAGGCATCCCCTCCTACTCCCTTAAGGCAAAACCAGGTTTAGCTGGAGGTCTACCATTCTCCAACATGAATCAGATGTAAATCTTGATTAGTCTAAGCCAATTATGCTAGTCCCCTGAGAAAGCTTCCCTTAGTCTTAAAAACGTCATTAAAAAAGAGAGATTCACAGGAAGAAACTGCTCCTCTTTCCATGTTGTCATTTCTAGATGTGATGCTTGAAATGAATGTAGCCATCTTGTGACCCCAAGGGAAGCTTTAATCAGAGCAGAGCCAACATGCCAAGGGTAGCACAGTAGAAGGATGGAAGAAACCTGGGTCTTTGATGGTATCATTAAGGCGCTAAGTTAACTAACTCTGGATTTAACATATCATGGTCTTTTATTTGCTTGAGTTAATATGTTTTCCTTGTTGTTTAATCCAGTTGAGTAAGAGTGTCTTCTTACTTGCAACCCAAGAGCATCCTATCTGAATAGATAACTTGGAAAGACCTTGGTGAAGTTATTAAGAGATTGTATAAGTTAGCTTTTTGCTACACAAAAAGCCAGCCTAAAACTCCGTGGCTTGAAACAACAGCTATTTGTTTAGTTCATGAGTCTATGGGTTGACAGTTTTGTCTGGGCTCACCTGAGAAATTCTTCTGGTCTTAGCTGCTCTCACTTATGCGTCTGTAGTCAGTTGCCAGGGAAGCTGGGGGCTGGCTGGTCTAGGATGGCCTCAGCTTGGTTGTCTCATCTCTGCTCCAGTGGTCCCTTGCTCAGGCTTGTTCACTTGATAGCTACTCAGCCTTCAGAGAGAGAGAGAGAGAGAGAGAGAGAGTGAGAGAGAGAGAGAGAGAGGGAGAGAGAGAGAGAGAAAGAAAGGATGGACTGGCCCACTATCACTTCTTCCACATGCCATTGGCCAAAGCAGATTCAAGAAGAAGGAAATAGACTATATATCTTAATTTTTTTTTTTTTTGCGGTACGTGGGCCTCTCATTGTTGTGGTCTCTCCCATTGCGGAGCACAGGCTCCGGACGCGCAGGCTCAGCGGCCATGGCTCACGGGCCCATGTGGGATCCGCGGCATGTGGGATCTTCCCAGACCGGGGCACGAACCCGTGTCCCCTGCATCGGCAGGCGGACTCTCAACCACTGCGCCACCAGGGAATCCCAGATTATATATCTTGATGGAAGAAACTGCAAAGTCACATTATAAAGGGTGTTGATACAAAGAGGAGTAAAGAGTAGTTTTGCAATCTACTACAAATATCTTATAGTGAAAGATAAAAACACCCTCTCCCTGATTAGCTGAGCATCATGGTAAACAGTGGGTTAAAATGTGGACACCTGTACTTGTTAATCAGACTTAGGCCCTTTAGTTAACCTCTTTAAGCCTTCGTTTATAATCCTATTAGATGGAAATTGTCATAATTCCTTACAGGGTGACAGTGAGGATTCCAGAAGATACTGCTTGTAAAGTGCTCTAGTTAATGCCCTAGAATCCTCTCTTCCCCTCTCTCACTTTTCCTCCTTCTCCTGTCCTGTCTCAGTTAAACAGCACTGTGCGTCATTTCTTATCCATTCAAGTCACCCCTTGACCCCATGACTATTCTAGCTGGCAGCTGCATCACAGCATCCCCATACCTGTCAGAGGCCTGTGCCTCCAGTGGAGCTCTTTAGGATGCTGGCTTGCCTATGCCTGATGTTCACTGAAGGGTGTATTGGGGCCTGACCTAATGCCTTGCCTTGTCCTGGGCCTTGTTACTTCTGTTTTTTTTTTGGTGGTACGCGGGCCTCTCGCTGTTGTGGCCTCTTCCGTTGCGGAGCACAGGCTCCGGACGCGCAGGCTCAGCGGCCATGGCTCACGGGCCCAGCCGCTCCGCGGCATGTGGGATCCGCCTGGACTGGGGCACGAACCCGTGTCCCCTCCATCGGCAGGCGGACTCTCAACCACTGCGCCGCCAGGGAAGCCCGACTTCTGGTTTTTGATAAGCAGCAGCCCTCTCTTCAGGGAGAGTGCCAGGTTGAAATCCCAACTGAGTAACATATGGAGATTTTTGCCCTCCCCCACTGCCTTTCCAGTTTCCCAAGGAGTATGTTACTTGTCGGTATAGATCTAGACTACCAAAAGTGTCTCTAGAGTGCCCCATGCTCCCGAACGTCCTAGATCTTCCAGAAACATAATATGGAAGAGTTGGAGCTATCCCTAAATTTCAGGTTCATGTTGAATTTGTATGGAACTTGGGCCTAAGGACTTCTTGACCAAATAAATTCAGAGAGGATGCTGAATCAGCTTCCAAAGATCAGCTTCCAAAGATAACTGACTCCTGCGCCCCAGCTAATTTTAGAGAGATTCCACTGTTACAACAGGAGAGGCAAAAAAGCTTGTGACGGTACCAATCACAAAATCCAGGGGAAAGGCTGAGCAGAGAAGGATGCTCAGTATGAGAGGTCCTCCAAGTGTATTCTCAAGTTTTCAATGTTCATGATTGCTTAGTGATTTCATCCCTGCAGAGATCGCTGAAGCTTTGCCTAACTTTATGTAAAGCAATGTCAAAACTTTGGGAATAACTGAAGTCCAAAAATAACATCTTGTAACATAATGGCATTATCCAGATTCCAAGGCCATGAGGCCTTGATTCCTTTCTGGATGGAATCCAAATTAATGTTATTAATATCTACCACATTCTGACTGTCCTAGAAAAGATGCAAGGCTGCCCTGGGATTTATGTTGTATAGTTTCTGGTTTCTAGGCATTGACATATTTCTCAGCCAAAGAAGGTTCCTGATGAGATTGATGACAGGCTAGCAAACCTTAAGAGGGTTGTCAGTGGCAAAGAATGAAGAAGTAGTAAGACTCTTACCGAACTGAGCTTCTAGTTTTTACGTATTTGCGGTGACATTTCATCAAAAGCCAAGATATTTTGATTTAAAAAATGGTAGATTCTGAAGTCTCAGGAAAATTCTTATAATTCCAAGTGCATGTATCCATGTGGGCATGAGATTGAAGCTCAGATGTTATGTTAGGCCCTTGAGGATTTATAATGTGATTTATCTATTCCCCATCTCTCTGATTTGACCAAGGTAACTAGCCTTGGCCAAGCCCTACCGATGACCCAGACCAGATATGTCCCTTAGAAGTGGAGGAGGGAATGGTACAGTGTCTCCAGTATGAACCTGCTGGACTTCAAGAAGACAACTGCTGTTGGACATTTCTAGTTGGATCTGAAAACATGGCTCTTACACTCAGTCTGCAGACTGAGGTAGAGGTCAATAGGGATGAAGGCTTATTCTAAGATATTTAGAGCCAATTAGGAAGTATTAACCAAAGTGTAAAAGTCTTCAGTCACCCACAGACTCTAGCTGACAGGCAGGAGCTAGCTCCAAAAGGAGTCTTCTATGCTTTGAATGCCTATCAGTGTTTCAGCCTTGACCTGGACTGGGTCTAAGCCGCTTGACTTTGACTGTATGTCGTGTCAGCTGCGTTCTCTTAACATGCACCTTGCTTAAACTCAACCATTCTGTGCTCCTGAGATGTGTCTGCTTTTCTGTAAACCAGTCAAGAAATGTGATGCTCTGGCCAAGTTCCTGAAATTCCCTTTTATCGCTTCCCTGTACAGTGCACAGATGGCTCCTCTAGGGAGGGTTGTTTCAAGTAACTTTCTTCCTTCTTATCCCATCCCATTTTCCTTTTGAGGTCTGGACTATGTAGTACTTTCCAGCACACTGGGATCCTGAAGAAGTAAGATCCTTTCCTCTTTGCCTTAACTGAAAAGACATATTTGACTAACAACTCTCAAATTTATATCGTCATCCCTGAGCTCGCTGCCAAACTGAAGATTTGTATATATCGTCTCTTGGATTTCTCACAACCTTGACTGAACTCCTCCTTTTCCCTCTAAAGTGTTTTACCTGCAACCTTTTCCCCATATAAATTGATGTCAACCTCATCCTTCTCGTTGTTCAATCCAAACACCCTGGAGTAATCCTTGCCTCTCTCTATCTTTCACAGCCTACATCTAATTCAGCAGAAAATCCTCCTGGTTTCATTTTCAAATTGTATTAGAAATCTAGCCACCTGTTCTTGATACAGCAGCCAGAGTGACGCTTTTCAAATGTAAATGAGATCATGTCACTCCTCCTTTAAAACTCTACCATGGATTCTCATTTCACTTAGAATAAAGGCTCAAGTTTTGCTTCTAAGGCCCTAGATATAAATTTATACTAGCGGCTCTAGTGTTACCTGCTATTCTGTACTGTCTGGATATGGGAATAAACTCAGCTTACATGGCAAGCACTGAACTATTATAAATTCAGAGCAATAATAACCCGTACAACCTCCCTGGAATCCACAGTTTGGCCTCACAAACTTGAACTCTGTTGAAAATATTGGTCAATTTGGTTAATGAAGATTATCTTTGCTCTATCTGTAGGAAAAAGGGGCAGCTATGCAACTCGAAATGTAAACAGGAAAGAACTTTAGCTTTTCCTTTGGGGTAAAGAGTCAACTTATTTATTTTCTGTAAACTGCTTATAAATTCACTTTGTGTGATAAATATGTGGTCAAAACCAATCGGACTAAAGGCAAATCATTCTTGGTCATGTGGAGTTTTAAATTCTCTCTACTTTATATTCTTGATATCCTTTCTTCTTTCTTTCTTTCTTTCTTTTTTTTTTTTTTATGCTGCGGTACGCAGGCCTATCACTGTTGCGGCCTCTCCCGTTGCGGAGCACAGGCTCCGGACGCGCAGGCTCAGCGGCCATGGCTCACGGGCCCAGCCGCTCCGCGGCATGTGGGATCCGCCTGGACCGGGGCACGAACCCGTGTCCCCTCCATCGGCAGGCGGACTCTCAACCCCTGCGCCACGAGGGAAGCCCCTCCTTTCTTATTTCTGTCAGAAACATTACTCTGTCAATTTTAAGATAAGAAATTACACAAAACATTCTTTTGCTCCGACCGAAGTTGTCTTCTTAACTTGGGGAGCTAGAGGAAATTTTTGCTATAGCTATTTAGCAACCTCACCATTTATGACTCGGTTGGAAGTGGATAGAAAGTTGAGCAGTAAGTGAAAAATGGATCTCAAAGTCTATGTACTTTGCTCGAGGAGAATGAAGACCCACCCTCAGATCTGAGCCTATGAAGAGGGAGTGTTCTGATTGAACTCCATGGTTATCTGGTTTCCATTTAGCTCTTAGCAGACAGCAAATCAGAAACAGGGAGGGGATTCGTGGTGGGCAGGGCCACTCAAAGTGCATTCTTCAAGAAGTGGCACAGAATTCAGAACCTGCAGAGACAGCAGTTAATAGCAATAAAGCTGTTTGGAGCCATTTAACGTAAAGCCCCGAAGATGTTATCACGTTATAGCCTAGTCAGTAAACGCTGTCCAAGATGATGACACTGAGTCATCTGGAAAGAAAAAGGAACACATAAAATAATGTTCAGGCAACATCCTGATTAGATGGAATGTATTTTAGAAAAATGTCTTCCTTAAATGATTAAAAAAAGCAAAACTAGTAGAGTCAAAGCAGTGCATTTTCATCTTGCTTATGTCGGGCCTGCTTATTCTCAGAATATGACAGTTTTCCTACAAAACGCTTATGGACGAGTCTCCAATCTCCCTCTTATCTCAAAGTCCACTAATTATCATACAGCTCCTCGCACTTTGAGTAGCTTGTGTTACTAGGCTCCCAGCATTTTTCTCTGTGTTCTCATGTATTAATTCATAGAATACTTACAACGTCCCTGTGAGATGGGTAAATATGATTATCAGCTTTGAAATTAGATGTGAGGGAAATATCACCTGCTGAAAGTCACACAGCTAATCAGCGGCAGAGTCAATCCGTTAAGCTACCTGTCTTCATCTAAATGACAGTCCCATGATGGAGGAGAGCTGTCTATGCTGGGTGTCCTTCCTCACGTCTGCACTGTGCTTCAAATGACATTATTTGAGACCTATTTACTCTCTTCTTTATTTTCCTCTGGATACTCTCCTGTGTCTCTCTAAACTTGTGGGTCTTAGAAATTAGCATGATGCTCTAAATTCTTTTGTATCTAATACTTCTAGTAACAAAGTCTAAGATAGTCTAAGATGGCTTTGCTTTCTGGTGGCAGCCATGTTGGATTGATTTCTCATATTAAGCTTTTATTCAATCCTGCTTGACTGGGCAGCTGTAGTAGCTCGCTGACTGACATCCTTGCTTCTACCCTTACCCCTCAGTGTCTGTTCTCTAACCAGCAGTGAGAGTGATCCTGTTAAAACGTTTGCCGGATCACTTCTCTGCTTGAAGTCCTCCAATGTCTTGCCACGTTACTCAGAGTAGAAGCCAAAGTCCTACAGTTGTCTATAAGGCCCTCCTTAGAGCTTCCTCTCCATCTTCACCTCCTGCCACTTTCTCCATGCACTGGGCTCCAGCCACAAAGGCCTCTGATGTTTTTGAGACCTTTGCACTTGCTGTTCCCTCTGCCTGGAACAGACTCCCCCTCAGATATTCATGTGGCTTTCATCCCTTCCTTCAGGTCTTTGCTCAGATGTCATCCTCTCATCCCCACCCCATCATTCACCCTCCTCCTTTCCTGCTTATTGTAAAGCCATAGTGTTTACCATCAGCTATTTGTTTCTTCCTGCTACCCCACCTCGTATAATATGATATCCACGGGAACTTTTCCTGTCTTATTCATTAGTGTATATCCAGTATCTAGAATAGTGCCTAGCATAGAGTAGGTGGCCAATAAATAATTGTTGAATCAAGATTCTTTTTTTTAATTGAAATATAGTTGATTTACAATGTTGTGTTAGTTTCTGGTGTACAGCAAAGTGATTCAATTATACATATATATGTATATATCCTTTTTCAGATTCTTTTTCATTATAGGTTATTACAAGATGAATATACTTCCCTGTGCTATACAGTAGGACCTTGTTGTTTATCTATTTTATATACATGAATCAAGATTTTTGTTGTTTTGGGCATGAACTGTTGTTGATCAGAGGACTGCTTATTTCTGTGCTGTGTGGTTCTTTCAGGGACATTTAGAGCTAGTTGTAGAACTTTACATTTTGTTAAATCCCTTATTGAAATGGAAGATACAAAGTAAATGAGGCAGACAACATCTTATTTGTTCCTAGTGAATCCCTAGATATATATTTGGGACCAGAGATATATATTGTCCAAGTGCAAACCGCATTCTAAAAATGATATTTCATAGTTTTTGTCTGGCGTCAATACCAAACTCTTCCATCTACCCTTCTGAAAAATAGAACAGGTTTCCTCAATTTCCACTCTCCTGTTTTTCTGGTTCTTCATTCTTTCACAGAGGATCTGTTCCTTTAGGCCAATTGTTTTTCTGGGTCCCATCCCCTGGGTCTTTAGTGGACTCTTTCCATTCTCAGAATGGTCTCAGGACACTTCTGGGCAGCTGTCAGAACACCAGCATCTTCTCAGTGGAAAGTCAACAAAACTTCCAATAATTCAGTCATCGCTTGCAGTTGGCCATTGTGAGCTAGTTTTCCTACAGGATTATTGTGACAAAATTCTCCTATTTCTCTCGCTCGTCAGAATTTCTTGGCTTCTAGATTTCTCCTGCCTCACTGTTATCTCAGGCTCCTTGTTCATCTGTTTTAACTTTCAGATTTCATATCCTGCTTTCCCTATTTCAATTTGATCACGTTAATCTGATTTTCTGCCTCAGTGTATTGGAGTTGGACTACTCCCATTTTTTTCCTGAACCCAAGAGCTTCATTCAGGAAACAACCTGAGTAGAGTTGTGTTTCAGCTTTTATTAAAGTAACATTCCACCTCTTGGTTCAGAGCCCCACACACTGCCCCCTTTTCTCTTGACCGGTTTTTCTCTTAATGCCTGTGAAAGCGAGTGGATCTCAGCTTCCTTGAATGTGGAAGGAGCCTGACTGAAACTGCACTGATCCCCTCAGCTCACTTTCTTTTAACCTTCTTGATCATAATTGCTTAAATGTGTCAATTACTTTACTTCTTAGAAGGATCATGTCTTTTGATTCATACCAAGGGTAGTAAGAATCCACCTCTTTTTTTAATATTTATTTATTTGGCTGCATCAGATCTTAGTTGTGGCACATGAGATCTTTCATTGTGGCATGCAGGCTCTCTAGTTGTGGCGCGAGGGCCCTGTAGTTGTGGCGCGTGGGCTCTAGAACCTGCGGGCTTAGTTGCCTCGTGGCATGTGGGATCTTAGTTCCCCAACCAGCTATCGGACCAGGGATCAAACCTGCGTCCCCTGCATTGGAAGGCAGATTCTTAACCACTGGACCACCAGGGAAGTCCCAGAATCCATCTCTTTTTGATGTAGCGGAACCAAATCCATCATCGTCACCAAAGGCGCATGTCCCTGTGCTGCTCTTTATCTACACCTCCATCATTGCTCTTAGACTATTCACAGCAACTTAAAGGCCTGTACTCTAGATTCAAACTGCATGCATTCGTATCCTGGCTCTACCACTTCCTGGCTGAGTAAGGTTTTGTCATTCATTTAAGTTCTCTGAGCCTCAGTTTCATAATCTGTACAACGATGGTAAAAATATTTTCTTCTAGGTTTGTTGTAATGCTTCAATGAGATATTCTAATGCAAAGCACTTTGAACAGTTACTTATTATTTTTTTCCTCTTCTACAATAACATGTACAACTTTGGAATAAGGAGAAGTAGTGGAAACTTTTTTAAAGGCTTGGTTACTGCCATTTCACCTGGACCTGGAAGACTTGTTTTTTGGGTAAAGAAATGTTTTCCCTGTGTGAAGGTTTCATAATCACAGTCAAGCAGGCCCATGAGCCCTGCCATTTAAAGTGGCTCCTCTCTTGTACCTATGACACTCATACCTACACCCTGGGAATGAGGACAGTGGTCCAGCTCCTGAGGTTCTACAGGATAACCACTAAAGTCTCTTTGAATTCTATGCAATGATACATGGCTATGGATGACCAGAATTTGAGATGGACACTCTCTGAATTTCATACCATGTGGTGGCATTCTGATTTCCTTGTGACCTTGACCAAGCTTTGAACAGGTAAGTGAAAGGGATGGAGACACAGAGTGAAGTTAGTCATAGAACCAGTGTTTAGCATGATCATCTGAGAAAGAGAAAAGGAGCCTTTTAAAGTTTTTCCAAGTTAAATCAGGAGAGTTAACTTGTGGAGTGGAGGGTGGTCTCATAATTTTAAAAATTGGCCCTGGAAATTAAAATTTTATCAGAAAAAAATGAATTCTATAGAGACAAGGGCAAAATCGTTTATTTAGGAAGGGAAAATGTTACCCAAATAGAGTTTCTGTGAATATGAGTGTAAAATAAAAAGGAAGGAGAGAGAAGTGACTTAATGGAATTGTCTCTAAAACGTGTAAGTCCGTTGGTCACTGTAAAATCATAACACCTTCAGTGTATCTTTAACAGATTTTAAGGAACATACTAACCAAATGGACAAGTTTTGATTTGGCCATAAAATTTGAGAGCTATGATTCTCTAGGATTAATGAATAACATTTGTTTATTTGATTTACTTTAAGAAATCATTCTAAAATCTGTTTACATATCTGTCCTCCCCAGGATGAATTTTGTGTTGGTTCAGCAGATTGTTTACTGTTTTTTCTTCTTCTTCTTCTTTTTTTTTTTTTTATCTTCCTGCTCAGTGCCCAACCCAAGTTCAAAGGCTGATGAGAGAGAAAATCTCATGAGGAGGTTTTACTCTAGGGAAGTTGTTCAGTGGATGGGATCTTGGCGCACAGAGCAAGATGTCAGGCTCTTTCTGGCTCCTTCTCAGCCTTGTTGCTGTAACGGCTGCTCAATCCACCACTGAGGAACAGGCCAAGACATTTTTGCAGAAGTTTGACCATGAAGCTGAAGACCTGTCTTATCAAAGTTCACTTGCTTCTTGGAATTATAACACCAATATTACCGATGAGAATGTCCAAAAGATGGTGAGTTCTCTCCTATAGCTGCATAAGGATATCAGTTGCTTCTTAAAAATCAGCTTACTGCCCAGGAAACTGAAAAGGGAAATCAAAGAAATGCTCTGAGCTGTGAGGTTGGATGTTTGCCTCAGTATTTCTGATTCTGGAGTCCCAGATGCCTGAACAATTGACCTTTGGTTCATTTGGAAAATTGTTACAAAATTATTCACTGGTCTCAGTCCAGATTCGTGGAAACCAGTGAACATGCTTTAGAAAGTTGCCACCATAATTCTCATCATAGTCAGGCTTTCAAAGCAGTTCATAGAAATGCCGTGAGTTATTGAGTTAATAATTTTCCCAAGCCTACAATGTCAACAGGAATGTCTAAAGACTCTACAAATGATCTATTAACTGAGAAAAATGCAACTGGAGGCTTAGTGAAAGAGCTAGCCAGTAATTAAGATTACCAGGGGTCGGGTGAGGCTGGACTTGGGAATTCCTTCCTTAATGGTCTCGGAGCTCTGAGGGACTTCCACAGCATACGGGATCCACAGAACCCTCCAAGAAAAACCATAATCAAACCAATTCTGACAAATCTCAGAATGCTGTGGGAAAGCAAGATATTTTGTTTGACAAGTGCAAGGATTTAGGAGATTTCTTCCCTCACAGATCCCAAAGCAGTGCTGAAAACGGAGTGACATTATTTAAGAAAAGTTTTTATGACACTTGTACAGCAATACATTCTTTTAAAAATGCAGTTCAGAAGCTTCTTTTTTCAAATAGTCGGTTGCATGTAAATTAAATTACTGCTGCTCTCTGGACAGATCCAATCTGAGACCTGCTGCCTCATTTGAATTCCTCAGGAGATTTTTTTCCCCCTATTTTTCTAAAGCTTAAAGAGATCCAGGAGATTTTGACAGCCCAGTGTTGTCATAGGAGAGCATTTTTCTTGTCTCGTAGTTTGGTCTTACCTCTCTTCACCTCTTCACTGTTGCTTTTTTCTCACTTTTTATTTGATCTCTGTTGGAGGTACCTGAAGTGCATTGTGCATTTGTTTTCATTCTCTTTTTTTTTAGACATCTTTATTGGAGTATAATTGCTTTACAATGGTGTGTTAGTTTCTGCTTTATAACAAAGTGAATCAGCTATACGTATACATATATCCCCATATCTCCTCCCTCTTGCGTCTCCCTTCCACCCTCCAGAAAGAGAAAAGCAAATACGAAATACGGTACGCTAACACCGTATATATGGAATCTAAAAAAAAAAAAAAAAAAAAAGGTTCTGTTTTCATTCTTAGCCGAATAGTCCGCAGGTGGTGGTGAAGTTCGACCGGCATCATGCCTAAGAGCTCTGGAGTCAGACTGCTGAGGTCCAAACCCTGGCTCCACCACTTTCTACCTGGGTGAACGTGAGCTAGTTAATGAACCTTTCTCCGCCTTAGTTTTTCTGCCTGTGAAAAACAGCGTAACACTCATATTTGCCTCATAGGGTTGCTGGGACGACAGTTAATACACAAAACCACCAAAATAGTGCTCAATGCTTATGAGCCTGGGAGAACAATACGATATCATTGCTGTGAATGTGAAAGGGAGTTATAATTGCTCAAGAGACATGTAACAGTTCTGTTGAGTGCCCACTTGCTGAGAAGGCATGCTGTACACCCAGATGTAGTGATGTTCGTTGAATTCATGTCTGGATCTTAAGTGCTGTCATTTTTGAATTGCACTTGTTGATTAGAGGAAAGGCCAGAAATGAAAGGGCACAAATCCACAAAGTGTGGTCAAAGTGCAGGCAGTATGGGCCCTTTAAAGAAAAGTGAAAATATCTGAATGCAAGAAGCAAGCAGGGGGCCCAATATGTCCTTCCTCCAGCAATGGTGAAGGGCGCGTTAGTGCATTAGTGCACCTGTGTGGATTTACCTGGGGAGGGGGCAATGCACAGGAAGAGCAATAGCTCTTCTATCCTCTTATCACATATATTGAGATCCCCTGATGAAACGGGCACTGCAGCTGGTGGTACAAGACGCACGAAATGAGCAGGAGACTGAGATATGGTCTGCTGCTGGTGGCTATCAATAGAAAGAACTGGAGAAACGGAGTGTGTTCCCCAAGAGCCACTGGAGTGATTTAGGGGGATCAGAGAGAGTTAGAAGAGAAAGCAGAATTAGCTCTCCAAAGCCTGACTCAAAAAGAAAAAAAAAAAACAACTGAGTCTGAGAGGGAAGAAGAAAGGATAGAGTGTTCCCAGTTGTATCGGCCAACTCTCTTCAGACTAGAAAGATGGTGCCTTTGAAAGCTCAAAAGAGAGAAATTTACAATAAATAGGAGGAGGTGCTGTTTACATTACAGGTGGTAAAACTGGTAAGACTTGTAAAACTAGGCCATTCTTTAATCTAAAACAGTGAGACATTGAAAACTATAAGTCAGTTTTCGTAGTATTTAAGTGAATGTAAGGATTGTAGATCCACTGTGGGTAAGGAAGTATGGTTAAGTGCATTTATGGACCCAGTTCTTTACCTTTCCCTATATCAACACCCAAGGTTATGTCACTTTGCAGTGCCATCCCACTGAAGGTGATGTGATCGTGTCCTTCACCATGTGACTTACTTTGACCAATGGGCTGTTAGCAGATGTGATGCAAGTAGAGGCTTGGAAGGGACTTGAACAGTGGGGCTTGTTCTTTGCACCTTTGGCTTTGCTATGAGAACATGCCTGGGTTGGCCAGCTAAAGAGTGAGGGAAGGTGTGGAATAGTTGTCCCGTCTGAAACCAATCTCCCAGAGTTGTAAGCAAATCCAGCCAAGATCAGCAGAGCTGCCTGGTAACCCTCAGTGATTCTAGGCACGTAAACAATGAACACATGCCATTGAGATTTTTGGTTGTTTGTTATGTAGTATTATTGTAGCAATAGATAAGTAATACAGGAAGAGAAATTTGGGCTGTATGACATGTGTCTGTTCAGATCCTATCTGGGTGACATTATTGAGGGCAATCTACCATTTCCTAATTATCCCTTGGCATAACTTTCAGAGTCAGAACATTGGGCTTGTCAGCCAATCAATCTGACCCAGTATGGCGATTCTCAGATCAAGTCATGAGACTATAGCTTAAAATAATAGAAGGCACCAAAACTTGATCAGTATAGTGTCCCCAAATCTCCCTGCTTAGGAGAGGCCCATCAGACAGAGATAAGGAAAAAAGCTTGGTTCAAAACGGGTTTCCATAGAGTTCAGAAATTCACTGAAAATTAATTACCAAATACTTGCTTTAGAGCAAATACTGTTCTCATGTTTGAGATCGAACATTCACCAATTAAACTGTAATTCTCTTCTCAGTAAAATGACATTACTTTTTTGCATTGCCCCTTTGTAAGTTTATTGTTGGTTTTATTTTTGAAAGAGTCCTTTGTAAGTCAAAAGGATTTCTTTTTTCTTTTTCTTTCTTTTCTTTTTCTTTCTTTTTTTTTTTTTTTGCAAAGTCGAAAGCTCTCTAGCAACATAGGAGGTCCCTAGACAATTTTTTTATCCCTGGAAGAGAGCAAAAGGATCCCATCACTGGCAGGGGCATCCTGGTTCACTGTTCCAGTATTTGACAGTAACTCCTACAGCTGCCCCAAATTCCTGTGCATGCAGCTGAAGGGCGTGTTGAAGACTGCCCTGTTGGAGCCCTGGAGGTCTCCAAAAACACTTCATAAATATTTCTTGTTGAGTTATCAGAAGTTGTAAAGAGAGAGCAGGAGGCCCACACTTACCCTTTGGGTGGTCAGGGCCCCTAGAGGCCTTGCGCACACCTGCTTCCTAAACCTTTTCCGCTGTCTTTAGGGCTGGGGGCACAGTGAACCCAGAGAAGGGTCATTTTAAACTGCTATTCTGTACCCAAGGAGAGAATGTAGACGCCAACCCTGTCTCCAGTGAATCTGTCCCACACTCCCCAACACATACAAGTACCTACACCCAGGTACAGGGGTTGGGAAAAGTCAGTGTGATGCAAATACGATGGAATTCAGGGAATCTGATGCTATCTTGACTCTCCTGAGCTGGCTGTGATACCTTGGGCAAGTCACTTATTTTTTGTCTCTTGAAACATAAGAGGGTGGATGGGCCCAGCCAAGATTTTTCAGTGGATAACTGGTGAATGAATAAGTTCCACATGTGGAGGATTAACATGAGTCAAGTGCATTGGAGGCCTGTTCATACTAGTTTTTCTTTGTCATGAAAACTTGACGATGTCCCAGTTGAGTGATGTAATTTGGTGAAACTGAACTTGAGCAACTCAAAATGACATGTTTAATTCCATCCGAATTTGACACAATTACTCACTGATCTAAGCACTCTGACAGGACACCAGGCAGCCACCAGCTACACCCAGGGAGAGCGGCCTGGTGGTCAGGAACTGCCGCTGCTTCTTAGTGTGTGCCAGGTAACTGGGCAAAGGAGAATTCATTTAATTTTGGCTAAATCCTTTGGTTTGGAGCGGTTCCATGGGTGTTTCAGATCTAGTTTTAGGAGCTAGGGAATAAGGTGGGGTTTTTTTTCTTTGCTTTTACTATTGAGGGCTTTTAACAACAGCTTTGCTGAGATATAATTATGCACCATAAAATTCACCAATTTAAAGTCTACAATTCAATGCTTTTTAGTATATTTGCAGAATTGTACAACTGTCATCACCATCTCATTTTAGAACATTTCTATCATCCCAAAAGAAACTACACGCCCATTAGCAATCATTCTTCCTCCCTCATCCCCAGCTCTAAGCAACCACTGATCTACTTTCTGTCTCTATAGATTTGCCTATTCTGGACATGTCATATAAATGGGGTTATACACTAGGTGGTCTTTTGTGACTGGCTTCTTTCACTTTGCATGCCGTAGCACGTATCGTTACTTGGTTCCATTTTATTGCCAAATAGTATTCCATTATGTGGATTTTTTTTTAACTTTTCATTGTAAAAATTGTCAAACACATAAAAGAAGGACTAGTATGTTGAATCTCCTTATACCCATCACCCAGCTTCAGCAATTGTCAACACTTTGGCCAATCTTGTTTTATTTTTCTACCCAACCCCATGTTTATTGGATTATTTTGAAGGAAATCCCCGACATCATATAACTATATGTTACGTGTAAATATTTCACTTTCTAGCTCTCAAAGTAAGAATTTTTAAACAACCTTAATAACAGTACCGTGTCAAAAACATGATAATAATTCCTCAATACCATCAAATATCTAGTCAGTATTCAAATGTACCCTAATGTCTCATTTTAAAAAAATTTCAGCTGGTTTGTTTGAATCAGGATCTAACAAGGTCCTCTCTTGATCACTTTAGCAGATGTACTTTAGGTCTTTTTTAGCCTATAGAGTCCCTCCCTCATTTTTCTGTTTGTTTTGTTTTGTTTTGTTTTGCAATTTATTCGCAGAAGTACTGAACTGTTAGTCCTATAGAAACTCCCACTTTCTGGATTTGCTGATTATGTCCCTATAATATTGGTTAACATGCCCTTTTGACCCCTGTGTTTTCTGTAAATGTATAGATCCGGGGCAGAGGTCAGCACACTTTTTCCATAAAAGGCCAGGTAGTAAATATTTCAGGCTTTGTGAGCCTCTATTCAACTCTGCCATTGTAGTACAAAAGCAGCCATAGACAGCCCATAAATGGGTGTGAATATGTTACAATAAAACTTTATTTACAAAAACAAATGGTGGGCAGAGTCCTGATCTAGAGACCTGATCAAAATCAGGTTTCACTTGTGAATTTTTTAATAGGTGTGGAAAATGAATTTACGCTACTAGCAGGGTGCAGGAATATTGAGCCAAGAAATTAACAAAAAACTTGTTCAGGTTCCTAGAGCTCTGGAAAAAAGAAGCAAATTAAAAAATCTGTAGGGACCCTTTTATGAGCCAAAGCTCAAGGCATTCCTACTTTATGTAACAGATACAAATAAATTTAAGATAGACTAAAAATTAAATAGGAAAAGCAAGACAAACTTTTAGCAGGATATATAGGTGGCTCTTGGTTAGACATGGTTTATTATTTTTTTTTTATGGATAAGATTTCTTTTTTATATTTATTTTTATTTATTATCATTTATTATTGGCTGCACTGGGTCTTCGTTGCTGCGCGTGGGCTTTCTCTAGTTGTGGCGAGCGGGGGCTACTCTTCATTGGGGTGCACAGGCTTCTCATTGCGATGGCTTCTCTTGTTGCAGAGCACGGGCTCTAGGTGCACGGGCTTCAGTAGTTGTGGTGCGCAGGCTCAGCAGTTGTGGCTCATGGGCTCTAGAGTGCAGGCTGAGTAGTTGTGGTGCACAGACTTAGTTGCTCTATGGCATGTGGGATCTTCCCGGACCAGGGCTTGAACCCATGTGCCCTGCATTGGCAGGCGGATTCTTTTTTTTTTTTAATTTTTTTAACATCTTTATTGGAGTATAACAATGGTGTTTGTTAGTTTCTGCTTGATAACTAACATAATCTGCTTGATCACTAAAGTGAATCAGTTATACATATACATATATCCCCATATCTCTTCCCTCTTACATCTCCTTCCCTCCCACCCTCCCTATCCCACCCCTCTAGGTGGGCACAAAGCACCGAGCTGATCTCCCTGTGCTATGCAGCTGCTTCCCACTAGCTATCTATTTTACATTTGGTAGTGTATATATGTCCATGCCACTCTCTCACTTTGTCCCATCTTACCCTTCCCCATCCCCGTATGCTCCAGTCCATTCTCCAGTAGGTCTGCGTCTTTATTCCCATCTTGCCCCTAGGTTCTTCATGACCATTTTTTTGTTTGTTTTTTAGATTCCATATGTATGTGTTAGCATACGGTATTTGTTTTCCTCTTTCTGACTTACTTCACTCTGTATGACAGACTCTAGGTCCATCCACCTCATTACAAATAACTCAATTTTGTTTCTTTTTATGGTTGAGTAATAGTCCATTGTATATATATTATGCCACATCTTCTTTATCCATTCATCTGTTGATGGACACTTAGGTTGCTTCCATGTCCTGACTATTGTAAGTAGAGCTGCAATGAACATTGTGGTACATGACTCTTTTTGAATTATGGTTTTCTCAGGGTATATGCCCAGTAGTGGGATAGCTGGGTCATATGGTAGTTCTATTTTTAGTTTTTTAAGGAACCTCCATACTGTTCTCCATAGTGGCTGTATCAATTTATATTCCCACCAAGAGTGCAAGAGTGTTCCCTTTTCTCCACACCCTCTCGAGCATTTATTGTTTCTAGATTTTTTAATGATGGCCATTCTGACCGGTGTGAGATGATATCTCATTGTAGTTTTGATTTGCATTTCTCTAATGATTAATGATGTTGAGCATTCTTTCATGTGTTTGTTGGCAATCTGTATATCATCTGTGGAGAAATGTCTGTTTAGGTCTTCTGCCCATTTTTGGATTGGGTTGTTTGTTTTTTTTGATATTGAGCTGCTTGTAAATTTGGGGTATTAATCCTTTGTCAGTTGCTTCATTTGCAAATATTTTCTCCCATTCTGAGGGTTGTCTTTTGGTCTTGTTTATGGTTTCCTTTGCTGTGCAAAAGCTTTGAAGTTTCATTAGGTGCCATTTGTTTATTTTTGTTTTTATTTCCATTTCTCTAGGAGATGGGTCAAAAGCGATCTTGCTGTGATTTATGTCACAGAGTGTTCTGCCTATGTTTTCCTCTAAGAGTTTTATAGTGTCTGGCCTTAACATTTAGGTCTTTAATCCATTTTGAGTTAAGTTTTGTGTATGGTGTTAGGGAGTGTTCTAATTTCATTCTTTTACATGTAGCTGTCCAGTTTTCCCAACACCACTTATTGAAGAGGCTGTCTTTTCTCCATTGTATATTCTTGTCTCCTTTATCACAGATAAGGTAACCATATGTGCGTGGGTTTATCTCTGGGCTTTCTATCCTGTTCCATTGGTCTATATTTCTGTTTTTGTGCCAGTACCATATTGTCTTGATTAGTGTAGCTTTGTGGTATAGTCTGAAGTCTGAGAGGGCAGGTGGACTCTTAACCACTGTGCCACTAGGGAAGCCCAGGAATGGTTTATTAAATGACTTTTGGTTTAGAATGATTTATTAAATAAGATACAAAAGGATCAATCTATAAAGGAAAAGACTGAGCAAATCAGTTGCATTAGGATTAGAAAGAAACTTCTGTGCACTAAAAGGCATTATAAACATACACCACAGACACACACAGGACAAGAAGCAGAGCTTGAGAAAACATTTGTGATACATATAATTAACAAAAGATTAACAGTCAGAATGTATAAAGAAATTTTACTAAGTGATAAAAAAGACAGAAATTCACTAGAAAAATGGGGAAAAGATATGAGCAGCAAATGCATAGAGGAGGAAATTTGAATATATATATATATATTTATATACCTCATATATATGTTTAACTTCACTAATAATCAGAGGGATAACATTATATTAATAATGAAACACCAAGTTGACATAAAATCAGATTTACCAAGATTTAACAATATCTACAGGAGTTGAAAATTGCTTTAACCCACCAATTCCACTTCTAAGAATATGTGGGGTTTTTTAAAATTAATTAATTAATTTTTGGCTGTGTTGGATCTTCATTGCCGTGAGGGCTTTCTCTAGTTGCGGCGAGCGGGGGCTACTCATCGTTGCAGTGTGTGGGCTTCTCATTGTGGTGGCTTGTCTTGTTGCGGAGCATGGGCTCTAGACATGCAGGCTTCAGTAGTTGTGGCACGTGGGCTCAGTAGTTGTGGCTCACGGGCTCTAGAGCGGAGGTTCAGTAGTTGTGGCACGTGGGCTTAGTTGCTCCGCGGCATGTGGGATCTTCCCGGACCAGGGATTGAACCCGTGTCCCCTGCATTGGCAGGTGGATTCTTAACCACCGCGCCACCAGGGAAGTCCTACCATTTCTTTTTTGTAGTGAGAACATTTAAGATCTACTCTCTTAGGAACTTTTGAGTATATAATATGGTATTATTGATTCTAACCACTAAATAAATATGTCTGAAGCAACTATTGCAGAGTGTCAATGTTTAAAAAATCGGAGTAGAGGTTTTCGTGATATTTGCTATGTTACTTATACTACGTTATATTTCTTATTATGAAATAGCTCAAATATATATCTAGTGGGCCCCTTTCTGGCAGGACCCAATTTCAGGTGTGAGTGGATTTTTCTTTTTCCCTATGAGATAAAATTCAGAAAAAATTAAAATGTTTGAAAGCCATACCCCTTTCTCCCATCTGAAAAAAGAAAAAATAAATTTTTGATTCTCATGGAAAAACAATATTGTTGTAATTTAGATTACCTACTTCCTTGAATAGAATAAGCTGTTTTAAAAAATATGCAAGTATCTGGGCATATTTGAAAGGTAACCGAGGCAGTTTTCATCTTTGAATCTGATATGGTTTTGAGAGCTATATATGGAAACTGGACCAGCATATGGGACCTGAGGGTGGAGGGTTCCCTGGGAGCCTGTTGGGGTCCAAGTCACTGCTTGGATGCTAAGGTTCCATTCAGTTTTTCATCTTCTGTCTTCAGGGAACTCTCATACCTACAGGGGAAGAAGTGGTTTAGGGGTTGATAGTGAGCTATAGAAAAAAAGAAAATGAGATTTTAATTCTTTTCATTTCAAACAACTTATCGCAAAAGCATTTTAATTGTTTAGATAAAACTATCATAATTTGAGTAGAGACCGCAGACCTATGGCTTAAGACGAATCTCATATGAAAACATTTAAAAGCATAATGAAATCATATTTAACTTGCATATCGTTAGGGCCAAAAAGAGCAGGATGTCTTTTGGAGTGACTTAAAATATAATTTAGGATTTTACATTTTCAGTCCTTGAAATTACAGAGGATCTCTTGTAGGATGAGAATATGGTATGGTATATGCAGGGAGTCAGAGACGGTTCTAACTTCCTGTGATTGTACTGAGTAATGTGTGTCTTGACCCCAAACCCCCATCAATGGCTGTGGAAACTTTTGCTGTGTTAGTTGCTGCTCTCCTGCCTTTGCACAGAGGCAGTATGGGATGCCACTTATTTGATTTGTAATGGTTCCTTTTGAACCCTGTAGCTACGTAAGTTACTGTATATGCTTCAATTCGTTCATCATTCAAATCCAAAAATGACATATAGCTCTCAAGCACTGTCTATGTTGCTTGGTTGGTATGTATGAACTGACTTTGATTCTCTGTGTAACTTCTAAGCTGTCAGTTTTTTGTTTTTGTTTTTTAACGGTACACGGGCCTCTCACTGTTGTGGCCTCTCCCGTTGCAGAGCACAGGCTCCGGACGCACAGGCTCAGCGGCCATGGCTCACGGGCCCAGCCGCTCCGCGGCATGTGGGATCTTCCCGGACCGGGGCACGAACCCGTGTCCCCTGCATCGGCAGGCGGACTCCCAACCACTGCGCCACCAGGGAAGCCCTAAGCTGTCAGTTTTATTTAGGCTTGGGAGCCTTATAGTATGAATATGGAATAGATGGTAAGCAATATTAAAAAGAACAGCTTGGGATGGAACAGTGTGTCCTCAGGGGCCAAAATTCAAGGCAACATAAAGTAATATTTTTGTGATATAAAGTATAACACTTGTATATGGTAGCGAAAAATAAAATAAAACAGATATCTTCAAAGTTCCCACATGCAGTATAATTTTTTTAAAATATTTTAAGATTGGGGCCTTTTGGGGATAATGAGCTGTTTCCAAAGTAGATTGAAAAGAAAAGAAATGCCTTAATTTGGGATCAAAGTTTTACTAGAAATTTTGCTGTCAGTCATTCTGGATCGGATGAAAAAGGGTAGGGACTGAGAGGTGAGTGGTGGGTTGCATGAATGGATTTGTGCTGTAGACCGAACTCCTCTTTCCATAGCTCAGTCCCTCTCATTCGGGCATGTTAGAGACAAGAACAGAATCTGTCGAATCCAATCTATAGGCAGTGGTTAAGAGCATTAGCTTTGGAGGTAAACATTTCTGGGTTGACACCCTGTTTCTTCCAGTTGCTAGCTGTGTGACCTAGGCAAAGTTACTTACCTGCTCTGTGCCTCATTTCCCTCATCTGTGAAGTGGAGACAATCACAACTACCTCACAAGATGGTTTGTGAAGATTAACTGAGAAGTAGTTCCTGAGGGGTTGTGTGTGCTCAATAATATTCCCTTCATCTCTTGTCTGATCCGTTGTCCCTTTCCTGCACCACTTTCATCATGTCACACACCTGCTTGCAACCCCTAAGTGAGTCCCTAGTATTTACAGGATAAAAGTAAAATTCCTTGGCCTGGAGAGTGCAGTCATGCCTGGAGTCCTGCTTTGGAATCTGTGCTAGTTATCTATTGAGTAAGAGATTACCCCAAGCGTAGTAGCTTAAAACAACACACACTTGTTATCTCACAGTTCCTGTGGGGCGGGACTCCAGGCACACCTTAGCTGGATCTGCTTCTGAGTCTCGTAAGCTTATAATCAAGGTCCCGGCTAGAGCTGTGGTCTCATCTGCAACTCAACTGGGGTTGAATCCACTTCCAAGCTCATGTGGTTAGTGGTAGCATTTAGATCCTCATATGTTGCCGAACTGAGGTCCTTAGGATGTCAGTCAGAGGCCATCTTCAATTCCTCACCATGTGGCCCTATCCACAGCATAGCTCACAATATGGCATCTTGCTGCATCAAAATCAGCAAGGGAGAGTCTTCTGGCAAGATAAAAATGGCAACCTTATGTAACATAAACATGCATATCCTGTCACTTTTGCTATATTCTCCCAGTTAGAAGTGAGGCACAGGTCCTGCTCACCCTCAAGGGGAGGGGGACACACAAGGGTGCACCAGCAGGAAGGAGGGATCACAGGAGCCACCTTAGTGTCTGCCCACCACAGGATCCAGGATTCAGATACTGACAGTTAGTCGACAGCTCCACTTTTTATTTCTCTTAGCCCCTTTCTACACATAGGAAAAATGGAAATAGAATAATTTTGTATCTCGTGGGGTTGTTAAGAAGACCAAATGAGGTAAATTATTTTGCAAAGTACTCTACACCCATCTATCTCCTACCTAATTTAAGGTCTGTCTTAAGTTCCACCTCCTCCAGGAGGGCTTGCCAAATCTGGTCCCTGTAACAGGAACTGCTTAGCCCCACTCATAGTTTATACATTATCATATGCTCTTGTTTCAGTAATGAAACATTCATGATGTGTATCTTATCTGTTTGATAAAACTGTCAGCCACTTAAGGACAAGGACTTTTTTCCCTGTAAGTGATAAAGTAGCTATGATTTTTAAATGCTTGGGATATATCAGGCACTTTGATAGGCATTATATTACTTGTTAAATTTTCTCGCCTTTACAGCAACCCTTTGAGGTAAGTTCTACTATTATTACTCTCATTTTCCGAGTAAGGTAACATGACTCAGAGAGGCTAAGTAATTTGCTCAGGGTCACAATAGCTAGTCAGAAGTGTCTGGCTCGGGCTTCCCTGGTGGCGCAGTGGTTGGGAGTCCGCCTGCCGATGCAGGGGACACGGGTTCACGTCCCGGTCCGGGAAGATCCCACGTGCCGCGGAGAGGCTGGGCCCGTGAGCCATGGCCGCTGAGCCTGCGCGTCCGGAGCCTGTGCTCCGCAACGGGAGAGGCCACGGCAGTGAGAGGCCCGCGTATCGCAAAAAAAAAAAAAAAAAAAGAAGTGTCTGGCTCAAGGAATGGAGTTCTTACTTGCCTCATATGCTACCTCTTTTATAGGGTCTGGAGAAGTACAATGTACAAAATAGTTGCTCATTTCAGTCTTTGATAAATGGAAATGAGCTTGTGCGCTGAGAGAAGACTGCACTGGATAAGTCTGGAGAAGTCCACTTGCTTACTGATGGTCAAGATGGGGGGGCAAGTGAATCCTGGCATCATCACCTGCTTATTGGTTTCTTTTGCTGGTAGAAAATCACCACAGCTACCAAATGGCCATGTTCTGGGCAACCTTGACTGGGGCTCATACTTTAAGATCAGAATCTCTGGTAAATCATGGCACCACAGAGCTTCCTGTAAACTGGTTCTCATTTCTTACGGTTCTCATCGCCATGAGGAGCTGTATGCCCAGGAAGTCCGCTCTGAGCTCTGCTGGACTCTCCCTTTAGAGCGCTCATCCTTGAATCCTTGAACAACTCGCCCACGTCACAAGTGCTAAGGCCATACCTTCCAGGGCCTCACAATATGAATCATCTGTGAGAATTCACTTCCAGTTCTGGGGACAGGACCCTTGGGAAAACTAAGCACTAGGTCAGAAAGAGAGTGTGACCAAGTGTGGCTCGGTCACTCTTAACCTAAACTTTGACCTTCAGCAAAGTAGAGAATTAAATCACTCAGGAAATACTAAATGTTCCACCAGATGCTCTTTGGAGTATATCTTCTGTTCTATCTATTCGAGCAGTGCCATCCTAACTTCAACTTTATTATTAATTATTATTATTATTTTGTCGTTTCAGAATGCAGCCGGGGCCAAATGGTCTGCCTTTTATGAAGAACAGTCCAGGATTGCCAAAACTTATTCACTAGAAGAAATTCGGAATCCCACACTCAAGCGTCAATTGCAGGTCCTTCAGCAGAGTGGGACCTCAGTGCTCTCAGCAGACAAGAGCAAACGAGTATGTGACATGCTAGCATTGACCCCAAGAGTTGAAATATTGGGGAAATCTTAAACATTAATATCACCCCTGGCTGCTGCCTTTATCTGCCAGGATAGCAATGCTCACAATAGAAAGAGCTCTGTGCCTCGGTAGGGTGGCCACGTAACTTATCATCCAAACTGGTATCCTTTGAGAGTGAAGTAGCACACTGGTATGTTGGGACACATTGTTAAAGCACGATTCTGAGGGCGCTGTGGTGTATATGGACACAGTGACAGAGGTCACCTTCCTGAGGACCAGGCACTTAGTCCATGTCCGTGCTTCTCAACCGGGAGTGATTTTGCCCGCCAGGGACATTTGACAATATCTGGACATTTTTGGTTTTTACAACTGTTGAGGGGTGCTGTTGGCATCTAGCGGGTAGGGATGCTGCTAAACACTCTACAAGGCGCAAGGAAGCCCCCAAAGACAAGAGTCGTCTGGTCCAAAGCGTCAATGGTGCTAAGCTTGAGAAGCCCTGCATGTCGTCTGACCCTCCCCCACCCCTTTGATTCTTGACTCTCCTCTGCAACTTCTTTAACAAGTGGCTAAACCACCCCAGCTCAAACTACTTCAGGGATGGGCAACTCACTTCTTTCCCAGACGCCAGTTCCGTATGTGGGTCCCTCTAACTGATGGCAAGATACTCCTTCCATTGAGCATAAAGTGCTTTTCCTCCACTTTGTACCACCTTCTCGAGCCAAATTGCTCTCTCCCATAATGGTCTTTAAATAAAGGAAGGCAGGTAATTTTTTTTTAACTAGTTGAGTCTTTTCTTCTCTAGGCTAAACATCCTTCACTCTGTCCATTTTTCCTTATACGATGGTTTCAAGTTCCCTAACCATTCCTAGTTGCTGGCTTCATTTTGTCAGTATCCTTGGACTGAACACAGCCCTCCGAGTGGGTTTGGGTCTGCCTGGAGGTGAGCAGGGGTACGACATCCTGCCTCCTGTGCTTTACATCTACTAAGACAGCCCAGGATTACATTAGGCTCCTGTTTGCTTGCTTTGGTTTTTTGACAGTCAAATTCCATGGTTGATTCATCTCAACATCACTGTCAAGAAAGTCTCCAAATCTCTTCCACCAATGTTGCTCCAGAAATGATACCTTTGAAAATTCTATTCTTATGTAGGTAGCTTGTCTAAATTCAAGAAAGCCTATATTCACCCCTGTTAAAATAAAAATCTCTCATCCTATCTCTCTAGCCCAGGAGTCAGCAGACTTTCTTTCTGTAAAGGGAACGATAGTAGATATTTTAGGTTAGTGGGCCATACTGTCTCTGTCCCACTGAGTCAGTCTGCTCTTGTTGTGGGAAATCAGCCACAGCTAACACAGAAACAAATGGGCATGGCTGTGTTCCAATAAAACTTTACAAAAACAGGCAGCAGACAGGATTCGGTCTGCAAATCATAATTTACAGACCCTTGATTTGATCTATTGAAATATTTTTATCTAAAAGATTTGCCTATTTAACATCAAAGTCTTTCTCAGCTGCTTGCCCTCTGGTACTGTGTTCTTATCTGCATCTATAAAAAGAAAAATGCACAATAAGGACAAAGGTCAAACCATATGGCCTGTGTCTTCCTACAAGCTGTTGTTTATTATTCTGCATTCTTTGGGGCCCATTATTCAAATAGTTATTAATCCACTTTATTTTATCCATTTCGCCCTGCCCCATCTTTTCCACAAGGACACCGTCTTGCCCGTTGCTCTGTTACAATCTAGAGCTTCGTCTAGTCTAGGTGGAAACTGGACATTGTATTTTAAAAAGATCCCCAGATAATTCTGATTTGCAGCCAGGATTAAAAATCACTGAAATGCGTGTAAGAAGAGCTTGAAGTGTTTGGGGGGAGGGGAGACTCAAGGACGCATGAATTCAATGGAGAGGAAGGAGGGGAGATGGAAAAAGCAGGTAGAGAGAGAGAGCAGGAGGGGTTTTGTGCCATGGTAAGGGGCTTGGGTTTATTCCTTTGGACTGTGGGATCTTGTTGAAGTTTTAAGCATGAGATCTGTTTCATGTTTTAGGATAATGGCTCTTGTAGTAGAGTGAAGGAATAACGGAAGAGAGAAATAGGAGAAGGGGAAACAGGGCCTTTCATCCAGTGATTCTTAAATCATCTATGGGAGAGAACCAGTCCCTCCCTCCCTCCCTCCCTCCCTCCCTCCCTCCCTCCCTCCCTTCCTTCCTTCCTTCCTTCCTTCCTTCCTTCCTTCCTTCTTTCCTTTCTTCCTTCCTCCCTCCCTTCCTTCCTTCCTTCCTTCTTTCCTTTCTTCCTTCCTCCCTCCCTTCTTCCCTATCTTTCTTTATTTCCAATCCATCGCAGATCAGTGCTTGGTTAATTTCATTGATCACATGCTTAGCTGTCATGGAAATATCAAATCGTTTTTAAAAGTTTATAAACATTTATTCTCTCAATTCCTGTGCTTCTCATAGACGAGAAACAAACTATTTGCTGACTTGCACTGGTCCATGGACCATACTTTGAGTAGCACTGCTTTACTCTATTACCTTTATGCTCCTTTACCTACAGGGTAAAAGTTAAACTCTTCAGTAAGGCACAGAGGCTGCTCATGATCTGCCCCTCCTTCCCTCTCTATTCTCCCATCCTCCATGCCCCTCAATCAACACCACTACCCCAGTTTTCTCTCTCATGTCACCACTCCCTGAAAATGCCTTGTCTTTCTCAACCTTCTTCTGTCTTGTAAGCTCTGTCCTCTACTTCCCTTCTCTACTTGACCAATTCCTACCTCTCTTCCAAGACACAGCTCTATTGTGCCCCCTCTTTGAAGCCATTCCTGAATCTCCAGGTTATTCATTTATCCACACCCCCCCCCATGCTTCCACATCACTTTTTGGCCACAGTTATAGTACCTGTCACTCTATTATGTAATCATTGGTTTCATGATTGTCTCACTGTCGCATGATTGTGGGGTCCTTGAGGACCAGTGACTTGTTCATGTCATAATTGTCAGAGTGTAGGACATAGCAGATGTTCAATAAATGTGCACTCAGTGAAGGCTGAATGGAATAAGAAATGCGCTGCTCTGTGCGTGTGTGGGTGAGAAACATTCTTGGGACTTTGGTAGATCTGTTTTGTTTTGTTTTGTTTTCTTAGTCACTCCACATATATTTATCATGTGCTCATAAGGCCCGTCTGTGCTAGTCGACGGTGGGAAAATTTAACTGAGGTGATCCAACCCTACATGAAAGAAGATACTTAGCCAAGAAGATGTGAACTGCTGTATTTTGAGGCATAAACAAATCACATGGTTGAAAGGACATCTCTACGTTAGCATTCTCTTTTGTACATCTTCCACTTTTAACATTGTTTATTATCTTTAATTTGCAGCTGAGTACAATTCTAAGTACAATGAGCACCATCTACAGTAGTGGGAAAGTTTTGGACCCAAATACACAGGAGTGCTTAGTACTTGAACCAGGTGGGCTATTAATTTTGAGCAGTGATTATAAAATTTCCTTTTTTTATTCCAAGCTTTAAAAATGAGATTAACCTTAGATGACGACATTGTGCCTTTCAGATGGATCATCTAAAGAGGGGAAGATTCCAAATGTGTGTGTTTCAGCACACAGATGCTCTTTTAAGTTCTAACAAAACTGCACTGGGAATTTTGTCACACTCAAGTAATCTAATGAAATTAATAGTTCAGTGATCTCAGTGGTTTATTTTCTCTGCAGAAATCTTTTGAAACTATAATAAGGGTGAGGAAATGAACGAATCATGAGATTTCATTGAACAACTTTATGACCTTGATGTCTGCCAGCCTTTTAATTCTTTAAATTTCATATAAGTCTTTACAAATAAAAACTTTACAAATGCATGTTTATTTCCCTTTGGGTACTTTGCGGTAATAGGTTTGGATGACATAATGGAAAACAGCAAAGACTACAATCGGAGACTCTGGGCTTGGGAAGGCTGGAGGGCTGAGGTCGGCAAGCGGCTGAGGCCATTTTATGAAGAGTATGTGGTCCTGGAAAACGAGATGGCCAGAGCCAACAGTGAGTTTGCTGGGCTGTGGCGGTTCGGAAGCTCTCTGCAGGGCTTCGGGGCTATTTCTTATGCATCACCAAGCCTGCCCTTTGATCTAAGGGGTATTCCTAATTTAACAGTCACCTGCTGAACAATTAGGTTATGTGTCTCAAAGAGGAGACCACCAGGGAATAAGGAAAGGTGAATTGACATTGTACAGTTGAAAGGGCTCAAGAGTGAGACTAAGTTACCAGGCCTCAAACAAGTCAGTTGTCTGGGAAGGGCTCAGGCCCCCGAGGGTTCCTGAGGTAGTCTGGGGGATTGATCGATTCTATTTACCAGAAAGGATGAGAGTCAGAGACACCATCTCTCCCCTAAACTCCCATCTGGCCACAGTTCATTCTCAAAGGTCATTTGTGTGTTTACGTCAGAGTGGTATCCCAGAAAGAAACAAATCAGAGTAGTTTAGGCTGGAAACCTACTATTCTCTGTAGTTGTAATTATAACTCAAATCACGTGGTCATCAAAATCTTAACATGGTGAGGAATTTCCATATCTCTTAACTTACCCTCCAGCCTGAATAATGAACCGAAGCCATGGCATTGTGAACTAATGTATGCTCTGGGGTTGAGGAAGGAAAAACATTTTTCATCTGTTCTTTCTAAATGTCTTTCACTACCACTTAAACTCATATTCTCAAGCCACAGGCAAGCTGGAGACAGGAGCCCATCGCCACATCCTTCCATCCAAATATTTACTTGTCTCCTCGTCTTCCTGATCATCCATTGCCAACGTGCATGTAAAAATAAAAGTTGCTAAAATACATTTACAAACTTTATTAACTATTACCCTGACACAAGCTTGCATTTCCTGATAACAAGACACTACATGAAGCATACATACAATTTGCCAACAAACACAGGCCCACTGTGGCCGTGTCCAAGATGAGTTGGGTTAGATTTGAAAATATAAGGCCCTGAGCAAAATGAGAATTTAAAGATCCAGTCACACGTTTTAAAGCTAAGGATGCAAATTCACCCATGGAGAGAGTAGAGACCTGGGGTTAGGAGACTCGGAGTGCGCCTCTGCCCCTCACCAGTTGTGTGACCTTGGACGAATCGTTTAACCGGCCAAGAGCAGGCTGTTACCCTGCACCACGGGGATTATAATACTGTCTGTCTTGTAGAGTTTTTGTGCTTAGTAGATGAGATAATGAATTAAAATTTGGACACATTAGCTAGTGTTATTATTTATTTGCATCCCTTTGAGTTGATATTTAGAAGGGCAATAAAAATGTGACAGGTTTTTGGAGTTTTTAACCTCCCAGGAAAGCTATTCTATGTATATTGTGCTTTATCTATTTCTTTCCAGATGTTCTCATTTTTCTTCTTTTTAATAACAGATTATGAGGACTATGGGGACTATTGGAGAGGGAATTATGAAGTGACGGGGGCAGGTGACTATGACTACAGCCGTGACCAGTTGATCACAGATGTGGAACGTACCTTTGCAGAGGTAACAAGGAACTGTCTGCAGAGACAGACGTAGGGCAGCATGCAGGAAGAAGGGACAGGGACCAAAAGCATTCTGGCTTGTTCTTAACACACTGGCTGGTCGTTCCCAGGCCTCAGAGTTATGGAATATTAGAGCTTGGAAAGATTGTAAAGAATCACAGGGCAACTGCTACAGATGATCGGAATTGCTCTGCTTTTCTCTCCCTTTTAGCCATTGAGCAGCAATTACCAACAGGAAGATTATGAGAAGGAAAGACTATAGGAAGGAGTGGTCTTTAGATTATAAGAAGGCATGGGTTTCGGAGCTATGTGGGGCCTGTGCTGTCTTCCTTTGTTAGCAGAGCCATAGGCTTTGCTTCCTTCCTCAGGACACTTGATACTGTTGTTTCCTTATCTTTGGCTAAGGAAGATGTTCTAGGGAAGGGAGAGTCCTATTAGAAGTGCCGCATAGACACCTCTCAATGTCTCCCTCTTCCTTCATTTTGACCCCCACATCCCCATGCCTTCCAGCTTCTTATGTGAAGCTGTTCTGTCACAGCCATAGCTGGGCAGAGCTATCAAAAGTGGAAGTAGGACAAACAACCCCCCCGAAAAAGAAATGGGCAAGAGATGTAAGTACATCATCAAAGACATTACACAAATGGCAAATAAGCAAATAAAACTTTATTAGGGAAATGCACATTAAAACCATGATTAAGAACCACCACAAACAGAGTTACCATATGATCCAGCACTCCCAGTCCTGGGCATATATCCGGGAAAGAGGAAAACACTGATTTGAAAGGATACACGCACCCCAATGTTCATAGCAGCACTGCTTACAATACCCAAGACATGGAAGCAGCCTGTGTCCATTGACAGATGAATGGAAAAAGAAGATGTGGTATATATATATATATATATATATATATATATATACACAATGGAATATTACTCAGGCATAAAAATGAATGAAATAATGCCATTTGCAGCAACATGGATGGACCTAGAGATGATCATACTAAGTGAAGTCAGACAGAGAAAGACAAATATCATATGATATCACTTATATGTGGAATCTAAAAAGATGACACAAATGAACTTATCTACAAAACAGAAACAGACTCACAGACATAGAAAACAAACTTATGGTTACCAGAGGGGAAGCGGGGGAGGGATAAATTAAGAGTTTGAAATTAACAGATACACACTACTATATATAAAATAGATAAACAACAAGGTTCTACTGTATAGCACAGGGAACTATATTCAATATCTTATAATAACCTATAATGGAAAAGAATCTGAAAAATAATATATGTATGTATATGTGCATGTATATACATACACACACACACACAACTGAATCACTTTGCTGTACACCTGAAACTAACACAACAGTGTAAATCAACTATACTTCAATTAAAAAAAAAAACCCCACTACATTCCCACCAGAATGGCTGTGATTAAAACAGACTGACAGGGACTTCCCTGGTGGTCCAGTGGGTAAGACTCTGCGCTCCCAATGCAGGGGGCCGGGGTTCGATCCCTGGTCGGGGAACTAGATCCTGCATGCATGCCGCACTTAGGAGTCTGCATGCCGCAACTCAAGATCCCGCGTGCCACAACTAAGACCCGGCGCAGCCAAAATAAGAAAAAAAAAAAAAAAGACTGACAGTACTAAGTGCTACGGACAGAAATGTAAAATGCTACAGCCATTTCGGAAAATGGTTTGGCATTTTCTTAAAAAGTTAAGCACATACTTACCATATAACTAAGGTATTTCACTCTTAGCGATCTATGTGAAAGAAATGAAAACATATAGCCATACAAAGACTTATGCACGAATGTTTATAGAGATATTACTCATAATAGCCCCAAACTGGAGACAACCTAGTCATCCTTCAACTGGTGAATTTTATCCTTAAGATACTAAATGAAGCAAACTCTGATGTATTCATACAATGAAATGCTACTCAGTAATAAAAAGGAATGAACACTGATACATGCAACAACATGGATTAACCTAAAAAACATTAAGCCAAGTGAAAGAAGCCAGACACGAAAGGTCACATATTGTATGGTTTCATTTATAAGAAATGTGCAGAATAGGCAAAACGATAGGGAAAGAAATCA